>NC_058519.1:17013266-17638266 GCF_904849725.1 Hordeum vulgare subsp. vulgare
CATACCTTTGAAGATCGCTAAGCGGAAGCGTTGCTAGAACACGGTTGATGGAGTCGTACTCGCAGCGATTCAGATCGCGGTAGATTCCGATCTATGCACCAAACGATGGTACCTCCACATTCAACACACGTATAGCTCGGTGACGTCTCCTCCTTCTTGATCCAGCAAGGAGAGAGGAGAAGTTGAGGGAGAGCTTGATACGTCCCAAACGTATCTATAATTTATGTTTGTTCCATGACCTTTTGGGTGACATTGTTATATGTTTTGCTACACTTTTATACCTTCTACACATATTTGGACTAACCTACTAACTCAGTGCATCCAGTGCCAGTTTCTGTCTGCTGATGTCTTTTTTGCAGGGACTTTTACCCCAATTTACAGTGTCCTAAAAATCCCGAGAAAAATATATAAAAATCAGCGTGACGGAAGCTTCCGGAGCACCAAAGGTGGGCCAGAGGGGAGCCAGGGCGTGCCCACGCGGCCTCCCTGCGCGGCCTTCCCCCCTGGGCGCGCCCACAGGTTGCCTGGGTGGGTCCCACCTCCTCTGGTGCCCTCCTTTGGCCTATATTTACCTCTTCGATAGGAAACCCTTCCATCATATCCATAATCGTGAATTTCTCCATTGTTCCGCCGCCGCAGCGCTCCCGAGATCGGGAGCACCATAAGACCTCTTCCCGGCACCCTGCCGAAGGGAGGATTGATCTCCGGGAGCTTCTCCACCACCATGGACGCTTCCCGGATATGTCGTGAGTAGTCCTCCTTGGACCATGAGTCCATGACGAGTAGCTATGTGATGTCTTCTCTCCAATCTTGTGCTTCAATGTTTAGCCCTTGTGAGCTGCCCTACATGATCAAGGCATCTACGTAATTTTCCTGCTATTGGTATGCTTGGTTTGTTGGGATTCGATGGATTATGAGATTATATTCAGATTGTGATGAGTTATATATTTGATTATCCTTTTATATTATGTTCTTTAGTGATTCATGCATGTTCTCCGTTGCTTTTTATTGCTTTGGCCGAGTAGTAGATTGTAACTCCAAGAGGTAGTGTTATGCATGATTGTGGGTTCATGCCCCCTGATATCTAGCTTGAGTGACAGAAACATGAGACTAGGGGATGTGTTGTTGCCACCAGGGAGAAAACAACGGTGCTTGTGACTGCAGTTGCAAGTATTGTTTACCTTACGCAAAGTTCGTTAATGCAGTTGTCCGTTGCTTTGAGTTTACACTTTGGGTGGGGCTCGCAACTTAATACAAGCGAGATGTTCTGGATAGATATCTCAAGGTGGATGATTAGTAAGTAGATGCTGATGAATAAACGGTCTACTTGTCTTGGCGTACTGCCCATTACTTTTGAGCCTCTAACTTTCTAGTAGCATGATTAGCATTACGGTGCGTTTATAATTCTGTCAATTGCCCAGCTGTAATTTGTTTACCCAGCATAGTTGTTTATCATCTTTTGGGAGAGAGACATCACTAGTGAACATCATGTGACTCCGGTCCATATTACCACCATTGCTTACACCTCCACCATTTACTGCTTTTATTTACTTTTCCCTTGCAATCACTATCATCACTATTCCCGCTTGTGTTTTGATCCTTTGCAAACTACAAGGCCGGAGAGATTGACAACCTCTATGTACTCGTTGGGAGCAAAGTTATTTGTTGTGTGTGCAGGTCCACGTCTTCTGTTAGCGCCAGAGCAGCGGACACCTACTTGTTGATCCTCGGAGTCCTCCTGGTTCGATAAACCTTAAAGTCCCCGTGTAAGGGAAATCTGCTGCTAACTACATCTCCACCTTCCACTTGGGGTAACCAATGAGGGGCGAGAAGTATATCCATCAACTCATCATCAGAGCTCCGACAGCACGACGGCATGGTGACAGTGGAGCTATGTGGTTCTCCGACAAGGCTTCGCCAAGCACTGCGGAGGAGGAAGAAGAGAGAGGTAGGGCTGCGCCGTGGGAGAGAGATGAATAATTGTGTCTCAAAAATCCCAAAACCTCAAGTATATATAAGGGGAAGGAGAGGGAGGGCTGCCTTGGCCCCTCCTCCAAGGAGTAGTAGTTCGGCCGAGCTAGGGAGGAGTCCACTTCCCACAAGGGAGGTGGATCCCTTCCTTTTAAACCCCCTCTTGCCTTATCTCCTTATACCTAGCCGCATGGGCCTCTAGGGAAGGCCTTGGACAGCCCAATAAGGGCTGGTCCACCTCCTCTAACATCCCATGAGCTCCTTTGGTCTTCACACCCCTCTCGGGGTCCTCCAACACCCTCCCGGCACTCCCGGTACAATACCGATGAGCCCGAAACTTTTCCGATGACCAAAACATGACTTTCTATATATCAGTCTTTACCTCAAGACCATTCCGGAGCTCCTCGTGACGTCCCGGGATCTCATCCGGGACTCCAAAAACCTTCTATAACCACATACTATTCCCTTTACAACTCTAGCGTCATCGAACCTTAAGTGTGTAGACCCTACGGGTTCGGGAGACATGCAGACATGACCGAGACATCTCTCCGTCCAATAACCAACAGCGGGGTCTGGATATCCATGTTGGTTCCCACATGTTCCACGATGATCTCATCGGATGAACCACGATGTCAAGGATTCAATCAATCACGTATGCAATTCCCTTTGTCTACCGGTATGACACTTGCCCGAGATTCAATCGTCGGTATCCCCATAGCTTGTTCAATATCGTTACCGGCAAGCCACTTTACTCGCTCCGTAACACATCATCCCGTGGCTAACTCCTTAGTCACATTGAGGTCAATATGGTGATGGATTACCGAGTGGGCCCACAGATACCTCTCCGTCACACGGAGTGACAAATCCCAGTCTCGATTCGTGCAACCCAACAAACACTTTCAGAGATACCCATAGTGCACCTTTATAATCCGAGTCTCGATTCGTACCAACCCAACAGACACTTTCAGAGATACGTGTAGTGCACCTTTATAATCACCCAGTTATGTTGTGACGTTTGGTACACCCAAAGCACTCCTATGGTATCCGGGAGTTGCACAATCTCATGGTCTAAGGAAATGATAGTTGACATTAGAAAAGCTTTAGCAGACAAACAACATGATCTAGTGCTATGCTTAGGATTTGGTCTTGACAATCACATCATTCCCCAATGATGTGATCCCGTTATCAATGACATCCAATGTCCATGATCAGGAAACCATGATCATCTATTGATCAACGAGCTAGCCAACTAGAGGCTCACTAGGGACACATTGTGATCTATATATTCACACATGTATTACGATTTCTGGATAATACATTTATAACATGAATAATAGACAATTATCATGAACTAGGAAATACAATAATAACCACTTTATTATTGCCTCTAGGGCATATTTCCAACAGTCTCCCATTTGCACTAGAGTCAATAATCTAGTTACATTGTGATGAATCGAACACCCATAGAGTTTTGGTGCTGATCATGTTTTGCCCGTGGAAGAGGTTTAGTCAACGGGCCTGCGACATTCAGATCCGTATGTACTTTAGAAATATCTATATCTCCATCCTGGATGTATCCACGAATGGAGTTGAAGCGACGCTTGATGTGCTTGGTCTTCTTGTGAAACCTGGGCTCCCTTGCAATGGCCCGACGCACTTGGAATCACTCCTAGGTCGGTGATGAACTCCTTCATCCAGACTCCTTCCTGTGTTGCTTCCAAAGCAGCGATGTACTCCGCTTCACATGTAGATGCCGCCACGACGCTTTGCTTGCAACTGCACCAGCTAACTGCCCCATTATTCAAAATATGCATGTATCCGGTTTGTGACTTGGAGTCATCCAGATCCGTGTCGAAGCTAGCATCGACGTAACCCTTTACGACGAGCTCTTCAGCACCTCCATAAACGAGAAACATATCTTTAGTCCTTTTCACGTGCTTTAGGATATTCTTGACCGTTGTCCAGTGATCCAATCATGGATCACTCTGGTACCTCCCTACCAAACTTATGGCAAGGTTCACATCAGGTCTGGTACACAACATGGCATACATAATAGAGCCTACTAGATCATTGATGACGCACGTTGCTGCGCCTGTCTATTAGTATGATAAATGATAGGAATTTTTGTAAATATTTATGGGCACATGAAATATATTATACTTGTACAAACATAACTTTATATTAGTCAATAATCAATGAAACTCTCATATATACTTCAACAAAAAAAGTAAGGTTCACATACACAAATTGCTTGGACTGACAACATATTCAGTCAATAAAACCAATCCATGTTGCAAGACACATAATAAGCCACAAAAAAATAAACATGAGACATGAGACATGAGACATGAATTGTCACTATAGATTGTATACATTGTGCATTAATGAAATGTTTACTCGTCTCTCCACCCAAAGGGCCGCCATGTTCCACAACAAAGAAGAATTAGGCGGGCCTGGTGCAGGTACACATTTCTTGTGTGGAGTGCATCACACTCATGAAGAAGAATGCTAACAAGGATTTCAATTAGTTAGGAAATCAAGTAACTGATATAATAAAAACCATAAATGGGATGCCCTTCGCTGGAATTTGGTAGAATAATAAAAATATCTTTACATAAGCATAAATGAACATTTCTGTTATGAGTGGAACACTTAACTTCTGCTTCATTTCACATACTCAAATATGATTATTTGTTAGGTTATTCCAGATTTCCAACTGCTGCAGTCGGGATGTTCCAAGGCCTCTAACCCAACCACCTATCAAGATTTTTCTAACATCTTATAAACCGAATCATGATGCTAAAACATAATAATGATTGTAGAAGGTAAATAGATCTGCACCTTAATTATATGAAATCAATGCAAAGAGTTGCCACGACATTAGCTACAAAATCAATAGAAATTTTAGTTGATTTAACGGATGCATAGCAATCAATGGCACTTGAAGATGCAACATCATCAAGCTTTCAATAAAACTGCAGAAAACACACACGTGAGAACTAAACTGAAGATTGCAGTATAAAGAGTATATTATGATATAACTTATACATGCATTATCCTGAAATTACAACTACAGTAGGTTCATAAGGGGGGCCTGAAATTACAACTACAGTAGGTTCATAAGGGGGGGCTGAAATTACAACTACAGTAGGTTCATAAGGGGGGAAATCATATCACCCACTACAAGAAAATAACATTACTACTATAGTAGATCACATTTTTATTCTCAACACTTTCTTTTGATAGTTCTTCTGAAATTGGGGTTCACCATCTGTCATGTTTCCAGTAGGAGTTGTGTCAGTACTCTAAACACAAGCAGAAGGGTGCAGGAGGTTATGAAGTGCCAAAGTTCAAAAAACTGCTAGGCCCTAATGACACATTTTGGCACTGGCTCGCGTTCTGTACGGACACCGTACGGCAGGCACAACAAGAGCTCACTTGGCTGAAGAAATCAAGGGAAGGCCAGGAGAGCAACATGTACGTCTAGCCAACGTATAACATCAAGATCAGAAAATGTAGGATAGTAGAAGGGGAATGAGGCTCTCACCTACCCGAAGACACGGGAACGAGCTGAGAAGGTTGGAGATGGACGACGACTGGGCGAAGACAGAGGAGTCATTTCACCACAAGCCCACGAGCGCATCGACCGAATCCGGATGCCGCACCTCCGGTCGACAAGTGCGAGCCTCACCTTGGCTCGATCCACCTTTCATCGGGGCTGGATCGACGTAGACCGGTCGCTTCTCTGGGCGTGTGCCGCTAGATCCCCTTGAGTGAAGTTTGGATTTAATCTCAAAAGTGAATCCATGGAAAAATCGTGGTACATAAATGATACCGAAATCTCACCGTGGATGGTGTTGGAACACCATGTTGGTAACTATGCCACCGGCCACCGGTCTCTCGGACAAGAAAATATTGAGGATGAACACATCCTTTTCATCGTGTCCATGTCACCCCCCTCTGAGTCGCCAGAAGGAGGTCATTGCAACTCGTATCGTGGATCCAAAATAAAATGCCAAATTTAGGGTTGTGGATCCAGGAGGAGCTCACCATTACCGGCGTCCTGGTACACAAGGGAGGTTGGATCCAACGATGGCGTGACACGAAGGAAAAATCCGGTTCGGTCCTTAGTGGTGTAGAGCCTCAACCGATCTGAGATTGATCCCCTATGTGTTGGAATCTTAAGGGTAAATAAGAGGACAGTGGCTACGCGAAGATGAGGCGGCAGCCGGCCGGCCGGCCGAGAACAAAGGCAGCGCAACTTGTATAGTGGAGTGAGAGACCAGAGGTCGCGGGTGGGAATTGAAGAATAGAGGCGAGAGGTCGGGATGGAACCCATCGCCTGATATCGAATCAACGCCTCGACAGGATCCCCCTGAACGAATAATTTCATTTACGAACCAGCAATAGACCGCTTTGGACCCTGGATGGACTGAGAAATTAGGCCCATTTCACTAGATAACACGGTTTCGGCCACCAGAGCAGCGGCCCATTAGGACAGTCGGTCCGACGATGAAAAAGTGTGCTGGAGGTGGCTGTATACATCACATCCGACGGCTAGAAACGACCCAATCGTCAAAATGGACGGCCAAAAAAGCAAAACACTGAGAGGGCTCGCTTTAGGTTCAGTTTTACTGTCCTAATAAAATGGTTGAAGCATAGGGGATGGTACTCATCTTCTCTATATCTTCTGTCGTGGTCGGTCGTTGAGTCGCGCTCAACCTCACACCTTGCAATACAGACAAGAACCCCTTCTTAGCCTTCTCCATATTGAACTTCTTTAATATCTTGTGAAGGTATGTGCTTTGTGAAAGACCTATGAGGCGTCTCGATCTATCTCTATAGATCCTGATGCCTAATGTGTAAGCAGCTTCTTCAAGGTCCTTCATTGAAAAACTCTTATTCAAATAGGCCTTTATGCTTTCCAATAGTTCTATATCATTTCTCATCAACAAGATGTCATCCACATATATATATATGAGAAATGCTACAGAGCTCCCACTCACTTTCTTGTAAATACAGGCTTCTCCATAAGACTACATAAACCCAAACGTTTTGATCACCTCATCAAAGCGAATGTTCCAACTCTGAGATGCTTGCACCAACCCATAGATGGAGCGTCGGAGCTTGCATACCTTGTTAGCATTGCTAGGATCGACAAAACCTTCCGGCTGTGTCATATACAATTCTTCTTTAAGAAAGCCGTTCAGGAATGTTGTTTTGACGTCCATTTGCTAGATTTCATAATCATAAAATGCGGCAATCGCTAACATGATTCAGACCGACTTCAGCATCGCTATGGGTGAGAAAGTCTCATCGTAGTCAACCCCTTGAACTTGTCGATAACCCTTAGCGACAAGTCCAGCCTTATAGATGGTCACATTACCATTCACGTCAGTCTTCTTCTTGAAGATCCATTTATTTTCTATGTCTCGCCGATCATCGGGCAAGTCCACCAAAGTCCATACTTTGTTCTCATACATGGATCCTATCTTGGATTTCATGGCCTCAAGCCATTTGTTGGAATCCGGGCCCGCCATCGCTTCTTCATAGTTCGAAGGTTCACTATTGTCTAACAACATGATTTCCATGACAGGGTTGTCGTACCACTCTGGTGCGGAACGTACCCTTGTCGACCTTCGAGGTTCAATAGCATCTTGATCCGAAGTGTCATGATCATCATCATTAACTTCATCTCTAGCCAGTACAGGTGCCTCAAGAACATTTTCTTGCGCTGCGCTACTCTCCGGTTCGAGAGGAGGTACAATTACCTCATCAAGTTCTATTTTCCTCCCACTTACTTCTTTCGATAGAAACTCTTTCTCTAGAAAGGATCTGTTTCTAGCAACAAAGATCTTGCCTTCAGATCTAAGATAGAAGGTGTACCCAATAGTTTCCTTAGGGTATTATATGAAGATGCATTTTTCCGCTTTGGGTTCGAGCTTCTCTGGTTGAAGTATCTTCACATAGGCATCACAGCCCCAAACTTTCAGAAACGCCAACTTAGGTTTCTTGCCAAACCATAATTCATACGGTGTCGTCTCAACGGATTTAGACGGTGCCCTATTTAAAGTGAATGCGGCAGTTTTCAATGCATGGCCCCAAAATGATAGCGGTAAATCGGTAAGAGAAATCATAGATCGTATCATATCCAATAGAGTGCGGTTACGATGTTCAGACACACCGTTACGCTGCGGTGTGCCAGGCGGCGTGAGTTGTGAAACGATTCCACATTTTCTTAGGTGTGTGCCAAACTCGTGACTCAAATATTCTCCTCCACGATCAGATCGTAGAAACTTAATTTTCTTGTCACGTTGATTCTCCACCTCATTCTGAAATTCCTTGAACTTTCCAAAGATTTCAGACTTGTGCTTCATTAAGTAGATATACCCATATCTACTCAAATCACCAGTGAGGGTGAGAACATAACGATAGCCACCGCGAGCTTTATCGCTCATTGGACTGCATATATCAGTATATATTATTTCCAATAAGTTGGTTGCTCGCTCCATTATTCCGGAGAATGGTGTCTTGGTCATCTTTCCCATGAGGCACGTCTCGCATGCGTCAAATGATTCAAAAACAAGAGACTCCAAAAGTCCATCAGTATGGAGTTTCTTCATGCGCTTTACACCGATATGACCAAGGCGGCAGTGCCACAAGTATGTGGGACTACATTATCAACCTTACATCTTTTGGTACTCACACTATGAATATGTGTATCATCACGATCGAGATTCATCAGGAATAAACCATTTACCAGCGGCGCATGACCATAAAACATACCACTCATATAAATAGAACAACCATTATTCTCATATTTAAATGAGTAGCCATCTTGCATCAAGCGAGATCCCGATACAATTTTCATGCTTAAAGCCGGTACTAAATAACAATTATTAAGGTTTATAACTAATCCCGAAGGTGGATGTAGAGGTAGCGTGCCGACGGCGATCACATCGACCTTGGAACCATTCGTGACGCGCATCGTCACCTCGTCCTTCGCCAGCCTACGCTTGTTCTGCAGTTCCCGCTTAGTGCTGCAAATGTGAGCAACAACACCGGTATCAAATACCAAGGAGCTACTATGAATGCTGGTAAGGTACACATCAATAACAAGTATATCACATATACCTTTGACGTTGTCGGCCTTCTTGTCCGCTAAGTACTTGGGGCAATTCCGCTTCGAGTGATCGGTTCCCTTGCAGTAATAACACTCAATCTCAGGCTTGGGTCCTTTCTTTGACTTCTTCCCGGCAACTAGCTTACTAGGCGCGGCAACTGCTTTGCCGTCTTTCTTGAAGTTTTTCTTACCCTTGCCCTTCTGGAAACTGTTGGTCTTATTGATCATCAACACTTGATGCTCTTTCTTGATTTCTACCTCCGCAGATTTCAACATTGAATACAACTTGGGAATAGTATTTTCCATCCCTTGCATGTTGTAATTCATCACAAAGCCTTTATAGCTATGTGGAAGCGACTGGAGGTTTCTATCAATGACCGCATCATCCGGAAAGTACAACTTCCAGTTGAGTCAAGCGGTTGTGCAACTCAGACATTATGAGTATGTGCTCACTGATAAAACTGTTCTCCTCCTTCTTACACCTAAAGAACTTGTCGGAGACTTCATATCTCTCGACCCGGGCATGAGCTTGAAAAACAAGTTTCAGCTCCTCGAACTTATCATATGCTCTGTGTTGCTCAAAACGCCTTTGGAGCCCCGATTCTAAACTGTAAAGCATGCCACACTGAACGAGAGAGTAGTCATCACTCTGCGACTGTCAGGCGTTCCTAGTGTCCTAGTCAGCCGCAGGAACGGGAGGATCACCTAGCGGTGCAGTGAGTACATATGCCTTCTTGGCAGCACTGAGGATGAGCTTTAAGTTACGAGCCCAAACCGCATAGTTGCTCCCATCGTCTTTCAGCTTGGTTTTCTCTAGGAACGTGTTGAATTTGAACGAGACATTTGCATTGGCCATTTGATCTACAATATTTGTAAATACACTTTTAGACTAAGTTCATGATAATTAAGTTCATCTAATCAAATTACTAATGAACTCCCACTTAGATCGACATCCCTCTAGTCATCCAAGTGTTACATGATCCATGTCGACTAGCCCGTGTCCGATCATCACGTGAGACGGATCAGTCATCGATGGTGAGCATCTCTATGCCGATAGTATCAACCATACGACTCATGTTCGACCTTTCGGTCTCCCGTATTCGAGGCCATGTCTGTACATGCTAGGCTGGTCGAGTCAACCTAAGTGTTCTGCGTGTGTAAACTGGCTTACACCCGTTGTATGCGAACGTTAGAATCTATCACACCCGATCAACACGTGGTGCTTAAAAACAACGAACCTTCGCAATGGTGCACACTTAGGGGAATACATATCTCGAAATTTTAATGGGGGATCATCTTATCTTTGCTAACGTCGTTCTAAGCAATAAGATGTAAAGCATGATAAACATCACATGCAATCATATAGTGACATGATATGGCCAATATCATCTTGCTCCTTCAATCACCATCTTCGGGGCACCATCATCATCATCGTCACCGGCATGACACCATGATCTCCATCATTGTGTCATCGTGAAGTCGTCACGCCAACTATTACTTCTACTACTATAGCTAACCGTTAGCGATAAAGTAAAGTAATCAACATGGCCTTGCATCTCATACAATAAATTAAGACAACTCCTATGGCTCCCGCCAGTTGTCTTACTCATCGACATGCAAGTCGTGAATCCTATTACAAGAACATGATCAATCTCATACATCACATATGTAACATCACATCCTTTTGGCCATATCACATCACATAGCATACCCTGCAAAAACAAGTTAGACGTCCTCTAATTGTTGTTGCAAGTTTTACGTGGCTGGTTAGGGTTTCTAGCAAGAATGTTTCTTACCTACGTGACAGCCACAACTTGATATGCCGATGCTATTTACCCTTCATAAGGACCCTCTTCATCGAATCCGATCCGACTAAAGTGGGAGAGATAGACACCCGCTAGCCACCTTATACAACTAGTGCATGTCAGTCAGTGGTACCAGTCTCACGTAAGAGTACGTGTAAAGTCGGTCCGGGCCGCTTCATCCCACGATGCCGCTGAATCAAGACAATACTAGTAACAACAAGCAAATCGACAAATCAGCGCCCACAACTTTTGTGTTCTACTCGTGCATAGAATCTACGCATAGAACCTTGGCTCGGATGCCACTGTTGGGGATCGTAGTAATTTCAAAAAAAATCCTACGCCATACAAGGATCTATCTATGGAGAATCCAGCAACGAGCAAAGGGGTAGAGCATCTCCATACCTTTGAAGATCGCTAAGCGAAAATGTTACTAGAACACGGTTGATGGAGTCGTACTCACAACAATTCAAATCGCGGTAGATTCCCATCTATGCACCAAACGATGGTGCCTCCGCGTTGAACACACATACAGCTCGGTGATGTCCCACAAGCGTATGGGATCGCAGCAGTTTTCGAGGGTAGAGTATTCAACCCAAATTTGTTGGTTCGCACGACGGGAAGCGAAATAATATTCTCAAGTATTAGTAGCTGAATGTGTCAGATTCAACCACACCTGAAAGATTAGTGTCTGCAAGCAAAGTATCAGTAGCAAAGTAGTATGATAGCAACGGTGCCAGAAACGATCTGTTGATGGCAGACTATTCCTAACTGTTGTATCAATGGCGCCAACACGTTGACGGGGGATTATTCTTGAGAAGAATGCTTCCCCGGCTACGGCTCCAACAAAGTCTTGCAACAAGTAGCAGTGAAGTGGCAAGGAACAACAGTAGTAGCAGCAGCAAAGTAACAAGTAACAGCAGCAACAAAGTGGCCCAATCCCTTTTGTAGCAAGGGACAAGCCTAGGCAAAGTAACATAGCGAGGACCAGTAGTAAAAGACTCGTAGGAAGTGGATCGGTGATGGATGAGTATTACGGATGTGATTCATCATGTAACAGCTATAACACGGAGAGATATGTAACTAGCTCCCGTTCGTCAATCTAATGTAGGCATGTATTCCGTATGTAGTCATATGTGCTTAGGGAAAAGAACTTGCATGACATCTATTGTCCATCCCTCCCGTGGCAGCGGGGTCCTGATACGTCTCAAACGTATCTATAATTTTTGATGGTTTCACGTTGTTATCTTGTCAACTTTGGATGTTTTATACACCTTTTATATCTTTTTTGGGACTAACTTATTAATTCAGTGCCAAGTGCCAGTTCCTGTTTTTTTGTGTTTTTGACTCTTTTCAGATCTGATTTTGGAACGGAGTCCAAACGGAATAAAATCCCTGAAATAAATTTTTCCAGAATAGAAGAAGATCGGGGGATTTGAGGGCCAAGGCAGGGGGGCCACAGGGAGCCCACAAGCCCTGTTGTCGCGGCGAGGGGGCCTGCGGCAACCAGACTTGTGGCCTCCCTGGCGCTCCCCTGCCCTAGCTCTTTGGCCTATAAATTCCCTAAAATCGCAGAAAAAATCACGGCATCCACGAAAACACTTTTCCGCCGCCACAAGCTTCCATTTCCGCGAGATCTCATGTGGAGACCCTTCCCGGTGCCCTGCTGGAGGGGACTTTGGAGTTGGAGGGCTTCTACATCAAAATCATCGCCTCTCCAATGACTCGTGAGTAGTCCACTTCAGACCTACGGGTCCGTTGTTAGTAGCTAGATGGCTTCTTCTCTCTCTTGGATCTTCAATACAAAGTTCTCCATGATCTTCATGGAGATCTATCTGATGTAATCCTCTTTGGCAGTGTGTTTGTCGAGATCCGATGAATTGTGGATTTGTGATAAGATTATCTATGAATTATATTTGAGTCTTTGTTGATTTCTTATATGCATGATTTGATATCCTTGTAAGTCTCTCCGAGTCTTGGGTTTTGTTTGGCCAACTAGATCTATGATTCTTGCAATGGGAGAAGTGCTTGGTTTTGGGTTCATACCTTGCGGTGACCTTTCCCAATGACAGAAGGGGCAGCAAGGCACGCATCGTGTTGTTGCCATCAAGGGTAACAAGATGGGCTTTCATCATAGATTTGAGATTGTCCATCTACATCATGTCATCTTGCTTAAGGCGTTACTCTGTTCTTTTGAACTTAATACACTAGATGCATGCTGGATAGCGGTCGACGTGTGGAGTAATAGTAGTAGATGCAGAAAGTATCGGTCTACTTGTTTTGGATGTGATGCCTATAGATATAATCATTGCCTTAGATAACATCACGACTTTGCGCGGTTCTATCAATAGCTCGTCAGTAATGCATTCACCCACTGTCTACTTGCTTTCATGAGAGAAGCCACTAGTGAACACTACGACCCCTGGGTCTATTCACAACTATCGTCTCCACTTTCACTTTTACTTTGCTTTGTTTACTTTTTGCTTTGAGTTATCACTTTGCAAACAATCTATAAGGGATTGACAACCCCTTCATAGCGTTGGGTGCAAGCTCTTTGTGTTTGTGCAGGTACTTGTGACTTGACGCGATCCTCCCACTGGATCGATACCTTGGTTCTCAAACTGAGGGAAATACTTACCGCCGCTGTGCTACATCACCCTTTCCTCTTCAAGGGAACACCAACGCAAGGCTCCAAGGCCGCGGGGAAATTCTTTGCATATTTGCCAAGGAAGTCCCTATAGCCGTAGCCCGTAGCAGAAGGATTCCTGGCGCCGTTGCCAGGGAAGGTCTGTTGACGCAGTAGCAGGTCCTAATGGAAACTATAGGATATTAAGGTTCTCCTTTTAATAAAGAACCAGACCAACGCATTAACACGCGGTGAATACATGAACTCCTCATACTATGGTCATCTCCGGGAGTGGTTCCGGCTATTGTCACTCCAGGGTTGCCGGGTCATAACACATAGTAGGTGACTACAACTTGCAAGATAGGATCTAAAACACTCATATATTGGCGACAACATAATAGGTTCAGATCTGAAATCATGGCACTCGGGCCCTAGTGACAAGCATTAAGCATAGCGAAGTAGTAGCAACATCAGTCTAGAACATAGTGGATACTAGGGATCAATCCCCGTCAAGAACTAACTCGATTACATGATAGATCTCATCCAACTCATCACCGTCCAGCAAGCCTACAACGAGATTACTCACGAACGATGAAGAGCATCATGGAATTGTCGATGGAGAAAGGTTGATGATGAGGATGGCGGTGATTTCCCCTCTCCGGAGCCTGAAACGGACTCCAGATCTGCCCTCCAGATGAAGAACAGGATGTGGCGGCGCCTCCATATCGCAAAACGCGATGAAACCTTCTCTCTGACTTTTTTCCAGGCGAAACGGAAGATATAGAGCTGAGTTTGGTGCGGTGGTGCCACGTGGGCCCCACAAGCCTGCACGACGCGACCATAGGGGGTGGCCGCGGCCTATGGCTTGTGGCCCACTGGCACGCCCCCTTAGGTGGATCTTTGCACAGGTATTTTTCTTTTATTCCAGAAAAAATCTCCGTAAATTTTCAGGACATTCCGAGAACTTCTATTTCTGCACAAAAACAACACCATGGCAATTCTGCTGAAAACAACGTCAGTCTGGGTTAGTTCCATTCAAATCATGCAAATTAGAGTCCAAATCAAGGGCAAAAGAGTTCGGAAAAGTAGATACGACGGAGACGTATCAACTCCCCCAAGCTTAAAGCCTTGCTTGTCCTCAAGCAATTAAGTTGACAAACTGAGAGAGACAAAAGAAAAACTTTGACGAACTCTGTTTGATCTTGTTGTTGCAACCATGTCTAACTCATAACCAGAATTTCAGCAACATCACAAGCAAACCACATAAGCAAATGACATCTAGTCTCACGGTAAACTCATATCAACGATATAATCAACTAGCGAGCAAATAATAATAAGCCTCAAGTGTCAACACTTCAATCAGAACAACATGAAGCAGTACGAATAGATGGTATATCGCTAGCTCTTTCTGAGACCGCAAAACATAAATGCAGAGCACCTTCAAGGACCAAGGTCTGACTAAACATTGTAATTCATGGTAATGAAGATCCAGTCATAGTCATACTCAACACAGTTAAAAGCAAAGCATAAAAATGACAGAGGTGCTCTCTAATTGGTGCTTTTGTAAGAGGAGGATGACTCAACAGGAACATAAATAGACAGGCCCTTCGCAGAGGGAAGCATTGATTTGCAGAGGTGCCAGAGCTCAAGCTTTGAAACAGAGATAATAATTTTGGGTGGCATGCTTTCATTGTCAACGCAATGACTAAGAGTTCTCAACATCTTCCATGCTACACATGCTATAGGCGGTTCCCAAACAGAAAAGTCAAGTTTTCACTCCCCCACCACCAATCAATCACACTCCACGGCTAGCCGAATCCTCGGGTACCGTCCATACCAACATTAATCCTGGGGGAGTTTTGTTTGCAATTATCTTTTCGATTTGAGTATGAAATTGGGAATTCCAATTACCAACCCCTTTCTCGTGACTGATAGTGAATAAACACATATCGAGGATAACACGCCTAGCATGGAAGATAACAATAGCCCCCTGTCACCGCATGAGCGGTTCGGACATGCAAAACAGATTATTTCTTGAAGATTTAGAGAGTGACACATGCAAATTTACTTGGAACGGCAGGTAGATACCGCACATAGGTAGGTATGGTGGACTCATATGGCACAACTTTGGGTTTATGGAAGTGGATGCACAAGCAGTATTCCCGCTTAGTACAAGTGAAGGCTAGCAAAAGACTGGGAAGCGACCAACTAGAGAGCAACAACGGTCATCAAAATGCATTGAGCGTAACTAACATTGAGTGCAAGCATGAGTAGGACAAAAATCACCATGAACATGAACATCATAGAGGCTATGTTGATTTTGTTTCAACTACATGCGTGAACATGCGCCAAGTCAAGCCACTTGAATCATTCAAAGGAGGATACCATCCTATCATACTACATCATAGTCATCTCAACATTCATGTTGGCAACCAAGACAAACCATTATAAGCTCCTAGCTAAGTAAGCATGGCATAAGCAACTATGATCTCTAAGTTGTCATTGCAAACATGTTTCTCTCACAACAGAGCTCAATCAGGCATGATGAGCTAGTCATATTTACAAAAACAAAATAGATCGAGTTCATACCAGCTTTTCCAGGCTGAGTCACTTCATCATACATCGTCATTATTGCCTTTCACTTGCACGACCGAATGATGTGAACAATAATAAGCGTGCTCGTGCATTGGACTAAAGCTGGAATCTGCAGGCAAACACAAAGGAGAAGACAAAGTAATATGGCTCTTTGAAAGCTAAACAGGTATGCATGCAAGAGCCACTAAACATTGTAACCAATATCTTCTACCTTGACCCAAAGAAAAAGAAAACTATCTACATGGGAAAGCTCCCAACAAGCAAAAGAAGAAAATAAAATCTTTTTGGTTTTTCTCAAACTAGACAGACACACGAAAAGAAAACGAGAAAAAGAAAATAAACTAGCATGGATGATACTGTGGCAAAGTGTGAACACCGGCTAACAAAGTGAAAGCATAAGCAAGAATGTAAAGTCGGTGAGAAACACGTACTCCCCCAAGCTTAGGCTTTTGGCCTAACTTGGTCTACTCCTAAGGATGGTCCTGGCGAAACCCAAAATCATAATGGGGGTTATACGGGAGCGCTGCAGCCACTGCCTGAATAGCTGCCTCACGGAGACGAGCAGGCTTTGCCTCCCTCTCATACTCCTCTGCCTCTCCTCTGGTTATGTAATATCTCTGTTTTACCTGAAAGTCAAAGAAATCAGGAGCAGGAAGGGTAATATGGAAAACACGCTGCCGGTTAAATATCAAACGGTATAGGAGGGATTCATCATCCCTCTCAAGGAACTGGTAGTGTGTCAAAGTGACGCGGTCAAGGAAAGCTGTATGGAGCGGGGGATCTCCTTCGCGGATGGGTACTCCAAGAAAATTTGCTATGCGAGTGGCATAGATCCCACCAAAGAAATCCCCTTCAATAGCATTCTTATTCAGCCTCCTTGCTATAATAGCTCCCATGTTGAAGCTTTTGTCACCCGTCACTGCGCTCTTAAGGATACTAAGGTCAGGTGCGCAGAGGTGACTGTTGGGGCATAGTTTATGCCTAAGTAATTTTGGTGATTGATGACAGTACCGTAAAGGACTAACCGTGTGTGTTAAGGTTTCAGATAACACACGTCAACGGCACAAAACGACTCGCCTCCTCATTTATGGAACGGAAGCACGACGCTCTCTACGATTCTCTTTATTTGAGTCATAGGAAAGCCGTACTATTAAGAGGGGAACCGTAGTGGAAAGGTTTGGGTGGAATCTATCTTTGCACGCGCACACTTCACAAATTTTCCCTTACCTTCATCTTTGGAGTGGCCCCCGCCACTGTGTTTCTTTCCTCCTTGCAAAATGGTCCCCAGCGGTAGTACCGCTGGAATGCTAGCGGTAGTACCGCTGCAGCCAGCGGTAGTACCGCTGGCTGGCGGTAGTACCGCCCCTGGCCAGTGGTAGTACCGCTCCAGGAGCTTAGTACCGCCTGCCTAGCGGTTGTTCGTGGACGGACCTTTTTGCGAAGACTTTCTTGGCGGTGGTAGTGCTTTTGCACTACCAGGGCCCCAGCGGTAGTACCGCTGGGGCCAGCGGTAGTACCGCTGCAACCAACGGTAGTACCGCTAGTCGGCGGTAGTACCGCTGGAGTGCCAGCGGTAGTACCGCTGGAGCTCGGGCAGAGAGTGGGAAAACGGTTGGATTCCCCCCCCACTATATAAAGGGTTCTTCTAGCTGTGGAACCTCATCTCTTACCTCCCCAAGCTCCATTGTTGCTCCCTAAGCTCAAAAGTGCCCGATCTCTCTCCCTAGCCAATCAAACTTGTTGATTCTATAGGGATTGGTTGAGAAGGCCTAGATCCACACTTGCACCAAGAGAAAAGTTGATTCCCCCACCAATCCCTTGCGGATCTTGTTACTCTTGGGTGTTTGAGCATCCTAGACGGTTGAGGTCACCTGAAGCCATATTCCATTGTGGTGAAGCTTCGTGGTCTTGCTGGGAGCCTCCAAGCTTTGTGTGGAGTTTGCCCCAACCTTGTTTGTAAAGGTTCGGTCGCCGCCTTCAAGGGCACCTATAGTGGAATCACGGTACCTTGCATCGTGCGAGGGCGTGAGGAGAATACGGTGGCCTTAGTGGCTTATTGGGGAGCATTGTGCTTCCATACCGCTCCAACGGAGACGTACTTCCTGTCAAAGGGAAGGAACTTCGGTAACACATCCTCGTCTCCATTGGTTCCACTTGTGGTTATCTCTATCCTTTACTTTGTGTATGCTTATGTTGCGGACTATATCTTACTTGTCTTAGTAGCTCTCGTTGTTAGCTTCATTAGGGTTCACCTCATTGTCGTAATATTTGTGAACCCATATGTTGTTTACCTTAACTTGCTAAGATTAATTAAAAAGTGGTCGTTGTCTATTCACCCCCCTCTAGTCAACCATATCGATCCTTTCAATTGGTATCAGAGCCACGTCTCTTTATTAAGGGTTTAACCACCCGAAGAGTATGGAAGGCGAAGAGGGAATTAACCATGGGCAACCCGAGGCCATGGACTTGACTTCGGTCACAAGGGACGACTTGAATACGGCTATGGCCGCTCCCAAGACGTCCTTGACGAACGAGGTCAAGACCATGCTTGAAGAGTTAATTGAGGGATTTAAAAGTTCACCCGAACCGGCTATAGTGGTTAAACCCACCGTTTCCGATTCGGAGGCCAACTCATCTATGCAACCTCCCTCATCTCACGAAAAGGATGGGACTGGAACATATGCCTCAGTTCCACCCCCATGGTCTATGGAGGATCCGTTCCCGCACCACGTCTTAATCCTGTTGGTCCTCCTCCTAAGCTTGTGAAAGGTGACTTTGCTAACTAGGTATTTTCTATTAAGTCTCATTTGAATCACAGCTCAACAAACTTGTGGAGAATCATCGAGCAAGGATATTATCCCCATGATCCAAGCAACCTCACTCCAAGAGAAGATGCAGACAATCAATACAATCACTCCGCTTTGTTTATCCTCCAGTCTGCAGTGCCACCTGAAGATCTTCCTCACTTGCGTCCCTTCACTTTGGCCAAGGATTGTTGGGAGCATATTATGGTGTTGTACAAGGGAAGCTCAAGCATTCAACGATCCAACTATGAAGTGATACTTGATAAGGCCGATGAGTTTGTGATGAAGGAAGACGAGGACCCTCGTGATCTCTATCGGAGGGTGACTGCTATTGCTGTGGCACTCAAGGATCATGGGAGCAAGGACGTGGATGATACATGGGTCAAGCGCAAGTTCCTTAAAGCCATCATGCCTTTCAACAAAGCCATGTCATCTGTCATTCGTCAGCGGCCAGACTTCCACTCCTTGTCTTCCAGTGAGGTGTTGGATGAATTCATTGCAATGTCAATCATGAACGAAACAGCCGACAATGCACTTGCTCGTGTTCGATCAAAGACAACTTCACCCAACCTTGCGTTGAAAGCAAAAGCAATGCTTGAAGAAGAAGAAGAAGATGAGGAAGAGGAGGGCTGCCCTCAAGAAACAAAGTATGCCTATCATGAGCACATGGCTCTTGCATCAAGGCAATTCTGGGGAAACAAGAGGAACTCAAGACCCTCCTTCACCAAGAACAACTCGAGTGGATTCAAACCCAAACAACGAGTAAGGACATGTTATAACTGTGGTAACGTGAGTCACTTCGTGGCCGAATGTCCCTATGATAAAAGGGAAGACAACGGAGGCAAGCTCATTCGCAAAGACAAAACCAAATCATTTCCAATCAAGAACAACTTTGTGAAGAAACCTCACCCAAAAGGGATGGTGGCCCTTGAAGAGTACCCTTCCGATGATGATGATGATGATGATACAGTGGCAACGACAACTGCTTCTATTGCCACTACACCTCCCCAGAAGGTGTCTCTCTTCAACGCCCCCAACGAGAACCACATCACCAAGTGCCTCATGGCAAAAGGTATCAATCAGGTAACTCCCATCATTAAGACCAACATTACTTCCGCCCCTTCATTGTTAAATTGTGTTGAAGATAGTGATGTTGGGGAACTTAATGAGCATGATCTTGACAAGTTTCTGTGCACTATTAAGGGAGAACCCAAGAAGCACTTTGTTGCTCTCTTGGAACAACTGGGTGAGGCCACTGACCTCATTGAGTCTCATGAGGAGACCATCTCCGAGCTTCAGGGACGCAGTCGCGACTATGCCGATGAAATTGCCGAATTATCTAATGCTCTAGAAAAGGAGCCCACTCTTCGTTTGGCTCTTGAGGAGTCATATAACGATGACTACGCTAAAATGCAAAAGAAACTAGATCATGATGTTGTTCTTACTCGTATGCTTAAGTCTGAAAAGTATGCTCTTGAGGTTGGCCATGACAGACTCAAAGAGGAGTTTGACACACTTGACAAGGCCCACAAGGTCTTGAAAGGTGCTCATTTCTCTCTAAAAGAGTCTCATGATCAACTCCAAGCAAAGCTTACCAAGGAGATCTCTACTTGCCCTCCCTTTGTGTTAACTGATAATGCTTGTGCAACTAACCCCTGTTGTGAGCATGTACATCTTGTGGAGGAAAATGCCAAGTTAAAGGAGAAACTTGAGAAGGGCCTTGTGGCATGCATACAAGGTGAGAAGAGTCTAAACGACCTCTTGAGCACTCAAAAGGGTGTTGTAGGAAAGGAGGGACTTGGACTTACCTCCAAGTCATAAGGTAAAAGGAGGAACAGGAACAAACGATCTCCCACCCTCATGGACATCTTTGTCAAAGAGGGTGAGGGGACTCAGATGGCGAACAGGAACAAGGTGGACTATGGAAACCTCAAGAAGGGCAAAACCATTCCTACTAACACAGCTGGCAAACTCAATTCTTCTTATGTCTTATGTTGTGCTAGTGATGGCATGTTTATGCCAGATTTTTTGGTTCCTACGATGACGATATTGAATGGGCTATCTGGGTTCCTAAGACCCTTGTCTCTAACATGAAAGGAACCATTAAAAAATGGGTACCTAAAACCAAGCCTTGATCTATTGCAGGAGTTTGCTTCCGGTGGGGTGCCATGGTTGCTCGATAGTGGAGCAACAAATCATATGACCGGAAGCAAGGACTTAGTGGTGGATGTGCATCCTTCTCCATCTATGCCCACCCATGTCCAATTCGCCGATGCATCCTCTTCAAAGGTATTGGGATTTGGTAAGGTGGTCGTCTCTCAAGATTTATCTATTGAGAAGGTCATGCTTGTTGAGTCACTTGCCTACAATTTACTTTCGGTTCGTCAACTCGCAATTATGGGTTTTTCCACTTTCTTTAATCTTGATACTGTGGTCCTCCCGAGGAGCAAGACTCTTAAAGTAGCCTATGTTGGATATGTCGAAAATGGTCTTTATGTGGTGAACTTCTCAAAGCGACCCACTAAGACTGCGACATGTTTAATGGCTAAAGTTGATGTGGGCTGGCTTTGGCATCGCCGTTTAGCTCATGTCAATATGAGATCTTTGCAAAGCCTTCTGACAGGGGACCATATTCGTGGACTAACAAATGTGAGTTTTGCTAAAGATCATGTTTGCAGTGCCTGCATTGAAGGAAAGATTCATGAAACTGCTCATCGTCCAACGACTCTTATCTGCACTAAGAGGCCATTGGAACTTCTCCATATGGATCTGTTTGGTCCTCCATCATTTGATAGTCTTGGAGGCAGAAAGTATTGCTTAGTGATTGTTGACGACTACTCAAGATATACCCGGGTATATTTCTTTAAAAAGAAGAGTGAGACTCAACAAACGGTCATCAACTTTGCTAATGAAGCGCAACGTCAACATGAAGCAAGGATCTTGATGATTAGAAGTGACAACGGAACCGAGTTCAAGAACTACACCTTGGATGAGTTTCTAGGTGATGAGGGAATAAAACACCAATACTCTGCACCATATACCCCTCAACAAAACGGCGTGGCAGAAAGGAAGAACCGGACCTTGATAGACGCTGCAAGGACAATGATGGCAGAATTCAAATCTCCATATAACTTCTGGGCAGAGGCCATCAACACAGCATGTCATGCATCCAATCGGCTCTATATCCGCAAAGGCTTGAACAAGACTCCGTATGAGATTCTAACTGGAAACAAACCCAATCTCAAGTACTTCCGGGTATTCGGTTGCAAGTGTTTCATTCTCAAGAAAGGTGCACGGTTAGCTAAATTTGATTCTAGAGCACATGAGGGTATCTTTGTTGGTTATGCTACAAACTCTCATGCTTACCGTGTCCTCAACAAGTCCACTGGACTAATTGAGGAGACGTGTAACATAGAGTTTGATGAAAATAATGGCTCCCAAGTGGAGCAAAGTGGTCTGTGTGATGTAGGTGATGAAATTCCTCCCCAAGCCATAAGAAGAATGGGGATTGGTCAAATACTCCCCATTGAGGAACCCCTTGTGGCCGAAGGAGAAGGACAATGCTCTACTCGAGTGGAGCCATCACCACCACAAGCCCCACACGCTTCCGATGAACAAAGAGAAGACTAACAACAAAATAAACAAGCTCAAGGTCAAGATAAATTGCCCAACAATGATGATGTGTCTCAGGATATTCGAGCACTACCCTAAGACTCCGAACCTGCTCATGATCAAGATCAAGTGCAACCCCGAGATCCAGACCAAGTAGAAGCACAAGATCAAGATCAAGAGCAACCACAAATACAAGAACAAACTAGTGAACCTGCTCAAGTCGAAGGACAAGATGATCAGGAGACTGTCTCACAATTCCCTTCTGGAGCACCAACAGCCGGCTCAAGACGCAAGGGCAAGCAAAGTAAACAAGTCTATGCTCCCCCGTTATCTAATGAAGATCTCTTGGAGCGTCGAGTAGCCAAGATTGCAAACAAGCTGAGAGTCAAGTCACATCTTATGAAGAATGTACTTGGCAGTTTAAAAAGGGGAGTATCCACTCGTCAACAGATTTGGAATTATTGTGAGCATCACGGGTTTGTTTCGTATTGTGAACCTCAACAGGTACAGGAAGAGCTCGATGATGAGGATTGGCTTATGGCCATGCACGAAGAACTTAACAACTTCGAGCGCAACCAAGTCTGGGATTTAGTGCCTAGGCCAATGGAGGAACATAATGTCATCGGGACCAAATGGATATTCAAGAACAAGCAAGATGCCAATGGGATTGTGATTCGAAACAAGGCAAGATTGGTGGCTCAAGGCTACTCCCAAGTCGAGGGTATCGACTACGGTGAAACCTTTGCCCCTGTTGCTCGTCTAGAATCTATTCGCATGTTGCTTGCATTTGCTTCTCATCATAACTTCAAATTACAACAAATGGATGTGAAAAGTGCCTTTCTTAATGGTCCTTTAAATGAGTTGGTCTATGTCAAACAACCCCCGGGATTCGAACATCCCAAGCTCCCCAATCATGTGTACAAACTTAATAAGGCACTCTATGGCCTTAAACAAGCCCCACGCGCGTGGTATGAGTATCTTACTGAGTTGTTACAAGATCGTGGGTTTGAAATTGGGAAGATAGATCCCACTCTTTTTACTAAGAGGGTTAAAGGGAATTTGTTCATATGCCAACTATATGTTGATGATATTATCTTTGGCTCTCCTAACATTTCCTTCAATGAAGAATTTGCTGCACTAATGACTGAGAAGTTTGAGATGTCCATGATGGGAGAGTTGAAGTTCTTCCTCGGGTTCGAGATTAAACAAGGTCTAGAAGGGACATTCATCAAACAAGCCAAGTACACTCAAGACATGCTCAAACGGTTCGAACTCGAAGATGTCAAACCGGTCAAGTTCCCCATGCCAACAAGATGCAAGCTTGACAGTGATCCCAATGGTAAAGCAGTGGATCAAAAGGTATATCGCTCCATGATTGGATCCCTCCTTTACCTTTGTGCATCTAGACCGGATATTATGTTGAGTGTAGGGATATGTGCACGGTTTGAATCGGCACCAAAAGAAAGTCACTACATGGCTGTTAAGCGAATCTTTCGATATTTGGCTCATACCCCAAACTTTGGCCTTTGGTATCCCAAAGGAGCGAACTTCAATCTAGTTGGCTATTCTGACTCAGATTGGGCAGGAGATTGTGTGGAGAGGAAGTCAACGTCTGGAGGATGCCAATTCCTTGGTCACTCATTGGTAAGTTGGTCGTCAAAGAAGCAGAATTGCGTCTCCTTATCATCCACCGAAGCTGAGTATGTGGCAGCTGCAAGTTGTTGTGCACAATTGCTATGGATGAGGCAAACTTTAAAGGATTATGGTGTCACTTGTGACAAAGTGCCTCTTCTATGTGACAATCAAAGTGCTATCAAGATTTCCCTCAACCCAGTGCAACATAGCAAAACCAAACATATTGATATTCGCCATCACTTCATTCGTGAACATATCAAGCTAGGTGATATTGAGGTTCACTTCATCCACACTGAAGAGCAACTTGCAGATATTTTCACTAAGCCTCTAGATGAAGCAAGGTTCCGGGAGTTAAGGCATGAGCTAAATATCATTGATTCAAGTAATGTGGATTGAAACTAGGCATGTTGCACCTCACTTTGCATTCCATCTTGGTCTAGATGTAGGCATGGACATAGGAGGAGTGTTGTTCTCTCAATGAACTTTCCCTCCCCCCATTATGCATAAATCAATCTAGTCTTTCACTTTAGCCATTGTCAAATGGCACTTGTGCTTCAAAGACGAGCATTGGTCATGAACCCAAGGATAATTCTTCGCGGTGTCATACCATTGTCTCAAACATAGGTGGCCTCGGCCACCGCCCCTCCCACCTTTCTTTCGTATAGAAGAAAGGATATACAATGACAAGTCAGTACATATTTCTAGGATGCTATCTTTTTTTTACTTACTTGTCATTTGCCCAAGTTCTTCTCTTATCCTAGGTCGTGTTATGTCATTCGCAGCGGTACTACCGCCAGGGGTAGCGGTACTACCGCTAGGACCCCAGCGGTACTACCGCCCGGGGTAGCGGTACTACCGCCAGGACACCAGCGGTAGTCGCCAGGACCCCACCGGTACTACCGCCAGGACCCCAGCAGTACTACCGCCAGGGATAGCGGTACTACCGCCGGGATTCCCATCTAACACGACCTGCTAGGAAATTTTTAGGGCTATCTCAAGGGGGAGCGGTACTACCGCCAGGATTCCCATCTAACACGACCTACTAGGAAATTTTTAGGGTTGTCTCAAGGGGGAGCGGTACTACCGCCAGGGGGAGCGGTACTACCACCAGGTCCTCAGCGGTACTACCGCTGGCCCGTACCCCTTGGGCTATATAAAGGAGGGGGAGCCCGTTTTTCCCACACTCTTTCTTCTTCCTCGCGGCTCCTCCCTCCCCTAGCCCGAAATCCCCCTGTTTTGATCTCTATTCGTGGAGCTCCTTCTCTCCGTTGGATTGGAGGGGTTGCTCCACTTCTCCTTCCTCCTCCAAGGGCCATGAATCCCGGTGGTGCTCGCCGTTCGAACCCCTCACGGGACACGCAGTCTAAGCACTATCGCAACCCAGAGGCTCCAGAGGGTTCCGCCACTTCAGGTCTGCAACCCAAAAAGCAGGCTTTCAAGAAGACCGCGCAAAAGGACAAGGGGATCAATGTCCGCACAATGCCCCCAAGGACTTTCTGCGGTTCCGCACTCAGAACCATTATCTCCAAGAGCGGGCTGTGATCAAGAATGTTGAACATGTTTGGACCAGGGATCACTGCAGGATCTACCGTGACATTGTCATGCAGTTCAAGAAGAACTTTGTCCCCGTTCAGTGGATTGACCTCGCTCATCTTCAGCGGAACCTGGACTATTTTGGTGACGCCCTTTCTCTGATTGACAAACTGGGCATCAAGGACATCATCACCTTCAAGACGGATTTTGACCCCAATGTTGTTGCCCAGTTCTATGTCATAGTCCACTTCTCTCCTGATGATGAGCGCTCTATGGTGTGGATGACTGGGACTCAGAAGATGACTGGTACCTGGCATGAATTCATGGCATTCCTCAAGGTTGGGTTCCAGGGAGCTGACACTCCACTTGGGTCGCGTCCTCATGCTGCAGCTCCCACTGATAGGGCCCCCGCCAAGGACAGATTGCAGCAACTATATGTGAAGAAGGGTGTGCTCCCCAAGCATCTGGACATCATGCATCGGATCTTCCGCAACACCCTCTTTCCTCGCATTGGTAACTTCGACGAGGTTCATGGCTCTCTGGATGAGATGCTGCTGCTCTATGAGGAGGCTATGACTAAGGAGTCTGCCCCTCTTGATATTTCTGATGTGATGTTCACGGAGCTCTGGAACTGCATCATGATGCGCAAGGTTCCCATCTACGGGCCCTATCTATTTGCTTATATTAGTCAGAAGTGGCAAGATACCTATCCGGAGGAGGAGCTATACATTCAGGCTGACTACATTATACACGACCCTGTCAAGCTTCGCGTCAAGGATAAATGGGCCAACCCATCCACTTCCTCTCAGCACACGGATACTGACACAGAGATAGCTGCTGACAGAGGAACAACATCTCCATCCCGCTCTTCTGCCATGCCATCTTGGGCCATCAAACTGCAGGATAAGATGAAGACTCTATTCTGTATGCAGGCTAAGGGTCAATACCAGACGCACGTGGCTCAGAAGGAGAGCCGCCAGAGGCACAAGCGTGTTCTAAGGACTCTTGATGTTGACATCTCCAGCGGATCAGAGGACGACATCACTCCAGAGGCTACTTGGATGCAGGCTCAAGGGTACCAGTGGTCTGGCGATGAGGCAGAAGAGGAAGAGAAGGACGATCCGGAGGGTACCGACGAGTCTGGCGATGCTGAGGATGAGGAGTAACCACCTGTGGCGTTAGGTGTGCCCCTTTTTGGTGTCTTGTGCCAAAGGGGGAGAGAGTCTAGGAGCTGGATTTGCTTTCAGAGTCGAACTTTGCTTTGCTTTGTGCTTTGCTTTGCTTTCTTTCGTGGTTTGCTTCGAACTTGGTTTGCTTCTAGTTTGCTGTCGTTTGTGAGACATGAACTTATGTGAGATTTATTTCCATCATATGTTGTGAGTCATATGCCCCGTACTGTCATATATCTCTATCTTTTTGTTCTCATATTTCTTACTGTGCAAATCTAGTATTGTCATCAATCCACCAAAAAGGGGGAGATTGTTGGGGCATAGTTTATGCCTAAGTAATTTTGGTGATTGATGACAGTACCGTAAAGGACTAACCGTGTGTGTTAAGGTTTCAGATAACACACGTCAACGGCACAAGACGACTCGCCTCCTCATTCATGGAACGGAAGCACGACGCTCTCTACGATTCTCTTTATTTGAGTCATAGGAAAGCCGTACTATTAAGAGGGGAACCGTAGTGGAAAGGTTTGGGTGGAATCTATCTTTGCACGCGCACACTTCACATATTTTCCCTTACCTTCATCTTTGGAGCGGCCCCCGCCACTGTGTTTCTTTCCTCCTTGCAAAATGGTCCCTAGCGGTAGTACCGCTTGAATGCTAGCGGTAGTACCGCTGGCTGGCGGTAGTACCGCCCCTGGCCAGCGGTAGTACCGCTCCAGGAGCTTAGTACCGCATGCCTAGCGGTTGTTCGTGGACGGACCTTTTTGCGAAGACTTTCTTGGCGGTGTAGTGCTTTTTTGAATAGTCACTAGGTCACCTCAATGGGGATGTTTATATCCCCAACCAGCAAATCATACTTCATCTTAACACGAGGAATAGGGCATTCAAAGCTCCCAATAAGAATCGATGAAGTCTTTTCGATAGCATCGATGCAATGTACTCGATATTGTTTCTTCGGAAAGTGCACCTTATGCTCATTACCGTTGACATGTAAAGTGACATTGCCTTTGTTGCAATCTATAACAGCCCCTGCAGTGTTTAAAAAGGGTCTTCCGAGGATGACAGCCATAGCATCGTCCTCGGGAATATCCAAGATAACAAAGTCTGTTAAGATAGTGGTGTTAGCAACCACAACAGGCACATCCTGGCAAATGCCGATAGGGAAAGCAATTGATTTGTCGGCCATTTGCAGAGAGATTTTAGTGGGTGTCAACTTATCCAGTTCAAGCCTATGATAAAGAGACAGAGGCATAACACTAACACCGGCTCCAAGGTCGCATAACGCAGTTCTAATGTAGTTGCCTTTAATGGAGCAAGGTATAGTGGGCACACCGGGATCACCTAGTTTCTTCGGAGTTCCACCCTTGAAAGTGTAATTAGCGAGCATGGCGGAGATCTCAAGATCAGGTATCCTCCTCTTATTAGTCACAATATCTTTCATGTACTTAGCATACGAAGACATCTTGAACATATCAGTCAAATGCATCTACAGAAAGACAGGTCTGATCATCTCAACGAATCGCTCAAAATCCTCATCATCCTTTTTCTTGGATGGTTTGGGCGGAAAGGGCATGGGTTTCTGAACCCATGGCTCCCTTTCTTTACCATGCTTCCTAGCAGCGAAGTCATTATTATCGTATCTCTTAGTCTTAGGCTGTGGGTTATCAAGATCAACAGGTTCAATCTCCACATCCTTTTCATTGCTAGGTTGAGCATCATCATGAACATCACTATTGATATTATCATTAGGCTCATATTCATCACCAGATTGTATTTCAGCATCAGAGACAAAGACGTCGTTTGGACTCTCAGGTGTGGCAGCAACAGGGTTGCTAGCGTGCAGGTTCCTATCATCTTTCTTCTTCTTTCTAGGATGACTAGGTGCATCAGTGCTAACTCCTTGAGAATCTTGTTCAATTCTCTTCGGATGACCCTCGGGATACAGAGGTTCCTGGGTCATTCTACCGCCTCTAGTGACGACTCTAACGGAATTGTCATTCAACTCATTGAGCAAGTCATTCTGAGCTTTAAGTACTTGTTCTACTTGAGTAGTAACCATAGAAGCATGTTTACTCAGAAGTTTAAGATCATTGACGTTTTGATCCACACAAGCACTTAAATGACTAAGCATACGAGCATTCTTTTCCAATTGTCTACTAACATAATCATTGAAACTCTGTTGTTTGGCAATGAAGTTATCAAATTCATCCATGCATAAGCTAGCAGGTTTATCAAAAGGAATATCACTCTCATCAAACCTACACAAATAATTTACTTCTACTACCTGTATCGGGTTATCGAGACCATGGATCTCTTCGATAGGTGGTAGATTTTTGACATCTTCAGATTTAATGCCTTTCTCTCGCATAGATTTCTTGGCTTCTTGCATATCTTCAGGACTGAGGAATAGAATACCTCTTTTCTTCGTAGTTGGCTTAGGAGGTGGTTCGGGAATAGTCCAAGCATTCTCATTGCACAAGATGTTATTTAGTAGAATCTCAGCTTGTTCTACGGTTCGTTCCCTAAAAACACTACCGGCACAACTATCTAGGTGGTCTTTGGAAGCATCGGTAAGTCCATTATAGAAGATATCAAGTATTTCGTTCTTCTCAAGAGGGTGATCAGGCAAAGCATTCAGTAGGTGGATAAGCCTCCCCAAGCCTGTGGGAGACTCTCTTCTTCAGCTTGAGCAAAGTTGTATATTTCCTGCAAGGCAGCTTGCTTCTTATGGGCAGGGAAATATTTTTCAGAGAAGTAGTAGACCATATCCTGGGGGCTACACACACAACCAGGAGCAAGAGAAGTGAACCAGGTCTTAGCATCATCCTTTAGCGAGAAAGGAAACAGCTTGAGCATATAGTAGTAGCGGATCTTTTCCTCACTAGTGAATGGGGTGGCTATATCGTGTAGTTTGGTAAGATGGGCTACAACCGTCTGAGACTCGTAACCATGAAAGGGATCAGATTCGGCTAGAGTGATTAACTCAGGGTCGACAAAGAATTCATAATCCTTATCGGTCACAAAGATAGGCGAAGTGGCAAACTTCGGGTCGTATTTCATCCTAGCGTTCAGATATTTTTCTTTCCACTTGCGCAGAAGTTTCTCAATATCATAGCTATCCTTACACGCAATTTAGGCATAGTAGCAGGTTCTACTTCAATAGTATCAACAGTTTCAGAAGTATCATCACATCTAGCAGCAATTCTAGCAAGTTGTGCATCAAGGGCACCAAGTGGCAAAGCAGTATCAGGCATAGCATCATCAGGCAAGTATCAAGCATGGCATCATCATAAGCATCATGGACAGCAGAAGTAGCATCATCAAGCACACGCGACATATCAAGATTTCTAGCAGGAGGCGAATTCGCAAACTTACTCAAAACTGAAGGTGAATCAAGTGCAGAGTTAGATGGCAGTTCCTTACCTCTCCTCGTAGTGGAAGGCAAGATTTTAGTTCTTGGATCTTTCGGATTCCTCATAGTGATCAGCAGATGTAAATCCCAAGTGACTCAGAGAATATAGCTGTGCCACCCCGGCAACGGCGCCTGAAAAAGCCTTGATGTCCCACAAGCGTATGGGATCGCAACAGTTTTCGAGGGTAGAGTATTCAACCCAAATTTGTTGGTTCGCACGACGGGAAGCGAAAGAATATTCTCAAGTATTAGCAGCTGAATGTGTCAGATTGAACCACACCAGAAAGATTAGTGTCTGCAAGCAAATTATCAGTAGCAAAGTAGTATGATAGCAACGGTGCCAGAAACGATCTGTTGACGGCAGACTATTCCTAACTGTTGTATCAATGGCGCCAACACATTGACGGGGGATTATTCTTGAGAAGAATGCTTCCCCGGCTACGGCTCCAACAAAGTCTTGCAACAAGTAGCAGCGAAGTGGCAAGGAACAACAGTAGCAGCAGCAACAAAGTAACAAGTAACACGAGCAGCAAAGTGGCCCAATCCCTTTTGTAGCAAGGGACAAGCCTAGGCAAAGTAACGTAGCGAGGACCAGTAGTAAAAGACTCGTAGGAAGTGGATCGGTGATGGATGAGTATTACGGATGTGATTCATCATGTAACAACTATAACACGGAGAGATATGTAACTAGCTCCCGTTCGTCAATCTAATGTAGGCATGTATTCCGTATGTAGTCATGCGTGCTTAGGGAAAAGAACTTGCATGACATCTATTGTCCATCCCTCTCGTGGCAGCGGGGTCCTAATGGAAACTACGGGATATTAAGGTTCTCCTTTTAATAAAGAACCGTACCAACGCATTAACATGCGGTGAATACATGAATTCCTCATACTATGGTCATCTCCGGGAGTGGTTCCGGCTATTGTCACTCCGGGGTTGCCGGGTCATAACACATAGTAGGTGACTACAACTTGCAAGATAGGATCTAAAACACTCATATATTGGCGAAAACATAATAGGTTCAAATCTTAAATCATGGCACTTGGGCCCTAGTGACAAGCATTAAGGATAGCCAAGTAGTAGCAACATCAATCTGGAACATAGTGGATACTAGGGATCAATCCCCGTCAAGAACTAACTCGATTACATGATAGATCTCATCCAACTCATCACCATCCAGCACGCCTACGATGAGATTACTCACGAACGATGAAGAGCATCATGGCATTGTCGATGGAGAAAGGTTGATGATGACGACGGCGACGATTTCCCCTCTCTGGAGCCCGAAACGGACTCTAGATCTGCCCTCCAGATGAATAACAGGATGTGGCGGCGCCTCCGTATCGCAAAACGTGATGAAACCTTCTCTTTAATTTTTTTCCAGGCGAAACGTAAGATATAGAGCTGAGTTTGGGGGTGGTGGTGCCATGTGGGCCCCACAAGCCTGCACGGCGCGTCCATAGGGGGAGGCCGCGGCCTGTGGGCTTGTGGCCCACTGGCACGCTGATACGTCCATTTTGCATCATGCTTTCATGTTGATATTTATCGCTTTATGGATTGTTATTATACTTTGTGGAACCTTACTTATGCCTTTTCTCTCTTATTTTGCAAGGTTTATTTGAAGAGGGAGAATACCGGCAGCTGGAATTCTGGACTGGAAAAGGAGCAAGTCTGAGTGCTCTATTCTGCGCAACTCCAAATGCCCTGAAAATCAACGTGGATTTTTTTTGGATTTTATAAAAAATACTGGGCGAAAGAAGTGTCAGAGGGGAGCAACCAGGGGCCCACAAGCCTGGTTGCGGCGGCCTAACCCCCTGGCCGCGGAAACAGGGCTTGTGGGCACCCTGGCGGCCCACTGGCCCCCCTCTTTTGCTATATGAAGGGCTTCGTCCGGAAAAAAAATCAGGGTGGAGCTTTTTCGTGGATTCGCCGCCGCCACGAGGCGGAACTTGAACAGATCCAATCTAGAGCTCCGGCAAGACGATCCTGCCAGGGAAACTTCCCTCCTAGAGGGGGAAATCGTCGCCATCGTGATCACCAACACTCCTCTCGTCGGAGGGGAGGCATCTCCATCAACATCTTCATCATCACCATCTCCTCTCCAATCCCTAGTTCATCTCTTGTAACCAATATTCGTCTAGCGACTCCGATTGGTACTTGTAAGGTTGCTAGTAGTGTTGATTACTCTTTGTAGTTGATGCTAGTTGGATTACTTGGTGGAAGAGTTTATGTTCAGATCCTTGATGCTATTCATTACACCTCTGATCATGATTATGATTATGCTTTGTGAGTAGTTACTTTTGTTCCTGAGGACATGGGATAAGTCATGCTAATAATAGTCATGTGAATTTGGTATTCGTTTGGTATTTTGATATGCTCTATGTTGTTTTTCCTCTAGTGGTGTTATGTGAACGTCGACTAAATAACACTTCACCATATTTGGGCCTAGAGGAAGGCATTGGGGAGTAGTAAGTAGATGATGGGTTGCTGGAGTGACAGAAGCTTAAGCCCCAGTCTATGCGTTGCTTCGTAAGGGGCTGATTTGGATCCACTAGTTTAATGCTATGGTTAGACGTTATCTTAATTCTTCTTTCGTAGTTGCGGATGCTTGCGAGAGGGGTTAATCATAAGTGGGATGCTTGTCCAAGTAAGGGCAGTACCCAAGCACCGGTCCACCCACATATCAAACTATCAAAGTAACGAACGCGAATCATATGAACATGATGAAACTAGCATGACAGAAATCCCGTGTGTCCTCGGGAGCGCTTTTCCTCTTATAAGACTTTGTTCAGGCTTGTCCCTTGCTACAAAAGGGATTGGGCCACTTGCTGCACCGTTGCTACTACTTGTTACTTGTTACTTTTCGCTTGCTACGTTTCACCTCACTATACCATCACTTGTTACCGCTACTTTCAGTGCTTGCAGTTATTACCTTGCTGAAAACCGTTTATCAGAGCCTTCTCCTCCTCGTTGGGTTCGACACTCTTACTTATCGAAGGACTACGATTGATCCCCTATACTTGTGGGTCATCAAGACTCTTTTCTGGCGCCGTTGCCGGGGAGGTAGCGCCTTTGGTAAGTGGAATTTGGTAAGGAAACATTTATATACTGTGCTGAAATTTATTGTCACTTGTCACTATGGAAACTGTTCCTTTGAGGAGTTTGTTCGGGGTATCTTCACCACGAACGGAAGCACGAGGAGTTGTTCCTCAACCTGAGGTACCTACTGAAAATATCTTTTAGGAAATTCCTTCGGGTATGCTTGAGATCTGGTGGCTAATCCTTTTACGGGAGATGGATCTTCACATCCAGACTTGCATCTAATCTATGTAGATGAAGTTTGTGGTTTATTTAAGCTTGCAGGTTTGCCCGAGGATGAGGTAAATAAGAAAGTCTTTCCTTTATCTTTGAAGGATAAGGCGTTGACATGGTATAGGCTATGTGATGATACTGGATCATGGGACTACAATCGGTTGAAATTGGAATTTCATCAAAAGTTTTATCCTATGCATTTAGTACATCGTGATCGGAATTATATTTATAAATTTTGGACTCATGACAGGGAAAGCATAGCTCAAGCTTGGGGGAGGCTTAAATCAATGCTATATTCATGCCCCAATCATGAGCTCTCGAGAGAAATTATCACTCAAAACTTTTATGCTCGGCTTTCTCATGAAGATCGTACCATGCTTGACACTTCTTGTACCGGTTCTTTTATGAAGAAGGATATTGACTACAAGTGGAATTTATTGGAAAGAATCAAACGTAACTCTGAAGATTGGGAGCTGGAAGAAGGTAAGGAGTCAGGTATGAATTTCCAGTCTGATTGCGTTAAATCTTTTGTTGAAACAAACACTTCTAGAGATTTTAGCGCTAAGTATGGACTTGACTCTGAGATAGTAGCTTCTCTATGTGAATCTTTTGCTGCTCATATTGATCTTCCGAAAGAGAAGTGGTTTAAATATCATCCTCCTGTAGAAATCAACATAGTTAAACCCAATCTAGTTGAGGAGAAAGTCATTGCTTTTAGTGATCCTATTGTTCCTTGTGCCTACGCTGAGAAACCACCATACCCTGCTAGGAAAAAGGATTATTCTAAAGCTCCAACTGTGATACGTAGGGGTTACATTAGACCACTTGCACCCCCTGAGGAAATTAGAGTTGAACCTAGTTGAAAAGGACGTGGATGTCGCCTAGAGGGGGGGGGGTGAATAGGCGCTTTAAAATAATTAAGGTTTAGGCTTGAACAAATGCGGAATAAAACTAACGTTTAATATGTCAAGCACAGAACCTACAAACAACTAGGCTCACCTATGTGCACCAACAACTTATGCTAAGCAAGATAAACAACTAAGTGATAACAAGATATATTACAATAAACAATATGTCTATCACAAAGTAAAGTGCATAAGTAAAGGGTTCGGGTAAGAGATAACCGAGGCACGGGGAGACGATGATGTATCCCGAAGTTCACACCCTTGCGGATGCTAATTTCCGTTAGAGCGGTGTGGAGGCACAATGCTCCCCAAGATGCCACTAAGGCCACCGTAATCTCCTCATGCCCTCACACAATGCAAGATGTCGTGATTCCACTAAGGGACCCTTGAGGGCGGTCACCGAACCCGTACAAATGGCAAACCTTGGGGGCGGTCACCGAACCCATACACGTAGCGACCCTTGGGGGCGGTTACCAAACCCGTACAAATTGCTCGGGGCAATCTCCACAACCTAATTGGAGACCCCGACGCTTGCCCGGAGCTTCACACCACAATGATTGAGCTCCGAGACACCACCAAGCTTCTAGGACGCCAAAGCATCCGCGAAGAACAATATCTAGGGTACTAAGTACCAAAGGTAATAAGCTTCTCAAACTTCACTTCCACGTATCACCGTGGAGAACTCAAACCGATGCAACTAATGCAATGGCAAGAACACACGAAGTGGTCAAGTCCCTCACACTCAAATCCCTCCACAACAACGAAAGCTATGGAGAAATATGAGAGGAAGAACAAGGAGCTCACAAAGAACTCCAAGATCAAGATCCAAGGGGTTCCCCTCACATAGAGGAGAAAGTGATTGCTGGAGATGTGGATCTAGATCTCCTCTCTCTTCTCCCTCAAGAACAAGCAAGAATCATTGGAGGGATTGAGAGTAAGCAAGCTCTAAGAATGTCAACAATGGAGGTAGAACAAGAGCTCAACAAATGGATAAGGCCAAGGGGGAAGAAGACCCCCTTTATATAGTGGGGGAAGGAATCAGACCGTTACCCCCACTCTCTGCCCGAGCTCCAGCGGTACTACCGCTCGCTGCAGCGGTACTACCGCTGGCACTCCAGCGGTACTACCGCTCGTCCCAGCGGTACTACCGCTGGGCCCCTGGTAGTGCAAAGGCACTACCACCGCCAAGAAAGTCTTCGCAAAAAGGTCCGTCCACAAACAACCGCTAGGCAGGCGGTACTAAGCTCCTGGAGCGGTACTACCGCTGACCAGTGGCGGTACTACCGCTGACCAGTGGCGGTACTACCGCTAGGGCCAGCGGTACTACCGCCAACTCTAGCGGTACTACCGCTAGGTCCAGCGGTACTACCGCTCGCCACTGAAATAGCCATAACTCTCGCATACGAGCTCCGAATCGAGCAAACCCAAGCTTGTTGGATTCAGGACGACAAGAGCTATCCAAACAGCGACATCCAGCGGTACTACCGCCAGGTCCACAGCGGTACTACTGCTGGCCCGTACCCTTTGGGCTATATAAAGGAGGGGGAGCCCGTTTTTCCCAGGCTCTTTCTTCTTCCTCGCGGCTCCTCCCTCCCCTAGCCCGAAATCCCCCTGTTTTGATCTCTATTCGTGGAGCTCCTTCTCTCCGTTGGATTGGAGGGGTTGCTCCACTTCTCCTTCCTCCTCCAAGGGCCATGAATCCCGGTGGTGCTCGCCGTTCGAACCCCTCACGGGACACGCAGTCTAAGCATTATCGCAACCCAGAGGCTTCAGAGGGTTCCGCCACTTCAGGTCTGCAACCCAAAAAGCAGGCTTTCAAGAAGACCGCGCAAAAGGACATGGGGATCAATGTCAGCACAATGCCCCCAAGGACTTTCTGCGGTTCCACACTCAGAACCATTATCTCCAAGAGCGGGTTGTGATCAAGAATGTTGAACATGTTTGGACCAGGGATCACTGCAGGATCTACCGTGACATTGTCATGCAGTTCAAGAAGAACTTTGTCCCCGTTCAGTGGATTGACCTCGCTCATCTTCAGCGGAACCTGGACTATTTTGGTGACGCCCTTTCTCTGATTGACAAACTGGGCATCAAGGACATCATCACCTTCAAGACGGATTTTGACCCCAATGTTGTTGCCCAGTTCTATGTCACAGTCCACTTCTCTCCTGATGACGAGCGCTCTATGGTGTGGATGACTGGGACTCAGAAGATGACTGGTACCTGGCGTGAATTCATGGCATTCCTCAAGGTTGGGTTCCAGCGAGCTGACACTCCACTTAGGCCGCGTCCTCATGCTGCAGCTCCCACTGATAGGGCCCCCGCCAAGGACAGATTGCAGCAACTATATGTGAAGAAGGGTGTGCTCCCCAAGCATCTGGACATCATGCATCGGATCTTCCGCAACACCCTCTTTCCTCGCATTGGTAACTTCCACGAGGTTCATGGCTCTCTGGCTGAGATGCTGCTGCTCTGTGAGGAGGCTATGACTAAGGAGTCTGCCCCTCTTGATATTTCTGATGTGATGTTCACGGAGCTCTGGAACTGCATCATGATGCGCAAGGTTCCCATCTACGGGCCCTATCTATTTGCTTATATTAGTCAGAAGTGGCAAGATACCTATCCGGAGGAGGAGCTATACATTCAGGCTGACTACATTATACACGACCCTGTCAAGCTTCGCGTCAAGGATAAATGGGCCAACCCATCCACTTCCTCTCAGCACATGGATACTGACACAGTGACAGCTGCTGACAGAGGAACAACATCTCAGTCCCGCTCTTCCGCCATGCCATCTTGGGCCATCAAACTGCAGGATAAGATGAAGACTCTATTCTGTATGCAGGCTAAGGGTCAGTACCAGACGCACATGGCTCAGAAGGAGAGCCTCCAGAGGCACAAGCGTGTTTTAAGGACTCTTGATGTTGACATCTCCAGCGAATCAGAGGACGACATCACTCTAGAGGCTACTTGGATGCAGGCTCAAGGGTACCAGTGGTCTGGCGATGAGGCAGAAGAGGAAGAGAAGGACGATCCGGAGGGTACCGACGAGTCTGGCGATGCTGAGGATGAGGAGTAACCACCTGTGGCTTTAGGTGTGCCCCTTTTTGGTGTCTTGTGCCAAAGGGGGAGAGAGTCTAGGAGCTGGATTTGCTTTCAGAGTCGAACTTTGCTTTGCTTTGATTTCTTTCGTGGTTTGCTTCGAACTTGGTTTGCTTCTAGTTTGCTATCGTTTGTGAGACATGAACTTATGTGAGATTTATTTCCATCATATGTTGTGAGTCATATGCCCCGTACTGTCATATATCTCTATCTTTTTGTTCTCATATTTCTTACTGTGCAAATCAGGTATTGTCATCAATCGACCAAAAAGGGGGAGATTGTTGGGGCATAGTTTATGCCTAAGTAATTTTGGTGATTGATGACAGTACCGTAAAGGACTAACCGTGTGTGTTAAGGTTTCAGATAACACACGTCAAAGGCACAAGACGACTCGCCTCCTCATTCATGGAACGGAAGCACGGCGCTCTCTACGATTCTCTTTATTTGAGTCATAGGAAAGTCGTACTATTAAGAGGGGAACCGTAGTGGAAAGGTTTGGGTGGAATCTATCTTTGCACGTGCACACTTCATATATTTTCCCTTACCTTCATCTTTGGAGCGGCCCCCGCCACTGTGTTTCTTTCCTCCTTGCAAAATGGTCCCTAGCGGTAGTACCGCTGGAATGCCAGCGGTAGTACCGCTGGCTGGCGGTAGTACCGCCCCTGGCCAGCGGTAGTACTGCTCCAGGAGCTTAGTACCGCCTGCCTAGCGGTTGTTCGTGGACGAACCTTTTTGCGAAGACTTTCTTGGCGGTGGTAGTGCTTTTGCACTACCAGGGGCCCAGCGGTAGTACCGATGGAGTGCCAGCGGTAGTACCGCTGCAACCAGCGGTAGTACCGCTAGTCGGCGGTTGTACCGCCCCTGGTCAGCGGTAGTACCGCTGCAGCTAGTGGTAGTACCGCTGGAGCTCAGGCAGAGAGTGGGAAAACGGTTGGATTCCCCCCCCCACTATATAACGGGTTCTTCTAGCTGTGGAACCTCATCTCTTACCTCCCCAAGCTCCATTGTTGCTCCCTAAGCTCAAAAGTGCCCGATCTCTCTCCCTAGCTAATCAAACTTGTTGATTCTTTAGGGATTGGTTGAGAAGGCCTATATCCACACTTCCACCAAGAGAAAAGTTGATTCCCCCACCAATCCCTTGCAAATCTTGTTACTCTTGGGTGTTTGAGCATCCTAGACGGTTGAGGTCACCTCGGAGCCATATTCCATTGTGGTGAAGCTTCGTGGTCTTGTTGGGAGCCTCCAAGCTTTGTGTGGAGTTTGCCCCAACCTTGTTTGTAAAGGTTCGGTCGCCGCCTTCAAGGGCACCTATAGTGGAATCACGGTACCTTGCATCGTGCGAGGGCGTGAGGAGAATACGGTGGCCTTAGTGGCTTATTGGGGAGCATTGTGCCTCCACACCGCTCCAACGGAGACGTACTTCCTGTCAAAGGGAAGGAACTTCGGTAACACATCCTCGTCTCCATTGGTTCCACTTGTGGTTATCTCTATCATTTACTTTGTGTATGTTTATGTTGCGGACTATATCTTACTTGTCTTAGTAGCTCTCGTTGTTAGCTTCATTAGGGTTCACCTCATTGTCGTAATATTTGTGAACCCATATGTTGTTTACCTTAACTTGCTAAGATTAATAAAAAAGTGGTCGTTGTCTATTCACCCCCCCTCTAGTCAACCATATCGATCCTTTCAGTGACAATGCTCAATCTTGCCATTAATGCATCTGCCTATGAAGAGGGCAAAGTAATGCAAGGCGGGAAAATGAATACTCCCCATGGTAGCTTGCGCAATGTCTCTAGTTTCTCCAACTGTAATACCAGAGCAAAAATCTCTAACCGAAGATTTAGGAGGATCATTGAGGCTACCCCAAGTAGGTATCTTGCAAATTCTATTGAAACCCTCTAAATCCATGGTATACGATTTATCATAGAGATCAAACAGTACCGATGGCTCACGGCTAGCTGAAAATTTGAATCTACGAACAAAAGAGGCAGTGAGAGCAACATACTGTTCACATTTATCGGAGATGAATTCTTCGAGTCCGACGTTGTGAACAAGTGCATCAAACTCATCTTTGAAACCTGCCTCAGTCATAAATTCATCAGAAGGCCATTCACATGGTTCTACCTGCGCTTCCCTAGGTTGGTAAGGATCAGGCTCCCGAATCGCAAGATGGGGACCTCTCTTGCTTGAGGAACCACCATGAAAGTTTCTCCTGAACATCTTCCTTTTCTGAAATTTTCAGTGACCCAAAGGAAAAATGAACAAGGCTCAACTGAAGTCATAGCAACTACTCCAACAAGTGCCTAGAGACCATATTATGCATCAAAACTACTTGGGACCAGCTAGAATCAGCATGCAAAGCTCAAGAACATGGTCACCAAGGCAGAAAAAATACGCGGAGTATAAGGCACTAGAGCAAAAACTAATTGGACCAATGGAGGAGTCACTTACCAAGGAGTAATTTCCCCAAAACAGTTCGGAGAACGGTGATTTGAGCAAAGAGATCGAAAATCCCAGCAAGAGGAGCAAGAACACGGGTTTGAGCTGCGAAACGATTTTTTCTGGAGGTAGGAGAAGCGGATGAGAGCAAGAATGAGTGGAGGGGGTGCCTGTGGGCCCCACAAGCCTGGGTGGCGCGGCCAGGGGGGTGCCCGCGCCCCTAGGGCTTGTGGCCCACTGGTGTGGCCCCCCAGACAGACTCTTTGTCCCAGTATTTTTCAAAAAATCCAGAAAAAAATCATACTTGATTTTCACAGCGTTCGGAGAACTTTGATTTTCGGGGTACTTTTCTACCGGACGCTAAAACAAAAAACAGGGAAAAATAAACTAAATCTATCATTTTTCTTCTAAGCAACCTAAAGTGAAAGCTTGGTACAGAGGTTTGTGACTCCTTGATTCATCCATCTCATGGTCATCGAAAGAAATCCGTCAATGGGGTTGATCAAGTCCCCTCGACAAAACTTTCTCGAATCGCAAAAGAAGGCGGAGAATTTTTGAATAGTCACTAGGTCACCTCAATGGGGATGTTTATATCCCCAACCAGCAAATCATACTTCATCTTAACACGAGGAATAGGGCATTCAAAGCTCCCAAAAAGAATCGATGAAGTCTTTTCGATAGCATCGATGCAATGTACTCGATATTGTTTCTTCGGAAAGTGCACCTTATGCTCATTACCGTTGACATGTAAAGTGACATTGCCTTTGTTGCAATCTATAACAGCCCCTGCAGTGTTTAAAAAGGGTCTTCCGAGGATGACAGCCATAGCATCGTCCTCGGGAATATCCAAGATAACAAAGTCTGTTAAGATAGTGGTGTTAGCAACCACAACAGGCACATCCTGGCAAATGCCGATAGGGAAAGCAATTGATTTGTCGGCCATTTGCAGAGAGATTTTAGTGGGTGTCAACTTATCCAGTTCAAGCCTATGATAAAGAGACAGAGGCATAACACTAACACCGGCTCCAAGGTCGCATAACGCAGTTCTAATGTAGTTGCCTTTAATGGAGCAAGGTATAGTGGGCACACCGGGATCACCTAGTTTCTTCGGAGTTCCACCCTTGAAAGTGTAATTAGCGAGCATGGCGGAGATCTCAAGATCAGGTATCCTCCTCTTATTAGTCACAATATCTTTCATGTACTTAGCATACGAAGACATCTTGAACATATCAGTCAAATGCATCTACAGAAAGACAGGTCTGATCATCTCAACGAATCGCTCAAAATCCTCATCATCCTTTTTCTTGGATGGTTTGGGCGGAAAGGGCATGGGTTTCTGAACCCATGGCTCCCTTTCTTTACCATGCTTCCTAGCAGCGAAGTCATTATTATCGTATCTCTTAGTCTTAGGCTGTGGGTTATCAAGATCAACAGGTTCAATCTCCACATCCTTTTCATTGCTAGGTTGAGCATCATCATGAACATCACTATTGATATTATCATTAGGCTCATATTCATCACCAGATTGTATTTCAGCATCAGAGACAAAGACGTCGTTTGGACTCTCAGGTGTGGCAGCAACAGGGTTGCTAGCGTGCAGGTTCCTATCATCTTTCTTCTTCTTTCTAGGATGACTAGGTGCATCAGTGCTAACTCCTTGAGAATCTTGTTCAATTCTCTTCGGATGACCCTCGGGATACAGAGGTTCCTGGGTCATTCTACCGCCTCTAGTGACGACTCTAACGGAATTGTCATTCAACTCATTGAGCAAGTCATTCTGAGCTTTAAGTACTTGTTCTACTTGAGTAGTAACCATAGAAGCATGTTTACTCAGAAGTTTAAGATCATTGACGTTTTGATCCACACAAGCACTTAAATGACTAAGCATACGAGCATTCTTTTCCAATTGTCTACTAACATAATCATTGAAACTCTGTTGTTTGGCAATGAAGTTATCAAATTCATCCATGCATAAGCTAGCAGGTTTATCAAAAGGAATATCACTCTCATCAAACCTACACAAATAATTTACTTCTACTACCTGTATCGGGTTATCGAGACCATGGATCTCTTCGATAGGTGGTAGATTTTTGACATCTTCAGATTTAATGCCTTTCTCTCGCATAGATTTCTTGGCTTCTTGCATATCTTCAGGACTGAGGAATAGAATACCTCTTTTCTTCGTAGTTGGCTTAGGAGGTGGTTCGGGAATAGTCCAAGCATTCTCATTGCACAAGATGTTATTCAGTAGAATCTCAGCTTGTTCTACGGTTCGTTCCCTAAAAACACTACCGGCACAACTATCTAGGTGGTCTTTGGAAGCATCGGTAAGTCCATTATAGAAGATATCAAGTATTTCGTTCTTCTCAAGAGGGTGATCAGGCAAAGCATTCAGTAGGTGGATAAGCCTCCCCAAGCCTGTGGGAGACTCTCTTCTTCAGCTTGAGCAAAGTTGTATATTTCCTGCAAGGCAGCTTGCTTCTTATGGGCAGGGAAATATTTTTCAGAGAAGTAGTAGACCATATCCTGGGGGCTACACACACAACCAGGAGCAAGAGAAGTGAACCAGGTCTTAGCATCATCCTTTAGCGAGAAAGGAAACAGCTTGAGCATATAGTAGTAGCGGATCTTTTCCTCACTAGTGAATGGGGTGGCTATATCGTGTAGTTTGGTAAGATGGGCTACAACCGTCTGAGACTCGTAACCATGAAAGGGATCAGATTCGGCTAGAGTGATTAACTCAGGGTCGACAAAGAATTCATAATCCTTATCGGTCACAAAGATAGGCGAAGTGGCAAACTTCGGGTCGTATTTCATCCTAGCGTTCAGATATTTTTCTTTCCACTTGCGCAGAAGTTTCTCAATATCATAGCTATCCTTACACGCAATTTAGGCATAGTAGCAGGTTCTACTTCAATAGTATCAACAGTTTCAGAAGTATCATCACATCTAGCAGCAATTCTAGCAAGTTGTGCATCAAGGGCACCAAGTGGCAAAGCAGTATCAGGCATAGCATCATCAGGCAAGTATCAAGCATGGCATCATCATAAGCATCATGGACAGCAGAAGTAGCATCATCAAGCACACGCGACATATCAAGATTTCTAGCAGGAGGCGAATTCGCAAACTTACTCAAAACTGAAGGTGAATCAAGTGCAGAGTTAGATGGCAGTTCCTTACCTCTCCTCGTAGTGGAAGGCAAGATTTTAGTTCTTGGATCTTTCGGATTCCTCATAGTGATCAGCAAACGTCAATCCCAAGTGACTCAGAGAATATAGCTGTGCCTCCCCGGCAACGGCGCCAGAAAAAGCCTTGATGTCCCACAAGCGTATGGGATCGCAACAGTTTTCAAGGGTAGAGTATTCAACCCAAATTTGTTGGTTCGCACGACGGGAAGCGAAAGAATATTCTCAAGTATTAGCAGCTGAATGTGTCAGATTGAACCACACCAGAAAGATTAGTGTCTGCAAGCAAATTATCAGTAGCAAAGTAGTATGATAGCAACGGTGCCAGAAACGATCTGTTGACGGCAGACTATTCCTAACTGTTGTATCAATGGCGCCAACACATTGACGGGGGATTATTCTTGAGAAGAATGCTTCCCCGGCTACGGCTCCAACAAAGTCTTGCAACAAGTAGCAGCGAAGTGGCAAGGAACAACAGTAGCAGCAGCAACAAAGTAACAAGTAACACGAGCAGCAAAGTGGCCCAATCCCTTTTGTAGCAAGGGACAAGCCTAGGCAAAGTAACGTAGCGAGGACCAGTAGTAAAAGACTCGTAGGAAGTGGATCGGTGATGGATGAGTATTACGGATGTGATTCATCATGTAACAACTATAACACGGAGAGATATGTAACTAGCTCCCGTTCGTCAATCTAATGTAGGCATGTATTCCGTATGTAGTCATGCGTGCTTAGGGAAAAGAACTTGCATGACATCTATTGTCCATCCCTCTCGTGGCAGCGGGGTCCTAATGGAAACTACGGGATATTAAGGTTCTCCTTTTAATAAAGAACCGTACCAACGCATTAACACGCGGTGAATACATGAATTCCTCATACTATGGTCATCTCCGGGAGTGGTTCCGGCTATTGTCACTCCGGGGTTGCCGGGTCATAACACATAGTAGGTGACTACAACTTGCAAGATAGGATCTAAAACACTCATATATTGGCGAAAACATAATAGGTTCAAATCTGAAATCATGGCACTTGGGCCCTAGTGACAAGCATTAAGGATAGCCAAGTAGTAGCAACATCAATCTGGAACATAGTGGATACTAGGGATCAATCCCCGTCAAGAACTAACTCGATTACATGATAGATCTCATCCAACTCATCACCATCCAGCACGCCTACGATGAGATTACTCACGAACGATGAAGAGCATCATGGCATTGTCGATGGAGAAAGGTTGATGATGACGACGGCGACGATTTCCCCTCTCTGGAGCCCGAAACGGACTCTAGATCTGCCCTCTAGATGAATAACAGGATGTGGCGGCGCCTCCGTATCGCAAAACGTGATGAAACCTTCTCTTTAATTTTTTTCCAGGCGAAACGTAAGATATAGAGCTGAGTTTGGGGGTGGTGGTGCCATGTGGGCCCCACAAGCCTGCACGGCGCGTCCATAGGGGGAGGCCGCGGCCTGTGGGCTTGTGGCCCACTGGCACGCTGATACGTCCATTTTGCATCATGCTTTCATGTTGATATTTATCGCTTTATGGATTGTTATTATACTTTGTGGAACCTTACTTATGCCTTTTCTCTCTTATTTTGCAAGGTTTATTTGAAGAGGGAGAATACCGGCAGCTGGAATTCTGGACTGGAAAAGGAGCAAGTCTGAGTGCTCTATTCTGCGCAACTCCAAATGCCCTAAAAATCAACGTGGATTTTTTTTGGATTTTATAAAAAATACTGGGCGAAAGAAGTGTCAGAGGGGAGCAACCAGGGGCCCACAAGCCTGGTTGCCGCGGCCTACCCCCCTGGCCGCGGCAACAGGGCTTGTGGGCACCCTGGCGGCCCACTGGCCCCCCTCTTTTGCTATATGAAGGGCTTCGTCCGGAAAAAAAATCAGGGTGGAGCTTTTTCGTGGATTCGCCGCCGCCACGAGGCGGAACTTGAGCATATCCAATCTAGAGCTCCGCTAGGACGATCCTATCGGGGAAACTTCCCTCCCGGAGGGGGAAATCGTCGCCATCGTCATCACCAACACTCCTCTCGTTGGAGGGGAGGCATCTCCATCAACATCTTCATCAGCACCATCTCCTCTCCAATCCCTAGTTCATCTCTTGTAACCAATCTTTGTCTCGCGACTCCGATTGGTACTTGTAAGGTTGCTAGTAGTGTTGATTACTCTTTGTAGTTGATGCTAGTTGGATTACTTGGTGGAAGAGTTTATGTTCAGATCCTTGATGCTATTCATTACACCTCTGATCATGATTATGATTATGCTTTGTGAGTAGTTACTTTTGTTCCTGAGGACATGGGATAAGTCATGCTAATAATAGTCATGTGAATTTGGTATTCGTTTGGTATTTTGATATGCTCTATGTTGTTTTTCCTCTAGTGGTGTTATGTGAACGTCGACTAAATAACACTTCACCATATTTGGGCCTAGAGGAAGGCATTGGGGAGTAGTAAGTAGATGATGGGTTGCTGGAGTGACAGAAGCTTAAGCCCCAGTCTATGCGTTGCTTCGTAAGGGGCTGATTTGGATCCACTAGTTTAATGCTATGGTTAGACATTGTCTTAATTCTTCTTTCATAGTTGCGGATGCTTGCGAGAGGGGTTAATCATAAGTGGGATGCTTGTCCAAGTAAGGGCAGTACCCAAGCGCCGGTCCACCCACATATCAAACTATCAAAGTAACGAACGCGAATCATATGAACATGATGAAACTAGCATGACAGAAATTCCCGTGTGTCCTCGGGAGCGCTTTTCCTCTTATAAGACTTTGTTCAGGCTTGTCCCTTGCTACAAAAGGGATTGGGCCACTTGCTGCACCGTTGCTACTACTTGTTACTTGTTACTTTTCGCTTGCTACGTTTCACCTCACTATACCATCACTTGTTACCGCTACTTTCAGTGCTTGCAGTTATTACCTTGCTGAAAACCGTTTATCAGAGCCTTCTCCTCCTCGTTGGGTTCGACACTCTTACTTATCGAAGGACTACGATTGATCCCCTATACTTGTGGGTCATCACATGCCCCCTTAGGTGGATCTTTGCGCAGGTATTTTTCTTTTATTCCAGAAAAAATCTCCGTAAATTTTCAGGACATTCCGATAACTTTTATTTGTGCACAAAAACAACACCATGGCAATTCTGCTGAAAACAGCGTCAGTCCGGGTTAGTTCCATTCAAATCATGCAAATTAGAGTCCAAAACAAGGGCAAAAGAGTCCGGAAAAGTAGATACGACGGAGACGTATCACTCGGCGACGTCTCCTCCTTCTTAATCCAGCAAGGAGAGAGGATAAGTTGAGGGAGAGCTCCGCCAACACGACGGCGTGGTGACGGTGGAGCTATGTGGTTCTTCGGCATGGCTTCGCGAGGCGGTGCGGAGGAGGAGGAAGAGAGAGGTAGGGCTGCACCGTGGGAGAGAGATGAATAATTGTGTCTCAAAAATCCCAAAACCTCAAGTATATATATGGGGAAGGAGAGGGAGGGCTGCCTTGGCCCCTCCTCCAAGCAGGAGGAGTTTGGCCGAGCTAGGGAGGAGTCCACCTCCCACAAGGGAGGTGGATCCCTTCCTTTTAAACCCCCTCTTGGCTTATCTCCTTATCCCTAGCCGCATGCGACTTTAGGGAAGGCCTTGGCCAACCCAATAAGGTCTGGTCCACCTCCTCTAATAGCCCATGAGCTCCTTTGGTCGTCACACCCCTCCCAGGGTCCCCCGACACCGTCCCGGCACTCCCGGTACACTACCGATGAGCCCGAAACTTTCCCGGTGACCAAAATAGGACTTCCTATATATATCAATCTTTACCTCAAGACCATTACGGAGCTCCTCGTGATGGCCATGATCTCATCCAGGACTCCGAACAACCTTCGGTAACCACATACTATTACCTTTACAACTCTAGCATCATCGAACTTAAGTGTGTAGACCCTACGGGTTCGGGAGACATGCTAACATGACCGAGACATCTCCACGGCCAATAACCAACAACAGAGTCTGGATATCCATGTTGGTTCCCACATGTTCCATGATGATCTCGTCGGATGAACCACGATGTCAGGGATTCAATCAATCCCGTATGCAATTCCCTTTGTCTATCGGTATGATACTTGCCCGAGATTCGACCGTCGGTATCCCCATACCTTGTTCAATCTCATTGCCGGCAAGCCTCTTTACTCATTCCGTAATACATCATCCCGTGTCTTACTCCTTAGTTACACTGAGCTCAATATGATGATGGATTACCGAGTGGGCCCAGAGATACCTCTCCGTCACACGGAGTGACAAATCCCAGTCTCGATTCGTGCAACCCAACAGACACTTTCGGAGATACCCGTAGTGCACCTTTATAATCACCCAGTTACATTATGACGTTTGATACACCCAAAGCACTCCTACGGTATCCGGGAGTTGCACAATTCCATGGTCTAAGGAAATGATACTTGACATTAGAAAATCTTTAGCAGACGAACGACACGATCTAGTGCTATGCTTAGGATTGGGTCTTGTCCATCACATCATTCCCAATGATGTGATCCCGCTATCAATGACATCCAATGTCCATGATCAGGAAACCATGATCATCTATTGATCAACGAGCTAGCCAACTAGAGGCTCACTAGGGACGCATTGTGATCTATATATTCACACGTGTATTACGGTTTCCGGAAAATACAATTATAGCATGAATAATAGAAAATTATCATGAACTAGGAAATATAATAATAACCACTTTATTATTGCCTCTAGGGCATATTTCTAACATGTTCTTCTTTGTCCATTGGCCGGCCGTTAGACCTGATAGGTGGGGTCGCGTCAAAGGGTACTTCTTTGACTGTTGCTTACTGACGTGTCGGGCTGGATCTGCAACTGAAACCAGATCGAGCCACTCCGCCGCCGTCGTGCCGCCTCAGCAACCATCGTGTCGCGTCCACCGCCGTCGTGCCGCCTCCGCGCCGTCGAGTGCTGCACCTACCATAGTCCACCCCCGCCGCCGTCGTGCCCTCCGCCACATTTACCCCACCCCCATCTGGATGGATAAGGAGAGGCTTGGGTGGAATCGGCAACGGATAATTCATGGATTACCCCTGGGTAAGCATCATTTCCTCTTTTAATTGATGTGTTGATTCGTTTGTTAGGTCATATTTGACAGGTGGTCGCGTGAAGTTTTCCAATTTTGCTGGCCTAACTCGCACCTTTATTTGCTAATTGAATAGGATTGATCCTGCACTTGCTTTATGGCTGGGAGTTAGAATGGAAGTTAGTGTGCTACGTGGTACAAATCCGCATTTGATGACTAGATTTATCTGTCCGAAGGTGGTAGAAACCAACATTTCTTTCAAAGCTTTGTAGGATGCAATCAGTTCTCCTCCATATGGGTTGACTGAAGCCGATGTTGTTGAACTTAAATATTTCAACAGTATCGAGCAAAAAATTGTCCCACTAACTTGCGACGAGCATCTGGGATTGCTGTTCACTTTGAATGCTCAAAGGCGCTTTGGTAAAATTCTTGTTGAGGTGCTTCAGCCACGAGGCAATGACCGTGACAGTTGGAAGGGTGTTGGGAAATCTTGTGTATCTACTAACAGCGAGCGCCTCGGCGCTTCTTATAGGTCGAGACCAAGCAGAGCTAGTGGTTCTGAAAGTCACAATATGACCACTTCCTCTTCTTGTGCCAATTCTCCTATTGTCGCTTCTGCGGCCAATGTGGAACAAGATGTAGAACCAGACGAGGAAGTGCCTCGGCTTGATGATGAGGATGAAAATATGTACACTAAACTTGTAGATAAAGTTAGCCAACAAGCAATGGAGGATGAATATCAGGAGGAACCTATCACCGATGCTAGATTTGATGACAGTGACGATGAAGAGAGGGAGGAGAACATTGACAGCTTAGTAAATAAATATGATGGTGATGACATACCAACAATTGAGTGGAACAGTAAATATCCTCAACTTGCTGTCGGCACCGTATTCCAGTCGATGGTGGACTGTCGTAATGCAGTGACAACATTCTGCATTCTCACTGAAAATGATTATGCGGTTATCAGGAGGAGCCAAAAAAGTGGTGTTCTGCCGCGGCGGGACGAGATTCAGACCCCGCAGCTATGGCACGCGCGACTGGGGGTCCGTTGGCGCCCGATGTGCGGGCTGGCGCGTGGGCAGGGGGGAGGGCTGGCGGTGTTGGCGCCGCCTCGGCTAGGAGAGGATGGAGCGAGCGGAGTGTGTGTGGGAGGAAGGGGACTAGTGGCAGTGTCTCTCTCGCCGCTGAGCTCTTTTTTTCTTCTTCTTTAATTGAGAGGAGGGTTGGAGGCCTACCCTTTAGTCCCGGTTTATGTCTAAAACCTGGACTAAAGGCTACCCTTTAGTCCCGGTTTTAGACATAAACCGGGACTAAAGGGTAGCAACCTTTTTAGTCCATGTTGTTGTCTGGAACCCGGACCAAAGGTCCAAGTTGAACCGGGACTGATGCCTGTCGAGGCCCGGCCGACGTCCTAGTGAATCGTATCCCGCCAGAACTAATTCATCCACCTCGACTTTAGCATAGCTAGTTGGAATCGGATTGCCATGAATGGCTGCTTTAGGTGCATTCGGTAAAGCAAAGCCGACTGTCACCTTTATGGATATGTTTTTCATTTTCTGGTGTAGCTCACAATCTGTCCTCTCTTTGATATCATCCACGGGGTAGCGAGCCAGTGGTGCATCATTGTCCCGGACCCGTGTGGAACGCACGTTGCATTTCCGCATAGGTGGGACGTGTTAGCAGATCCCTGGCAATAGCTAGAAAAATGTTGTTCTCGATTGCTCAACAATTAGAAATTGTCTTGCAATAGCCCACCAGTGCGTGGGATCGAGGCAGTTTTCGAGGGTAGAGTATTCAACCCAAATTTGTTGGTTCACATGACGGGAAGCGAAAGTATATTCTCAAGTATTAGCAGCTGAATGCGTCAGATTCAACCACACCTCAAAGATTAGTATCTGCAAGCAAGGTGTCAGCAGCAAAGTAGTATGATAACAACGGTGTCAGAAACGATTTGTTGACGGCAGACTATTCCTAACTGTTGTATCAATGGCGCCAAAAGTTGCCCGTGGACGGGAAATATTCTTTCCCGGCAACGGTGCGAGAAAAAGTATTGTAGCAGGTAGCAGCAGTGTAACGAGTAACATCAGTGGCAAGGAACAACAGTAGTGACAGCAGTAGCAAGTAGCAATAGTAGCAAGTAGCAATAGTGACAGCAGCAGCACGACAAAGCAAGTAATAGTAGCAACAACAGTAGTAACAGCAACACAGCAAAGCAAGTAACGGCAGCAGCAACAGTAGTAACAGTAGGAGAGCAAAACAAGTAACAGTAGCAGCAGTGGGACAAACTCGTAGGCAATGGGTTGGTGATTTGTTTGGATGATATTCATCATCCAACAGTTATAACACAGAGAGATATGTGGCTAGCTCCCGTTCGTGAATGTGATGTAGGCATGCATTCCGTGTGTCGTCATACGTGCTTAGGGAAAAGAACTTGCATGACATCTATTGTCCATCCCTCCTGTGGCAGCAGGGTCCAAAAGGATACTACGGGATATTAAGGTTCTCCTTTTAATAAAGAACCGGACCAACGCATTAGCACTTGATGAACACATGAACTCCTCAAACTATGCTCATCACCGGGAGTGGTTCCGGTTATTGTCACTCCGGGGTTGCCGGGTCATAATACATAGTAGGTAACTACCACTTGCAAGATCGGATCTAAAACACACATATATTGGTGACAACATAATAATTTCAGATCTGAAATCATGGCACTCGGGCCCTAGTGACAAGCATTAAGCATGGCAAAGTAGTAGCAACACCAATCTCAGAACATAGTGGATATTAGGGATCAATCCTCATCAAAACTAACTCGATTACATGATAGATCTCATCCTGCTCATCACCGCCCAGCGAGCCTACGAATAGATTACTCACAAAGGATGAAGATCTTCATGGAATTGGAGAGGGAAGAAGGTTGATGATGACGATGGCAACGATTTCCCCTCCCCGGAGCCCAAAACGGACTCCAGATCTGCCCTCCAGATGAAGAACAGGATGTGGCGACGCCTCTGTATCGCAAACGCGATGAAATCTTCTCTTTTTTATTTTTTCTGGGACGAAAGTGAATTTATAGAGCTGAGTTTGGGGGCGGCAGAGCCACGTGGGCCCCACAAGCTTGGTAGCCGCCACCAGGTGGGGGGGGGAGGTTACAGGGCTTGTGGCCCACTGGCCCATCCCCTCCGGTGGATCTTTGCGCAGGTATTTTTCATATTTTCCAGAAATATTCTCCGTAAATTTTCAGGACGTTCTGAAAACTTTCATTTCTGCACAAAAACAACACCATGGCAATTCAACTGAAAACAACGTCAGTCCAGGTTAGTTCCATTCAAATCATGCAAATTAGAGTCCAAAACAAGGGCAAAAGAGTTTGGAAAAGTAGATACGATGGAGACGTATCAACTCCCCCAAGCTTAAAACCTTGCTTGTCCTCAAGCAACTCAGTTGACAAACTGAAAGAGAAAGAAAAACTTTGACAAACTCTGTTTGATCTTGTTGTTGCAACTATGTCTAACTCATAACCAGAATTTCAGCAAGTTCACAAGTTAACCACATAAGCAAGTGACACAAAGGTCTCACGGTAAACTAATATCAATGGCATAATCAGCTAACGAGCAAATAATAATGAGTTTCAGATACCAACAATTCAATCAAAACAAGCATGAAGCAATATGAATAAGTGGTATCTCGCTAGCTCTTTCTGAGACCGCAAAACATAAATGCAGAGCACTTTCAAAGATCAAGGGCTGACTAAACATTGTAATTCATAGCAACGAAGATCCAGTCATAGTCATACTCAATATCAATCAAAAGCAAAGCATAAAAATGATAGAGGTGCTCTCTAATTGGTGCTTATACAAGAGGAGGATGACTCAACAGGAAAATAAATAGACATGCCCTTCGTAGAGAGAAGCATTGATTTGTAGAGGTGCCAGAGCTCAAGCTTTGAAAACAGAGATAATAATCTTGGGTGGCATGCTTTCATTGTCAACGCAATGACCAAGAGTTCTCAATATATTCCATGCTACTCATGCTATAGGCGGTTCCCAAACATAAAAGTAAAGTTTTAACTCCCCCACCACCAATCAATCACACTCCACGGCTAGCCGAATCCTCGGATACCGTCCATACTAACATCAATCCGGGGGGAGTCTTGTTTTACAGTTATGTTTTTGATTTAAGCGTGGAACTGGGGATTCCAATTACTGACCCCTTTCTCGTGAATGAAAGTGAATAAACACATGTCGAGGATAACACGCCTAACATGGAAGATACCAATAGCCCCCTGTCATCACATGAGCGGTTCGGGCATGCAAAACAGATTATTTCTTGAAGGTTTAGAGAATGGCACGTGCAAATTTGCTTGGAACGGTAGGTAGATACCACAAATAGGTAGGTATGGTGGACTCTCATGGAAAAACTTTTGGGTTTAAGGAAGTGGATGCATAAGCAGTATTCCGTTTAGTACAAGTGAATGCTAGCAAAAGACTGGGAAGCGACCAACTAGAGAGCGACAACAGTCATCAAGATGCAATGAGTTTGACTAACATTGAGTGCAAGCATGAACATGATATAAATCACCATGAATACGAACATCATAGAGGCTATGTTGATTTTGTTTCAACTACATGCATGAACACGCGCCAAGTCAAGCCACTTGAATCATTCAAAGGAGAATACCATCCTATCATACTACATCATAGTCATCTCAAAATCTATGTTGGCATTCAAGACAAACCATTATAAGCTCTCAGCTAATTAAGCATGGCATCAGAAACTATGATCTCTAAGTTGTCATTGCAAACATGGTTCTCTCACAACAAAGCTGAATCTGGGACGACAAGCTAGTCATATTTACAAAAACAAAATAGATAGAGTTCATACCAACTTTTCCAGTCTCAGTCACTTCATCATATATCATCATTATTGCCTTTCACTTGCACGATCAAACGATGTGAACAATAATAAGAGTGCTCGTGCATTGGACTAAGCTGAATCTGCAGGCAAACACAAAGGAGAAGACAAAGTAATATGGCTCTTTGAAAGCTAAACATGTATGCATGCAAGAGCCACTAAACATTGTAACCAATATCTTCTACCTTGACCCAAAGAAAAAGAGAACTATTTACACGGGAAAACTCCCAACAAGCAAAAGAAGAAAGAAAAATATTTTTGGGTTTTCTCAAAAGGACACAAAACAACTAAACAAGAAAACGAAAATAAACTAGCATGGATAATACAGTGGCAAAGTGTAAACACCGACGAACAAAGTGAAAGCATAAGCATGAATGTAAGGTCGGTGAGAACACGTACTCCCCCAAGCTTAGGCTTTTGGCCTAGCTTGGTCTACTCCCAAGGTGGGAAGTAACCAGCTCTGGGATACTCCGGAGCAGACTGTGGATGCCACTGCTGTGTGAGCTCCTCTGGCTCCCACTGATAAACTGACGTCTGGTACTCGACTGGCAGCTCAGGCACGGGCACCTGTGGTTGGGCCAAGCCCCAATATGCGTAGATGACCGAGGGCATAATAGTGTACCTGCCTGCATGAAGATCGAACAAAGAAGGAGCAGGCAAAGTAATAGTCTCTCGAGTACCCTGACTAAATACCAGGTTATAAATCATCCGTCTACTAGCATCTCTATCCAGAAAATCATGGCGAACCATGCTGTCATAATCCAGATATTTCTCAGGAAGAAGCATCTCTCCTTGCCCCCCAGTCTAACGGGTATCTCAAAGTGTCTGGCAAGACGGGTAGCATAGATACCTCCATAGACGACACCCTTGGAACGGTTGGTGTTCAACCCCTGAGCTACTATAGCACCTAGGCTATAAGTCTTATCGTTATAAAGGCTTTCACGCAAAACGCAAGGTCTGGAGAGCTAAGTGATCCAGCCTCCCCACGGCCAATCAAATATTTTCCCACAAATAATGAGAAGTACCGAAGCACAGGAAAATGTACGCTAGCAATTCTAGCGCGAGACACTCCTCTCTCCTCTCCAACAGCAATAGTACCTATGAAATCCTCCAAGTCCCGTGGACGAGGGTCACGAATATCCCCAACATAAGGTAATTTGCATACATTGCAAAAATCCTGTAGCGTCATGCACTGGGGGACGTCGTATAACATGAAATCAACCATGGGAGGATTCTTCCTCGGATAAAAGTTGAAGCTTTGAACGAAAATATTGGTGAGGACGAGGTATTGTGAGCACTTATCTTCAACGAACGCGGTAAGACCTGCGTTCTCCACCAAGTAATAAAAGTCTTCATAAAGCCCAGCGGCGCGCAAAAATTCATCACTTGGCCACTCGCACGCTCGAACTTCTGTGACACGAGGAACCACGTACTTGGGGTGGTTCTTCTCATCCTCCTTGGGGATACGGCTTGAAGAGCCTCTCAAGAACCTCCTCATCTTTTTTCCTTTTCTAGCTCTAAAAAATTCTGAAATTTTTAGAGACTTCGAAAGAAAAGTGAGTAAGGATTAACCCAACTCTTAGCAACTACTCCTACTAGTGCCTAGAGACCGTATCACGCGCTAAAACCACTTGGGACCAGCTAAAATCAACATTTCAAGCTCAAGAACAGGGTCACCAAGGCAGCAAGAATACGCGAAGGATAAAGCACTAGAGCAAAACTAATTGGACCAATGGAGGAGTCACTTACCAAGGAGTAATTTCCCCAAAACGGTTCGGAGAATGGTGCTTTGAGCAAGGAGATCGAAAATCACAACCAAATGAGCAAGAACACGGGTTTGAGTTGCGAAACGATTTTTTCTGGAGGTGGAAGAAGAGGATGGGAGCTAGAATGAGTGGAGGGGGTCCCTGTGGGCCCCACAAGCTTGGTAGCCGCCACCAGGGGGGCGGCTACAGGGCTTGTGGCCCACTGGTGTGGCCCCCAGGCCAGTTCTCAGTCCCTGTATTTTTCAAATATTCTAGAAAAAATCATAATAGATTTTCAGGACCATCGGAGAACTTTTATTTTCAAGGTATTTTTCTCCGGGACGCTGAAACAGAGAACAGGAAAAACTAAACTAAATCTATCATTTTTCTTCTAAGCAAGAGAAAGTGAAAGCTTAAAACAGAGGTATGTGACTCCTTGATTCATCCATTTCATGGTCATCGAAAGAAATCCATCAATGGAGTTGATAAAATCCTCATGACAAAACCTTTGCGAATCGCAAAAGAGAACGGAGAATTTTTGAATAGCCACTAAGTCACCTCAATGGGGATATGTATCTCCCCAACAGGCAAATCATACTTCATCTTGACACGAGGAATAGGGCATTCAAAGCTCCCAGTAAGAATCGATGAAGTTTTTTCGATAGCATTGATGCTATGTACTTGATATCGTTTCTTTGGAAAGTGCATTGTATGCTCATTACCGTTGACATGGAAAGTGACATTGCCTTTGTTGCAATCTATAACAGCCCCTGCAGTGTTTAAAAAGGGTCTTCCGAGGATAACAGCCATGGCATCGTCCTCGGGTATATCCAAGATAACAAAGTCTATTAAGATAGTGGTGTTAGCAACCACAACAGGCACATCCTCACAAATGCCGATAGGGAAAGCAGTTAATTTGTCGGCCATTTGCAGAGAAATTTCAGTGGGTGTCAACTTATCCAGTTCAAGTCTACGATAAAGAGAGAGCGGCATAACACTAACACCGGCTCCAAGGTCACATAAGGCAGTTCTTACGTAGTTTCTTTTAATGGAGCAAGGTATAGTGGGCACTCCGGGATCATCAAGTTTCTTAGGAGTTCCACCTTTGAAAGTGTAATTGGCAAGCATGGTGGAGATCTCAAGATCTGGTATCTTCCGTTTATTGGTCACGATATCTTTCATGTACTTGGTATACAGAGACATTTTGAGCATATCAATTAACCGCATCTGCAGAAAGACGGGTCTTATCATCTCAACGAAGCGCTCAAAATCCTCATCATCCTTTTTCTTGGATGACTTAGGAGGAAAGGGCATAGGTCTCTGAACCCATGGCTCCCTTTCTTTACCATGCTTCCTAGCAGTGAAGTCATTCTTATCGTATCTCTTAGGTTGTGGATTATCAGGATTAACCGTAGATTCAATCTCCACATCCTTATCATTCTAGGTTGAGCATCATTATAAACATCGCTGTCCATATTGTCACCAGGTTCATGTTCATCACCAGATTGTGTTTCTGCATCAGACGCAGAAATATCATTTGGTTCTTCAAGTGTGACAGTGTTTGGTGAACTGACATGTAGGTTTCTATCATCCTTCTTCTTCTCCTTAGTATGATTGGATGTATCAACATTAATTCCTTGAGAATCTTGATCAATTCTCTTAGGATGGCCTTCAGGATACAAAGGTTCCTGAGTCATTTTGCCTCCTCTAGTAATGACTCTGACAGAGTTGTCATTTAATTCATTGAGCAAGTCATTCTGAGATTTAAGTACTTATTCTACCTGTGTAGTAATCATAGAGGCATGTTTACTCAGAAGCTTCAGATCATTGACATTTCTGTCTACACACGCACTTAAATGGCTAAGCGTACGAGTACTTTGTTCCAAATGTCTGCTAACATAATCATTGAAACTCTGTTGTTTGGCAACAAAGTTGTCAAATTCATCAAAGCACATGCTAGCAGGTTTATCAAAAGGAATATCACTCTCATCAAACCTACGCAGAGAATTTACTTCCACTACCTGTATCGGGTTATCGAGACCATGGATCTCTTCGATAGGTGGCAGATTTTTGACATCTTCAGATCTAATGCCTTTCTCTTGCATAGATTTCTTGGCTTCTTGCATATCTTTGGGGCTGAGGAATAGAATACCTATTTTCTTAGGAGTTGGCTTAGGAGGTGGTTCGGGAATAGTCCAAGCATTATCGTTGATCAAGATGTTATTCAGAAGGATCTCAGCTTGTTCGATAGTTCGTTCCCTAAAAACACAACCGACACAACTATCTAGGTGGTCTCTAGAGGCATCGGTAAGTCCGTTATAGAAGATATCAAGTATCTCGTTCTTCTTAAGAGGGTGATCGGGCAAAGCATTCTGTAGCTGGATGAGCCTCCCCCAAGCTTGTGGGAGACTCTCTTCTTTGAGTTGAGCAAAGTTGTATATTTCCTGCAAGGAAGCTTGCTTCTTATGGGCAGGGAAATATTTCTCACAGAAGTAATAGACCATATCCTGGAGACTACTCACATATCCAGGAGCAAGAGAAGTGAACCAGGCTTTAGCGTCATCCTTTAGAGAGAAAGGAAACAACTTAAGGATATAGTAGTAGCGGATCTTCTACTCACTAGTGAAAAGGGTGGTTATATCGTGTAGTTTGGTAAGATGGGCTACAACCATCTCAGACTCATAACCGTGGAAAGGATCGGATTCGACTAGAGAGATTTGTTGGGGAACGTCGCAAGGGAAACAAAAATTTTCCTACGCGCAGGAAGACCTATCATGGTGATGTCCATCTACGAGAGGGGATGAGTGATCTACGTACCCTTGTAGATCGTACAGCAGAAGCGTTAGAGAACGCAATTGATGTAGTGGATCGTCCTCACGTCCCTCGATCCGCCCCGCGAACAATCCCGCGATCAGTCCCACGATCTAGTACCGAACGGACGACACCTCCGCGTTCAGCACACGTACAGCTCGACGATGATCTCGGCCTTCTTGATCCAGCAAGAGAGACAGAGAGGTAGAAGAGTTCTCCGGCAGCGTGACGGTGCTCCGGAGGTTGGTGATGACCTTGTCTCAGCAGGGCTCCGCCCGAGCTCCGCAGAAACGCGATCTAGAGGAAACACCGTGGAGGTATGTGGTCGGGCTGCCGTGGAAAAGTCGTCTCAAATCAGCCCTAAAACCTCCGTATATATAGGTGGGAGGGAGGGGGCCTTGCCTTAGGGCTCAAGGAGCCCCAAGGGGGTCGGCCGAGTCCAAGGGGGAGGACTCTCCCCCCCAAACCGAGTTGGACTAGGTTTGGTGGGAGGGAGTCCCCCTTCCTTCCCACCTCCTCCTTTTTTTTTCTTTCTCTCTTGATTTTCTTCTCCTTGGCGCATAGGGCACTTGTGGGCTGTCCCACCAGCCCACTAAGGGCTGGTGTGTCTCCCCCAAGGCCTATGGGCTTCCCCGGGGTGGGTTGCCCCCCCGGTGAACTCCCGGAACCCATTCGTCATTCCCGGTACATTCCCGGTAACTCTGAAAACCTTCCGGTAATCAAATGAGGTCATCCTATATATCAATCTTCGTTTCCGGACCATTCTGGAAACCCTCGTGACGTCCATGATCTCATCCGGGACTCCGAACAACATTCGGTAACCAACCATATAACTCAAATACGCATAAAACAACGTCGAACCTTAAGTGTGCAGACCCTGCGGGTTCGAGAACTATGTAGACATGACCCGAGAGACTCCTCGGTCAATATCCAATAGCGGGACCTGGATGCCCATATTGGATCCTACATATTCTACGAAGATCTTATCGTTTGAACCTCAGTGCCAAGGATTCGTATAATCCCGTATGTCATTCCCTTTGTCCTTCGGTATGTTACTTGCCCGAGATTCGATCGTCAGTATCCGCATACCTATTTCAATCTCGTTTATCGGCAAGTCTCTTTACTCGTTCCGTAATACAAGATCCCGCAACTTACACTAAGTTACATTGCTTGCAAGGCTTGTGTGTGATGTTGTATTACCGAGTGGGCCCCGAGATACCTCTCCGTCACACGGAGTGACAAATCCCAGTCTTGATCCATACTAACTCAACTAACACCTTCGGAGATACCTGTAGAGCATCTTTATAGTCACCCAGTTACGTTGCGACGTTTGATACACACAAAGCATTCCTCCGGTGTCAGTGAGTTATATGATCTCATGGTCATAGGAATAAATACTTGACACGCAGAAAACAGTAGCAACAAAATGACACGATCAACATGCTACGTCTATTAGTTTGGGTCTAGTCCATCACGTGATTCTCCCAATGACGTGATCCAGTTATCAAGCAACAACACCTTGTTCATAATCAGAAGACACTGACTATCATCGATCAACTGGCTAGCCAACTAGAGGCTTGCTAGGGACGGTGTTTTGTCTATGTATCCACACATGTAAATGAGTCTTCATTCAATACAATTATAGCATGGATAATAAACTATTATCTTGATACAGGAATTATAATAATAACTACATTTATTATTGCCTCTAGGGCATAATTCCAACAGTCTCCCACTTGCACTAGAGTCAATAATCTAGCCCTCACATCACCATGTGAATTACATTGTAATAAATCTAACACCCATACAGTTCTGGTGTCGATCATGTTTTGGCCGTGGAAGAGGTTTAGTCAGCGGGTCTGCTACATTCAGATCCGTGTGCACTTTGCATATATTTACGTCCTCCTCTTCGACGTAGTCGCGGATGAGGTTGAAGCGTCGTTTGATGTGTCTGGTCTTCTTGTGAAACCGTGGTTCCTTTGCTAAGGCAATGGCACCAGTGTTGTCACAGAACAAGGTTATTGGATTCAGTGCGCTTGGCACCACTCCAAGATCCGTCATGAACTGCTTCATCCACACACCCTCCTTAGCCGCCTCCGAGGCAGCCATGTACTCTGCTTCACATGTAGAATCTGCTACGACGCTTTGCTTGGAACTGCACCAGCTTACTGCACCCCCATTAAGAATAAATACGTATCCGGTTTGCGACTTAGAGTCGTCCGGATCTGTGTCAAAGCTTGCATCGATGTAACCTTTTACGGCGAGCTCTTCGTCACCTCCATACACGAGAAACTTCTCCTTAGTCCTTTTCAGGTACTTCAGGATATTCTTGACCGCTGTCCAGTGATCCACTCCTGGATTACTCTGGAACCTGCCTGCCATACTTATGGCCAGGCTAACATCCGGTCTAGTGCACAACATCGCATACATGATAGAACCTATGGCTGAAGCATAGGGGACGGAGCGCATATGCTCTCTATCTTCATCAGTTGCTGGGCACTGAGTCTTACTCAATCTTGTACCTTGTAAAACTGGCAAGAACCCTTTCTTGGACTGTTCCATTTTGAACCTCTTCAAAACTTTATCAAGGTATGTGCTTTGTGAAAGTCCTATCAGGCGTTTTGATCTATCCCTATAGATCTTAATGCCTAGAATGTAAGCAGCTTCTCCTAGGTCCTTCATAGAGAAACTTTTATTCAAGTAACCTTTTATGCTCTCCAAAAACTCTACGTTGTTTCCAATCAGTAATATGTCATCCACATATAATATTAGAAACGCCACAGAGCTCCCACTCACTTTCTTGTAAATACAAGATTCTCCAACCACTTGTATAAACCCAAATGCTTTGATCACCTCATCAAAGCGTTTGTTCCAACTCCGAGATGCTTGCACCAGTCCATAAATGGATCGCTGGAGCTTGCACACCTTGTTAGCATTCTTAGGATCGACAAAACCTTCGGGTTGCATCATTTACAACTCTTCCTTAAGGAAACCGTTAAGGAACGCCATTTTGACATCCATCTGCCAGATTTCATAATCGAAAAATGCAGCTATTGCTAACATGATTCTGACGGACTTAAGCATCGCTACGGGTGAGAAAATCTCATCGTAGTCAACTCCTGGAACTTGTGAAAAACCCTTTGCCACAAGTCGAGCTTTATAAACGGTCACATTACCGTCAGCGTCCGTCTTCTTCTTAAAGATCCATTTGTTCTGAATAGCCTTGCGGCCCTCAGGTAGTATCTCCAAAGTCCACACTTTGTTCTCATACATGGATCCTATCTCGGACTTCATGGCTTCTAGCCATTTGTTGGAATCTGGGCCCACCATTGCTTCTTCATAATTTGCAGGTTCATTGTTGTCTAACAACATGATTGATAAGACGGGATTACCGTACCACTCTGGAGCAGCGCGTGATCTCGTCGACCTGCGTGGTTCAACAGAAACTTGAACTGGAGTTTCATGATCATCATCATTAACTTCCTCCTCAACCGGCGTCGCAACGACAGAGGTTTCCCCTTGTCCTGCGCCACCATCCAGAGGGATGAGAGGTTCGACAACCTCGTCAAGGTCTATCTTCCTCCCACTCAATTCTCTCGAGAGAAACTCCTTCTCGAGAAAAGCTCCGTTTTTAGCAACAAACACTTTGCCCTCGGATTTGAGATAGAAGGTGTACCCAACTGTCTCTTTTGGGTAACCTATGAAGACGCACTTTTCCGCTTTGGGTTCCAGCTTTTCAGGCTGAAGCTTTTTGACATAAGCATCACATCCCCAAACTTTAAGAAACGACAACTTTGGTCTTTTGCCATACCACAGTTCGTATGGTGTCGTCTCCACGGATTTTGATGGTGCCCTATTTAAAGTGAATGCAGCTGTTTCTAATGCATAACCCCAAAACGATAACGGCAAATCAGTAAGAGACATCATAGATCGCACCATCTCTAATAGAGTACGATTACGACGTTCGGACACACCATTACGCTGTGGTGTTCCAGGCGGTGTTAACTGTGAAACAATTCCACATTGTCTCAAGTGAGCACCAAACTCGAAACTCAGATATTCACGCCCACGATCAGACCGTAGGAACTTGATCTTCTTGTTACGATGATTTTCCACTTCACTCTGAAATTGCTTGAACTTTTCAAATATTTCAGACTTGTGCTTCATCAAGTAGACATAACCATATCTACTTAAATCGTCAGTGAAGGTGAGAAAATAACGATATCCGCCGCGTGCCACCACGCTCATCGGACCACACACATCGGTATGTATGATTTCCAACAAGTCACTTGCACGCTCCATTGTTCCTGAGAACGGAGTCTTAGTCATCTTGCCCATGAGGCATGGTTCGCACGTGTCAAGTGAATCAAAGTCAAGTGACTCCAAAAGTCCATCAGCATGGAGTTTCATCATGCGCTTTACACCAATATGACCCAAGCGGCAGTGCCACAAAAATATGGTGCTATCATTGTTTACTCTAACTCTTTTGGTCTCAATGTTATGTATATGCGTATCGCTATCAAGATTCAATATGAACAATCCTCTCACATTCGGTGCATGACCATAAAAGATGTTACTCATAGAAATAGAACAACCATTATTCTCTGACTTAAAAGAGTAACCGTCTCGCATTAAACAAGATCCAGATATAATGTTCATGCTCAACGCAGGCACTAAATAACAATGATTTAAGTTCATCACTAATCCCGATGGTAGCTGAAGTGACACTGTGCCGACGGCGATTGCATCAACCTTGGAACCATTTCCTACGCGCATCGTCACTTCATCTTTCGCCAGCCTTCGTCTATTCGGTAGTTCCTGTTTCGAGTTGCAAACATGAGCAACAGAACCGATATCGAATACCCAGGCACTACTACGAGAGCCGGTTAAGTACACATCAATAACATGTATATCAAATATACCTGATTTTTCTTTGCCCGCCTTCTTATCTGCCAGATACTTGGGGCAATTGCGCTTCCAGTGACCCATACCCTTGCAATAGTAGCACTCCGTTTCAGGCTTAGGTCCAGACTTGGGTTTCTTCGGCGGATTGGCAACAGACTTGCCGCTCTTCTTCGCATTGCCCTTCTTGCCTTTGCCGTTTCTCTTGAAACTAGTGGTCTTATTCACCATCAACACTTGATGCTCTTTATGGAGTTCAGACTCTGCGACTTTCAGCATCGCAAACAACTCGCCGGGAGACTTGTTCATCCCTTGCATGTTGTAGTTCAACACAAAGCCTTTATAGCTTGGCGGCAGTGATTGAAGGATTCTGTCAGTGATAGCTTCTTGCGGGAGTTCAATCCCCAGCTCAGCTAGACGGTTTGAGTACCCAGACATTTTGAGCACATGTTCACTGACAGATGAGTTTTCCTCCATCTTGCAAGCATAGAATTTATCGGAGGTCTCATACCTCTCGATTCGGGCGTTCTTCTGAAAGATAAACTCCAACTCCTGGAACATCTCAAATGCTCCATGACGCTCAAAGCGACGTTGAAGTTCCGGTTCTAAGCCATACAAGACTGCACATTGAACTATTGAGTAGTCCTCCTTTCGTGCTAACCAAGCGTTCTTAACATCCTGATCAACCGTAGCGGGTGGTTCATCTCCTAGCGCAGCATTAAGGACATAATCCTTCTTCCCAGCTTGTAAGATTAGCTTAAGATTACGAGCCCAGTCTACAAAGTTGCTTCCATCATCTTTCAACTTAGCTTTCTCTAGGAACGTATTAAAATTCAGGATGACTGTCGCGTGAGCCATGATCTACAACACAAATATATTCAAAGTGGACTTAGACCATGTTCAAGATAATTAGAGTTCAACTTAATCAAATTATATGCTAAACTCCCACTCAAAAAGTACATCTCTCTAGTCATTTGAGTGGTTCATGATCCACTTACACTATCCCAAGTCCGATCATCACGTGAGTCGAGAGTAGTTTCAGTGGTAAGCATCCCTATGCTAATCATATCAACTATATGATTCATGATCGACCTTTCGGTCTCATGTGTTTCGAGGCCATGTCTGCACATGCTAGGATCGTCAAGCTTAACCCGAGTGTTCCGCGTGCGCAACTGTTTTGCACCCGTTGTATGTGAACGCTGAGTCTATCACACCCGATCATCACGTGGTGTCTCGAAACGACGAACTGTAGCAACGGTGCACAGTCGGGGAGAACACAATTTCGTCTTGAAACTTTAGTGAGAGATCACCTCATAATGCTACCGTCGTTCTAAGCAAAATAAGGTGCATAAAAGGATTAACATCACATGCAATTCATAAGTGACATGATATGGCCATCATCACGTGCTTCTTGATCTCCATCACCAAAGCACCGGCACGATCTTCTTGTCACCGGCGCCACACCATGATCATCCATCAACGTGTTGCCATCGGGGTTGTCGTGCTACTTATGCTATTACTACTAAAGCTACATCCTAGCAAAATAGTAAACGCATCTGCAAGCACAAACGTTAGTATAAAGACAACCCTATGGCTCCTGCCGGTTGCCGTACCATCGACGTGCAAGTCGATATTTCTATTACAACATGATCATCTCATACATCCAATATATCACATCACATCATTGGCCATATCACATCACAATCATACCCTGCAAAAACAAGTTAGACGTCCTCTAATTTTGTTGTTGCATGTTTTACGTGGTGACCATGGGTATCTAGTAGGATCGCATCTTACTTACGCAAACACCACAACGGAGATATATGAGTTGCTATTTAACCTCATCCAAGGACCTCCTCGGTCAAATCCGATTCAACTAAAGTTGGAGAAACCGACACTTGCCAGTCATCTTTGAGCAAAGGGGGTTACTCGTAACGATGAAACCAGTCTCTCGTAAGCGTACGAGTAATGTCGGTCCAAGCCGCTTCAATCCAACAATACCGCGGAATCAAGAAAAGACTAAGGAGGGCAGCAAAATGCACATCACCGCCCACAAAAACTTTTGTGTTCTACTCGAGAAGACATCTATGCATGAACCTAGCTCATGATGCCACTGTTGGGGAATGTCGCAAGGGAAACAAAAATTTTCCTACGCGCACGAAGACCTATCATGGTGATGTCCATCTACGAGAGGGGATGAGTGATCTACGTACCCTTGTAGGTCGTACAGCAGAAGCGTTAGAGAACGCGGTTGATGTAGTGGAACGTCCTCACGTCCCTCGATCCGCCCTGCGAACAATCCCGCGATCAGTCCCACGATCTAGTACCGAACAGACGGCACCTCCGCGTTCAACACACGTACAGCTCGACGATGATCTCGGCCTTCTTGATCCAGCAAGAGAGACGGAGAGGTAGAAGAGTTCTCCGGCAGCGTGACGGCGCTCCGGAGGTTGGTGATGACCTTGTCTCAGCAGGGCTCCGCCCGAGCTCCGCAGAAACGCGATCTAGAGGAAAAACCGTGGAGGTATGTGGTCGGGCTGCCGTGGAAAAGTCGTCTCAAATCAGCCCTAAAACCTCCGTATATATAGGTGGGAGGGAGGGGGCCTTGCCTTGGGGCTCAAGGAGCCCCAAGGGGGTCGGCCGAGTCCAAGGGGGAGGACTCTCCCCCCCCCCCCAAACCGAGTTGGACTAGGTTTGGTGGGAGGGAGTCCCCCTTCCTTCCCACCTCCTCCTTTTTTTTCTTTCTCTCTCGATTTTCTTCTCCTTGGCGCATAGGGCACTTGTGGGCTGTCCCACCAGCCCACTAAGGGCTGGTGTGTCTCCCCCAAGGCCTATGGGCTTCCCCGGGGTGGGTTGCCCCCCCGGTGAACTCCCGGAACCCATTCGTCATTCCCGGTACATTCCCGGTAACTCCGAAAACCTTCCGGTAATCAAATGAGGTCATCCTATATATCAATCTTCGTTTCCGGACCATTCCGGAAACCCTCGTGTCATCCGTGATCTCATGCGGGACTCCGAACAACATTCGGTAACCAACCATATAACTCAAATACGCATAAAACAACGTCGAACCTTAAGTGTGCAGACCCTGTGGGTTCGAGAACTATGTAGACATGACCCGAGAGACTCCTCGGTCAATATCCAATAGCGGGACCTGGATGCCCATATTGGATCCTACATATTCTACGAAGATCTTATCGTTTGAACCTCAGTGCCAAGGATTCGTATAATCCCGTATGTCATTCCCTTTGTCCTTCCGTATGTTACTTGCCCGAGATTCGATCGTCAGTATCCGCATACCTATTTCAATCTCGTTTATCGGCAAGTCTCTTTACTCGTTCCGTAATACAAGATCCCGCAACTTACACTAAGTTACATTGCTTGCAAGGCTTGTGTGTGAGGTTGTATTACCGAGTGGGCCCCGAGACACCTCTCCGTCACACGGAGTGACAAATCCCAGTCTTGATCCATACTAACTCAACTAACACCTTCGGAGATACCTGTAGAGCATCTTTATAGTCACCCAGTTACGTTGCGACGTTTGATACACACAAAGCATTCCTCCGGTGTCAGTGAGTTATATGATCTCATGGTCATAGGAATAAATACTTGACACGCAGAAAACAGTAGCAACAAAATGACACGATCAACATGCTACGTCTATTAGTTTGGGTCTAGTCCATCACGTGATTCTCCCAATGACGTGATCCAGTTATCAAGCAACAACACCTTGTTCATAATCAGAAGACACTGACTATCATCGATCAACTGGCTAGCCAACTAGAGGCTTGCTAGGGACGGTGTTTTGTCTATGTATCCACACATATAAATGAGTCTTCATTCAATACAATTATAGCATGGATAATAAACTATTATCTTGATACATGAATTATAATAATAACTACATTTATTATTGCCTCTAGGGCATAATTCCAACAAGATTATCTCAGGGTCGACAGAGAATTCATAATCCTTATCGGTGATAAAGATAGGTGAAGTGGCAAACTTCGGGTCGTATTCCATCCTAGCTTTCAGAGATTTTTCCTTCCACTTGAGAAGTAATTTCTCAGCGTCATAGGCATCCTTACACGCAAGAAAATCCTTAGCTATCTCTCCCTCCATAACGTAACCCTCAGGTATATCAGGCAATTCATATCTAGGAGAGCTAGATCTAGCAGGAGCAAAAGCAGGTTCTATCTCAATAGTATCAGCAATTTCAGAAGCATCACGAGCATTGGCAGTAACTCTAGCAATATGAGCATCAAGGAATACCCCTAGTGGCATATCAGGCAAAGTGCTATCTCTAGCAGTATCAAGCATAGCATCATCAGGCAAAATAGCATCTCTAGCATCATCAGGCAAAGCAGTATCAAGCATAGCATCTCTAGCAGTATCAGGCATATCATCTCTAGCAGTATCAAGCATAGTAGCATCATAAGCATCATCAAGCACAGGCGACATATCAAGATTTCTAGCAGGAGGTGATGTTGCAAACTTACTCATAACTGACGGTGAATCAAGTGTAGAGCTAGATGGCAGTTCCTTACCTCCCCTCGTAGTTGAGGGCAAAACTTTGGTTTTTGGATCTTTCAGATTCTTCATAGTGATCAGCAGATATAAATCCCAAGTGACTCAGAGAATGTAGCAATCGCCTCCTCGGCAACGGCGCCAGAAAAATGCTGTTAGCAGATCCCTGGCAATAGCTAGAAAAATGCTGTTCTCGATTGCTCAACAATTAGAAATTGTCTTTCAATAGCCCACCAGCGCGTGGGATCGAGGCAGTTTTCGAGGGTAAAGTATTCAACCCAAATTTGTTGGTTCACACGACGGGAAGCGAAAGTATATTCTCAAGTATTAGCAGTTGAATGCGTCAGATTCAACCACACCCGAAAGATTAGTATCTGCAAGCAAGGTATCAATAGCAAAGTAGTATGATAACAACGGTGTCAGAAACGATCTACTGACGGCAGACTATTCCTAACTGTTGTATCAATGGCGAAAAGTTGCCCGTGGACGGGAAATATTCTTTCCCGGCAACGGTGCAAGAAAAAGTATTGTAGCAGGTAGCAGCAGTGTAACGAGTAACAAAAGTGGCAAGGAACAACAGTAGTGACAACAGTAGCAAGTAGCAACAGTAGCAAGTAGCAATAGTGAGAGCAGCAGCAGGACAAAGCAAGTAACAGTATCAGCAACAGTAGTAACAACAGCAGAGCAAAGCAAGTAACCGCATCAGCAACAGTAGTAACAACAGCAGAGCAAAACAAGTAACAGTAGCAGCAGTGGAACAAACTCATAGGCAATGGGTCGGTGATTTGTTTGGATGATATTCATCATGCAATAGTTATAACACGGAGAGATATGTGGCTAGCTCCCGTTCGTCAATGTGATGTAGGCATGCATTCCGTGTGTCGTCATACGTGCTTGGGGAAAAGAACTTGCATGACATCTATTGTCCATCCCTCCTGTGGCAGCGGGGTCCAAATGGATACTACGGGATATTAAGGTTCTCCTTTTAATAAAGAACCGGACCAACGCATTAGCACTTGGTGAACACATGAACTCCTCAAACTATGGTCATCACCGGGAGTGGTTCCGGTTATTGTCACTCCGGGGTTGCCGGGTCATAACACATAGTAGGTAACTACAACTTGCAAGATCGGATCTAAAAACACACATATATTGGTGACAACATAATAATTTCAGATCTGAAATCATGACACTCGGGCCCTAGTGACAAGCATTAAGCATGGCAAAGTAGTAGCAACATCAATCTCAGAACATAGTGGATACTAGGGATCAATCCCCGTCAAAACTAACTGGATTACATGATAGATCTCATCCTACTTATCACCGCCCAGCGAGCCTACGAATAGATTACTCACGAACGATGAAGAGCTTCATGGAATTGGAGAGGGAAGAAGGTTTATGATGACGATGGCGACGATTTCCCCTCTCCAGAGCCCAAAACGGACTCCAAATCTGCCATCTAGATGAAGAACACGATGTGGCGGCACCTCCGTATCGCAAACGCGACGAAATCTTCTCTTTTTTATTTTTTCTGGGACGAAAGTGAATTTATAGAGCTGAGTTTGGGGGTGGCAGAGCCACGTGGGCCCCACAAGCTTGGTCCGCCACCAGGGGGGCTACAGGGCTTGTGGCCCACTGGCCCATCCCCTCCGATGGATCTTTGCACAGGTATTTTTCATATTTTTCAGAAATATTCTCCGTAAATTTTCAGGACGTTCTGAGAACTTTCATTTCTGCACAAAAACAACACCATGGCAATTCTGCTGAAAACAGTGTCAGTCTAGGTTAGTTCCATTCAAATCATGCAAATTAGAGTCCAAAACAAGGGCAAAAGAGTTTGGAAAAGTAGATACGATGGAGAGGTATCAGGACGACACTATCATCCATTGCTAGATCTGCTTGCTCCTGCCGCGGAGATGCCCTTTGTTGGCTGATTATGCCCAATTGCTCCTCCTGTCGCTTTACTATGCGGCACAACTCCTCGTTATTTATTTCTACCCTGTGAATGCGGCATGCATCCTTCTTCTTTTTTCTCCGACGACTTCCATAAGTGTCGTTCCACTCCAAAAACCCCTGAACCCACGGAACAACGCATTTGCCTCGTGTTCGTCCTCCGTGTTCAGGATTCCCCAGGGCGCGTGTAAGCTCGTTGTTCTCTCTTTCGGACTGGAACACCACATTTCAAGTATCTTCTATTGCCCGAATTCGAGCGTCCGAGGCTGTTTTAAGATCTGCATTTGCAATAATATGCCCTGTTGATGGGTCCAACTTTCCCCCATGAGCATAAAACCAAGTCTTGGACCTCTCGGGCCAATTTGTTGTAGGTGGAATGACCCCTTCTGCAACCATCTTGGACTCAACTGCTTCCCACTTAGGCATGACTCTTTTGTAGCCACCTCGGCTGGGGGAGGATGGAGCGAACGGAGTGTGTGTGGGAGGAAAGGGACTAGTGGCAGTGTCTCTCTCGCCGCTGAGCTTTTTTTTTCTTCTTCTTTAATTGAGAGGAGGGTTGGAGGCCTACCCTTTAGTCCCGGTTTATGTCTAAAACTGGGAATAAAGGCTATCCTTTAGTCCCGGTTCTAGACACTAACCGGAACTAAAGGGCAGCAACCTTTTTAATCCCCGTTGCTGTCTGGAACAGGGACAAAAGGTCCAATTTGAACCGGGACTGATGCCAGTCGAGGCCCGACCGACGTCCTAGCTGCTCGAACCGGGACTAATGCTCCTATTAGTCCCGATTGGTAACACAACTACGACTAATGCTTTGATCTGACCAGGATCAAAGCCCTCTTTTGTACTAATGTTGAGTGAATACTCTCTAGTGACACGTCAACCCCCTATCAAGGGATCTCATATATTTTCTAAGTATCGTGGCTTGTTTGCTTTCTATTTTAATAATATGATAATCTAATAGTGAATATATAATTTTCAGCCTGTCTTTTTTTCTGTCCATTATACTCTATAGTACTAGCGAGAATCGAATCGTTGGCCACTATGCATTGTTGTGGATGTGTTTGTTTATGGGGTAGTCACTGACTTGAAGAAAGGCAAAAACAAAGATCCTGCAATGATTTATCAAGAGAAATGGCAAGGGCACTATCTATGGCAGGTAGCAAGGCCCTCACACAGGACACAAAGCTTATTCTCTGCTGCTCCATGGTGTTAGAGCATCTGAAGCTGGATGGGGGAACATGGGTGTCATAATCCTAAGGGCTAAAAGATAATAACGTGGAGCAGGTTTGCCACAATGCTCTGGTCTTTTCACAGCAAAAGGAAAGCTGCAGGCAGCCGTGACGCGAGTGGAGCACTGGAGCTGCTCATGCGTTGATGTCGTGCTTTTTTGATATTTATTTAGAGTGGAGCACTGGAGTTTGCCACAATGCTCTCTATATAAACCCACGTGAACACAATTGTGAACGAAATGTGCAGCACCATGAACATGAAGGCGTGCTCGTGCATGTTACCCTACCTTTTCTTCCTTGCCATCTTGTTCGCCTGGCCGGTCACCTCGGCGACCCTGCGCGCCCATCTCTCCCACGTCGACGATAGCCGCGGCTTCACAAAACGCGAGCTGCTCCGCCGTATGGTCGTTCGGTCCAGGGCCCGCGCTGCCAATCTCTGCCCATATTCCGGCGCCACCGCCCGCCCGGCGACCGCGCCGGTGGGCCGCGCCAACACGGACGTAAACTCCGAGTACCTAATCCACTTGAGCATCGGCGCGCCGCGCTCGCAGCCTGTGGTACTGACGCTGGACACCGGCAGCGACGTCGTGTGGACGCAGTGCGAGCCCTGCGCCGAGTGCTTCACCCAGCCTTTGCCCAGGTTCGACACCGCCGCCTCCAACACCGTCCGCAGCGTGGCCTGCTCCGACCCTCTCTGCAATGCCCATTCGGAACACGGCTGCTTCCTCCACGGGTGCACCTACGTCTCCGGTTACGGGGACGGGTCACTGTCATTCGGCCACTTTCTCAGAGACTCCTTCACCTTCGACGACGGCAAAGGCGGCGGCAAGGTCACCGTGCCCGACATCGGCTTTGGCTGTGGCATGTACAATGCCGGCAGGTTTTTGCAAACCGAGACCGGCATAGCCGGGTTCGGCCGCGGGCCATTGTCGCTGCCTTCGCAGCTCAAAGTCCGGCAGTTCTCCTACTGCTTCACCACCAGGTTCGAGGCCAAGAGCAGCCCTGTGTTCCTGGGCGGCGCGGGCGACCTCAAGGCGCACGCCACGGGGCCGATCCTATCCACTCCTTTCGTACGGAGCCTTCCTCCGGGCACCGACAACTCCCACTACGTCCTCAGTTTCAAAGGGGTCACCGTCGGCAAGACGCGGCTGCCGGTCCCCGAGATCAAGGCCGACGGCTCCGGCGCGACGTTCATCGACAGCGGCACGGACATCACCACGTTCCCGGACGCCGTGTTCAGGCAGCTGAAGAGCGCATTCATCGCGCAGGCGGCACTGCCGGTCAATAAGACCGCAGACGAGGACGACATATGCTTCTCCTGGGACGGCAAGAAGACGGCGGCCATGCCGAAGCTCGTCTTCCATCTGGAGGGTGCGGATTGGGACCTGCCGCGGGAGAACTACGTGACTGAGGACCGCGAGTCCGGCCAGGTGTGCGTGGCAGTAAGTACGTCGGGCCAGATGGATAGGACGCTCATAGGCAACTTCCAGCAGCAGAACACACACATCGTCTATGATTTGGCGGCAGGTAAGTTGCTCTTGGTGCCCGTGCAGTGTGACAAACTGTGACTCGTCAAAGTGCGTACGTGCATCGCTAGCTGCATGGAAATCTCGATTTCTTCATGAGTACCCAAATAATACTCGGCAAAATGTCATATGAACTCGGCAAAGCACTTTGCCGAGTGTTGCAGTTACCTTTTCATTTTGCTTGGATAGCTTACCACGCTTGCTGTCTGGCGCCATTACTTGTTTTAAATAAACGTGCGTGTATCTATAGAAATGAGTATATGTTTATATATGTAAACGACTGGGTCGTATTGTGTTAAAAAGAACAGATACATACATACGTGTGACGTCTGCCACACATAGCTATCCATGGTGTAAGCAGTCACATTTCAAAAGAAAAGGTGTAAGCAGTTATGTGTTTAACTAGTACGGATTATTTGTTCTTGACACCACCCTAGCTAGTTGCCCCATTTACATTTCATATCAACGCTCATCTTCTCTTTTCTTTTTCAATGAAAACTTTTAATCTATTTATCAACCATTAAGCCAGTATAAAAAATATCGAAAAGAAGAATTACATCAAGGTTTGTAGACCATCTAGCGATGAATATAAGCATTGGCGCGAATCGGAGATGTACACGCCGTCGTCTTCACCCCTTCCTTATCGGAGCCGAAAAAACCTTGTTGTAGCAGAGATCGAAAGTCGTTGTGCTAAGGCCTCATAGGACCAACACGCTAGAACACCAACCGCCACCGATGAAGAGAATTGTAGATCGAAAGGATCTCACACGAACGTGAACAAACGAAGGCCGGATCCACGTGGATTCATGGAAGACAAACGCCGACATAATTCCACGAAATCCGCCAAAAACAGACCTTTACACGCCCTATGACGATGCTAGAAACACCATCAGAACATGGGCTAGGTGAAGAGAACCTTATTCCAAAGAGCCGCCACTGCCTCACATCACCGCACAGTACACAAACTCTAACAAAAACTTATTTTTATCTAAAAAATAAATCTCCCCCGCAGACAAGGATCAAGATCCATTACACCTCTATGGTCCTAAGACCACAGGAAAAAAAGGTAAACCAAAGGCGAAGAAGGTAAACCAAATGAGAAAAAGGTAAACCAAAGGACTACGACCTCGAGGAGGAGGATGATGACATGTACATCGACAGAGAGCCTCTATTCGAGGAGGAGCTCGCCAACCAAACTGCTCTAGGGGCGAAGCCGAAGCGCAAGAGCAAGCGGACGAAGGCATACACGGCGACCGAGGACAAGCTCCTTTGTGAGTGCTGGAGGTACATTGGGCAAGACCCGAAGGTCGGCGCCGAACAAAAGTATTCAACCTTATGGATTCGTGTCCATCTTGAGTTCCATGAGCGCAAGAACTTTCCCCCGTATCGAATGCAAAGCAAGCATGGATGGGTGTCACTTTCGAAGCATTGGAGGGTGATTCAACAAGAGTCCAACAAGTTTTGTGCCACCTATGAGAGCATCAAGGCACGCCCCGTGAGCGGCCTCGACATGCAAGACATGGTATGCATGCCCTTTCATTCCCTTTGGTGCCACACATTTTCCGGTTTATTGTATGTCCATTTGCCCACATATGCTTGCTTGGTTTGAATCGTAGGTGTTCAAGATTTGGATGCATTCAAGGTTCAACACGACGGCAAGGCCTTCCATCTCTCCCATCGTTGGACTATCATCAACGGGGAGGAGAAGTTCAAGGCGCAATATGCCGTCCTCTTGGAGCGTGGGGGGAAAGAAGCTGTGGAGGACCATGATGACGGCGAGAAGGCCCGGCCGCGGGGGAAGACCAACTCGAAGAAGGAGGACAAGAGATACGCGGCATCGATCGCCTTGCTTGAAAAAGGGGAGGGCATGATAAGTAAGAAGATCTTGAGGAAGGAGAAGCGCTGATAAGAAAAGGAAGAGCATATGAACGCCTTCATGAAAATCCAAAGGAGGAGGCTCGAGATGGACGCGGAGAAGCAAGCCAAGATGCTTGAGTTGGAGGTGGCGAAGCAAGCCAAGATGCTCGAGATCGAGGCCGCCAATGCCAAGACCAGGGCGAAAAAGTGGCCCTCGCAAGCATAAAGACGGGTGTGGAGATCATTAAAGATGATCTGAACACAGTGACATCGTGTAAGAGGCTATGGTTTGAGAAGATGCATGCCGAAATGCTCAAGTTCGACCAGCTGTGATCTGCGACGGAGATCACAGTCTCTTTTTTGGATGCCCGCAAGTGCGCTGGCATGACCAAGGGGCCGACATGACATGGTCGAATTCCCGCCCCTTTTGGTGTGCTGGCATTTGTGTCGGTCGCTGGCAAGTGTGCCAGCATGCAAGCCCGGCCGTGAAGGGGGGCGAGCGGGGCGGCCGCCCCGGGCCCCCGCAATCAAGGGGCCCCGAGCTTCTGTAATAGGCGTGGCTATATAAGTGGACGCACATCGCGTGAGACGGTTGCTGATTCCACGATCACACCCAGCTCATAACCTAAACGCGAAACCTCCGGCTGTAACTGCAACTATTGATAGCACAATCTTATAGATTTTTCATCTGTTGTGGCTGCGTTCCCAGAGTTCTGATCCACACCTATGACGTCAGATGCGTGTGCTGGCTGCAACAGTATCACGTTATCCGACGGACAGGAAAAGTTCACCGTGCTGCAGATCTTCCAGGAGCTCATTGACTACATCTCGGTGAGAAGCAATTGGTCGTCGTTATCCTCAGCATTGGTTGTCCTTGTGCATCACCTTCAGACCAGGAAGCCTGGCTTAGAAACCTGTGGATGGCTCGGTATGCAAGGCCCTAGGAGGACGAGTACTACATGTGCTCTCTGTCTGCATCCAGGTATGTAGTAGAAACCATATATAAAACTCTTAACACAAGCAAAGTTTCATAGATTTTTTGCTTTCTGTCTCTTGGCTGAATTACTTCCAATTTTTCTTTCAAGAAGTTATGAACGAGATGTGAAACCATTGCTTAATACCCTATATAATTAAATCTTTGTGCAGAGTTGGTGGTTAATTTTATTGTATTAATTATTTAATTAGGACCATAACAAAGCAAGCAAAGAAAAGGATAACGTTGTAAATGAATGCAAATGATTTATGGATCAATGGAGGGAAGTGCCCAAACTATTTTCTTATATAAAATATTATTGATTGCTACATCATATATTGTTTATGTAATATGTCGTACAAGCAAAAAAAAAATAAAATTTGCACAAAGTTTATGTCGGGAGAATCATTTCAAAGTTAACAGTTTCTGTTTTGACGTTTATATTAGAGAACTCGATTATCGTTTTGCCCCGGACCCCGAAATCTCAGGGCCGGCCTTACCAGCATGAACTGCATGGTGATTTTTTGTAGACTGACAATGTATGCCGGCTGCTGGCATGATGCCGACATGAACAGTTTGAGCGTTGGCATGATCTATGACCGGGGGTTGGTACACACACCAACATGTATACCACACACATTCAAATGGGCACACATGCACCACGTACAACCCGTATGGGCAAGGTCCCACTGGTGGCTAACTTTTTAAGAAGTGACAATCATTCCCTTTGTTATAAAAGTGTATGGACAAATCATCGGCATTGTTGTTTTCAGGGGGTGTACCGAAGCCGGTAGTTTGTTTCTTGAGGGAATGCTCTCTCACACATCAACCCCTATCAAGGGATCTTATATTTTTTCTAAGTATAGTTCTTTTTCTATTTTAATTATATAATAGTCTAATAGTGTAATATATATTTTTCAGCACTTTTTTTTTCCATTACTCTATAGTACTAGTGACAGAGAATCGCCTCGTTGACCAGTGTGCATTGTTGTGGATTTGTTTGTTTATGGAGTAACCACTGACCTCAAGAAAGGCAAAAACAAAGATACTGCAATGATTTACCAAGAGAAATGGCAATGACACTATCTATGGGAGCCAGCCCCTCACATAGGGCACAAAGCTTATTCTCTGCTGCTCCATGGTGGAAGAGCATTAGAAGGTGGATGGGGAATATGGATGTCATAATCCTAAGGGCTAAAAGAGAATAATGTGGAGCAGCTTTGCCACAATGCTCTGGTCTTTTCACAGCAAAAGGAAAGCAGGCAGTCGTGACGCAAGTGGAGCACTGGAGCAGTTGATGTGTTGATGTCGTCCTTTGATATTGGGCAACGATCTGCGCCATCGGACCGACATAAGGATCGGCCGGTCGCGTCCAGGCCTCCGATCCAGCAATCCAACGTCGTTAGATCTCCACGCCTCATTCAAATAAACCGTTGCAGCAAAAAATCATCGATGGTAGCAAAAACAAGTTGCGGTTGTAGCAAATTTCGATCATAGATGCAGCAAAAACGTGATTGTAGTAAAATAACGACACTGATGGTGCGTGGTAGCAAAACAAAATGTGGGTTGTAGCAAAAAGCGGACGTCGTTATAGCGCGAAATCGATACCGGCGATGCATTGTAACAAAAACCCGACGTATTTGTAGCAAAACGAGATGCAGATTGTAGCGAAAACCGACACCGGTTGTAGCAAAAAAAATCCGACGAACTCGGGTTGCAACTCTGACAAACCGTGGATGTAGCTTTTTTAGTGAACGGTTTTAGCAACAATCGACACCGGTTGTAGCAAAAATCGACATCGCTTGTAGCAAAAAAATTCGACGAACTCGGATTGAAACTCTGACGAACGTGATGCAACTTTTTTATTGAACGGGTGTAGCAAAATTCGACACTGGTTGTAGCAAAAAAAAATCGCTAACGTGGCCAGCCACACGATAGGATTAGCGTTAATCTTACGACGCGTTCGGCCGGCCGAAGCGTTCGGTCCGGCGCGCCGGTCCCAAACGTTTCCCTTTCATATTTATTTAGGGTGGCGGACGGATGGACGAACGATGGTCTATATAAACCACTGCTACATTGAGTGAAAGCACATCATGACCTACCACAATGGCAAAAAATTAAAGCAAAAAGTAAATGAGCGAAGATGCATACCTTTCGGCCCTTTCATCGAACACCTCGCCTGCGGTGGAAGCAGCGCCGTTGAAAGGCATCGTCGGGGAACGTCTCGCCGTGGCGGATGAAGTGGCCGAAGGTTTCTTCGTAGGAACCTTCTTCCGCTTCATGCCCTAAACCTTGCTCATCTTCCTCGCCGACGGCCGGGCAAATCGCAAAGCAGCGGCGGCGCCCGGCGCGCCTTCCTTTCTGGATGGGCCAACTGGAATGCCGCCTTGCACGACAATGCTTTTTTGCCGCTTGTGGGATGAAGAGTTGGTGACTAGGGCGACGACGGGGGTGACATCGCTGGCGACGAGATCCGTCGGACGGGATTGCGCGTGCGCGACCTCCACGTTGACCAGATCCTCCGGCTGGAATTCCATGGTGGCGAAAAATGGCGGGGAAGAAGGTCCGGAGCACGCAGTGGGCGGGGCAATGGCTGCCGATGAGGAGGGGTGGGGGGGGGGGGGGGTGGGGGGAGCGGGGAGCGCCCGCGCGGAAATTTTCCTCGCGCCAAATCTCGTTGCGGATAAGGGACGAGCTCGGGTCGGCCTTCGATCCCGTGAAACTGAAGGTTGAGGGCAAACTTTTACCGCGCCCCGCAAGAAAATTTACGGGCCGGACGCGTTTGTGGGGTCTGGTCTGGCAGCATTTTTCGTCCTGACCCGTATTTTAACAGTTATTTTATGGGTCGGGGCATTATACGGGGTCTGTTAGAGGTTCTCTTATTATGTCTAGCGAAGAAATTACAGAAAGAAAAAGGAAAAGGAAAACAACGGTGATCCAACACATCCAGTTGTTTTCTCTATGTGTGTTGTACTGTTGTTTCATCCGTATGATTACAATTCATTTGAAAGTTTTATATAATCTATTAGCATCGGGTTCCATAGAATAGTATACATCCATTTGAATCTATTGGAAAAATAACCTATGTTTTTTTCATTGCACAACCAAATTAAACGTCCTCTCAATTCGGTACTCCCTCCTGACGGAAATGTTAGTTAGGCATGAGGTTTTAGGCCTACAATTTGACTAACAATCTTTTTTGTAATATGCCACGAAAATTGTGCGTTAGAAATTTCATTCCACGACGAATATAAAGATATATTTTTGTAACATACAAGACACAACACATGTTTTGTTAGTCAAAACGAAGACCTGAAAACTCATGCCCAGTTTGTAAACCCGGATGAAGCAGGTAGCGTTTAAGATGACACGAGTCTCCAATCCTGCGCTGGTAGGTGTGCACATTTTACAAGCTGTATGCAACTTTTAGCTTAACTTTACGCCCCGCAAAATAAATAGTACTGAGATTACAGAACAGCCGAGACATAGGCAAGAGATGTTTTGAGGTATAAGAGGTCATGCAAACAAACTATAGACATGTAGATAGATCATGTCTGAGTTTCATAAGAGGAGATATTGCTAAGCTATGCTCTTTGGGGAATCTTGGAAACTGTTGGGAAATCAATCATTACAGACATGGTGGCCTGGTCTTTTCTTATCCGGCCCTTTGATGCAGGATGAAGCGCCTCATTTTCTGCCTGGCTGGAAAGACATGAGATATGGATTCCTGCACCATGATGGGTCCATAGCATCAGTCCCTTATCCACACACCCGAGCCCTTCATGCCCCCCCCCCCCCCCCCCCCCCCCAGGTCCAGGTGGCCATGCCAGGAAAGCAGATTATTGCCCGACACTCTCGCCAGTCACGCTACCGTCTCCGTCTCATTTTTGCGAGCACCAATCATCGATGATGGCAAATACTTGGGCCCAAAAGTTTTGTGTTTTTGTTGCACCAGTGTTCTTATCCCGAAGCTGTGATGGCTTCCCTTTTATGCTCACACGGTAGTTTGATCAGTATTATATACTTTCACTGTCCCAAAATAAGTGTAGTAAAAGTATACGTGTGCACTTTGCAAGGTGGTGTTGGCACATCTTCACTCAAGATTCTCTCTGGGTGATTACGCTTCTCCTTTAAGGCCCTGTTTGGATTACTCAGATTATATAGTCTAGTTTTATAATTTATTATGTCTTTAAACATGATAAATTATGGTATAGATTATAAAAACTAGATGGACAGATTATTAAAAACTCATAATCTACTCTACCCCAGCTAAAATCAGATTATGGATCGCTAATGATCCATTATCCTTGAAAGTTGAAGATAATTGCATTCCTGCCACCGCCACCCTTCTATTTGTTTTAAAAAAAAACAGAGGACAGACAGATCATTATGCAATATAAAAAAAAAATGAAACTCCATGGGCACTAGCACCCATGGTTTTATTGATATAGAAGAAGCATCCCTCATGAGAAACCAGAAATTCATCCCCGACGTGGATCGAACCCTGGTTGCTGGAGACGCCACTGCGCTCCCTTGCCACTAGGCTACAGCCTAGTTCTCATTATTATGCAATATAAAACCTGAATTACTGTTTATATAATCTAACCTCCAAACATGTCCACCTAGATTATTTTTATAAACCAGATTATATAATCTATCTTCATAATTTAGATTATTATAATTTATTATGGTTTCAAACGGGGCCTAAGGCACTCCACATGATGTTAACGGCACTGCCATCTGAAGAATTGGTGCGGGTAGCCTACTTATTCATGAAGTGTCCTAGGAAGTTGGGATCACATGTTTCATTTTTTGCATTTCGTCTGTTTAACCCTATTTTATCATGCAACATACACACGAGCTCAATAATTGAGGACTCATACTGCGTGCCTATGTCAAAGCTGTGGTAGGACGCATAGCGTGTGTTGTCATGTCTATTATTCATGAACAGCCGGATCAAAGGTGAATGTGATGGGACACTTTTGATGGGTTTGTCGCACATTCCTATGTGTCAATCAGTTGCATGTCCTACTTATCTCCTGAGTTATCACCATAGAAACTTTTTTTTGTAGACCTCGGAATACGATGTTATATTGTTGATCTGTTTGCGGTGGGTATTCACCGTGTCAGGGCTATCGGTAACAATGGTCGTTGCTAGCAGCTCACTTTCCCGTCAATCAGTAGCAGGCCGACAGATGTACACTTCCTTTTTCTAGACACAAATAGAAGTATGGGTTTATCAGGGACGTGCACCCTTCTGTTGCTCGTCCCTATATGAAATTTACAAAATGGAGTACTCGCTTCGTTCACAAATATAAGATGCTCTGACTTTTCTAAAAATCGGATGTATATTTTTCGAAAAGGAGGCGTTGCCCCGGCCTCTGCATCGATAGATGCATACAGCCATTTTTATTAATAACTAACAAGTCTGTAATCAAAACACAAGAATCCGACCATTCAAAAAAACAAGAAATACATGGCACTCAGGCCACCCAACAACCGAGCATAAGAGAAAACTGGACTAAGGTCCAATCCTATTAGCATGCCGTCATTCATATCGGTTGAAGATATCCTGAGTTACCATCTCCCATCGGACACACCCAGTAACCAAAGGCTTCCTGGTTTCCACAGGAGTGAGTAAGGACCACGTGCGGATCAAGACGGTAGCCCTGAAGATGACCTGCAAAAAGTTAATGTAATTCATTTTGTTAAATACTAGATCATTTCTGCAGTTCCATATCGCCCACAAAATGGCACAAGTAACAACTCGAATTAGTTTGGCGTACAGTACATTAACCCCGTTTAGCCACGTCCCGAATAACATGTGAATGCTAGTAGGCGGTGTAATGTTAAAAGAAATTTGTAGTGAACGCCATAATAATTTGGCCATAGGACAATCCAGAAAGAGGTGTTTAATCGTCTCATACGTTTGGCAAAAGCTACATCTTTTATTTCCTTTCCAGTGTCTTTTAGCTAGGTTATCCTTAGTTAAAACAACTCCCTTGTGAACAAACCACATGAAGATTTTTATCTTAAGGGGAACCTTGACCTTCCAAATATGCATGGACTTTGGGATAGGCGTCGTATCAATAACATGGTCGTACATCGATTTTACTGAGAAACAACCATTCGTGGTCAACCTCCAACAAATGATGTCTGGGCGATCAGACAGGGAAATATTCATCAGTCTTCTGACTAGATGTAGCCAACTAACCCATCTATTGCCGAGCAAGGCTCTGCGAAATTGAATGTTTAGAGGAACCTGTCGTAACACTGTCGCAACGAAAGTCTGTTTTCGTTGTGCAATATTATATAGTTGCGGATACTGTAAAGCCAAAGGTTGAGCTCCTAACCAAGTATCCTCCCAGAATCTAGTAGTTTCACCATTACCAATGACGAATCTAGTTCTGTTAAAAAAGGCGTCATTTGTCCTCATTAGACCCTTCCAGAAAGGGGAATCACCCGGTCTCGCAGTGACCTGGGCTAAAGTTTTATGCTGTAGATACTTGTTCTTCAGAATTTGTACCCACATCCCTTACGATTCGACAGACAGTCTGAATAGCCATTTGCTAAGTAGGCATTTGTTCTTGACCTCAAGATTTTCAATTCCCAAACCTCCCTGATCCTTGGGTCTACAAATAATGGCCCATCTAGCAAGCCTATATTTAGTCTTGATCTCGTCACTCTGCCAGAAAAATCGAGATCGATAGAAATCCAACCTTTTACGCACCCCAACGGGCACTTGGAAAAAGGATAGGAGGAACATTGGCATACTTGTCAACACTGAGTTGACAAGAACTAATCTTCCTCCATAGGATAATAACTTGCCCTTCCAGCAACTTAGTTTTTTCTCAAACCGATCTTCGATACATCTCCACTCCCTGATGGTCAACTTGCGGTGATGGATGGGGATGCCTAAATATGAGAACGGCAATGAACCACCCTCACATCCGAACAGTTGGAAATACGTGAGCTGTTCAGCTTGTGCATCTCCAAAGCAAAAAAGCTCACTTTTGTGAAAGTTAATCTTCAACCCAGATAGCTGTTCAAATAGGCATAAAATGAGTTTCAGATTTCTGGCCTTTTTGAGATCATGTTCCATGAAAAGGATCGTATCGTCCGCATATTGTAGGATAGAGACACCCCCATCAACTAGATGCGGTACTAGTCCCCCTACTAAGGCTTTGTCATTAGCCCTTCTGATCATTAGCGCCAACATATCTGCCACAATGTTAAATAAAATAGGGGACATAGGGTCTCCTTGCCTAAGTCCCTTAAGCGTCTGAAAGAAATGACCAACGTCATCATTTACTTTAACACCAACGCTCCCTTTTTTTATAAAACAATCTACATGCTTTCGCCAGATGTCACCAAACCCCTTCATACGTAGAGTTTGTTGCAGGAAGGACCATTTAACTTTGTCGTATGCCTTCTCGAAATCAACCTTAAATAAAACTCCATTGAGTTTCTTAGAGTGTAATTCATGAAGGATCTCGTGCAGAACGACCACCCCTTCAAGAATATTCCTTCCAGGCATAAAAGCTGTCTGCGAAGATTGGACAACCGAATGTGCCATCTTAGTTAGCCTATCCGTTCCCACCTTTGTGAAAATTTTAAAGCCGACATTGAGTAGACATATAAGACGAAATTGTTCAATTCTGAAGGCCCCCTCTTTCTTCGGTAATAGTGTAATCGTACCGAAATTGAGATGAAAGAGTTGAAGATGCCCAGAAAATAGATCATGGAATATATGCATAAGATCCGCCTTAATGATATGCCAACACCGTTTATAAAACTCTGCTCGGAACCCGTCTGGACCAGAAGCTTTACCATTTTTCATACCCTCAATTGCCTGTAACACCTCTTTCTCTAGAAAAGGTGTGGATAAACTCTCATTGTCGGCTTGTCCAACTTGAGGAATGTCCGCATTCTGATACTCGTCCATAGATACAAAACTATGTTCTGAAGCACCAAACAACCGTTTATAGTAATTTATGATATAAAGTTTAAGATTCTCATGGCCTACTATGGTACCCTCATCTTGCTCCAGTTGTAAGATTTTCTTTTTCCTATGTTTGCCATTTGCAATCAAGTGGAAAAACTTTGTGTTGTTGTCCCCCTGGACCATTGCCCTGACCTTGGCTCTGACAGCCCATTTCATTTCCTCTTCCCTAAGGAGAACACGCACCCGTTGTTCGGCCTCATATTTAGACGACCTTTCATGCTCATCTAGCATGGTGGTCTCGGCCTTACGATCCAAGGAGTCTATAAAGTGGAGCAGTTGGTCTTGCTCATCTTTATACTGTCCAGACACATTCTTAGCCCAACCTCTCAAGAATTGTCTAATGTGTCGGATTTTGCTTTGCCACATATCTATACTAGATTTCCCCTCCGTATGTTTGCTCCATTCTCTAGCAATAATGTCTAAAAATCCCTCTCGGTTAAACCAACTAGTCTCAAAAGAGAAGGCATCTCTTTTTCCTTTTTGAGTAGCATTGCCAGAGTCTAACAATAAGGGAGTATGATCCGATATAGCCCTCTGCAAAGCACTAACTGTGACTAACGGGAACTTCTGCTCCCAGTCAACACTAGTAAGTACTCTATCCAATTTTTCAAAAGTCTGTTTATGTAGAGAGTTGGCCCAAGTATATTTCCTACCGGAGAGTTCAATCTCCCGTAGATTCAGACTCTCTATAATCATATTAAATATAAAGGGCCATCTACCGTCGAAGTTATCATTGCTTTTCTCATCAGCTCGCCTGATGATATTGAAATCACCACCCACCACCAATGGTAGATTTTCATCGCAAATTCTAACCAGATCAGCCAAGAAAGCTGGTTTGTATTCCGGTTGAGCGGCACCATATACCGCTACTAAAGCCCACTGAAACCCATCTTCCTTGTTTCTCTAAATTTTACCGTGAAGTCTCCTAAAATTACTTCTCGTACTTGAAGTGTATTGCAGCGTACCCCAAGTAAGATCCCTCCGGATCTTCCTCTTAGAGGGAGACAATGCCATTCAAAATCCACTCCTCCGGAAAGGGAGTTAAGAAACTGCGCTGTGAAATTTTCCCGCCCCGTCTCCATCAACGCGATGAAGTCAAGACTATGTTGCAACGTTGATTCTGCAAGGAACCTAATTTTAGCCAAGTCTCTCAGACCTCTGCTATTCCAAAAAAGTCCTTTCATATTTCATCATAGAATTTTTTAGCAGTCCTAAATCTAGCACTCCTCCGAATAGCAGACACTGGATAGACTCTACGTTTCGAATTGCGCTTTGGCTTCTCCAAAGCATACTCCTGGTCCATATAACCATGAGTATCCTTAGCCATATCATTAAGATGAGTGGTAGCAATATTCAAATCTATCTCGTCCTCAGGAGCTAAATTTTGGCACAATATATTCAAACCCCCCATATCAGATATGTCCTTATCATTCATAGGTCGAACCGCCGCTATGTTACGAATAATATCCAATGCCCTATCCACTTCTAAGTCTAATTTGATAGATTTCGAAACTTGTTGGCTAGTCTCACCCAAAGTCACCCCCACTGCCGTAGCCTTATCTAAAATCTCTTGCGGTGTAAAATGAAGAATTGAATGTTCAGTATTAAAATTCATACCTGTGGAATTCTGAACCTCCTTCATTTTAGCCATACACATCGCCCGTCCAATCTGCAGGTCATCCACATCAGGCTGAGACTGTACCCGTTGACTAGCCCGTCTATCCGGACCAATCGGATTGGGCAGACCTCCAAATGCTATGACATCATCAACCGAGATAAGTCCAAACTCTGGTGCAACAGCATTAGATGATTCCGTACCCGCCATGACCAAACCAGCTGGATCATCCATAACGGCAACCACCTCTGAATTGTCATGTGGAAAAACTCCTTCGCTGGCTCTCCCTCCGACATTTGCTGCCTCGACCTCCACCGGGGCAGACAAGAGAACACCGCGATCACCCTCAACTGTAGCAGCCTCCTGGGTGACTATCATGGCCGCGCCAGTGGAGGCGCCTTGCTGTACCCGAGCGTCATCTGGCAGAACAGCCCGAGATGTACATCCCAGATGGGCATCAGCGGCAAAGTCTGGCGCGCCACCGCAGGCATCCACAGCAATCGCTGAAACAGGCACACTTGCGATATCTGGCGCAGTAAGTTCAGCCCGAGCGTAAGCACTGTCGTCCTGAGTAACTGCTGCATCCTGCATGCACATCATCCGGGCCTCGCCAGCACCCCCCTGCAAACAGGAAATCTGCTCGGCCGAGTCAGTAAGTTCGCAAGGTCCCAGTGCAGCCGCTGGTGCTCCTCCGAAACAAATATCGGAATCTAGCTGAACCTCTGATGGTACAGCAGCTGAAACATTTGCTGCCCTTGCTCCGGCCAGAAACTCCCCCAGAGAAAGAGGTTGCAGCATCGATGAAGACTGCATATTTTCTTTGATACACCGAGGGTGCTTTCCCAAAAATCGCGGCATCGTAAGCTGGGCTGCACTCTTATTGCACCCCGACCGAGAGCGACACTTTGCCGGCGCGGACGCGGGTTCAAAAGAGCCAAAACGCAAATCCTGGTGCAACGCCGCGACCCTGTTTGGGCCATTGCCTGAGGTATGATTTGACTGATTTTGTTGCGAATTAGTAATCTGATTAGGAGAGTCGGTTAGACCTGTATGTTTGGGCCCCTCCGCATTATCTTTGGAGCCACTCGCATCATCACCATCAGCCATTGGAGTATCTTTATCTGTATCTGGACCATCAAACAACGTAGGACTTTCGATTTCCAGCTGAAGAGTATACCGCAACCCCTCAAAGGTCCAAATGACCTCATCTGGAACAAGCTCAATATCAAGAACACTAACCAATAGCCGCGCAACTCCTTTGGCCCTAGTATAGACCATGTCCACCTCCTCAGTTTTACCAATGAGCGATCCCAAACTCCATGCAACATGAAAATCATTAGTTGCTCTAGAAGGAGCTCCTGAAAAGTGCACCCAAATCTGGGGTAAAGGCCTCCCGTTGGGCTCTTCACACTTCCAGGCATCGAACTCAAGGACAATACTCGTGCTAGCAACCCTACACATCCCGAACTTCAGCAATCTAGCTAGATCCTCTTTGGTAGGGAAAACGACCTTGAAAACATTATCAGCTATCAAAACAGGTTCCCATCTGAAGGTAGAGGAGACCAACTCCTTAAGTTGCTGCACTATTTGCTCCAAAGTCAACACTCCCCGAGTCACCGTCACTGTGCCCGTGAGTCCAACCTCAGGAGCATGAACATTAGCCTTAGCTGCTGGTGACTCAAAGAACATCAAATCTTGGCTAGAAACACCATAGATAGTCATGACTGGCATAGGCCCAATCGTAAGCGGACACTTATCAGCCCCATGTGTAGGTTTCAAGCAATATACGCACAGCTCAGCCTTACACTCAGAGACAAAATGCCCAGTCTCACTACACCGGAAACACGTCATTTTCTCTTTCTTGCGAGCCCACTTGGAAGGCCTCTCGACACCGTCTCCCTTGGCACTTGCCAAAGTCTGATCAGCCGGAGGCGGAGCAGCTGTCTCCTTAGTTGTTTCCGCCGTAGACACGACGACATTATCATTAAGCTCCGCAGGCTGGTCGGGGGTAGGGACAGGAGGTCTAGGCTTCCTCCCGCCTCCTCTACCAATCCAATTTTTTCTAAAGCCACCTCTCTTCGGATACGCAGGTCCGGAAGGCCCCGGAACAAACTGACCTGGAGGAGCATTAACACCACTGTTTTGCCAATGAAACCCTCGACCGCCACTCGAGGATGAACCCCCACGAAAGTGGCCGTCATCATATCCGTTACCATGTTCATCACCCCCACGTCCACGATGATAGCGATTCGCCTGGGTGGACTCCTTAGTCTGCCCGGATGCACCACTGGTGGACTTACCAGCATGTGCAGCAGCGTGGGAGGACCCCGCCTGCGAAGGTGTCGAGCTCTTAGCGACAGGGGGGTTCCCCTGGCCCGAGACCTGCCCTGGCGGTCGGCCATTAGCCGGCTGCTTATAGCCGCGCCCTGCCATAGCTAGCAACGCCTCAGCAGAAGGAGGTGATACCCTGACCGCCCTCCCCGCGCCTAGCCTTGGGAAGCCGCGATTAGGAGAAACCCTAGGTTTCTGTGGCCTCGCTCGTGTCGATATAGGAAGCAACGCTAGACCGACTCCAGACTCAACCACAGGCGACGAACCAACAAAACGTACTAGCTTTTCCTGGGCCATATACCCAAGAGTTCTGCAGTCCAGGTCGGATTGCGGCTGTGCCCTTAACAGATCCTGGGCCTTATACCCAGTCTTAGTCTTAGGAAAGCCCACCGAGCTCGCTATCGCCTCATGCCCAACGGCCGTGATCGCAGCGTTCAAAAAATTGTCCCTGGATCCCCGCAAGGACACCGAAACCAACTCGCTGGAATTACTCGTGCCCACCGTAATCACTGGCGACCTTGCCGGCTGAAGAACGGAAGGCGCCGTCGATTTGTTCGTTGATCCTTTGATCCATTCTGGTTTGAAAAAATCAAGAAGAGAGATAGGCCGGCGGTTTACCTTAGGAATCGGTCCACTCCATGGTTTCCGAGAAGACGCCTCCATCTTTTTCCTCGCAAGGATAGGATCTCGTCGGACCTTGCGCTCCTGCATCATCGCCGTGTTCAGAGAAGGAGTACACGGGGACAGCGGCTCCACCGTGATCGGAATGCACTGGGACACCTCCCCCAGCACGTCCTCTTCACCCAGCTCCTCATCCGTCTCTTCTTCCTGATCAGCAAGAACCAAAAACCTACCACCGAAACGACTAGGGGTAGCACTTACCGGAGCCTTATTCTGGGTCCCTGACTGCTCCAGCACTTGCAAACGATAACCATCTATGAGCAGGATCTGTCCCGCCTTGGGGAATTCATCCTTTTGGAGATATCTCCCCGCCAGAATGTCACCTTCTTCATCTCGAATGGTAGCCCACATCGATTGTAGGTGAAGAAGCATATACCCTGGCCTGTCATCCTGCGAATTCGTGGCCGAATCCCGAAATAGGACATCCCACCTTCGATGAGGATCCGCTTTCAGAGACGCACCACAAAACTGACCATAATCACCGCCAGCAGAGTAGCGGTCCACCCCAAACTTGCCACCGACAGAGCCGCGGTCCACCCCACCCCCTGCAGTCAGCGCTGGAGGGGAGATCTCTCTAGGCGCCGGGGAGGGAGCCCCGCTAGACTCCACAGATCCCTGGAGGCGGGGCGGCGGAACTCCGATGACCCCTGTAGGCGCCGGGGAGGGAGCCCCGCTAGACGCCTCAGATCCCTGGAGGCGGGGCGGCGGAACTCCGATGACCCCTCTTGGCGCCGGGGAGGGGATCCCGCTAGATGATATAAACATGTTTTAGTGTGTTTGTCAATATGTGTTTCTTATTCGGTTTGTATGTAGTTCATATTTAAATATTCAGATCATCTTATATTTATGAACGGAGGGAGTAGTATTTATTTGAAAATACTCCGTACTCTCCGCACAAATCTGAAAGTGAACTAAATTATTTTTTCATAAACTAAACCAGGATGTGTTCTGAACTATTTTGCTTACAAGTATACACATGAAGAGGTACATCAATAACATATAGGAAGAGTCAAGACGGACGATACAACCGATACAACATCCGTGCGACAGACCACACACATCCACCACGATTACAACGAAAGGCAACTAGCCTAGTCCAATTCAAGCCACGAAATGACCCACTGTATAGATCAAAGCAGTGGCGAATGAACTGGGTAGGCTTTAATATAGGCTTGAGCCTGCCCTCCAGCGATGCAAAAGAAAATTTTAGTAGTTAATAGTACATGTTCCGAGCAGTATTCTACTCCCTCCGTTCCAAAATATAAGACCTTTTAGGTATTTCACTAGAAGACTACATACGAAGCAAAATGAGTGAATCTATACTCTAAAATATGTCTATGTATATATGTATGTAGTTTATAGTACAATCTCTAAAAGATCTTATATTTAGGAACGAAGGGAGTAGCGAGTAGCAAATTTTAACCTTGCTTGCACAAAAGAATTGAGAGTTAGTAACTTTTTTTCACAATCATTAACTTTGAGCCTACCCTTGATTTTGTTACAAGATTCATCACTGGATCAAAGCGACAAGACAATCAGACTATTAGGTATTGCATTTATTTTCGGCTCAGGTTTCCAGTGTCCAGCCGTGCCAATGAAAGACGAAACTACCCACACACAAGAAAATGGCGTACATGATTCTTCACTGAGCATTGTGTACGTATCCCATCTTCAGGGGAAAATGCATCTGTGCCTCGCAGATTGCACATGTCCACGGCATGTGAAGGTTGAGATCAGCAACTGCAAATTAGCAAACCCAATGAAACAAATCATTTTGGTGTAAAGACGACATTGCTCAGACAAACTTCACTATTTGCATTTCTATACGAAGAAACGGTGTTCATGATTCTTGATTGAGCACTGTGAACACATCTCATCTGCTGGACATAATGCATGTGTGCCCTCGCAGATTGAACATTTGCAAAAAAAAAAAAGTTTGAGATCAGCGATTGTAAATTAACAAATCCAGTGAACAAATTTTTTGGCTGTAAAGATGACATTGCTCAAGTAAACATTTCTTAACTGTTTTCTCCGCTATACATTTCTACACTCTCCCTAAGTTAAACTATCAGACTGCCATTTCTTATAACAAGAAAAAGAGAAAGTTCGAGCTTCAGAGCTTTGTGGACCTAAGACTTTGTTTTGAACTCATTTTAATAAGATGGCTGCATGCATCGATTGATGCAGAGGCCGGAGGCTCGTTTCCTCCTTTTCCAAAAAATTTCTCATAACAATTCACATGCCTTGTTTCAGTGCTTCTGTTCATGCCCACATATGAGTGAGATCTCAAGTGCAAACCATGGCGTCGCAGATAGCCACTATAGAATTGAGGCATTCTAGCACTACCACCAAACATACCATTGTAGTCTTCATCCCCACATCCATGCTCCTGTCACAGACCTAGGGAAGCCAAGAATAAAATTAATTGTGAAATATGGGAGTATATTCAGTTTAACACGACGGGGGAGCGGTTGATACATAGCCGAAGATGGAGAAAGCATCCCTATGTTGAGGAGGAATTATGCAGTTCCCGCCAAAAATGGGAAGAAACAGAGGACCCTCAGTTTCTTTGATGATTCTGTTCAGCCTTGAATCAGACACTCAAACCTGCCAACGCAAATACACATTAAAATTGGATAAGATAGCTATTAGATACCCTGTTACACGCTTCCTCTTCCTAAGGGTCCAATCCATGGCCTAAATAATGCATGCTCTGTGATTCTCGCGGAAAACAGAAATACCGATTTTTAAAAAGGAAATACTGACATGGTTGATCCACGTGCATATATAGATTTACTTTGAAAATCACCTACCAATCAAAGGCACTTTTCTTCACAGTGATTGCACCTAGCTAGAATCTGCACACCCCGTTAGAATGTCACCAGTTGTTTGTCCTACCGAACAAGTTCGATAACATTTCCGTCATTGAAAATGAATTCTGATGTTAATGTGTTTGCTCTGATCATGGTGGATAGGTTTCTTGGACAACGCAATCGTTGAGTTATTGCCCACACTAAGCTTGACCTTCCTTGGCTCCGTGCATGTCCTTCAAGTCCTCAAAGATTTGACAGAGCTATGTCGTGGCCATCTGCTGCCGCTGCCTCAAAGTATTTCGCCTCACATCGATCACTACGTGACAATCTTCATGCAAAGATTCTCTTTTTTGGTGGATGTCAAATGATATATTAGAACACAGATAGAATATCATGACACATTTTTGTCTTGTCGGGGCCGGCTCTATATTTTTCGGGGCCCTAGGACGATGTTTAAAAATATGCCCTTAGAAAATTAAATAAATATGTACGCATTTATAGATATACAAACGTAAAATATTAAAATTTAAATCTATAGAGACGTTTATAAATAATTCATAAGCGCTTAAGTTATGTCATATCACGACAAAAGAAATAAAAGAGTAACGAAATATAACAAATAATATTCTCTGCTAGTTTTATTATCTCAAATAAGAACCAAGTTCTTATGAGTTCATCGACAACAATGTAGTCAGATCAATCAGGGCCTAGGATCAACTGATCTAAAAGGACTAGGACACTAGGCAAATATATACGCAAACCTGCGGTATTTAAATTACCTTGAGCGAATGGGCGCAGGGATCAGGGCGTTGTTATTTGTTAATCACCTGGCCTGATCACGTGCTGCAGTGTTGGACGATCTCCAGTTCTCCACCAGGCCTGATCTCCACTACAGAAAGTATATACAAACTGCAGATACATATATACCAGTTCTCCTCTTTCTCCGTCAGGGTAGGACGTGCCTGCCGGAGTGCCGGAGGTGCAACCGCGCATGCGCAAGCGCATCGATGCAGGCAGGAGGCCGAGGCAAGGCGACGAACGAACATGCAGGGATGGATCGATGCCTTCTCCTCTTCCGAAGTCCCGATCAGATATTTTTTTCTCTTCCAATCAGATACATCTTATCAGTCCATATAGCAGCAGAAGTATACTTACACATATGCGGTTAAGGGCCCCTCCCTAAAACTTGGAAGGGGCTGATAAAACATGGGCCCCTCCGGAACATATGCGGTTATGGGCCGGCTCTGGCCCCTCCGGAATTTGGACTAAAACTTGGACGTTTCCCGTGTACTGGTCAGTTTAATCAGGACAGTTTAAAACTTGGGATCGCCTGGAACTCATTCGAATGAAATATAAAATGGTCTCAATCGGATGACGTGTTAGATGAAGTGGGTCATTGTTGCCCAGCTCGATCCCCTGCCAGATCGAAGCAGGTCTCTTTCTGTCTCCCATAGAAAACAGATAAGAAGCCCAATTGGTTGTTTCCTTTTGTATGTCAGTTGTGGGTTGTCTTTGTTTGGGTTGTACTTTTTTTGTGTTGTGGGCTTTTGGTTTGTGACCCTCTTTAAAATATATATTTAACAAATAAAACGTGATACAAAAAACCATTCTTGAAGTTAAAGACAAGAGCATCATCCACAATCACGTGGTTCTAGGCTAAAAAACACCTCATTCTTTATTGAAAACCATCCGTCCATCACAATCAGTATGATATAGAACCTGCATGACAACTCATGCACCTATACAAAGGTCCATGGCCCCTTCTGGACACAGGTTCATTGGTTGAACTATCTTCTTCGGTATTTTTTATGTGATGTCAACAAATAGAACAAAACAATATGTGTTAAAAAAAGACGCAAAATAGAAAAGATTTTTTCAAAAAACTACAAATAAAAATAAAAGGAAGCCCTACATCATCCCCGGTTGCGGTCGCATAGTACGTCTTGCAGTTGCAGTTGGGTGTGATGGTTGCAGTTGCCGTCGGATCGGGACAGTTGCAACTACTACAAAAAAAGGAAAACCTAAAAATAAAGAAAGCCCTCCAGCATCCCCGGTTGCAGTCGCACCGTACGTCTTGCAGTTGCGGTTGGGTGTGATGGGTTGCAGTTGTGGCCAGGTCACGGCGGTTGCAAGTACTACAAAAAAAGAGAAAAAAAGGAAGCCCTACATCATCCTCAGTTGCGGTCGCATCATACATCTTGCATTTGCAGTTGGGTGTGATGGGTTGCAGCTGCGACCGGGTCGGGGCAGCTGCAACTACTACTACAAAAAATGAAAAAACTAAAAGGCAAGGAAGCGCTCGCCAACCCCCAGTTGCGGTCGCATCATACTTCTTGAAGTTGCGGTTGGGTGTGATAGGTTGTAGTTGCGGCCGGGTCGGGGCGGTTGCAAATACTACAAAAAAAAGGAAAACCTAAAAAAATAAAAGGAAGCTCTAGGTACATCATCCCCGGTCGCGGTCACGCCGTACGTGTTGCAGTTGCGGCTGGGTCGAGGCGGTTGCAACTACTACAAAAAAGGAAAACCTAAAAAGAAAGGAATCCCTCCACTGTCCCCGGTTGCGGTCGCCCCGTACGTCTTGCAGTTGCGGTTGGGTGTGATGGGTTGCAGTTGCAGTCGTGCCGGGTCGGTTGCAACTACTACAAGAAAGGAAAGCCTAAAAAAGAAAGAAAGCCCTCCCCCACCTCCGATTACAGTTGCACCGTACGTCTTGTAGTTGCGGTTGGGTGTGATTGGTTGTAGTTGCGGCCGGGTCAGGACGCTTGCAACTACTACAAAAAAAAGGAAAACTTAAAAAAGGAAGGAAGTGCTTTGCTGCCCCAACTACCTTCCCCACCCCAACCACCCCTAGGGCTGCGGTCGCACTGTACATCTTGTAGTTGCGGTTGGGTGTGATTAGTTGAGGTGGTTTTAAGTACTACAAAACATAACGTAACAAGAAAGTCTTCATCGGCACGAATGACCCCCCCCCCCCACCTTTGGTTCCGATCACATTATATGTTTGGGGGAAAATGCGCTTGGGTATATTGAGTTGCTGTTGCAAAAATCGGGGTGGGGTGGTTGCAAAATTGGGTTTGGGCGATTTGGGAAAAATGTTACGACAAAAAAGACTAAAAACTAGGAATCCACCGGCGCCGACAACCATCCGCTCGAGCCCAATTGTTGTTAACTATCACATATCTAATGTAATGAGATGTAGTTGCAATCGTGTTGGTTAGGTTACGCAACTACTACCAAAAAAAGAGTAGAAAAAGAGAAAGTATTTCGCTAGTGCAAAAAAGTCGTAGAGAAAACAACACCCCCTCCCCCGGGCGGGGTTTTGTGGTTCCTTTATACCTCCTTGTAGTGACTCTTAACTAGCACAAGTTGAAAAGGAAAATTGCAAATATAAAAGGTGCAAAAAACAGGTTGGACCTCCCCCTAGTAATTTTATTTTGAATGAAAAACTTTAAAAAAACTAGTCTATATGTTTGGTTCAATTCAGAAAACAACAGGGAATCTATATTATAAGAAAAAAAAACAGTCCCCATGTTGATCCTCGCACACAGTTTCAGACCCTCCCACCTAGTTCACGCTCACCACATGTGAAGTGTACAAGTACATTCAGACTAATGATAGGAAAAATGTAGGCATGGGCAGAAATTACAATTTCTCTACATTTGAGAAAATCCTTGAATACATACATTCTTAAAAAAAACTGTATTATGATTTAGGATTCTACTCTACACAGCATCGTCAAACAAAACACACACACACACAAAAACAACAAAAAGACATGTGAATCATTTCTCATATCTGAACTAACCCCTGCATACCCCTGTACTAAACTGATTAGAAACTACCACCACTACGGAAACCCTAGAAGACAAATCTGTACAAACAACAAGAAAAGAGAGGAACAGAAAGAAGAACAAACGGCTCTGCCGCCTCTATGGATCAGTTGATTTCCTTACTTCGAAACACCACCGCTGCCGATCTCCCGCACCAGTAGCCGATGACAGAAAACAGGGTGCCTCGTATATTCTACTTGGGCCTGGGCTTCCGTGTAGAAAACCTCCCGGGCCAGACTTGCAAAGACCAAAAAAAAAACAAGGAATGTGCCGCTAGCGAAAGCCAGATGGGTCGCACACAGGTCGCTGCGAAGCTCTCCACGTCGACAAACCTGAATCGCGGCGCATCTTGATCCTTGACGGTTGGAAAAGTGAATGCGACCAATCTATTTCTCATCTGAATGAGTTTTAGCAAAACCCTTAAAACTTGGGCTTGTTGGGCGTTCGCCTGTAAGACAAGATTTGCAACGTTGGTAAAATAACATTTTCCATTAGCAAAACATTCGATGTACAGTAGCTGATCAAAACTGTAGTACGTCTACAAGAAAGAACCTGTCTACACAGATACACGAAACAAAGTTCAACTCTGGGTACACGCAAGCATGCATAGTAGCTACTGTATAATTACTAAAAAGAAAAGGTACAAGCCATCTGTAAAACACAATAATAATAATACTAAGTAGATATCTTATTCGTCTTCCTGTCGCCCTCCAACCACCGACATTTACATGTCTTAAGTCTCTCCACCACTTCACTCATGGCGGGCCTGTCATCCACGTCTTCCTCGAGACACTGCACCGCGATCTTGCCCACCTCCTCGAGGCACCCCTCGTCCTCCTCCCCACCAGACGCCACCTCCGGATCAAACATCTCCCTCACCGCCCCGCCCATGAAAGCCTTGACATAATCCATCGGCAGGCTATGGTTCCCGTCATACCTTGCCTTCTTCCGGGTCACGAGCTCCAGCAGTACGATGCCGAAGCTGTACACATCGCTCTTCTCCGTGAGGAGACCGGTCTTCATGTATACGGGGTCGATGTAGCTTTTGTCACCGACCACCCAGTTTGTGTGGTCCTTGTCGATCGACATGAGCCTCGACGTCCCGAAGTCCGACACCTTGGGTGTGAATCCCTCGTCCAGGAGGATGTTGCCCGACTTCACGTCTCCGTGGAGGATGATTGTCCTCTGGCTCGCCTCCGAGTGCATGTACCCGAGGGCAACCGCTGAGTAGATGGCGATATCTAGGCGTGTTTCTAGAGGAAGAGGGACCTTATCATCGCCATGGAGCACATCGTGGAGGCTCCCCCTGGACACATACTCATAGACCAGCATGGGCACCTCCGTCTCCACGCAACACCCTAGCAACTGGACCAGGTTCCGGTGGCTGATATTGGACTGGATCGTGATCTCATTTGCGAAGGACTCCTTCTTCCAGTCCTCATTGATGGGGATCGAACATTTCACAGCGACCCTTGAACTATCTCCTGCGCCGGTGGTTCCCCTGTAGACCTTGCCGAAGGCGCCTTGGCCGATGATGTAGCAGTAGTTATTTGTGATATGGTCAAGCTTCTCCTTCGTGAAGATCTCTATCTTCAGACTTTTGAGTAATTGTCCACCATTCTTATTGAACCGATCCCTCAACTTTCTTTTCTCACGTTCCATGTATAAGAATATTAGTAGCACAACGAGTAGTGCGGTTGCGCTGATTGTTCCTGTAGGCGGACAAATGTCATGATATTTTCTGAATTTTACACAATAATGAGGAGATATGTGTAGTAGCGGTTTTGCTCTTTATTTCATGACCTAGAAATAACTATGTCTAACTCGATGCAGAGGCCGAGGGTGTTCCCCTCTTTTCAAAAGAAAAGAAACTATGTCTAAGTTGTGGCTGACAACACATGGACCCAAAGTCCAAACGAGAAGAGATGAGGAAACGATCTTGACCCGATGGCTACCGACTGAAATAGTCGACTGAGCTATAAGCACTCATGTAGCCTCTCCTACATACTAAAAGGAACGTAATATTTTGTCGTCCACCTCGTCCTTCCTCCAACATCCCCCTTTCCCTGTCATCTTCTTTTGAGTGACCAAACAAAATATGTTTTCTTTATGTTAACATGCGGCAACACAAGGGCAATTATCTAGTGATTAATATAATTTACTTGTTAAACGGGAATATGATTTCATTGGGCTGTAAAAACAGTACTTTATGTTAATATGGTAGTTGTTAGAATGCCCAATTGCATGTACTCGAGTATTGAGAAAGTATATAGTCCATATTTACATGAGTGTGGATCTTAATTTTAAGCTTTGGAACTCCAGTGAGCTGTTTGTAATTAAAAATATATTAATAAGTTTTCAAACATATATGAAATATGTTTATGAGATTTTATGAAAAATAAATTCAAAGTTACCCTGCGCAACAATGCAAAGTATAATAATCTAAAATTAGCAGCAGGTGACATCTCTATCCATATTATGTATCACTATCGTCATGCACAATTTTTTCGTGCAGCTCACAAATAAACTCATCTAAATTTTGCATGTCCATACGTTATACTCAAATATACCTCAGGGTGTTTATTTTTGAAATTTTCAATCTCAAGTCTGCTCTTCAACTTCTGAAAAAAAGAGACTCACCTATCGCTGCTACTCCAGCCGAGGACACTAGGAGTTCACAACCCTTGGCACTTTTACCATCACCTTTTCGTCCAAGATTGCATTTACACTCATAATCGCCTTCTGTATCATGGCATGTCCCTTCATGGCAAGGATACATGTTCTTGTAAATTGTCGAGTTTGCAGATCTCCGTAGCTCGCACTCATTAATATCTGAAGATGTAAAAAACAGTGCATATTATCGGTCTAGTGAATATGAAAACAAATACAAAACTCATTAATATTTTTTTCATAAATTCTCTATTCTTGCAGATAATATATGAGCGCAATAAAATTTCTGAGAACCCAAGTAACCCATATGGTATACAGTATGCCTTCATATCCTCGCCCATCACAATTATGGGTTATGGATCACTTCCCTTTTTGCGGGCAATGCAAAATATTAATAGTAACACATACAATACGTAATTTCCTTCGGGAAAAAAACATAAAGAGTGGAGTGAAGTATACAAACTTGTGCATCCGTTTTTTATGTATGGGTTGCCAGTGTATCCCTTGGAGCAATCGCAGAAATAGCCGGGTGTTCCATTGCTGGCATTTACACAATAGCTCTGAGTGCTAACACAAGCGCCGTAGGAAACATTCTCACTGTTGCCACCATGTGGCACTGACGGGCATGTTCCATCCCTAATTGCCCAGTCAAGAACAACTGGAACAACAGGGCCGCTTCCAAATCTAGTGAGGAATGTCATATTCCCAATCAGGTCATTTTTGCTGAAACTATACCTGCTCAACAAATTAAACAATTAGTACATGTGAAGGTTGTTGCAACTAGAAGCGTTTGTACATAAGTCTAGACTAAAAACATGCCATTATCTGCCTACCGTGAATGATGGACCGGACTAGGATGCCACGACGCATTTTAAACGTACCGTGCAACACTATCCTGCCTCTCTTGCACGCAAGCATTACATCACCAAGATTGACTATGTTCTTACATGAAGCACCAAACATGAATCGGTTTGAGGATCTTCTTTCACCATATGTTTGTTGCGACAATTTCTTCTAAACAACTCCCTCTGTAAATTAATATAAGAACGTTTAGATCATTATTTTAGTTATCTAAAAACTCTTATATTAGTTTACAGTGGGAGTAGATCATATGGTTACAGGTTGTTTCGATATGATATATTCTGTCAGTAACTGCCAAGTTATAGTCAGTAGTAGTAGTAGTGATGTTTTAAGTTTCAGTTCCAGAAATATTCCAGCACCTACTAGGACCTTATAGGAATTCCAAGTCCGGTTATGGTAATCACTGAAAATGAAAAGCACACCTTACTAGGACGTTTAGTAATTCCAAGTTAGTTTGTATATGTTGATTTGAAAGGAATTTGTTGACGTACCAGCCTTTGGTAGCGACGAAAGCGTACTGGCACATGTTTTCAGCCACAGGACTTCTGCCTCGCCTGATCTCCCACTCCACGCTGACTTGGGTGAGGTTAGGAGTTAGCGAGGCCTGGCAGCAGCCGTGCCCGCTGCAGGGCGTGCCGTCGTCCCCGGTGTCGTTCACCCTGGCGCACGTCGTGATGCAGCCGGTGAGGTAGGGGATGTCGCTGCGGCCGTTGATCCTTGCCGTCAAGCTGCACCCGACCGCGGTGAACACGTTCTCGGACGGCGAGAGCAGGAAGGGTTTGGCGACATTGAGGGCCATACTGCTGGTCGTGTGCCTGGTCGCAGTGCTGTTGATCGGCAAGTCGCAGCTATAGGTCAGGTGGGTGTAGACCACCATCTGCGCCGTCTCCAGCGTGATGCTGGCGACCTTGGCTTCGCCGGTGAGGAGGCTCGGAGGGCTCGTCGTCTCGTTGCACGTCAGGGCAAAGTCGTCTGACAGGGAGCATCCAGTGCCGATGCCGAATGGGTAGGGGATCTCTACTTCCCCGCACTTGGCAGGGCAGGTTTTTGGCTCAGCCGGCGCCGGCGCTGGTGGCGGAGAGGGCACGCCAAACTCGGCGGTGATGGCGAGCAAGGCATGGAAGACAAGTAGGAGAAGCAGGGTTTGTAGCGGTGTCATAGCTAAATTGCTTTGGACGCACGGCCTCCTATGATATCCATAACTATACCCATATATATATAGAAAACACAAACTAACATGAAAGTTGAGTGAGCAGATGTCGTGGAAGACTTGGGAGCTATAGTATTCCACAGTCCGTCGAGCTACTAATTCTATTCCACAGCACTCGCCTGGCTGATCGCTTATCTTGCTCAATATACCAATCATCGACAGAGGTTTTTCTAGGGGTGTTCATCGACAGAGTTTTCTTAGGGGTAATCATGGACAAAGGTGATGGTGCACCAAAGTTCTGTAGTAGCCCTGACGGCCCACCTGGATAGTGTGACGTTGGCAAATCACCAAAAATGATACTTACCCCTGAAAACACCAGAAATAAAGATACTTTTGCCTGAAGAAACCCAGAAAAGATACTTAATTTGATTCTGTTTTGTGATGACGACATTGTCGTTTGAAGAACTTGAGTATCCCTTTTTTTTCCACAAAGGAATGTTGCGATAACATAGTTTTCTACTTCTTTTTGAGTGCTTGGTTGGGTCGTCGATGGTGATGGACATACACTGCGTGACAAATCGACATCATTAATTACTTATTTCATTTGATGCAAACTGAACGGTTGGTGGATGTGCTAACCCACAAACCCAATAATTAAGGACTCACAGTGTGTGTCTTCTCGAAATTGTGGTGACATAAGTGCAATGACGTATGTGCGATGATATATGCTAGTAGTCGTCTCTGCGTTAGCTTGACTAGCAAAAATACCCGTGCGTTGCAACGGAAGGCAAAAATATTATACCACAACCAAATAAATATGGCTCAATACCCTAACATATCAAATTTTGCCGATTGATGCCCACTTATCTTTTTGTGAAATACATGGAGAATTTTTTACTCAGCAGACATTTTTTAAATCAATGATCTTTTTTGAAATGGAGTACAAATTTTGAAATTTGCATTTTTTTGAATTGGTGTGAAGATTTTTTAAAATTTTGTAGACATTTTCTTTGAATTCACAGAAATGTTTTTAATACATGATCATTTTCAAAATCATGAATGTTTTATATTTGCTGAATATATTTTTCGAAATTTGTGAATTCTTTAACAATATCGGAATAGTTTTTTTCAAATCATCTGAGAAGTTAAACAAATAAATCTTGGAAGAATCTTCACACTTGTTTATTGTTTTACCACGAGAGGAGTGCCCATTTCGACTTGACCAGAGCACAGATTGCCTAAAACTAAAATTTACTGCATAGTAAGCTCGGAAGCTACCTTAACGACGTTGCGATGCTCGAGGCGGTACAATGTGACAATCTCCGTGTTGAACTGCTTCTCGAGCTGGGATGCCAGCTCTTCGTGTTGCTCAGCGTCAAGCTGCCTGATGAGCTTGACAGCAACGGGCACCTCCTTGTAGATTCCATGAAACAGACAGCTGTGCGTCTCGGACGCGAACTTGTGCCCGATGAGGAGTTGCTTGCGATCCACCGTCCAATCCTCGAGCACCTTCTCCGCGGCCGCCGCGGCCCTTTCGTCAACTTGGGCGGCGCCTTCAGTGGCGCATCCACCGGCGACGCGCGCGGCTGAGACCATGATTTCCGGCGCGGCGGCGGCGGCGTGGAGAACCTCTTGCTGGCTGACTTGGCCTCCTTGAACATCTCAGGCACGGCCCCCCTCGCCCAGCCGTCGCGCCGCCGTCGATTGGATCTGGCGAGCTCGCCGTTGCTCCCGCCATGCCTCCTCGCCTCAGAACATGTAGGGTCTTTTTCATAAAAGTGAAACGTTTTTTTTTCGCTTAAATAGGGACTGCGGGATTAATTACCATTAAATAGAAGGACTTTTTTGTAAAAGTGTCACGACGACGGACGACAGAAACAATAGGTGCTTTATTATTAGGAAGAGATAATTCATTGTCTGGAAAAAAAACTTTCTTGAACAGTTGGACGGATAAGTGGGTTTAAGAAACGAGCTTAAACGGCACTCCGTTTACACCGTGAGCTAGCACAGAAGCTCAATATATATATTTTTTTGTTGCGGGTAAAACAGAAGCTCAATATTTAACGATGCATAGTTTGTGTCCCTTTCAAAGCTATGGTGACATGAGCTCAACAAGATGAAATATATGCGTGTTTGTTAGGCAAGTTCCAGTGGTCATCCCTTACTTGTAATCTCAAGGACTAGTATAAATCCTTTTTACAGGCCAAGTATTAATACACTAAATCTTACTTTTGGTTTAAGTTCATGCGAGTCTAACTAGATAGTGTGTATAAATTTAATTAACTATTTGTTGGATTGTCTAAAGAGATGATATACAACATAACAGCGTCTAGAGGAACTTGCACCGGCCCTCTATGCTAGAATTCCGCAGCACGCGAAAACATCTCAAACTGTCCATGAGGCATTGACTATGGGAACCTGAGCGATGGACGTTGGCCCAAAGTAGAAGTTTGACGCGCTACAAGAGTACATGGAAGTATGGAAATGGATTGACAGAGTTGAACTCGGCGAGGAGATACAGACACCATTATGTGGTCACTGGAAAACGATTCCCAATTTTGGGTTAGATTCGCATATGCCACCAAGCTTTCAGGGAAAGAGGCGACGCCAACCATGAAATTCACATGAAAATTGAGGGCTCCTCTACAATGCTGTTTCTTCTTTTGGCTTGCCATGAAGAAACAAATGCTGGACCATAGACTGACTTCTCCGACCAGGATTACCACACCAGGGCGCCTGCCTGTTCTATGTACAAGTACAACAGCAGGAAACACTTGACCACATTTTGCTGACTTGTATGTTTGCGAGGACCATATGGAGGACGTTGCATAGCTCCCGATAGGCGGTAGGCAATAATGGACACCAACAGTAAATGACACTCTTTACGATACACTAGTAGAGAAACGGGCATTAGTCCCGGTTGATATGGGTCTTTAGTCTCGGATAATCAAACGGGACTAATAATTTGGGACTAAATCCACCCCCTCCTTTAGTCCCGGTTGACCACGACCCGGGACTAATGCCCTTCCACGTGGCTGACAGCGTACTTGCAGGCATTAGGTGTAATGGTATTCTCCGTCGAGAGCTATGACCTCCTCAAGCAAAAATCCTGTCATTTCTTCTTGAAGTGCTCGTATGCGGTCATTTGCTACGAGACTATCCTGCATCTGCATCATGTTTAAAGAAAAACCAATATGAATATATTACTTGTGTGTATATATTAGACCATGACAAAAAATTGTGAATAGTGTGTACATATCCAAAGATGTCATTTATCTCTGCGCCGTTTGGTCTTAAAACGAATGTTCTCGCAAACATAGTATGCACCTAGATTAGTCCCCTGTTCCTTCTGCATGCACCTTACTGGATGTGTTTTGCTGGAACCTTACTACATCAGGTTTTTTCACAATAGACTCTATGTAGAACGCTCACGCATGCTGAGGTACCAGTGAGTAATAATAAAAGAATATGAAAGTCAAAGATTTCACTAAGAGTTAAAAAATTTATGTGGTATCTTCGTATGGGAGTTGTTCTAACCAAAGACAACCTTGCACGTGCAACTGGCAAGGGAGTAAGACATGTTGTTTTTGTACTCATGACGAGACAATCACACACCTATTTTTCCAATGCAAGTTCGCATGCTCTACGTGGTCAGTCATCGAAATAGCGTCAAATTTGTATCCGCCTACAAGTGTTGACAATATATTTAGTCACTGGTTGGACGGTATACTTAATAAATTTAAAACCTAATAAGGGTGGGAGCGTATGCCTTACTACGGTCGCTTTGGCTATGTAGAAATGATTTGGTTTTTAATGACAAAAATGTTTGTCCTCTACAGGTTATTTTTCATTCTACACACTTGCTTCGTACGTGGTCTACGCTACAACAAACGGAGTACCAATCGATGTTCAAGGCTTTGTGTATGCGGTTGGAGCAGGTGGCTACGGAGGTTTTTACCCAATATGAGTGACAGCATAATCTCCGGATCGGTCTATCATCGCTTTCAACATAGACATAGTGTCAGTCTATAGGACTTTACTATTGTTGATTTGTTTTTTTCTTTCTTATTATTAGACCTTTGGAGTTTGGCTGTATGCATCCTAGTTATGTAGAGATCAGATGTTAATTATAATGCTACGTATCCGTTTAATGCTATATTTTAAGATAGTAAATACTCCTTTATTCAAAAAGGCTATCCTCTTGGGGATTCTTGTGAACTGTCGGGAAATCAATCATTAGACACATTTTCCGCGTGGCCGGACAGACATGAGATTTGTATTCCTGCACATTGGGTCTACATAGCATCGATCAATGATGCTTGTCCACACACCCGAGCACAGTCACTCCGTGTACCTATGCCCGGGCTGGGAAAGCAAATTATTGCCGAACAATCTTGCAGTCACACTATAGTCTCCGTCTCATTCTTGCTCTACCTTTGCGCGCACCAATCATCGACGGCAGCAAATACTTGCACTCAAAAGGGTTCATATTGTACGAGCATTCTCAAGGACGACACTTTGCGTAGAAAGCTCCCAAGCACCGGCTTTGGTCCAGGCGATGAAATAATTTTAATTCCGGTTCTGTTATGAACCAATACCAATGGATGCATCAGATTCGGTTCGTGAGGTCAGTGCGTCGGGCGGGTCAGGATCCCGTTTTGTTTGACCCCTTTATTCCCGATTTCAGACACGAACCAGGATCAATGGTCCTCGTTCCTGACGCAACATCTTTAGTCTTGGTTGGTGGCTGTAACCAGGACTAAAGGTTAGTCTTCTATCCCGGTTCTAACTACCAACCGAAATCAAAGTGATGCCTATATATATCTTTGTTTGTGTCCACCATCTTCTCTGTTTTTTGACCGTGTGGAAGGTATGCATGTCCTGCTCTGTTCACCGTTCTATATATGCACATGAGGTGTTCATTGAAATGCTTAAACCACACTTATTTGATCTCTGTTTGGTCGATCGTGTGCAACGTAAACCGGAACAGACGCTAATACACTTGGACAACAAACACATGCGGGCTTAATATTTTCTTTTAAACAGAGGCAAAAGGCTTTAAGTTTTGCTTCGTCTGTAACGGGTTTTCGGATGTTGCTGCAACCCACCTCTCGCCATCTTTTCTTCGCCTTTATCTGTATTGCTGCTAGTGAGAACTCTGTATTTTCGCTAAGAATATAAATGGAAAGGAGATGCCCAGTTGGAGAAACAGGCAAAAGGCTTACTTCATTCATTAATTAAGAATAAGAGTTTCGGGTACATAACACCGGCTCCACAACATAAAGGGTGTTTGGATACATTTTAGTTTCATAACTAAAAATAATGAAACTAAAACTTGCTAGTTTCATCCATGCTTGGATCCAAATACTAAAGAGACTAAAATCAAGTTAATGAGTATTTATTATCCTTCAAACCCTTCAATCCAGAACTCATATATGTTAAAGGAGAGAAGTTAACTGAGGAGAGAGATGACTAATCCATATTTTAGTAGGGGTGCTTCTGACTAATTTTTTTAGTCTCAAGACTAGTTTTAGCCCCTCTTTAGTCAGGGATGCTTGAAACTTTAGCCTCTTAAAAAGACTATTTTTAATCAGACTAAGAGGGTGCTTGGATCCAAGGGACTAAAACTAATCTGACTAAAACTAGTCTCTTTAAGAGGCTAAAGTTTCAAGCACCCCTGACTAAAGAGAGGCTAAAACTAGTATTGAGGCTAAAATTTTTTAGTCAGGGGTACCCTTACTAAAATGTGTATTAGTCCTCTCTCCTTATTTAACTCCTCAGACGAGTTCTGGATTAGAATGTTTGCAGGATAATAAATGTTCATTAACTTGATTTTAAATTTTTTTAGTATTTAGATCCAAACATGAATGGGGCTAGCAAATTTTAGTCTCGCTACTTTTAGTTATGAGACTAAAACGTATCCAACACTCTCTAAAATAAGTCCTTGCATCCAAGCAGCCTCATAGCCGGTCAGATAAAGAGACATATATTGATTACTCTAGAGCATGATGATGCTCAAGTGGCTAGCTCCGCGGCGACCCAAAAGTTGGCCTCGTTCAGAATAAGATTGAGCATGTAGTATGGTGTGTGTGTCTGTTTCTTACTAAACACTTCAGCGTGTCTCTCGTTCCAAATAATTTTACAGACAAACATAGTGGAATGGCTCAATAATTAAGGACGCATGGTGCGCGTCTGTGTCAAAGCTGCGGTGGACCCGACACAGGCTCGCTGGTATGACGCACATCATGTGTCGTCATGCATTTTATTATTCGGTAACAGCCGAATCAGAGGTGAAAGTGATGGCACACTGATGAGCTTGTCGCACATTGCTTTGCATGTCAATCACTAGCACTAGCAGGGCCTACTAATTATCTATTCCCTGAGTTATCACCATATAAACTTTTCTTTTTCAACACACAAATCAGATGAGAATCATGAGATTTTTTCTTTTAGAAAAGGAGGATTACCTCCGGCCTCTGCATCAGAGCGATGCATACGGCCCCTTTATTAAATAAGTGAACGGAGTGCGGTTTCACAAAGTCTTGAACCAATAAACAAAAGATTGCAAATAAGATCAAAAGTGCCACAAACGACAAAATAGGCTTAGATGTCTACTCATCTATTTTATTAGTGGACTGCCATCCAAACAGGTTGAAGATATCCCGCGCTACCCTCTCCCATCGGGTAGACCCAGTAACCAAAGGCTCCCTGGTTTCCACAGGAGTGAGTAATGACCAGGTACGGATCGATGCAGCCGCTCTGTGTAGTACCTGCAAAATATGTACATCTGTCAAACACCACATCGTTCCTACAGTTCCAAATAGCCCACAAAAGTGCACAAACTCCAATGTCAATGTGTCTAGCAATATTCAAGTGAACTCCATCTAGCCACGTCCCAAATAACATGTCAATGATGTCCGAAGGTGTAATATTAAAGGCTATTCGAACAGTCTGCCAAAGAACTTTCGTAAGAGGGCATTGGAGAAAGAGGTGTGAAATATTTTCCTCGTTGTCACAGAAACTACAGGTAGTACTACCCTTCCAATTTCGTTTAGCCAGGTTGTCCTTTGCTAGAATCACCTTCTTGTGTACAAACCACATGAAGACCTTGATTTTTAAGAGAACCTTTACTTTCCAAATATTTCTAGATTTTGGGATAACACTCGTATTAATAAGATCAAGATACATGGACTTAACTGTGAAAACTTCACTATTTGTTAGCTTCCAACGCACCCTATCGGATTCGTGAGAAAACTGTATGTCCATGAGTCTTCTATCTAGGTGAAGCCATGAGAATCATGAGATGCCCCTCAAAGAAAAAGAAACTCAAATCGGACATTGTCTTCTGAACTAATCCACACAATGAGAGAGTTTTTGAGGACAAATCACCCTACTGGGCACTGCTTTCGAGTTGTTTAAGGCGGGGCCTAAGTACTATGAATCTGTGTTTCTGTAGATTTGGTGTTTAAGGGTGGGGCTTAGTGCTTTTGAATCTGATTTTATTGTCCTTCTAATCCTGTTTGTGTGAGTTGTATATAAGATTTAAGAGACAACACTTTGGAATATGGGTATGCTCGTGATTTAAGAGACAGCACAAGGATGTCGCGATGCAGACTACAATGGTACTGTAGAATTGAGGTATTGCGTCTGACATGTTATACACTTGGATTATACCATGGTAGTCTGCATCGCGACATCCATGCTCCTGTCACGGACCTAGGGAAGGCAAGAATAAAGTTAATTGTCAAATACGGGAGTATATTCAGTTTAACACATCGGGCACGGTTGATACATAGCCTAAGATGGAGATGGCATCCCTAAGTTGAGGAGGAATTATGCGGTTGCCGTCAAAAATGGAAAGAAACAGAGGATCCTCATTTTGTTTGATGTTTCTGCTCAGTCTTGAATCAGACACTCAAACCTGCCAACGCAAATGCACAGAAAATTGGATAAGATGGCCTATTGGGCTTCCTTTTCCTAAGGGCCCGATCCATGGGCTAAAGAATACATGCTCTGCGATTATTGTGGAAAACAGTAATACCAACATTTTTTAAAAGAAGTACTGAAATGGTTGATCCAGGCGCACATATAGACGAGTTCGAAAAATGACCTTCCAATCAAGGGCACTTGGCTTCACAGTGAGTGCACCAAGCTAGAATCTGCACATCTCGTTAAAATGTCGTAAGTTGTTTCTCCTACTGAACATATGCCTAAAGCGCCAAGGCATATGCCCTAGTCGACTCCTTTACGGACCTGAAGAGCATGTAACAAGGACCGTCAAGTTGGGGCTGGACAACAAATCAACAATTTTGTTGTGCGAGAATCCTGCCCACCATGACCCGAGCAAACACATAGACATCAGATTTTACTTCGTTGTTGAATGTGTAGAAGAAGGAAAGGCGCATATTGGTCTAGCTTGCCAACATGGATATAAAAGTTGTTTGTAACCCTCATCAACAAAAGAAATAGATATTCTTAGTCTGTCATGACGTTTTGCAGAATCCTCCTCAATTTTTTTTAATAAACCCGTGGTATTGGTATAAGAATTTTTTTAATAAACCCGTGGTATTGGTATAAGTTGGAAAAAACGATTCATATTTTCTTGACTTTATCAATAATCAAACCACAGTTTTTAATTTTTAATTAGTGTCGAACCTGCTACCTGTCTGTACGAACCATGCCCGAAGAAGCAATGGAAACCTGCACACTTCCTGCTCGAGTTGAAGTTGATGTTTTTCTTATCGATAATTTGGGCATCCTCGCTCCATCTATACCGGGTCAGGAGCACCTTCTAATCGGATATTTTTTGTGGGCCAAGAGCATATGTTGGTGGGCTTTTTAGATTAAAAAGGAGAAACAATGCTTGGATTGTGGATCGATCTCATGATTAGCACGTAAAAATCAAACAACTCAGCCACCTGAGCTAGCTCTGTGCTTTGTGACCAAGAGGTCCATTAAGAAACATTAGTCCCACCTTGCTATTTTATAAAAAAATCTGAAAAATTTATATACTTGCACGAGTTGCCTAGACAACAAGGAACCATTTGAAGAAACGAAAAACTAATGATAACCCAGAAGACATGCACGCTTTGTGAGGTACTCCCTCCGTCCAGGATTATGAAAAAATAAGTGTTACCCACCGGTATTAAGGCTTTATTCATGACTGATATGCAACTGATAATGTTTTTCTTATAAACTTCGGCATGCACCTCTTTGCCGCCACCGGGTGACAACATGTGGACATATGGCATTTGTGCTGGTAATACTAATCAAGCAGGGATGAATTCATCTAATCAAGAATGGAAGGCGCATAATACTAACCAGCGTCCGTGCCATGTCCCCCCCCCCCCCCCCCCCCCGCCCGCGCGCATCTGTCCCTCCAATTGCCAGGGCCCATGTACTCATAACAGGCCAAAATCTTAGAAAAAGAAACATGCAAAGAAGCCCATCATTTGGAAAACAAAGGGGCCAGGCTAGCAGCAGTACCCACAGGGACCTCCTATGCGCTGCTCGCTGCGGCAACTCCCAAGCGGACCCACAGGGGGTTGCCTCAACTGGGACGGACCAAGTTAGCGACAAGTAGTGAATCTGGAGTAAGCGACCAGCAATTGAAAAATCCGAAACATTTGAGTAAAAATATCATAATATATTTGATTAAATTCTCGAACATTTTTTCAAATTTTGGAATATTTTTCCAATTCTGGAACATTTTTTCAAATCCGGAACATTTTTTAGAATTCTGGAACATTTTTTAAATTCCTAAAACACAAATTCTGGAATATTTTTCAAATTTCGGAACATTTGTCAAATTCTGAAACATTTTTTCAGATTCTGGAACATTTTTTAAATTTCGAACCTTTTTCAAATTTCGGAACATTTCTTTTGCAAAATTCAAAACATTTTAATAAAAATATCAGAACAATTTTTAAAATTCCAGAACATTTTTTCGAATTATGGAACATTTTTTGAAATTCTGAACATTTTTGAAATTCTCGACCATTTTCCAAATTCCGAAACATTTTTTCAAATTTCGAAATATTTTTTTAAAATCTAGAACATTTTTAAAACAAAAACAAAAAACTCAAAAAAGAAAAAAAAACGGTCCCTTGGAATCTTCTAAAAAGTTTCCAAAACCGAAAAAATGGCTGGAAACCTCTAGAAGGTTGCCAAAACAGGAGGTGTTGGCATGTAAATGGACCGGCTCATTACCAAACGCTAGGTGGGAGCCCCTGTGCGAAGCCTCGACATTTCGACGCAGAATGCGGCGAATAGGGATTTCCGTACCCACATCCACATAGGCCAGTTTTGTTCTAATCGCTTCCTTTCCAACTTGCCGCATGGATCCTTCGTCCTCCTGAGATCGAATCTGTAAAATAATAATAATAATAATAATAATAATAAAGATCGAATCTATCGCTGGCTCGCCTCCTATTGTGTCACGTCCAAGATGCGACCCTATCCGCAATTTGGCACGAAGGCCTCGTTAGGGATAGAAGTGCATCTCATCGTGTCGCAAGAATGGATATCGTTACAAGTACATGTATTGAAAAGGAGAGATATATAAATAGAGTTGGCTTACACTCGCCACAAGCTACATCAGAGTCACATCAGTACAATACATAAACATCAAGAGTAAGAGCAGGGTCCGACTACGAACGAAAACAAACGACAAAAGAAGAACGACGTCCATCCTTGCTATCCCAGGCTGTCGGCCTGGAACCCATCCTAGATGGATGAAGAAGAAGAAGAAGAAGAAGCAACTCCAAATGAACAATCAACGCGCTCGCGTCAAGTAACCTTTATCTGTACCTGCAGCTGGTGTTGTAGTAATCTGTGAGCCATAGGGGACTCAACAATCTCATTTCCAAAGGTATCAAGACTAGCAAAGCTTAATGGGTGAGGTATGGTTAAGTGGTGAGGTTGCAGCAGCGGCTAAGCATATATTTGGTGGCTAACTTACGAGTACCAGAAATAAGAGGGGAAAGTTCTATGCATAATGGACGTGACTACTGATGATCAAATGAATGATCCTGAACACCTACCTACGTCAGACATAACCCCACCGTGTCCTCGATCGGAGAAGGAACTCACGAAAGAGACAGTCACGGTTACGCACACAGTTGGCATATTTTAATTAAGTTAATTTCAAGTTATCTAGAACCAGTGTTAAACAAAGTTTCCACGTTGCCACATAACCACGGGCACGGCTTTCCGAAAAGATTTAACCCTGCAGGGGTGCTCCAACTAGTCCATCACAAATTAGCACAAGCCGCATAGAAATCCTCAATAACGAAGCTCGCGATCTCGTTGGATTCCCTAGTGGAAAACCTCAACTCTGAGATTACCCAAAGCATCACCGGAATCCCGATGCACAAGATATCTCGTCAAAGGTAAAACTAATCCAGCAAGGCCGCCCGACGTGTCGGTGATCCCGATAGGAGTCGCGTACCTCGTTCTCAGGACACGGCGGATAAGCGACGCGTACAAGTGCCAAACCTCGAGTTACCTCGCGGTGGCCCTGCACAGTGCTCTGTTTTGGACCAACACTCATGAGGAGCACTGGCCCGGGGGTTGATTAAAATAGTCCGCGGGTGCCGGCGGGTCCCTATGCAATTTGATTAGGTGATTAGGCAAATGTAGTACCAATGCTGGGCCTTGCCAGACCAGCTTTAATCTAAAACGAATTATCAAGGGGGTCCCCATAACAACCCCGATCGTTTTAGGAGCGCTCGATTATGGAACATAACACCGGTAGCCGGAAACTAAGAGGGGCAAAGGTGGAACAAAACACCAGACTAGAAAGGCCGAGCCTTCCACCTTTTACCAAGTATATAGGTGCATTAAATTAAATAGCATTAATATGGTGATATGACAAGGAACCCATGTTATCACATGGAAGCAACTGCACCTGCAACTAGCAGCGCTATCAACAGGATTAAGCAAGCAGTAACATAACCAATGAGTGGTTTGCTAGGTCGAACAGGTTGAAGGTTAACATGGCATTGTTGAGAGGCTGGTATTTAACATGTGGTAGGCAACGAGACATAATCGACAGAAACGGTAAACTAGCATGGCAATGATAGTAATGGTATCTGGGGAAATGATCATCTTGCCTGAGATCCCGCTTGGAAGAAGAATGCCTCCGAGAAGCAGACGTACCGACGTAGTCGAACGGGTCCTCACAATCCGGCACGCTGCGAAACTCTATCGAGACGAAGCAAACCGGAAACACAAATCAACACACGGAATTCATCACACGATGCACAACACATATGATGCATGAGCAGATGAATACGTGCAAGACACGGCAAGACAATTCACACAATCAAACTCTACACATTAAGACGAAACTCCATGTATATTTATTTAGTTCTATCCCGAATAGGTACACGGCAATACTAAATGTGGTTAATCATGGTGAGAGGTGAAGCGTATTTAATCTACCTATCTAGGCATTTTAAACGAGGTCGGAAATGACATATAGCACCTCCAAGATGACCTCACATGTTAATTTACAATTCTGTCCAGATCTAAACTAACACATTTAATTAGTTGTTAAACAGCAAAACAAATAGGTTCACGTGATTCTACGCGTCAAGGCAAGCAATCTACGCATAGAGATCATCTCCAACGGAGCTACAGATCAAAAGATACAAGCACCGCAAGATATGATGGCATGAATGCAATATGTATGCAACGACGGCTACGAGCACTTCAAAACATACAAACAGCAAGAGAAAAAGAAACTACACGAGATCCTAAGCAAGTTTCATGTAGGACACGACCAAAACGGAGCTACGGTTCAAAAACTACGAGCAAAACAAGAAATCACTACAATCTGCCAAAATCAGCCACATAGCATTTTCTACGCCCCACAACTACGAGCTACACTACTCCGATAAACTCAAGCAAGGCATGAAGCGAAAGAGGGCAAGATGCACTACTACAAACAACCAACAACAACTAGCATGGCAGCAAGGAGCACTAGGAAAAGAAGACACAAAATGGCATCTCACACACTATTTCAGACTTGGTGAAAATTACACCTCCTCAAAGTGCAGTTTTCGATCTGAAGCAATACTGACAGCAGTAAAATCCTAAGCTACAGGTCTCCAAATGGTATGAAAATTTACAGCATGCTAGAGAAACACAAGGGATACAACTAACTCTATTGGACCAACCTCAAAAGAGCTACAGATCACAAGATGCAAGCAAGATAAGACAGCAACAAAATAATAACAGATCCCAGACTTAGAAATATTTCAGCACACAGCACTATTTTTAGCAACTTGAGGGCAATCAAAACACACCTAAACATGCATTTCTATTGCAACTAAAAATACCAGGGGCTAGTCTAAACACCCAAGATCAACTGTCTAGTTGAAAACTCCGTGAAACGACGCACGGAATAAATCCTACGAAATAAACAAGAGGGAAACATGGCAAAATATCTCGCGAACAAACTTTCTCAAAAGCTACCCCGAAAACATATAGAATAAGTGGGGTTGCGCAACAAAATAAAGCCACACATAAATGCGGGAAAAATAACCTATATACGGGAAAATAAACTACCGGCAATCCCTACACGCAAAAATACGCTTGACCACTCAAAAATACATGGCAAATTAGTCCCTAAAACATGGGCATTTCTAAAACGGCATTCAGGCAATACGGTCTAGCGCGAAAAATAAATACGGTGTCTATCCTATAGAGACAGCACGGTAAACAATGCATTTGGCACGGTAAACTAAATCGAACAAATACGCAAGGTGCACAAACGTAATCTACGCGTAAAACTACGCAAAAAACATATATAACTTGCCTCGATCCGACTTACGAATAAAATCTACGGGCATTTAAATATACGTCTATTTTCCTGAAAAGGACTAAATTCGGAAAAACCCTAAATTATCTATTGGGCCTACCAGGCGCATCCTAACAAAAATATGCACAGGGCGAAAAAATAGACTAGGGGGAGGGGTCTCACCAGAGGCCTTTGGGCCGGTTGGGAAGGGAGGCGAGGCTTGGGCCTGGAGGAGGCCGAAGGAGCCAACTCGGCCTGGAGGGAGGCCGGCCTGCCCAAGCTAGCGCTGCAGGGCGCTCCGGACCGGGGCGAGGATCTGGCGACCCTGGCTGGCTTGGGGCCCAGGCGGAGCGCTCGAGCGTGCGTTGCCCTCGTCGGTGCGGGTCAACGAGGAACGAGACGGTCTCGACCTCGATCCGCCTCTGGATCCCGCGGCGAGGCGGCTCTGAACGGCGGCCTGGTCGGATCTCTGGCGGGGTGGTCGCGACCGGCTGCGGGCAGGATCACCGGAGGGGCGCGTCAAAGATTCCCATGGCGGCTTGTCGGATCTGCGGGGGGGGGGGGGGGGAGAAAGAGAAGCCGGTCAGGGAGAGAAAGGAGAGGAGACTAGAGAGAGGAACGGGGCGAGGCTCACCGGCGGCGAGACCTCGTCGGAGTGGCGCAGCGGCGAGGCCGGACAGGGTCGCGGGGCAGCTCGGTCGCCGGGCATGGCGATGAAGGCAAGGGGCACGGGCTCGCTGGGGGAGCTCGAGGCTCTGCTGTCCGGGCAGGCGGCGGCGCTCGCCAGATGGGCCCGAGAGGGCCCAATCTGGGCTGGGGTGGGCCGGCGGCTGCGCAGAGAAGGGAGGGAGGAGAGAGAGAGTGGGAGAGGCTAGGGTTTCACACGGATCCCGAGGTAGAGAGGGGTTGCTGCCTAAAATTAAGGAGGAGGTCTATATATAAGCAAGGGGGGGGGGCTAGGTTAGCCGGAATTTCGTTCCGGATCCAACCGCGGGGTTGGATTCGGATGATTCCGAACGCGGGAACGGGTACGTGGCTGTGTGGGGTGGTTTACCGGAGACGAGAGGGAGAACGGGCGGGACGACAACGAATTTTAAAACACCGACAGACGTCCGACGGTAGACCGAATACGGTGCCGCTACGGTCGACCGTTCAGGTACCAGACGGACTCCGGTCGCTACGAAATTCGACACGCGGCCTAGCTATATTAAAATAAGACCGCACGTCAAATCTCAAACCGGTCAGAGAAAGTTTTACGCACACTTTTAAAACAGGGTTTCGACGATGCCGCGGGCGCGTGCGTGTGCGGTCGGGCTTAGAACGGACAACGACGAGACCTGGCAACTAACAACGGATGCAACTTTTGAAAACTGGCGGCAACGGAGACGCCGATGCAATGCAGATGATGCGCATGATGCGATGATGATGCGACAAATAAAAATAGACACACGACGAAAACGGAAACAGAGGGGAATCTTCGGGAACGTCGGCATCGGGCTGTCATATATTGTCCATTGGATGTCCATTAAAAAGGAAAGGGATTAATTAGGCAAGCGTCTTCGCGCGGACCGACAGGCTAGCCACATGGATTAGCGACGACATCAAGAAAAGAAAAGGTCAGTTTATTTTTAGCATTAGATTAGTTTGTGCCTTCCAAACTATATTAGTGGAATTCTAGAACTCCAAACATTAACAACTAGATAACTAGAAAAATTCTAGTTAGTCGAATCTTTATCTAATAATAAAGAGGCTATCGCTTCCGTCGGAAAACCCACCGAGATGATTTTACAAAAAACCCTTACTATTTATGACATTAAACTCGTAGTATATATTATATATTTTTTTAAATACTCATATCTTTTAAACCGTAACTCCAAATTTAACATATTATACATAGAATTTGATTAGAAAATATGTAGAATTTAAATATGATATTATTTTATCTATTAAACGTTTAATAAAAATACTATCTAGGGTGCAATTTTAATAAATAAGTCATTATTCGTCTTTCTTTCATATCGGTACTCATCCGGGTTGGGAATGAACACGTTAACAAAATCAGGATTAGAGATGAAACTGAAGGTCACTTGACTGATTCTTTGGAGGTATTAAATCTACATGCAAGCCGTGTTAAAATAAAAGACTTGTGAAATTTTGAACTGCATTATTGTAGGATAAGACCATCTTTATTTGTATCGTAACTATAAATTCTCAAATTATAGACATTTTTTATAAATTAAGAGCGTGTGTCCTGTGGTATTTCTTTCTCCCGTTGCAACGCATGGGCCTTTTGCTATATATACCTAATAATAAATCGGCTATTGCTTCCGTCGGAAAACCCACCACGATATTTTTATAAAAAAAACCCTGTAATTTTTGTTATTCAATCCGCGCTCCATCATTTATCTGCAACGCAAAAGGAAAAAACGATTCGCTGCAAAAATTATACCCGTACGCATCGCCTCCTCCCGTCGACCCTGGGCCACCCTGGCCTGTGCCCAGGCCGCCGCCACACCACTCGCCGCCGCGGCCGACCTCAACCGCCACCGCTGCCGATCTCAACCCACCCGCCTCCGCGGTTGTACCTCTCCCCGCTCACTGCCCCCGTTGCGGCGCTCGAGCGCATCGCGTCGACCCTGGTCCACCCTGGCCTGTGCCCAGGCCGCTGCCACACCACTCGCAGCCGCGGCCGACCTCAACCACCATTGCTGTCGATCTCAACCCACCCGCCTACATGGTCGTACCTCTGCCTACTTGCTGCCCCCGTTTCGGCCCTCGAGCACAACTTCTAGATCAAATCAACGCGATAGCTACAACGACTTGGGATGATGCGTCCGCTCGATGCAGAATGGCGGTGGCGCGCGGATAAGGCACGACGGAGCGAAGTACTTGCAGGTGGAGGCGGGCCTCCATGGCTCACAATGGGGAACTCCGAGGTTATGGCGCGGCAACGGCGACTCCTTATGGCCAGATAGAGGCGCCTAACCCTTGCTCCCCTCAATGTATCCCCTCCTCCGGCAGGAACTCATCATCTGGTGAGATCCCCTCCCCATGCCTCCAACCGTGTGCCAAGCACCGGCAAGGAATTTTGTTTTGTGGGAAATTGTTTGCTGATGAATGAATGTATTTAATGTAAGATTGCATTGTTGTAGAGAGAGAGAGAGAATGAAACACCACCTTCAGTTTGTCATCTGATCCCACATTCTCTACCCCATGAGTGAAATAAGATAACAGTCCATTGATCAATTCAGGTAGCCTCTTTGTTTTGCTTTGCTTGTCCTGCTCAATTTCTCATCATGATGGAATTAACAATGGACGGGTTGATTTTCCAACAAAATAGGATAAGACTTACTACATTAGTTAGTTAGCTTATTATTTTAATAAATCAAAATGATTATAAAAATTAAAAGCGTGTGATATTTTTTCTTCCGTTGCAACGCACGCACCTTTTGCTAGTATAATCTAAGAATCAACTAGAGCCCCTACGATGTATTGCACAATGGTATTCAGGCGTTTCAGCCGGTGTCGTGCTGGCATGATGTATAATCGCACAGGCCGTACCAGCTAGCCAAACTCCGAAGGCGCAAATTTCATCCCACTGGATGCATATTGCATGAACGTTTGTTCGATAGATGACTAATTGTATTTGTGTAGACACAAAGACGAGGATGATCAAATCAATTCGTAACTTTTTCAAACCAATTTTTCCTCGCATAACGCCGACTTTAAATTAATGATAAGCAACTTTGTTTGAATTCTTATTGCAGAACAATCGCATATTTGCTTTTCAGATCTTCCATTATCTACAACTCTTGAACGGAAGACACACGGTGAACATTGGCAAGAAGATGGACATGCAACTTCTGTCCAACTTAACTGGCTCTAGATCCATTCTTCTCTACCTTGTATAAGGATTCAACAACTGCACATCCTAAACTATTCATGGTCTATAATTACACACTAAATAGTGCCAATGCATGCAACCTAAAATATTGTATAAGCTATGCATTATATAGTCCCACTACAATAAATACAGGGTGCTTGAATACGGTTATATAGTCCCACTTCTCTACCTCACCCATTAAATACAGGATGCTTGATACGTTTTAGTCCAATGACTAAAAGTAGTGGGATTAAAACTTTGTAGCCTCATCCATGCTTGGATCCAAATAATAAAGAGACTAAAATCAAGTTAATGAGCATTTATTATCCTGCAAACCCTCCAATCCAGAACTTGTCTGAGGAGTTAAATGAGGAGAGAGATGACTAATGCACATTTTAGTAGGGGTACCCCTGACTAAAAGATTTTAGCCTCAAGACTGTACATGTGTCCTGGCATGTGCGACGGATACATGCATTTGACATCACAATTTCATAAAATAAATACTCCCTTCATTTCCTTATACAAGACCACTTTATATTTTTATTTCTAACTTTGATTATTAATTTACCAACAAAAAGTGAGTTCTATGCCACAAAAGGTATGACGCTGGATGCACATTTCAAAGAACTTTACGATGATATATTTTTATATCATATAGTCCGTACTTTGTTGACCAAAATTATAAGTTAAAGTTTGACATGAAATACATGGCCTTGTATACTGAAATGGAGGGAGTACTATATTTCCATGCACACTTGATCACCATCGCTTCATTTTATCTCGAGTTAATCTTAAATCATAGTGTTTGTCTTTCTCCTGAAAAGAGTATTTGTCTTTCTCCTTCCGCAAAACTTTTATCAAGAATTGTCTAAAATTTTCCACCTCCACGGCGGAACACGGTACCCCGAAGAGTTGATTGTATCAAGTTCTACCGCCTCTGACTGGGGAAATCAAAGCAATCCTCATAAATGTTGTCAAGGCATCAAGGGGAACATAACAATCCACATCATCGTCACCATCTCCACCTAAAAGACCAACTCCACTATCCATCCCATCTATGAACAATTGGTGTAAATCGGTTACAGTGGTGATTTTATGGCATTATATTCTTCTGTGTTGTATTGGTGAAATTTTTATACTTTCAAACTGTCATAACTATTCATACCCCATTGATCATGTTTACTATGACATCACGAAAAAGGGTTTCTCCCCCCGTTTTATATTACAAAAGAATCAACCGATACAACCAACGATAGATGTTGGGGCGGAAGCAGCACAACCACACCCAAAAGAAATGAAAGAGAAAAATAAAAGAAATAAACGTCGACAACGGTGGATTGACAAAAACGTAGAAGCCTAGCGACCACAATGCCCAGGGAAGACCTCCCACCAAGCTCCAAGTCTTCGAAGTGCCGGTATCATCAACACCTCCAAGAAAGAATGTGACGATGACGACATTGTTGCCAAGGGTTTCCCCCGGTACGCGATGAGGTGAGAGGAAGGGTAGCCCCCGACGCCCTCCAGGAAGGTCCGGCGGCACTCACACGCACCACCACGTTGGTGTCGGCCAGGCGGACAGGGCTTTCCCCCGATCCCCACCTTCACCTCAGACGTTGTGGAGCCTACCATCAAACCGACCACCACCCTGCGCTAACACGGTCTTGAAGCTTCCACGCCATCTCACCACGACACCGCAAGGTGAGGCCTGTACAGCGACAAAAAGGAGTTGTGACTAGAGGCAGCATCGCCGTCAGCACGAGGGAGGGCTCAACCTCCACCGTCAACGACGATAGCCGACCGGACACAATAGCAGGAGCATACCAGGCTCGGCCGGAGCCTTAGGCGCTTGTAAAGCTCCCGCCGTTGCGCTGCAATAAGCACGCTGTTGGCATCGCCGTACACCATCCGAGTTGCTCCTCCTCCTCACCACACAGAAAACCATGAAGCCACGCCGGGGGTCGGGCCGCTAGGACCCAGATGGGGCCCGTAGGGCCCAGATCTGGGCTGGGGGCCACCCCCACGCCACCAGACCGTCCCGCCGCCAAGGGGACGAGCCACCACCTCGCGTGCCCCAGGAAGGAGAGATGTGTGTGCGGGGACAAAAGGTCCTGCCGCCGCCGACCCCACCCGACCCAGGGCCGGCGGCGGCAGGGGGAAGGGGGAGGAGACCCTAGTTGATACTTGTCAATATAAATACCCCATAAAGATTGATTTATGATTATGTTTTGGTGTAATTATCTAGTGGCTGGACAGTACTTTACTTGAACGTACCTATAGGAGAGCATTATGTTGTAAAAAGGACATGAGGTTAGGCCGAAGTGCCAAAAGAACTACTCCCTCCGTTTCTAAATATAAGTCTTTCTACAGGTTCAACTAATGGACTACATACAGATGTATATAGACATACTTTAGAGTATAGATTCATTCATTTTGCTCCGTATGTAGATACCTAGTGAAATATCTTAAAATTTATATTTAGGTACAGCGGGAGTATATGCATACGACTTATAGCACGATGGTTGAAAATGGACCCTAAAATTTAAGGCTATGGATGCCCTTTCTTGTAATTATTCTTGGTAGTTACAGATGCTTGTTAAGGCCAACTCCACCGCGCGACCCCAAACGAACGACCGTTTGTTCGGATTCTGTCTGTTTGGGTAGGGCGATGGGATCGTGTTCGGGCCTGTCCTGGGATGCGGTGGTCGTGCGCCCAGCGCGCGGCCGCATCCTTTTGCCCCATCCTGCCCGCCAGGGCCTAAAATGCCCATATTTTCGTATCAAAACAAGTTTGCACATCAACCCAATCGAAATTGTCTCTAAATAAAATAGGTTTACAACCAAATCGAAATTTTCTTGAATGAACATAAAATGAAGCAATACATCTATTGATTGCCAATATGATCCCACATGTGCTCAACCAAGTCATTTTGAAGATCCAAATGAGTGTGCCAATCAGGCATCTCACGATGGAACTAGACAAATTGTTGAAATGTGGCCGGTTCTTGGTGCAGGGGCTCAACATTTTTACCTTGATAATCAAATCCTTGGTCGAAGATACTGTCATCAGGCTCATCCTCGACGATCCTGTTGTGCATGATCACACAAGCAGCCATCACCTTCCAAAGCTTCCTTTCATCCCATGACATTGAAGGGTTTTGAACGATACCCCATCGGGATTGAAGCACACCAAAAGCACGTTCCACATCCTTTCTAGCACTCTCTTGCATTTGGACAAATTTCTTTCTCTTCTCATCTTGGGGGTTCGAGATTGTCTTCACAAAAGTTGACCACTGAGGATATATACCATCAGCTAGATTGTATCCCTTGTTGTACTGGTGGTCGTTGATCTCAAAGTTGACAGGTGGGGAGTGGCCTTCTGCAAGCCTTGCGAAGACTAGAGAACGCTGCAGCACGTTGATACGATTGTGAGAACCTGCCATGCCGAAGAAAGAATGCCATATCCAAAGATACTGCGAAGCCACCGCTTCTAATATGAGAGTGCACGCTTTGACATGCCTCTTGTACTGGCCCTGCCAAGCAAATTGACAGTTCTTCCACTCCTAGTGCATACAATCAATGCTGCCAAGCATGCCTGGAAAGCCTCTAGCTGTGTTGGTCGCCAACAATCTCTCTGTATCAGCGGCAATTGGCTGCCTCAAGTACTCACGGCCAAACACCTCGATCACAGCCTCGCAGAACTTGTACATTGACATCAGACATGTTGTCTCACTCATACACACATACTCATCCACCAGATCGCCTGGAATTCCATATGCAAGCATGCGGATGGCCGCGGTGCATTTCTGGTAAGAGGAGAATCCTAGCTTGCCGAGGGCATCCGTCTTGCACTCGAAGTATGGGTCATGAGAAACCACTCCCTCTCGGATATGATTGAACACATGCCTTGCCATACGAAAACGGCGATTGAATTTATCTGGCTTGAAGAGCAGTGTGTTCGCAAAGTAATCGGCATAGAGCAGGGCCTGGCCTTTCTCCCTGTTGCGGTTCAGGTTGGGAGCATGGCCAGGGAGTGACCCCCTGTACCGAGGAAGTTGTCGTTGAATGTGGTCGTGAACCACCACTGCAGCCACCACAAGATCTTCATCATCCGACGACGAATCATCTCATGAATAAATGAAGTGGTGGAAGAAAAACTCATCACCACTGTCCATACCTTTGCGGGAAAAGTGTCGAACACCTTGTGGTCGTGGTGGAAAAGAGGTCGCGATGATCACCTCGATGCAGGGGTGGTTGGCGGCCGGCGCTCTGAAGCACTCGTCGGAAGCTGCCGTGGCCGCTGTGGTACTTCGCGTGCGATCGTATCCACTTTGCCGCCGGCTACGGCGGCGACGGCCAAACCTGCTCCGATCGACGCCTAAACTACGGCGAAAGCGCGGGCGTGGTGGCGGCCATGTTGAGACGTGGTTTGCTATGGACGACCGGGGGCTGAGGTGGCCGGAGAATAGAGGCGGAGCCGTCGGCAGGGCGGGGCAGGAGAGGGGGTGGAGGCGTTGGAATTTCTGGGAATACTTGTTGTTGGAATTATGCCCTAGAGGCAATAATAAATATAGTTATTATTATAATTCCTGTATCAAGATAATCGTTTATTATCCATGCTATAATTGTATTGAATGAAGACTTATATACATGTGTGGATACATAGACAAAACACTGTCCCTAGCAAGCCTCTAGTTGGCTAGCCAGTTGATCAAAGATAGTCAGGGTCTTCTGATTATGAACAAGGTGTTGTTGCTTGATAACTGGATCACGTCATTAGGAGAATCACGTGATGGACTAGACCCAAACTAATAGACGTAGCATGTTGATCGTGTCATTTTGTTGCTACTTTTTCTGCGTGTCAAGTATTTGTTCCTATGACCATGAGATCATATAACTCGCTGACACCGGAGGAATACTTTGTGTGTATCAAACGTCGCAACGTAACTGGGTGACTATAAAAATGCTCTACAGGTATCTCCGAAGGTGTTCGTTGAGTTAGTATGGATCGAGACTGGGATTTGTCACTCCGTGTGACGGAGAGGTATCTCGGGGCCCACTCGGTAATACAACATCACACACAAGCCTTGCAAGCAAAGTGACTTAGTGTAAGTTGCGGGATCTTGTATTACGGAACGAGTAAAGAGACTTGCTGGTAAACGAGATTGAAATAGGTATGCGGATACCGACGATCGAATCTCGGGCAAGTAACATACCGAAGGACAAAGGGAATGACATACGGGATTATATGAATCCTTGGCACTAAGGTTCAAACGATAAGATCTTCGTAGAATATGTAGGATTCAATATGGGCATCCAGGTCCCGCTATTGGATATTGACCGAGGAGTCTCTCGGGTCATGTCTACATAGTTCTCGAACCCGCAGGGTCTGCGCACTTAAGGTTCGACGTTGTTTTATGCGTATTTGAGTTATATGGTTGGTTACCGAATGTTGTTCAGAGTCCCGGATGAGATCACGGACGTCATGAGGGTTTCCGGAATGGTCCGGAAACGAAGATTGATATATAGGACGACCTCATTTGATTACCGGAAGGTTTTCGGAATTACCGGAAATGTACCGGGAATGACGAATGGGTTCCGGGTGTTCACCGGGGGAGGGGGGGCAACCCACCCCGGGGAAGCCCATATGCCTTGGGGGTGGCGCACCAGCCCTTAGTGGGCTGGTAGGACAGCCCAAAAAGGGGAAGGACTCCTCCTTCCAAACCTAGTTGGATTCTGTTTGGAAGGGGAGGACTCCCCCCCTTCGCTCGGCTGAACCCCTTGGGGGTCCTTGGACCCCAAGGCAAGGGTCCCCCTCTTGCCCCTATACATACAGAGGTTTTAGGGCTGATTTGAGAGAACTTTGCCACGGCAGCCCGACCACATATCTCCACGGTTTTACCTCTAGATCGCGTTTCTGCGGAGCTCGGGCGGAGCCCTGCTGAGATTAGATCACCACCAACCTCCGGAGCGCCGTCACGCTGCCAGAGAACTCATATACCTCTCCTTCTCTCTTGCTGGATCAAGAAGGCCGAGATCATCGTCGAGCTGTACGTGTGCTGAACGCGGAGGTGCCGTCCATTTGGCACTAGATCGTGGGACTGATCGAGGGACGGTTCGCGGGGCGGATCGAGGGACGTGAGGACGTTCCACTACATCAACCGCGTTCACTAACGCTTCTACTGTGCGATGTACAAGGGTACGTAGATCGAATATCCCCTCTCGTAGATGGACATCACCATGATAGGTCTTCGTGCGCGTAGGAAATTTTTTGTTTCCCATGCGACGTTCCCCAACAGTGGCATCATGAGCTAGGTTCATGCGTAGATGTGCGTTTTGCTGCCCTCCTTAGTCTCTTCTTGATTCCGCGGTATTGTTGGATTGAAGCGGCTTGGACCAACATTACTCGTACGCTTACGAGAGACTGGTTTCATCGCTGCGAGTAACCTCGTTGCTCAAAGATGACTGGCAAGTGTCAGTTTCTCCAACTTTAGTTGAATCGGATTTGACCGAGGAGGTCCTTGGATGAGGTTAAATAGCAATTCATATATCTCCGTTGTGGTGTTTGCGTAAGTAAGATGCGATCCTACTAGATACCCATGATCACCACGTAAAACATGCAACAACAAAATTAGAGGACGTCTAACTTGTTTTTGCAGGGTATGCTTGTGATGTGATATGACCAACGATGTGATGTGATATATTGGATGTATGAGATGATCATGTTGTAATTGATAATATCGACTTGCACGTCGATGGTACGACAACCGGTAGGAGCCATAGGGTTGTCTTTAAACTAATGTTTGTGCTTGCAGATGCGTTTACTATTTTGCTAGGATGTAGCTTTAGTAGTAATAGCATGAGTAGCACGACAACCCCGATGGCGACACGTTGATGGAGATCATGGTGTGGCGCCGGTGACAAGAAGATCGTGCCGGTGCTTTGGTGATGGAGATCAAGAAGCACGTGATGATGGCCATATCATGTCACTTATGAATTGCATGTGATGTTAATCCTTTTATGCACCTTATTTTGCTTAGAACGGCGGTAGCATTATGAGGTGATCTCTCACTAAAATTTCAAGACGAAATTGTGTTCTCCCCGACTGTGCACCGTTGCTACAGTTCGTCGTTTCGAGACACCACGTGATGATCGGGTGTGATAGACTCAACGTTCACATACAACGGGTGCAAAACAGTTGCACACGCAGAACACTCGGGTTAAGCTTGACGAGCCTAGCATGTGCAGACATGGCCTTGGAACACATGAGACCGAAAGGTCGATCATGAATCATATAGATGATATGATTAGCATAGGGATGCTTACCACTGAAACTATACTCAACTCACGTGATGATCGGACTTGAGCTAGTGTAAGTGGATCATGAACCACTCAAATGACTAGAGAGATGTACTTTTTGAGTGGGAGTTTAGCAAGTAATTTGATTAAGTTAAACTCTAATTATCTTGAACATAGTCTAAGTCCACTTTGAATATATTTGTGTTGTAGATCATGGCTCATGCAACAGTCACCCGGAATTTTAATACATTCCTAGAGAAAGCTAAGTTGAAAGATGATGGAAGCAACTTTGTAGACTGGGCTCGTAATCTTAAGCTAATCTTACAAGCTGGGAAGAAGGATTATGTCCTTAATGCTGCGCTAGGAGATGAACCACCCACTACGGCTGATCAGGATGTTAAGAACGCTTGGTTAACACGTAAGGAGGACTACTCAGTAGTTCAATGTGCAGTCTTGTATGGCTTAGAACCGGGACTTCAACGTCGCTTTGAGCGTCATGGAGCATTTGAGATGTTCCAGGAGTTGAAGTTCATCTTTCAGAAGAACGCCCGGATCGAGAGGTATGAGACCTCCGATAAATTATATGCTTGCAAGATGGAGGAGAATTCGTCTGTCAGTGAACATGTGCTCAAAATGTCTGGGTACTCAAACCATCTAGCTGAGCTGGGGATTAAACTCCCGCAAGAGGCTATCACTCACAGGATCCTTCAATCACTGCCGCCAAGCTATAAAGGCTTTGTGTTGAACTACAACATGCAAGGGATGAACAAGTCACCCGGCGAGTTGTTTGCGATGCTGAAAGTCGCAGAGTCTGAACTCCGTAAAGAGCATCAAGTGTTGATGGTGAATAAGACCACTAGTTTCAAGAGAAACGGCAAAGGCAAGAAGGGTAATTCAAAGAAGAGCGGCAAGCCTGTTGCCAATCCGACGAAGAAACCCAAAGCTGGACCTAAGCCTGAAACAGAGTGTTACTATTGCAAGGGTATGGGTCACTGAAGTGCAACTGCCCCAAGTATCTGGCTGATAAGAAGGCGGCCAAAGAAAAATCAGGTATATTTGATATACATGTTATTGATGTGTACTCAACCGGCTCTCGTAGTAGTGCCTGGGTATTCGATACCGTTTCTGTTGCTCATATTTGCAACTCGAAACAGGAACTGCGGAATAGACGAAGGCTGGCGAAAGATGAAGTGAGGATGCGCGTAGGAAATGGTTCCAAGGTTGATGCAATCGCCGTCGGCACAATTTCACTTCAGTTACCATCAGGATTAGTTATGAACTTGAATCATTGTTATTTAGTGCCTCCGTTGAGCATGAACATTATATCTGGATCTTGTTTATTGCGAGACGGTTACTCTTTTAAGTCAGAGAATAGTGGTTGTTCTATTTCTATGAGTAACATCTTTTATGGTCATGCACCTAATGTGAGAGGATTGTTCATATTGAATCTTGATAGTGATACACACATACATAACACTGAGACCAAAAGAGTTAGAGTTAACAATGATAGCGCCATATTTTTGTGGCACTGCCGCTTATGTCTTATTGGTGTAAAGCGCATGAAGAAACTCCATGCCGATGGACTTTTGGAGTCACTTGACTTTGATTCACTTGACACGTGCGAACCATGCCTCATGGGCAAGATGACTAAAACTCCGTTCTCCGGAACAATGGAGCGTGCCAGTGACTTGTTGGAAATCATACATACCGATGTGTGCGGTCCGATGAGCATAGAGGCACGCGGCGGATATCGTTATTTTCTCACCTTCACTGACGATTTGAGTAGATATGGTTATGTCTACTTAATGAAGCACAAGTCTGAAACATTTGAAAAGTTCAAGCAATTTCAAAGTGAAGTTGAAAATCATCGTAACAAGAAGATCAAGTTCCTACGGTCTGATCGTGGGGGTGAATATTTGAGTTTCGAGTTTGGTGCTCACTTAAGACAATGTGGAATTGTTTCATAGTTGACACCGCCTGGAACACCACAGCGTAATGGTGTGTCCGAACGTCGTAATCGTACTTTATTAGAGATGGTGCGATCTATGATGTCTCTTACCGATTTGCCGTTATCATTTTGGAGTTATGCATTAGAAACAGCTGCATTCACTTTAAATAGGGCACCATCAAAATCCGTTGAGACGACACCATACGAACTGTGGTATGGCAAAAGGCCAAACTTGTCATTTCTTAAAGTTTGGGGATGTGATGCTTATGTCAAAAAGCTTCAGCCTGAAAAGCTGGAACCCAAAGCGGAAAAGTGCATCTTCATAGGTTACTCAAAAGAGACAGTTGGGTACACCTTCTATCTCAAATCCGAGGGCAAAGTGTTTGTTGCTAAAAACGGAGCTTTTCTCGAGAAGGAGTTTCTCTCGGGAGAATTGAGTGGGAGGAAGATAGAATTTGATGAGGTTGTCGAACCTCTCATCCCTCTAGATGGTGGCGCAGGGCAAGGGGAAACCTCTGTCGTTGCGACGCCGGTTGAGGAGGAAGTTAATGATGATGATCATGAAACTCCGGTTCAAGTTCTTGTCGAACCACGCAGGTCGACGAGACCACGTGCTGCTCCAGAGTGGTACGGTAATCCCGTCATGTCAATCATGTTGTTAGACAACAATGAACCTGCAAATTATGAAGAAGCAATGGTGGGCCCAGATTCCAACAAATGGCTAGAGGCCATGAAGTCCGAGATAGGATCCATGTATGAAAACAAAGTGTGGACTTTGGAAGTACTACCCGAGGGCCGCAAGGCTATTCAGAACAAATGGATCTTTAAGAAGAAGACGGACGCTGACGGCAATGTGACCATTTATAAAGCTCGACTTGTGGCAAAGGGTTTTTCACAAGTTCAAGGAGTTGACTACGATGAGACATTCTCACCCGTAGCGATGCTTAAGTCCATCAGAATCATGTTAGCAATAGCTGCATTTTTCGATTATGAAATCTGGCAGATGGATGTCAAAACGGCGTTCCTTAACAGTTTCCTTAAGGAAGAGTTGTATATGATGCAACCCGAAGGTTTTGTCGATTCTAAGAATGCTAACAAGGTGTGCAAGCTCCAGCGATCCATTTATGGACTGGTGCAAGCATCTCGGAGTTGGAACAAACGCTTTGATGAGGTGATCAAAGCATTTGGGTTTATACAAGTGGTTGGAGAATCTTGTATTTACAAGAAAGTGAGTGGGAGCTCTGTGGCGTTTCTAATATTATATGTGGATGACATATTGCTGATTGAAAACAACGTATAGTTTTTGGAGAGCATAAAGGATTACTTGAATAAAAGTTTCTCTATGAAGGACCTAGGAGAAGCTGCTTACATTCTAGGCATTAAGTTCTACAGGGATAGATCGAAACGCCTGATAGGACTTTCACAAAGCACATACCTTGATAAAGTTTTGAAGAGGTTCAAAATGGAACAGTCCAAGAAAGGGTTCTTGCCAGTTTTACAAGGTACGAGATTGAGTAAGACTCAGTGCCCAGCAACTGATGAGGATAGAGAGCATATGAGCACCGTCCCCTATGCTTTAGCCATAGGTTCTATCATGTATGCAATGCAGTGCACTAGACCGGACGTTAGCCTGGCCATAAGTATGGCAGGTAGGTTCCAGAGTAATCCAGGAGTGGATCACTGGACGACGGTCAAGAATATCCTGAAGTACCTGAAAAGGACTAAGGAGATGTTTCTCGTGTATGGAGGTGACGAAGAGCTCGCCGTAAAAGGTTACGTCGATGCAAGCTTTGACACAGATCCGGACGACTCTAAGTCGCAGACCGGATACGTATTTATTCTTAATGGGGGTGTGGTAAGCTGGTGCATTTCCAAGCAAAGCGTCGTAGCAGATTCTACATGTGAAGCGGAGTACATGGCTGCTTCGGAGGCGGCTAAGGAGGGTGTCTGGATGAAGCAGTTCATGACGGATCTTGGAGTGGTGCCAAGCGCACTGAATCCAATAACCTTGTTCTATGACAACACGGGTTCCATTGCCTAGCAAAGGAACCACGGTTTCACAAGAAGTCCAGACACATCAAACGACGCTTCAACCTCATCCGCGACTACGTCGAAGAGGAGGACGTAAATATATGCAAAGTGCACACGGACCTGAATGTAGCAGACCCGCTGACTAAACCTCTTCCACGGGCAAAGCATGATCAACACCAGAACTGTATGAGTGTTAGATTTATTACAATGTAATTCGCATCATGATGTGAGGGCTAGATTATTGACTCTAGTGCAAGTGAGAGACTGTTGGAATTATGCCCTAGAGGCAATAATAAATATAGTTATTATTATAATTCCTGTATCAAGATAAACGTTTATTATCCATGCTATAATTGTATTGAATGAAGACTTATATACATGTGTGGATACATAGACAAAACACTGTCCCTAGCAAGCCTCTAGTTGGCTAGCCAGTTGATCAAAGATAGTCAGGGTCTTCTGATTATGAACAAGGTGTTGTTGTTTGATAGCTGGATCACGTCATTAGGAGAATCACGTGATGGACTAGACCCAAACTAATAGACGTAGCATATTGATCGTGTCATTTTGTTGCTACTGTTTTCTGCGTGTCAAGTATTTGTTCCTATGACCATGAGATCATATAACTCACTGACACCGGAGGAATGCTTTGTGTGTATCAAACGTCGCAACGTAACTGGGTGACTATAAAGATGCTCTACAGGTATCTCCGAAGGTGTTCGTTGAGTTAGTATGGATCGAGACTGGGATTTGTCACTCCGTGTGACGGAGAGGTATCTCGGGGCCCACTCGGTAATACAACATCACACACAAGCCTTGCAAGCAAAGTGACTTGGTGTAAGTTGCGGGATCTTGTATTACGGAACGAGTAAAGAGACTTGCTGGTAAACGAGATTGAAATAGGTATGCGGATACCGACGATCGAATCTCGGGCAAGTAACATACCGAAGGACAAAGGGAATGACATACGGGATTATATGAATCCTTGGCACTGAGGTTCAAACGATAAGATCTTCGTAGAATATGTAGGATTCAATATGGGCATCCAGGTCTCGCTATTGTATATTGACCGAGGAGTCTCTTAGGTCATGTCTACATAGTTCTCGAACCCGCAGGGTCTGCGCACTTAAGGTTCGACGTTGTTTTATGCGTATTTGAGTTATATGGTTGGTTACCGAATGTTGTTCAGAGTCTCGGATGAGATCACGGACGTCATGAGGGTTTCCGGAATGGTCCGGAATCGAAGATTGATATATAGGATGACCTCATTTGATTACCGGAAGGTTTTCGGAATTATCGGGAATGTACCGGGAATGACGAATGGGTTCCGGGTGTTCACCGGGGGAGGGGGGGGGGCAACCCACCCCGGGGAAGCCCATAGGCCTTGGGGGTGGTGCACCAGCCCTTAGTGGGCTGGTAGGACAGCCCAAGAAGGCCCTATGCACCATAGGAAGAAAATCAAAGAAAAAAAAAAGAGGAGGTGGGAAAAAGGGGAAGGACTCCTCCTTCCAAACCTAGTTGGATTCTGTTTGGAAGGGGAGGACTCCCCCCCTTGGCTCGGCCGAACCCCTTGGGGGTCCTTGGACCCCAAGGCAAGGCTCCCCCTCTTCCCCCTATATATACGTAGGTTTTAGGGCTGGTTTGAGAGAACTTTGCCACGGCAGACCGACCACATATCTCCACGGTTTTACCTCTAGATCACGTTTCTGCGGAGCTCGGGCGGAGCCCTGCTGAGATTAGATCACCACCAACCTCCGGAGCGCCGTCACGCTGCCGGAGAACTCATCTACCTCTCGTCTCTCTTGCTGGATCAAGAAGGCCGAGATCATCGTCGAGCTGTACGTGTGCTGAACGCGGAGGTGCCGTCCGTTCGGCACTAGATCGTGGGACTGATCGAGGGACGGTTCGCGGGGCAGATCGAGGGACGTGAGGACGTTCCACTACATCAACCGCGTTCACTAACGCTTCTGCTGTGCAATCTACAAGGGTACGTAGATCGAATATCCCCTCTCGTAGATGGACATCACCATGATAGGTCTTCGTGCGCGTAGGAAATTTTTTTGTTTCCCATGCGACGTTCCCCAACACTTGTGTCCCCGACACGCGGGCCACGGGCGGACAAGGGTGTGCGGTGAGCGTGTCCGCGCGATGTCCGTTTCCTCAAAACTCGGCGCATGTTTGGGCCAGGGATGGGTCAAAAACAGACGAAATCCGGACATTTGTTCGTTTGGGTACGCGCGTTGGATCGCGCTATTCGTCCATTCTACCCCAAACGGACGCACTCGGATAAGATGGGGTCACACGTTTTAGTTGGCCTAAGGGTTCGAACTCTGGCCACTAGGCTACATTGTAGTCCTCTCAAGACTGTCTAATTGAACCGTAGCTTTTCACCACTTATCATTTCCATCTGTTATTTTACCTGCTTTTTACCGTGCTTCTGCTGCCGGCTCGATATAAACCGCCACCATGGAAATATTCTCAGGAAATGAAACCCTAATCTACCTACTACCTTCTCTTTACTTTTCATGCGAGGTCTTCTCCTCCCTTGCTTTGAAACTGCCCCCCTAAAATCCCCCAAAATACCCACTTGAGAACTTGAGAAAGATTACTGGATTATTCATTGCCAAAGATTACAGTGGTTGTCGATCGTGTCGCTTATCATTGCTCTGAAACTATCCCCCTAAAATCCCCGACAGTACTCACCAAAACATTGTTAGAATCACCGGGTCATGAAACGACGGCTAGTCGTTGGCAAAGATTATTTCTACCGCTTGAGTACTCCAAGGAACTCTCATAGAAACTTCCATGATCGGCAACCACACTGTAATTTTCCTTATTTCACTGTTTGTACAACTTCACAGTCTTACATAGATGATACATAGTGGCACACATTCTCATCACTGTATCAGCACATTAGTTACAAATACGATTGCACAACATCTGAATGTATGATTTAACTTTGTTCTTCAGAACCCATTACTAAATTTGCAGTTATCTGTACATGATGCTTTCAAGTTAACCACTGAGCCTCCTCTTGGATTCACAGATGTAAGCGCAGGCGATGACGGCAACCGCAACTGCGAAGACAGCGGTAGTTCTCGTGGCAACCCTCTTTGCTTTGTCTCTGCATCTCCACGCCAGTAGAGTAGCACGAGAAGGCGTGAACCCGAGCTCAGAAAGCTTCTTGTGCGCCTCTGCATAGTCCCTGAAGAACGCGTCCTCATCCTGCGTGAAACATAATTTCCAACAAGCAGAATGATGAATTTTAGCACATAGACTGGAGAAATTATGAATTCATTTCTGTTCTACCTTTGCATATAATTCGACGAAGGGATGAAATTCGGTATCCTCCACCAGAACCTTGTCTGTAGGCAGCTTCAGGAGCCCATTGGAGTCCCCCTTCAGAAGCTCACTGCAGGCAGCATATACAGAAGATGAAGTCCAGCAGTGACAAGGTTGTTCTGAGCTGATGACATTACAGCTATATATAATCTTAAGCCAGTGTGCAATCTACGACCGTAGTGTAATTGTGCTTACACGAAGTAGGAGTTGTCGAACTTCAAAGGATCTTTTGTCCAAGCTCCGTCGAATCCCGATCTATCCGGACGAGCTTTCCCCTAAAAATAATGTACATTGCAAAACAAGAATATGAATCATGACTTATGAATAATTCTCTCAATATGAGAAATAAGGCGTTGAGATATTAGTACCAGAGTATGGCCACCCGAGAGTGCTACTATGTCCTTGTCGGTCAAGCCCATTCGGTAGAAGACTTCCCTAAGGTGTGAAGCACCTAGTCACATGATAAAACAGAAGCAATTTTCAGTGCTCCTGTCTCTTTAAGCCCATGACTGACTGGTGAAAGCAAACTATACTTCAAGCGCATTAGTTGGAACTGTTATATATTTGGGTTGCATCCCACATTTGATTCACGAAGGAAAACATTGTGTCACTAGAATCTTGATATTCGTAAAGCTGGTTACCTTGCTTAGCATCTGGCAAGCGCCCTTCCTCCACGGAACCTGAAGAATCCTGCAATACACGGTTGCTACGGTAATGAACTGTTGTTTTTGTTTTTGCCGACAATAGAGTTAAGTAAATGTTTGCTGCGGATTTCATGAACTTACCCTCCTGCCAGGAACGAAATCTATGGTTGGTCCACCGGTGACCTCGACGGCCACAACTCCGGCGAGCTGGTACAGGTCCGCATGCGTGATCTTGGGATGCTTCTGCTTAATCGGGTCTGCAACACAGGTATTCGGCATGTTTATATTCAGTTAGACAGGCCTAACTGGATTAGAAACAAAATCTGACAGTGCTGACCTAGAAGGTCGACGGCGATCTTGAGGCCTGCATTGGCGGCGTGGCCGAGCTCCTCCGGGAACCTGATGGAGCCGTCGGGGCCTCCCGTGTTGGTGTCCTTGTCGTAGGTGCCGGCGTCATGCCACCTGCACGTACCATCATCGCCGTCGGCCGTCGTTAAGCTACAAAATGCATGATAACACGGCACGCATTGCTGAAACGAGAGGTGGCGGTGAGGAACTCACGCGAGGCGGAGCATGATGGGGGCGCAGCTCTTGCTGGCGATGAGCGCGCGGAGGTCGCGGCGCGCCCTCTCGATCTCGGCCACGTACTCGGCGTCCACCACCGGCCCTGTCGCCGACGACATGGTCACCCAACGCGTGCCTTTCTCCGGCTTCTTTCTTGATGGCTGGGAGGTGGAGAGGAGCCGGCACGGAACAGAGGAGCTCTGGTTTGGAGCAGGGGAAGGGCAACGCGGGGTTTTGTAGCAGACGGGGAGAAGAAAAGGAAGAAAGGAAGGAGGGAAAGGAAGGAATGGAATGGAATGGAACGGAGTGGAGTAGAGGTGTGGAGAAAGCATGGGATCTCTCTAGATGAAAGCAACAGCTTTGCCATGTCGATGTTGATCAAGTGATTCCCGCGGTTCATTAGTGCACGGCAGCGGAGAGCTTTCTATTAGTTTCTCCTCACTAGAGGGCCAGTTCTTCTGCTGGCTTTTTTGAGGTTCTAGAATAAGGTGCATCCTATTCTGCAGCTTATTTTAAAAGCCCAATCAATTTTTTCTTAAAAGCCTATTAGTTAAGTCTTAATTAATAGACTTTTAAATAAATAAATTTGATAGAGCTTCTAGAATAAGCTCGGTAGAGGTAGCTTATTTCAGCTTATTCTAGAAGCCAGCAAAAGAACTGGCCCTTAGTTTCGTCCGACCTGGATTTTGTGTAAATTGTTGAGTATTGTGATTTTCAGATAAACTAGAAGTATTCTCGCTTGGCTTGTCCTATATATATGTCCATAAAGTTCAAGCAATAAACAACTATTCTATCAATCCTTCTCTCCTTTCTAACATGGTATCTGCCGCAAGTTCCTTGACCTAGCCGTCGCCACCGCTTCCACCCCACGCGTCGTCCTTGGGGCGGTCGGCCTCCATGACCGCCGCCGGGGCCCTCGTCGTTCGTACATAGGGTTCGTCTGCCGGTCTTATTGACTGACTGTCCTAGAGAGTCTTTTTAGGATCTCTTGATCCGAGTTTTTCTCTCTTTTGCCAGTCTCTTCATCGGCGTTCTTCCTTTTTGGTTTCCGGTCTAAGATCGGGTTGCCTATCCCGTCGTCGCCGTCGACACCAGCACGCTTCTGCTCCAATATAGGCGCGACCAGCAGGCCTCTACTTCGACCCGAAGGTCTTGCGCGACGCAGCGGCCCATCATGGCCGTCGTACGCGCATCTGCCCGCCCGTCGCTTTACGCCGCCGTCGTCGCCCCGCGCTGAACAGGACGCCTGCATCACCCACCTTCCGTCTGTTGGGAAATGTTGCATGGGAAATAAAAAATTTCCTACGCACACGAAGACCTATCATGATGATGTCCATCTACGAGAGGAGATTTGGATCTACGTACCCTTGTAGATCGCACAGCAGGAAGCGTTAAGAAACGCGGTTGATGTAGTGGAACTTCTTCACGTCCCTCGAACCGCCCCACGAACCGTCCAGCGATCCGTCGCACGATCCGTCCCGCGATCCGTCCCACGAACCGTCTTGCGAGCCGTCTCATGATCCGTTACGATCTAGTGTCGAACGGACGACACCTCCGCGTTCAGCACACGTACAGCTCGATGATGATCTTGGCCTTCTTGATCCAGCAAGCAATACGGAGAAGTACATAAGTTCTCCAACAACGTGACGGCGCTCCGGTGGTGGTGACGATCTAATCCTGCAGGGCTCCGCTCGAGCTCCGCAGAAATACGATCTAGAGGAAGAACTATAGTGTCTAGATCTGAGTTGCATGTGGCAAAAAGTTGTGTTAAATCAGCCCTAAATCACCACTATATATAGGAGGGAGGGGTGGAGGCTTGCCTTGAGGACCAAGTCCCCAAGGGGGCTCCGGCCAGGAGGAGAGGAGGTTTCCTACTCCAATTAGAAGTGGAAAGTGGAGTCCTTCTCTTCCTTCCCACCTCTCCTTTTTTTTTCTTTGTTTTTTTTTCTCTTCTTGTCGCCAAGGCCCTCTTGGGCTGTCCCACCAGCCCACTAAGGGCTGGTGCGCCACCCCTAAGGCCATTGGGCTTTCCCCGGGTGGGTTGCTCCCCTCTCGGTGAACTTCCGAAACCCATTCGTCATTCCCGGTACATTGTCGGTAATGTACGAAAACCTTCCGGTAACCAAATGAAACCATCCTATATATCCATCTTTATTTCCGGACCATTCCGAAAATCCTCGTGACGTCCTGATCTCATCCGGGACTCCAAACAACATTTGGTAACCACACATATAACTCAACTATACTAAAACATCATCGAAACTTAAGTGTGCAGACCCTGCGGGTTCGAGAACTATGTAGACATGCCCCGAGGTACTCCTCGGTCAATATCCAATAGCGGGACCTGGATGCCCATATTGGATCCTACATATTCTCCGAAGATCTTATCGGTTGAACCTCAGTGTCAAGGATTCATATAATCACGTATATCATTCCCGTTGTCCTTCGGTATGTTACTTGCCCGAGATTTGATCATCGGTATCCGCATACCTATTTCAATATCGTTACCGACAAGTCTCTTTACTCGTTCTGTAATACAAGATCCCGTGACTTACACTTAGTCACATTGCTTGCAAGACTTGTGTGTGATGTTGTATTACCGAGTGGGCCCGAGATACCTCTCCGTCACAAGGAGTGACAGATCCCAGTCTTGATCCATACTAATTCAACGGACACCTTTGGAGATACATGTAGAGTACCTTTATAGCCACCCAGTTACGTTGTGACGTTTGATACACACAAGGTATTCCTCCGGTGCCAGTGAGTTATATGATCTCATGGTCATAGGAATAAATACTTGACACGCAGAAAACAATAGCAATAAAATGACATGATCAATATGCTACGTATATAATTTAGGTCTTGTCCATCACATGGTTCTCCTAATGATGTGATCCCGTTATCAAGTGACAACACTTGCCTATGGCCAGGAAACCTTGACCATCTTTGATCAACGAACTAGTCAACTAGAGGCTCACTAGGGACAGTGTGTTGTCTATGCATCAACACATGTATTTGAGTTTCCAATCAATGCAATTCTAGCATGGATAATAAACGATTATTATGAACAAGGAAATATAATAATAACTAATTTATGATTGCTCTAGGGCATATTTCCAACACCATCTTCGTCGCCACTCGCCGGCCGCATCGAAAATGTCGGCTGCCTTAGGCCTGTCGGTTGTCGGACCCCTCGCGGGCTACCGGGCTTGTCGGCTGCCTTGGTCTCGCCGGTTGTCGGGTCGCCGCTACGTCGGGCCTGCCGGCTGCCTCGGGCTCCCCGGCCCATCGTCGGCCTCCTCTGGCATGCTGTTCCCCGCCAGCCACCGTCGTCTTGGTCTGCTCGGCTAGCCCGCTTCATCGTCCATGACACCGTGCTCATCACCGAGCAGCGCCCCCGGCCTCATGTGCGATCGGATTGATCACCTGCCCGCCGCGATTGACTCAATCCGCGTCGTCTGAATGACCTGATCAGTCGGTTGCATGCGCCTTTGCAGGTCCCCTGAAGGTTGTCCCCGAGTACAGTGCGCCTCTCCACCGATCGAGCAACGGGCTGCCGCCGCGTCACCCCGTCGGGCTGCAGTGATGCCGCCCAGTGGTTCTCCCCACGGTTGCCCGGACCCGTGAGCCGGCGCTACACCGCCCCTTCGGGCTGTAGTGCGACGACACGTGGTTCTCACAATCGCCCAAGGTTCTCCCCGTGGCTACACCGACCCGCGCACCGCCGATGTGTCGCTCCTTCGTGTCGTAGCATCGCGGCACGCGGTCTACACCACCACCCTGAGGTCTTCCCGTCGTCGCCCGGACCCACACGCTGCCGCTTCATCGCACCTTCGGGCGCGACACGCGATCTACTCCGTCGTCCCCACACGCCGACTTCCTATGGTATATGCCGTGCCGTCTCCTTCGGCGCGGGAACGCCATCGTCCGCATCGGTCTTCGTTATGTTGTCATGCTCTTCCACGCCTACTTCAAGCATCGCCACCGCGCTCCTAACCAGCCACCGCCGCTCTCCTTTGGCGCTGCTGCAGCTCGCTCACCCAAGCCGCCCCGCCCGTCTACCTCCTTCAGCTTTGTCCAACACCAGCTCATCGCCAGCGTCGCCGTGGTCTTCCCCGACCACTTTGTCTAATCCGACCACCGCGGGCTACATCAGCCTCCGCCGATTTGCGCCACAACCGTCGTCGAGTCCTTCTCTGCTAGCCTCCTCGACATGGTGTACAAGTTGTGTGCAGGTCCCCGTCTACGCATGCCCGGTGTTGGCAACATCGACGCGTGCCTTCGTCCCCGGTGTGTATTCCGAGGCCTGGCAAGTCTGGAGCGACGCATCGTCAACATCGACTTCGTCCGTCTATGCATGTGCGGTGCTGGCAACACCGATGCGGGCCTTCGTCCATGACGTGTCCCCGGGCTTGGCAAACCCGACGCATCACTACTTCGACACCACTGTGCCCATGACTAACTCTACGTCTCCTTGTGCCTGCGGTTCCACGGTGAGTTCCTCGACACCGGCTACCCCGTCTCTACATCGACCACCGCATTCTTCGCACGGCTACCTTGACGACCTGCTACCTCGACCACGGCTACACCACCCTACGCTCTCGGCTACCTCGACAAACGCACAAAGGGCTACCTCGTGCTTGAGCAACCTCGTCGATTTCCACTCCGGCCATAACATCCGTGATGCATGACCGTTACGACTGTGGGGGGATGTTCGTGGGCTTACCTTTGGATTCTTCTCCAGTCTCACCGTCTGCATCGCTACCGTTGTGACTGCGGGGGTATGTTGAGTATCGTGATTGTATTGAAAACATATGATAGACTAGGAAGCATTCTGACTTGTCTTATAGTCCAAGTAGATCATGTACTCCTATATATATATATATATATATATATATATATATATATATATATATATATATATATATATATATATATATATATATATATATATATATATATATATGTTCACGAGGCTCAAGCAATAAACATCTATTCCACCAAATCTCTTCTCTCCCTTCTAAAATAACTCATTATGCGCCCAACTCAAATCCAATTTAAATCTTTGCCACACATCGCCATGCACATCACATCAGCCGGTACACATGGTGTCACATCTACATGTCCACTCTCTCTCTTTTGACACATTTTATCTAACTCATTTCACTCGTTTTGGTAACTTATTTCACTCATTTTAATATCATGTTTCACTCATTTCATCGTTTCAATAAAAGATTCCACTCATTTCACTCGTTTTGATAACATATTTCACTTGTTTCAATAACATATTTCACAGATTTCATTCGTTTTGATAACATATTTCATCTCATTTGGTCATTTCACTCATTTTCCATAACTAATTTTACTTGTTTCAAATAACAATTTTCACTAATTTCAATAACATATTTCACTCATTTAAAACTTCAAAGTAGTTGAAATATATTCAATATTAGTCTTATTCTAAAGGTCTTTGCATCATGATTATAGTGAATTCATTTATTTTGAAATCGGAATATTGGTTTAGAAGATATAAATGATTTAAGTTAGGAAATGTGAAATAAAATGGATGGATTTGTTTGGAGAGAGAAGAAAGAGAGAGTGGACATGCAGATGTGACACCATGTATACCGGCTGGTGTGATGTGAATAACGATGTGTGGTGGAGATTTGGGTTGTGCATGCAATAAGTTAGGCATAGCCATATTCCCCTTCGTTTGGATTTTTTTAACTATCCTAGGTATTTTGAGGCTACTCTTACCCAGGTTCCTTCCCTAACCTTCACGGTAAGGGTAAACTCTTCCCTTCAAGCTTTACCCCCATGGATTTGCTTCCTCTCTGCATGTCGCTCTGGCGGTCGGTGTTGGGGAGGAAAATCCTGGTGTCTCTGCTTCGTTTTTTTATCCTCGCAGGTGCAACGCTCTGGTAGATGGCAATGCTTATTCTTAGACATTGTCTTTCGGGCTCCGATCGCCCTCGAGTTCGTCCATATAAACGTAGTCGTCAGAGCTCCGACGTAGATTTTTCCCGTGTTGTGAGATTTGGTATTAGGTGCTTCAGATCCATTCAAGGGTTCAACAATTTCGACTGTGGCTCCAGGGTGCCGGTCCTTAGGGGCACGTGCACAGAGACTTCGTGCCTGTCATCGACAAGGTCAAGCCGGTTCCGGGGAGGGAGCGGCGATAGCAACATGACGACGGCACATTCTGACAGTTGTAGTGATCGTTCGGTGGTCTTGAAATTTTAATATAATTTTTATTATGTTTGACGTGCTTTGTACTTCTGATGGTTTTGAGTAATTGATCTGAATCATTTTTGAAAAAAAAACTTGAGGCTATTTTGATCATTAATTTAACTAATAAATATAGTAACATTTTATTATATGTCATACAAAATATACAATTGGATTGGTATTCTTGAAACATGCTTTCGGCCCGTTTATATGTAAGAAACTAGCACATCCCAACATCCAATTAGAGCATAAAAGAAAAAGGAAATGTCTAGGACAACAACACAAACATGCCCCCAAAAAAAGTATTAAAAAGAACGTTTCTATTGTTCTTGCTTTTGATAGAGCTTACCCTTCACGCCTAATGGTGTACTTTTCATGCACAAAACTAATGTACTATTAGCAAAACATATCTTTTTCCAATAGTCAACATATCTATGAGCTTGTCAACCCAAAACGAAGTGCCGTTCCAATTAAGGCGGAAGGATCTGATGCTGAGAAGTATCTGAAACAATACAGGGTATCTGAAAACGTCTTCCACGCATTTTTGTGGAGTATTATACACTATCAGACAAAATATGACAATGTTTGTGTGCCTTAGTTTTCCCGTTGCCTCCCAAGCGTAGCTAGCTTACTCTACCATATATACGGAGAACACGAAATAAGACGTTTCTGTTCTCACAGTCAAAATTGAGGCATTTTCATAGCCAGCATGGAAGCAAATATGACCTAGATACCTCCTCAAGTTCGGTTTGATTCGAAGCTATGAATCAATAGAAATGATAAACTTGTGCTAGTTGCTCTAGTTTTCAGATACTAACACAAATTCCATGTTTTATAGAGCGCCACATGAGGCACGCGTCAATGCGTGCACAAGCCTGGAGGCGATCTCTTCAATTATCTCACAACACTCCAATTACTTCTTACCTATCTTATGTCCTTGAACTTTACTATAGCTCTCATTCATGCATCGCTGGCATATATATTCTTTTTTTTAAATATGCAATCGAGGATTTGTCACGTGGAAGTATAAATTCAGATCAAGGGGAGGACAATGTTAATTAGTCGGTACGTTTTCCGCAAGCTTCAACATGAGTAATATCATTTCTAGTGAACGATCGTGATATATTACTTGTCATATCAATAGTTCCGTTGGAACGCCTGTTTGGAACACAATAACTTAAATGTAGTAGTAGGAAATTTCTACAGCAATCTAAAACACATGAATACTCCAACAAGATCATCTTGGATACCTCACATGAAAACTAGGAAATTCTAGACACAAATTGCGAAAACATTAGGTAAGACCTCGTGTTTAGTTTCCTACAAAATTCCTTTGGAATAGCCCAGTCCATATGAATTTCGTAGGAATCTTGGAAAGCCATTCCTTTGTACCAAATGATCTGGCGGATTTTTGTTAATAAGAATTCAATCCTTCAAAATTCCTAATAAATATTTGAAAACAAATCATGATCGCTAAAGCTATGATGACATAACAGTTACATAAATATAAGCACAAATTAACCTTTTGTGAGGGAGAAAACATAAAAAATTGGTGACATGGAAGTTTGCATCAGGGAGTGCGATTTTTTTCACGGAAAGAAGATTGATTATGCACATGCATCAGACAGAACTACAGCTATGTAGAATCTCCTGCAAAAAGAACTAAAGACGAACTGTCTACTAGGAGCAACCAATTACTTGCATCAAAATTTGCACCTTCCAACCCAAAGCTTAAAATTAATGGGCCATCCAGATTGAAACCCGCAAAGCTTGATCAGATCCTAAAGGAATGGATCACATACAATCATGGACCCTAAACTTCAAGTTGGGCGTCTGGTGACCAGACGACAATGACATGGGGGAGCAGGACAGATGGGCAGCAACGTCCAGGTGACAGGCTATCAGATTTTCCGTTCGTTCCAACCCCGTCGAGCAAGGGGAAGAGCATGAGGTTCAACTTCTCGTCCCTGCAATCTCCAACTGAGAAGCAAATAAGTCAACACGCCATGAATTCCCGTCATTGAACTGTCAAAGGCAGGGGTCCTTGCAACGCCGGCACATCGTATATTTTGCTACATGCTGCTCTTTTGAGGTCTTGACGTCTACATTTTACTTCTAAAGATGAGACATTTTGTGTGGCAATTAACCGTGGTGTTGCGAATTCAATCGTGTCGAAAGACCTTGCATGGTTAGAAGCCCAGAAGTACAGAAGCAGCCTATGATTGTATGCCTTAGTTCCCTATTGTCTCCCAAGCCTAGCTAGCTTGCTAAGATATACGATGGAGATAACAATTAAGACGTCGATATTCGTGGTGGCAAAATTTAACGTGTTGCTATTGCCAGCATGGATAGCAAAAATAATCTAGCTATATATCTCTCATCAAGGTTGATTTAGCTGGAAACTATGCATCGCTCGAAATGTACCGGAAATGTAATACTACCATGCTGCCCGCTCTATGTTTTCAGATACTAGCACACTGTAATTTATAGAGCTGTTGCAGTGGCTGGGAAAGTGACCTCCTCCATTATCTCACAACCTATCAAACACAAATGCCAGTGTCCCATCGCGCGTGGTGGTTAGTGCAGACCGATGCCCTATTGGCCTAGCTAGTATGGCGCTGGCATTGGGTGGCACACGAACAAAAATGGCGCACGTGTACTTTGGCGGTGCGACACGCGGCACAGCAGTAGTGTGCGACCGGGGTGGCAGTTGCCGGTTCAACTATAGCAGTTTTCTTGGCAGTGCCAACTAGAACAAGTGCAATAGAGCTGAGTCAGCTACCTATAAGGAATAAACTAATATATTTTTGGTTAGTTAGAGGAAATAGAAGAGGAGAGAGAAGGTAAGCGGACTCTTAGCTAAGAGCCAGCTCTAGCACGTGTTCCTAGGCTTTTTGTGAGTATGAAAGGTGGGTCATATGATAAAAAATTAGTACACATTTACAATAAACTATTGTACATGTTGGCTATAAGATGGCTATAGATGACATGGCAATGGCTTATAGCCAGCAGCTGGCTATACTATTGTACTTGCTCCTATAAGAGCAAGTACAATAAGGTACAGTCAACAGGCTGTAAGGATTAAAATACTATACTTTTGTTGAGTTGGATGGGAGAGAAGAGGAGAGAGAAGGGAAGCGGGCTCTTCGTGAGAGCAAGCACAATAGTATAGCCAGCTGCTGGCTATAAGTCATTGTCATGTCATCTATAGCTCACCTTATAGCCAACATGTACAATTTTTATTGCAAAAACGTACTACTTCTTTATTATATGGTCCATCTTTCATACTCACAAAATGCCTAGGAGCACGTGCTAGAGCTGACTCTTAGCTAAGAGCCCGCTTACCTTCTCTTTCCTCTAACTAAACAAAAATATATTAGTTTATTTCTTATAGCCAGCTGACTCAGCTCTATTGTACTTGCTTTGAAGAGCCAACTCTAGCACGTGCTCATAGGTTCTTTGTGAGAATGAAAGGTGTGTCATATATGATAAAAGTAATATTTTTTTATAGATAACTATTGTACAAGCTAGCTATAAGATGGGCTATAAGACTGCTTATAGCCAGCAGTTCACTATACTATTAACCATGCTCTAACGTATGCTCGACCGGTGGAGGTGGTGGTGTGGTCGTGGTGGTACTCTTCCGGCAGCGACAGTGTCAGCTAGGCTTGGTGTAATGAGCTCTGACATCAGCGGAAAGGACAGTGTAGATATTTTTCCATGGGCGTGTGGGATTCTTTCGGCGAGTCATAGTGATTTTTTTCACGGTTCTAAGCTTTTTGTTGAAGTTCTGCACAAAATGAACCTAGTTTGAAAAAAATTCATGATCTAACCCTTTTTGAAACGCCATAAGCCGTGGCGTTTCTTCCCCACTGCAAAACGTCAGTCTAACGCGGCGTTTCCTGGCACCACCACAACGTCAGTCTACGGTGGCGTTTTTATTTCCCTGCAACGCCACAGTAGTCTGGCGTTTCTGCCAATAGTTGCAACGCCAACAGCCATGACGTTTCTGCCGTGGCCATGCAGTGGAGCAGTGCAGCAGTGAAGCTCAGCTCATCAGGACGTTGCTTTCTTATTGTCTCTATGCTGTATGAATGGGCACGCACGCAGCAGCTAGACCCGTTTCAGTTTCACTGTCGAGAGAGAAAGATTGGAGTGTAGTGAGAAAGACGAGCTTATTTTGCTCCCTCCGTATATCTCTCTGGAAAGTCTCTTTGGGAGAGCAAGATCCCATACTCTGGCTGGCAGGTGGCAGCTGCCAGTATATATACGGCCGGCCTCTCCTTCCCTGCTGCCTGCACTGCCACACCATCTACCTACCTTGCTGCTTGGTGCTTGCGTAGGTGATTATTGCCTACCTGCACTGTTTGCTCCTCCCTGCATGCCGTACGTCATAGGTGATTATTGCCTACCTGCTCGACACTCTTTGCTCCTCCCTGCATGCACATGTCACACTCACATCTACTCCTTGCCATAGGGTTCTGAAACGCCATTGTCAATGACGTTTTGGGCGTGGCTAGCAACGTAAACTCACATGGCGTTTCTATTTGCACTGCAACGCAAAGTAGACTGGCATTTGAATATGGACCAAAAACATCACGGTAGACTGGCATTTCTAAGTGCCGCAGCAACGCCACGGTTTCTGACGTTTTTAAAAGGGTCATATCGTGAAATCTTTTCAAATCGAGTTTATTTTGTGCTTATATTTACTTATAAAGGTAAAAACAGTGTAAAAACCCGATTCATAGTCCCCGATGGATGTCGACGTAGGCTGACGGTGGCCCTGCATCTGACCATCTTACATTTTTTTTTGGATATTAGACTATATATGTTGTTAAGTTATATTCCATTACATTTTTATTGTTAATTCTATAATACTCCCTCCGTCTTAAAATAAGCGTCTTAAGTTTATTACAATTTTGTACGAGAGTTAGTACAATGTTGAGACAGTTATTTTGGGACAGAGGGAGTACTAACCAAGTTTGAACGGCTGTGTACTCCTTTGGATAAAGAGAGTAACACTACTTCAAATGATCACATGGTCTTTGTTTATATTATTTTTATCTATTTGAGATGAGTAAACTTCCTCTCACTCAAATCTTACATATGTATTGTTATTGTTTCATAGCAATACACGTACAACTAGCTACTGATAGTAATGTACAATAAAAGTTAACATTAGATATGATTCTATACATATACTTTGAATAAGAGATTTCTAAGACGCGCGACTAAATGGTATAATTGTGCCTCATAGTGATATCATTTCTTTCTTGACATTGAATATTACTACACTAGATTGTTGGTGGACCAGACAAACCACCAACTTGATTACAATTAATGTCTAGGAACAGGTTCGGACACGATACCATACAACATAATAACATGTAACCATGTAGGTATGTAAACACGATAGATCTGGTTGATAACATCTATAGAAGTGCAAACATATGATCTACTGTTACTTTGGGTGAAGATTAACATAATCACAAGGACCATAAGGTTCAAATAGTTCAGAGAAAAATCCGTTCTTCCTTTTCGGGTTGCATCCCATGTCCTGGCATAGTTGATCATTGTACCAAATATGAACAATTCCAATGCATGATCTACGGAAATAGTCTCGAGAGTAGCGCTTCATAAACTTCTCCCATTCAAGGATATCCCTTTGCATTTCCCTGACACTTGGCAATCTGAAACCACCATCCATAAAATGGGATATCCACTTGGCCATAAGTTCTGTTGTATATATATTTGTCAAGCTCTCTGAATAGCCGATGACTGCGAGTTGTGGAATCTTAGGATGGATGCACTCCCTAAAAAAGGAATTAACACACTATTTGAAATCAAGAAGTTTAAATTACATAAATATTATGCATATATAGCAAGGTGATTACCTATAAAGTGGCACAGTCATTGATGTTGAGCCAACGACTCTACTCTGGAAGTACTTTGAAGTGAACATGTCCTTGATCTTTTGGTCACCCTTAAATCCGGTTCCGAAGATAACGATGTCACTCTTTACTGGAGTGCATTCACCTTCAACATGCACACCTTCTTCACAAAAGCTGAATGTCTTTGACTTCTTAAGGATGATGCTACCTTCCTCAATATTCTTGTAATGATCCTTCGGTGCAATGGCAGCCACGCATGCCACTAGTCCCTCAAAGAAGCTATGGTCAGGCACCATGTCATGCTTCCTCATTGGAATTGAGTAGTAGCTCTCAACAAACTTCGAGAAAATAAACCTCTACTCAACACAAACAAGGAAAACATATGCTTGTCTATGTTAAATCAAAAACAAAACCATCTAAACTTTCAAAATGAACAAGTTCAATTAGAATTATAGGTAAAAATTATAACATGTAGCCCTACCAGTGGAGTCAAGACAGTAGCCAACATGTTGAGGAGAAAGCCTTCACCAGGCTTGTGAATAAGTAGCTCGGCAAAACGGGTGAGATAGAAATTTGATATGTGGACGCCCCAAGCATAGTAGTCTGGTATGATCCAACTCTTTGTTCGTACTATCATCGTGCATGGTTTTTCGGTACCTAAAACAATAATAAACATTTGGTAATAAAATCATAGTCTTTCTATTTTAGCTTTATCGAGGCAACTATAGAACCCAAGACAATATGATCAAGGTAGACATTAACACATTTAAGAAAGCAAAAAATGTCTACATATGGTAACTCTTAGGTCTACCACACTAATTAAGTTTGATATATCAACATTCATGCAAGAGGAAAGGAGATAATCTTATTGTAAAAATATGGCAGCGTGTACGTACCATTCACGTTGGCACATTCATTTGCAATGTCTACTGCCGATCTCAGGTAGCCAATAACAGTGACACGCTTGTCCTTGATCATATCTCTAGCATTTTTGCCTCCCATTTGTGAGTACTCCGTGGAGTGGACAACTTTCCCGTCAAACACTTCTGGGCCTTTGCCAACAGGAAATGTAGGTATGTTGGGCACACCACTGAACCTCCCAACACAAAGGATCGCAAAGTCTGCCTTGTGTACCTGAACTAACAAAATACTTGATTTATGAATGTTGTTTCATTTACACAGAATTATGAATGTTGTTTCATTTACACAGAATTATGAATGTTGTTTCATTTACACAAAGGGAAAATATAGAATTGCACAGACAATTTGATTTATGAATGTTGTTTCATTTACCTAGAAGGTTATATTTAGAAAGAAGTACCCCGAGTTAACAAAATACTACTCCCTCCGATCCATATTACTTGTGGTTTAAATGAATGTATCTAGATGTATATGCATCAGAGGGAGTATTAAAAAATCTTGTCTATCCCTTACCCGATCTATACACATTACATTTCCAAACTGGTGCATACATATTGCCTGATTTCAGTTTTCTTGGTGTAGCACGTTTTCGTAGAAATGTTGATGTTATTGTACCTATGTAGAAACATCTTAGAGAGTAAAAATTCCGTACTTCCAATGTTATGTGGCCTATGTACAAAACAAATATGATTTGATAGTTTATTTGAGTACTTATCTGTTTCCGGGGTGTAGTCTGGTCGTAAGATTACTATCGATTATATCTTGGTGTTTGTACTGTTGTTCGGCTGTAAAAGTTTGACATCCTATATATCCAAACACATGGTCCTTGAAAAACAGGAAGCTGCGTGAGGCCTTAAAAAACACTGCATGGATCCTCAAGATCAAACCACCCAACAACGTCTCCGCGGAGAACGTCTCACAGTTCTTCTCCCTTTGGATGCTCTTGCATGAGGTCGAACTCGATGAGCTAACCGAGGATGACATCCTTTGGAAGCACACAGCTTCGGGGCTCTACTCCGCAGCATCCGCATACAAGGCTCAATTTATGGGAATGGTCCTCTCGCCCATGAATAGGATGGTTTGGAAGGCCTGGGGTCCTCCAAAGATCAAGTTCTTCGCTTTGTTGGCTCTGCAAGATAGAGTCTGAACTGTTGATAGGTTGGCGAAGCGAGGGTGGCCAAACTATGATCTTTGCCCTCTTTGCAAGAGGGTGCAAGAATGTGGAACTGACCTATTCTACAAGTGTCGCTACACTAGAGGTTATGGTCCATGGTCATTGATAAATATCACATTCTCGGGCTTGACATGAATGCTTGGCCCTTGATTGAGTCGGTTGCTGTTTGGTGGGCAAGTATTTGCGATAGCGCTACCCCTTTCAGGCAAGCAAAGACATCCCTCACCATGCTTGTTTCATAGACTATTTGGAACGAGCGAAATGCAAGGGTCTTCAAGCATAAGAGCGCGCCACCAACTATTTTGCTCGCTTCCATCGCGATTGAGGCCAACCTATGGATCACCGCCGGTGCTAGAAAACTAGGGTCCATAATATTGCGAGAGTAATTCGCATGTCGTGTAATTGGATTGTTTGTAAGAAACCCTATTCTCTCTTAATTAATAGATGAGGCAAAGCTTTTGCCTCCATTAAAAAAAACATATGGTCCTCACTAACTCGTTTCTCCCAACGTGCAAGCATGCATATGATCGGTGCCGAATGGTATTTTATTCTGAGATGCAGGTTATGTGTTGATGGCAGAGGATTGGTCGTATTGTAAGACCCCTTTCACGCAAGCAAAAACATCCCTCACCATGCTTGTCTTATAGACTATTTGGAACGAGCGAAATGCAAGGGTCTTCAAGCATAAGAGCGCGCCACCAACTATTCTGCTCGCTTCCATCGCGATTGAGGCCAACCTATGGATCACCGCCGGTGCTAGAAAACTAGGGTACATAATATTGCGAGAGTAATTCGCATGTCGTGTAATTGGATTGTTTGTAACAAACCCTATTCTCTTTTAATTAATAGATGAGGCAAAGCTTTTGCCTCCGTTAAAAAAAACATATGGTCCTCACTAACTCGTTTCTCCCAACGTGCAAGCATGCATATGATCGGTGCCGAATGATATTTTATTCTAAGATGCAGGTTATGTGTTGATGGCAGAGGATTGGTCGTATTGTAAGAATTCATGGAACCGTGATTGGCTATCATTCTCTTAGTATGTCTCATGATGAATGAATTAGGGGTGAGGCATGAAAATTATCATTGTATAATGCTAGTTATATTCCCTAAAATGTAAAACCATACAACATTTCAAGTACAATAAATCATATGTTCCGATCTCGATCATATTATTGTTCCAAATATTATGTTCCATACTATCAAGTATCATTGAGATATATTGCAATCGATTCTCTTAATTAGCAACACGCGTGGTATATTCTAATTTTGTATATGATTGCTGCCGGATGATATATTTTTTGGCATGCCGGGGGATGAGTTGGTGGTACAGAAGTGGAAGCACTGTAATAATTTGTGGAACCGTGTTTTTCTATCATTCCTTTACTATCTCTCTCTATGAATGAATTAGGGGCGAGGCCCCTTATAACTAAAAAACAAGACTTCACCACGTGACATATGTGGTAAATCCAAATAATAATAAAAAAACTAAGAAAGAGACTTTGGTTCCTTCTCCTAGTGTTTTCCCCTGTACATGGAGTATCTCTTGAAGCAGAAAAAACAGAAATGTAGATGTTGATTTATATCATTTTCAAAGGCCACGTGTCATATTTTGGATTTGGTGGCACTTCTATGTGGTGTGACTGTGTGACAGTGTGAGTGTGACGCTCCCAAAAATCAAATTGGTAGGTGCAGCATATATATCATCCTATGAAAGTCAAACGAATCAATATCAGCAACAGTGCAGTGCACTATTCTGAGCGCACCAATGGTGGCGTGTAACGTATAACAAGGGGAAAGTCCTATTCTGCTTCCGAGATCAAATACTCCCACGTAAATAGTAAAATTAAAAAAAAAATATTTTTTTTGTTATAAACTTTTACAAATATTTTATATGTGTATCAAAATTCAGTACGAAATAACGTTGGTGAAAGTCTTAGCAAAAAAACAAAATCAAAAGTCCAAAATGTATCAAAAACTAGCATTTTTAGAGCAGTGATTTTTTCTTTTGTCATGATTTTCACAAATGTTATTCCGAGCTGAAATTTTATAAACATGCAAAACATTTGTCAAAGCTTACCTAAATAAAATCATTTTTTAATTTTTTTACTATTGTTTTTGGATTTTACAGTTCGTAAGAGAGCATATAAGCTTGGAAGCAAAAAGTCCATGTCCATAACAAGGGGCATACACACAGTATATACACCGTTGGACGTATGTGCAAACATCTTATGTTGGATCCTTACCTCCACGAGGCCGTCGGCATCGGCCACCGTGAGCAGCCACTCTCCGTCCCCGGAACCAAACGCCTCGCCGCACCCAGCCCAGTCCCCCCACGCCGCCATCTCCTCCTCGTCGACGCCCACGTACTCCATCCCGACCACCCTGCGGCCGAACCTGATGCAGTCAAGCACGCCGAAGCGGCGCGCGTAGGCGTCGAGGTAGTCGGCGACCTGGCGGTGGTCCGGGAACACCTCCGTGACGGACTCCGGCCACGGGAAGTCGGAGTACTGGAACATGGGCCGCGGCGTCTGGAGCCTGGTGCACTCCGGCGCGTGCGCCCACACGCCGCCGAGGACGGTGTCCGCCTCGAAGACGGCCGGCCGGCAGCCGCGCTCCAGCAGGTGCTTGCACGCCGCTAGGCCGCTCAGGCCAGCGCCGACGATGGCCACCCTCTTCTTGTCCATGGTAGACCTTGTTGCGTGCGTGCGACGGTGTTCCACGGACTCACGGTGAGAATGGCATGCCGCTGTGTGGTGGGCTGGTGGCATAATCATATGAACGAGCTGTCCTCGTCGCACTGTCGCCGCCGTCTCTTTCAACCGCTCGTACGCCGGAAACACAGCCACTCGTGTTGAGCACCTTCAAGATGCTCACGTCAATACGGCGCGAACGTCGCCATCCTCCCTGCACTGCTGCCCGTGGGCGCGTATAGGCGTGGTGCATCCCATCCCTCTTAGTTCTCTGCAGGCCCGCTTGTGCGGCACTGTACCAAAATTTGGCGTCCAATAAAAATTATAGCGTATCGCTGTAACATTTTTATTTAATGCGTGGGGTTGCATATTGCTTTAGCACACGATCAAAAACACGTGTCCAACCAAGCAAACAGTGCAAATTGTAAAGCGCGTGCAATTCCACGATCCAAATATGCTACGCACAATAGCGTTTTTCAGCGCGTGCTCAAAATTGTTTGGTGGATAGTTTTACAGCCTCTGTTGGAGGGTCCGGTGTCCAATAAACGATTTTTTCAGCACGCGTAGCACTTTTTGTGCAGTTAGAGCATCTTCAACGGACGCATAAAAGTTTCGTGCAAAAATAATAATTTTAACACATCACTATAGCACTTTTAGCACGTCGGAGACAACATTTGTTCTCAGATGTCAAAACGCGCATTTAAAAAATATACACTGCAAATTATGAAGTGCGCGTAATTGAATACCCCAAATTTGCTGCTTGCGGTAGCGCTTTTTAAGAGTAATGCTACACATACGGACGTCTACGGAGGGTTTACAGGCTCGTTGGATGTGATTCGATGAAAGATTGATTAAGGGCGGCGGCCCCACCAGTGAAAATCAGGGGGCAATTAAATTAGGCTACGTTGCCATTCCGTAAAAGTCTGTAACAAGTTGTCCGTACGTTTAGCATTATCGGCTTTTTAATGTGTGCCTTAAACTTTTTTCTGCGTAAAGTATTTTACAGTCTTTATTGGAACTGTCAGACGTCAAAAAAACGAATTTTAACGCGGAGAGCTGTTTTTAAACGCATGCTCTAAACTGGTTTCGCTCCCTGGGTCTAGAGAAATGTTGTTGTAGAGCACTGTTTTAACTTTTATAAATAGCGCACTCACTGTAGCCGCGCTGACGTATATGATGGCGTTACAGCTCAGTGGTGCCTTGCCGTTGTCCGTCCGAGTAGGCCGGCTCAAGGACCCCTGTGCCGTTTCTCGCCCGGGGCCATCATGTGGGCTCATTGGCTCTGCAGAAGGAATACAGTTACTTAACAAGCACAAGTAAGTTACACAGATTTACTTAAGCTATATCACACAACAAGTAGGTGAACAACACAAGATACTAGATCACACTATATCAACACGATATATCAAGGGCTGCAAGTATGAACGTGTGGATATAGCGGGTATGCTTGAATGATTAATCTTGTACACGAAATAACCAACACAATATAATAAGCACAACCAATATGCAATGTATGTATGCTCAAATAACACAAGTAAACCACAAGTGAAGAGTTAGGGTTACGGATAACCAAGGTCACTGAGACGAAGATGTATCCCGATGTTCACTTCCTTGGAGGGAAGCTAGTCACCGTTAGAGAGGTGGATGTTACCACGAAGGGACACCAACGGCACGAAGGCTCACCCTATTCTCCCTTTGAGATAACACCACGAAGACGTTTCTCAACCACTAGTGGTAAGCCTTTGAGGTGGCTTTCAAACCCTCACAAACTTTTCCGGGGGAAATCACACGGATTGATTCCTCTCCGAAGAACTCCTACCGCCTAGGAGTCTCCAACCTCCAAGAGTAACAAGATCACGGGGAATGCTCAAAACTTGCTCAAATCACAAATAGCTTGGGTTGAGGGAAGGAGAGGGAGACGATCTATCTTTTGATTGGAACAACTCTCAAAGGGGCTCACAAATGCTCTTGGGATCTAAGATTTGGAGTGAGCAAATGTGTGTGAGGTGGAAATGTGTTCTTATGAGGATAAGGATGTGTTTGGCCACCCTCTCACGAAGTGGGAGGGGGTATTTATAGTGGGGAGAGAAAAAGAGCCGTTGGGGACACTTTAAGTCACACAGGATCCGGACGTCCGACAGTTGTCGGAACTCCGGCCGTCCGCGAGGGGTCGGACGTCCGACAGGGGTCGATCGTCTGAGGCCTGTAGATACGACTGAAACTATTTTGAATTAAACAGCGACCGGACGTCCGACAGGGGTCGGTCGTCCGAGGCCTGAAGATACGACTGAACCTATGTTGAATTTATCACCCACCGGACGTCCGGAGAGGACCGGAAATCCGAGTTATACATCTCAACTTCTACTCGTGGTAGGTTCCGGATTTCCGACGGGTGTCGGACGTCCGGCGCTCGGACGTCTCGCGGGAGCCGGATTTCCGAGATATAGAACTCATGTTCTTCTGGTGCAGGCCTCCGGATTTCCAAAGCCAGTCGGTCGTCCGAGCCTTGACTGGCCCTCGGAAGTCCGGAGGGAGCCGGAAGTCCGAGTTAAATGGCTCAAGTTTCTCTGGTGCATAGTTCCGGAATTCCGAAGCTGGTCGGCAATCCAGGCCTCGGACGTCCGGAGAGAGCCGGAAGTCCGAGTTATATGGCTCTGATTTCTCTCGTATAGGATTCCGGATTTCCGAAGCTGTCGGTCGTCCGGCCCTCGGACGTCCGGAGGAGACTGGATGTCCAAGGCACTGGTTCTGTTTTCAGATAACAGCAGAGCAGTGGAGATGTGGTCTGAACAGAAAGTGAAGATGTAGTTTGAGCAAGTTCATCGCAAAACCTGTGATCCCCTCTTAATAGTGCGGGATCCCTAAGGACTCAAGAATCATAAAAGAGTACTGATGATCCATACTTGAGTGTATACTTTTATTTGTTGATCATCACTCCGCACAACTAACGTCAAAGGAACTGATACCTTTGAGTTAGCCCTTTCACCTGAGCTTGATGTTGTTGTTCCTTCTTGGCTCAAGTTGAAAGCAAGACATGATGAAGTCTTCAAGTAGCTTTCCCATACACAATGCGGAAAGCCTAGCTTATGTATTCATCTTCATTTGTCCACCATGTGAACATCCACAAGAATAAAGCATGTAGTGCTCAGGAATGCTTATCTTGATCTTGTCCTTGTTAGCACATGAGGTTGTCCTTATCAACATCCTTGTTAGCTTATGTTTCAATGATATATTCGTGTTGATCCACTTGAACTTGCACACCACAACCTTGATGACGATCACCACTTGACGTCATCCTTCATGGGTTGTATGAGATCTTCCTTTTGACGCAAGCCCAATGAAAGCACACCTAACCCCCACACAGGAGTCTCACAAAGACCATGGGTTAGTACACAAACACGTAATGGACAATGCTTACCATACCATGGGATCACTTGATCCCTCTCGGCACATCTTATACGCTTTGTGTGTTGATCATCTTGATTTACTCTTTGTCTGAGATCTTGATCAAGCTAGTGTTTCTATGACCATTCTTTGGATAATACCTTGAATAACATCTTGGTCATCATATAAACTCCTTGAACCCAACAGATGGACTTCAAGAAGTGCCTTGAATAACATCTTGGTCATCATATAAACTCCTTGAACCCAACAGATGGACTTCAAGAAGTGCCTATGGACAAATCCTATAAATATAACTTAAGGCAACCATTAGTCCATAGTAATTGTCATCAATTACCAAAACCACATATGGAGATATATGCTCTAACACAAGCCGGGACCAAAGGTGCTCCACGTGGGCGCCTCGGAGCGTCCTCAGGGGCAGGCGACCATATATATACAATTATATGGAGATCTGAATTATCGGGACTAGAGCCCGTCTATTCAATTACATGGACCAACATCAGTAATGGCCCCTAGCTACACTAAATCGTCCTTTGTCATCTATAGCTTCCGTCCTCAGAAAGGTCGCAAGCTCCTCTGCAACAGCAATCGTCTGGTAGGGACTTCTCCCTCATGGCCGTGTACTATATAAGAAGAGGAGATGAATATGAATATCAATCATGATAACAAATAATGACGGGTAAAAATAGAGGTGTGAATGTTCATTGCTTACGTTGTATCTGTGATCCTTGTGCTCAGAGGTAAACGTGCGAATGGTCTCGCAAACATAGTATCCGCATAGATGCGTCCCCCGTGGCTGCTGGTCGCACTTTACGAGAATAGAATATATATAATCAAAATAATAATCTAGCATCATAAATGTATTGAAAATAGAAGTATATCATACTACTACTTACCTGAGACGCTCTAAAGGTCAGCTTCTCAGGCTCGATACCGGGAGTCACGCACTTGAACCGCTTCCAAACCCTGCCCGACAAGGAAAATGATTTGCTAAGTTTTTCATTAATTGATATATCCGAAAATCATCGAAAGAGACCGATAGAGTGCAAGAATGATTGAAATTACCCTTGGAGCATGTCCTGTAGGCTTTGGAACTGTTCCAAGGGTCTCGATAATGGGTCGAAGGCATCAACTCTTCCCTTACCAATTTGAATGTCCAACAGAATCCAATGGAAGCTGCACATGTGTGTGTGTGTGTGTGTGTGTGTGTGTGTGTGTGTGTGTGTATATATGTGTGTGTGTGTGTGTGTGTGTGTATATATATGTGTGTGTGTGTGTGTGTGTGTGTGTGTGTCAGTAAATTATCAATTACACTTATAAGTGAACGGACACAACAGAGTAAAGACCCTCACCTTAAGTTGTATGGAAACAGTATGTGGTCACAGAAATTTTGATCTGTTAGAAACCTTAGAAGGTTTTCCTCCGTCTCCTTGGGTTTATCAGTTAGCGTCGCTATATGTATTATATCTGGGTCAATAAACCCAATATTTAGGATGTTCCTACTTTTACATTCCAGAATCTTCATTCTGCATAATAGAGTACAAGTTATATGTAGACAATGAATTGACATAACTAAACAAGTTATATGTAGACAACGAATTGAAAAACTTACAAACAATAGCAACTCATAAGCGATTTGTCGAGGGCGTCGGCATTGTACATCTGGAAGAGTTCATCAAAGTCGATATGGATTTCTTCGGGGCGGTCGTAGTACTCCCGTGGGACACTCACCACGATCATCGTTCTCCCATTCTTTGATTCACTTAAGTACCATGTATGCAAGTAACGCATATTTGCTGGGAGATCATCTTTGCTGACCAAAGGCGCTCCCATGACAAACTTTGGCTTAGGGGCTACCACAGCCTTGGGTAACCTGTCGTCTTGGGAAGCCAGAACGTCTTCAACCGAGATACCCCATTAATCCGCCCACTTCTTTGCTAATTCCAAATCTTGCCCCTGCACCAGAGGGAGAACATTCTCGGGTAACACCCTGAGGGGTGGGATCGACTGTTTGGACTGTTGTCCAAGTTGAGGAACGTCTGATCTTTTTTGCTTGTAGTTGAACTTGATTTGCTCCCACTTGCACTTGCACGTGATCTGCTCTTTTTCCCTTCCTTCTGCAATGTGCGTGTATAGTCATCAGGCTTATGGTGTAAATCATACTATGATGGAAGGTTCGTGAAGTATTTTGCAAATGCTATTTGCTTCTCGGTGTATTCCGGGCAGGGCTCGGGTTCCTTCTTTTTCATTTGTGCATCATGATGTTACTTTGCTATCCTGGCGTTTTCCTCGGCGGTACGATCATAAGGTCTGATAGGAAGATTAGCATGAGGTACCTTTGGGAGGGGTGACAGTTTGCGCTTTGGGGAGCTCCGTCACTTAGAAATCATCGACGGAGCGTTCTTGCTGGCACGCTTCCGCTTAGTATTCGGAGTGGGCGGCGGCGGAGACGGACGACCCAAGTCCGGCGACGGTGATCGAGATGGACTCGTGTTGTGCTGGCCGTCGTCATGTGGAGGGCTTGGAGGTGATGGAGGTGTAGGTGACCTGCGACGACTCGGAGGCGGTGTTGTCCTTGGGGCCGAGCCTGGAAGCTTGATGTAGTTCTTGTCCCATAGGATGACTCCATCCAGTACTTCTCCGAGTGTCCTCTCATCTTCGGGTCCAGCTATGTCGAGCTCCATATCATGAAACCCCGCCATGATTTCATCCACCCCAACTTTAGCAAAGCCAGCTGGAATCTCACGGCCATGCCAACGTGCATCAGGGCCAGAAGGTAAAGCTTGTCCGACGGCCACCTTCATGGATATGTTCTTGAATTTCTGATGGAGTTCACATGATGTTGACTCCTTGATTCCATCCACGGGGTAGCCGGGACCGCCCTCTATCATTCTTCGTGCATCGTCGGGCGGGGCCTCAGATTCAGCCACGCTGCTTTTCCGCTTAGATGGGGCGCCGGTAATATCGAGTGCAGGATCTTCCTGGCGCGCTACTCCTCTAAGCTCATCAATCTGCTTCTGTTGCTCGTTAATCCTGTCAAGCAACTGGTTGAACTTGTCATTCTCCTCATCCTGCTGTCGCTTCTTTGCTCTCGCTCGGCTTCTGTAAGTGTCTTGGTCTCTGGCAAACCCAAGCCACCACGGGTAAGAAGGACCGAAGCCTCCATGTTCGTCGTTGCCGAGGACCAGTGTGAGCAAATCTTTCTCTCTATCTGCAGTGAACTGTCTTTTTGCCTCCTTAATTTCTTTCACTATCTTTTTCCAATTCTCCCTGGGTATCCTAAGACCGTCACTGCAGATGAGGTCCCCTGTTTCTTTGTCGTACGAACCACCATGCACAAGGAACCAATTTATTGCTGTCAATTCCCACTCATCACGGAGTGGTTCACGTATGATGCCTTTAGCTAGCAGATCTTGCTCTTTCTTATCCCACTTTGGGATGGCAGACTCATAGCCCCCTGGCCCCAGCGTGTGGTGATATTTCTTCTTGTCGGCATTTTTCTTGTTATTTTCTGATAATGCCTTGGCATCTTCTGACTCCTTGTACTCTTGAAATGCCTTCCAGTGATTCGCCTGCTTGGCTAGATACCCCTCGAGTACTGGCACTTTCTTTGTCTTCAGATAGTTTTTCCATAGCTTCTTCTTCCAGCTACGAAACAGTTCGACCATCTTCTTTAGAGTCCACTGCTTGACTTTGGCCCTCAGTTTTTTTGCGACATCTTCATTCTCACATTCTGGTAGGTTGAAATGTGACATGAGATCATTCCAAAGATTATCTTTGTACCTTTCGGCGACATAGTCACTATCGGCTGCCCCTTTGTGCTTGTTCCACTCCCGAACGCTGATCGGGACGTGATCCCTAACGAGAACTCTGCATTGCTTCTTGAATGTGTCAGCAGCATTCTTAGGAAGCTTGGGTTCGCCCGTAGGCAATATCACCTCAAAGGTGTAATGCGTCCGTGCATCCAACTTTCTAGTCGGGCCTCGTTTCGTAGATTTGCTCGATGTGTAGGCCTAACACTACAAGAAATATGCTCATAGATGACGTTTTTTAAGATGTCGTTGATGAATTTGTCATAAATCTATGACGATTTCATCCGAGACCGTCGTAAACCGTTTGAGGGGATCAAATCTACATATAAATTACGACGATGTGAGTCAAAAACGTCGTAACCGCATAAGATGAGATCGTCATAACTTTTACGACGATTATAAAAATGTCGTAACATGTTCTAACTATGTTGACATGTCACTCGTGGGTCCATTCTATCCCACCTTATCCTAATTTATGAAGCAACCTACTATTCTATCACTCCAAAAATTCTTGAAGAATTCTCATAAATACTTTGGATCATATATTCCTCAAATATGTGAAAACCCTTTCTTTCATAGTTCAAAAATAATTCTGCAATATTCATTTTCTTATTCTGTTCAGAATAGCATTTTATGAAGGAAGTGCTATTTCTATTTCTTTGATTACCCTCATATTTTTTGGACACTCTTTCCTATCCAAATAATTTTTTAGACACTCTGTTCAGAATAGTACAATAAGACATCATTTTTTAGAATTTTTCACGTGAAAGTTGTCAGACAGATTCATGCGTTTTATTCTCATTAGTGGAACTAGCAAAATGGCTCGTGCGTTGCCAGGAAGAAAAAAAAACATAATCTCCAATGATGGTAACCACATTATGTTCACATATCATCGCTTAATTTAGGAATTTTGTGCACAAATGCAAGAAAATGTTTCTTCTTTTAAATTTATTCACAAGTTGAAGCAATTTTTACATTTTTAAAAAATATATATCATGGTTGTAAAAAATCTTGGTAACTCAAAGATTTATTCTGAATTTCAAGACTTTTTTTAGAAAACATACAATAATAATCCGATTCATCCAACAGTTAATTCTTCAAAATTCACACAGGTATATTGTCACAAAGACTTAGAAACATTAATGTTTAACTACATATATTAGATCTTTCATGAACAATTTTACAAATATGGGAACAATTTTAAAATCAAGAACATTTTTTACAATTTACGAACATTTACTAAAAATCATGAATATTTTTTATATTTCGAACGGGTTTAAATATTTTCTTTTGAATTTGCGACCAATTCAAGAAAATACAAACATAATTTTTGATGTTGGAGGATTTTATTTTAAATTCACAAACATTTTTTGAAACGCGTGAAGTTTTTCTAAATAAACAAACATTTTTATAAATCAGTAATATATTTATTAAATTCATGGACATTGTTTTCGAATTTGCAAAAAAAATAAAAATCCGACGCTTTTTTTGAATCCTATTTTTAATTCAAAATAAAATTTCGTCAGCATTTTAATTCAAAATTCCGATTTTTTAATATGCAAAACTTTTTGTATTTTTTCACATATTACAAGTGAAATATAGAGCTATCTCCAATATTCGTCAAATGAATGTACATTCGTCAAATGAATGTATATGTATACAATATAGAGCTATCTCCAATATTTTTCACATATTACAAATGATTGTCGAACTTCATATGTATACCTCGCCGGACTTTATTATTTCTTCACCGGCTTCTCCACTGGCTTCTCCATCAGTGGAGCTATCACCTTCTCCGTCATTGGACCTATCTCCTGCCCCATCGGCTTCATCTTCGTGTCGGTCGACCTCCATTCCATATCCGGAGGGGTTTAGATATGACGACGGAGATTCAGCTGGTTCAACGTCGGGGCCGTCTTTGATTATATCTTCGAGAAGTTCTTCCTCTTCGAGGTTCCTGATATGTGGATCCATAGTTCTGCAAAAAACGGATATTTGATTAACTAATAAACTAACAAACTATAAAAGAGGGGTTGGAAACTTCGAAGTATCGTTTTATATAGGAGGACCTTTAGTCCCGGGTCTTGCCTAGAACTTAAACTCTAAAATATGTCTAACGAATTCTCTTAACCTTTAAGGATTTAACAAAATGGCGACATTCTAGATGTGTAGAAAATGATCCTATTTTTCCTCATCTCATCTACCCTTCTACATGTCACATTGTTTAGTGTCAAAGGACTTTGTTGAACTTTGTACCAAAAAAGAATTATTCTATCAGGAACTCCGTTCGAAAACAACTTTAGTCCCGGGTCGTGAATTCACCCGGGACTCCTAGATTTCTGCATAGTATTCAAAGTAGGAGTACTTTTCCAATTTGAGCATTCAATAAGCAAAACCAAATCGTAAAATAAAGTAGTATTCAAATTAGCATGCATTCAATTATAAGCAAAACTACATCATCTCTTATGTCCGTACATCGTCGAATATTATCACTAATACTCCTCGAATACTATCATACATATAGCATCACTGAAAGAGCTAGAACCGTAGCGCCCGACGGGTATCGTCGCGGGCGGTGGACACCCAAAGAGAAGGAACCATCACAGGATCATAGCTCCAGTGAGATCCCTGAAGAACCTGCCAGGTATGCTCGAACCTGCCCTCCAACGCAACCATGTAGCGACGGACGTGCTCATCCTCCTCGCTGACACGGTGACGTACCACCTCCGCGGTGTCCGAAAACCTCGGCACCGTCACTGGCCCACGCGACCGCCACCAAACAAGGATCGGGTCAACAATGGGCTGGCTCCTCACCAACCTACGCCCTCCGGAAGGTAGCACCTCCCAATACCAGCCGGGCGGAGCCCAGTCCCGGACGTGGCCCCTCTGATCAAGCAGGTGTCCTCCGCCGAGTCGATGACGAGGATGCGGGATAGGCATCGTAAAATGAACTAAAAAAGTAAACTAGTTCTATTAATTTTCTAAAAAAATGAACCAAATATTCTACAAGTAACACTTAAGCATATACAATAGCAAAATTAAGCAATAATCTAAAAAACACTAATTAAGCATCTATATACGTAGAAATGTCTTCTTCTTCTTCTTCTTCTTCTTCTTCTTCTTCTTTCTTATTTTCTTCTCCGCTTCTTCTTCTCCTATTTTTCTTCAACTTCTGTTCTTCTACTTCTCCTCTTCTTCTATTTTTCCTCTTTTTCTCCTCTCCTCCTCTTCTTATTCTCCTTTTTCTTCTTTTCTTCTCCTCCTCTTCTTATTTTCCTTTTTCCTATTCTTATTTTCTTATTTTTGTTCATCTTTCTTCTTCTTGTAACGCTAACCTAATTCTAAATATTACTAACCCTAATAATCTAGCACAAACCTAATAACAATAGGAATTAAATGACAAAAAAATCTTTTCTTGTTTTCTTCTCCTTTTTCTTCTTTTCTTCTCCTTTTTCTTCTCCTTTTTCTTCTTTTCTTCTCCTCCTCACCGGCCGGCACGATGGCGGCGGTGGCGTCCCCGCCGGTGGGCCCCGGCGGCTCGTCCTTCGTACGTGTTGGGGAGGAGGAGGGGGCGGGGGACTTACCGGAGTGGGCAGGGCCACGGCGCCGGCGAGGAGGACGGCGGGGCGACAAGGAGGCCGTCGAGGAGGACGATGAGGAGGCCGACGAGGAGGACGGCGGGCAGCCTGGCGGCGTCGAGGATCCGTTGCCGCGCCGGGCAGGAGAGGAGAGCGAGAGAAAGAAGAGAACGAAATGGATTTTCGTCCGCGCCGTATATATAGTAGGATCTTTAGTCCCGGTTCAGGGCTCGAACCGGGACTAAAGACACCCTTTAGTCCCGGGTGGAGCCACGACCCGGGGCTAAAGACCCCTTTTCGGCAGGCGAGGAGGCGGGAAACGAGGGGCTTTAGTCCCGTGTAGGGACTCGAGCCGGGACTAAAGACACCCTTTAGTCCCGGGTCCAGCCACGACCCGGGGCTAAAGACCCCTTTTCGGCAGGCAGCACGCGAGGGGCTTTAGTCCCGGGTCGTGGCTCCAACCGGGACTAAAGCCCCTCCGCTGGCTGCACGATAAGTTTAGTCCCACCTCGCCCAGCGAGGGGCACTGACACTAGTTTATAAACCCCGTCGCAGCATCTCCATCGATCTCCTCTCTAAAGCAGGCTTACGGGCCTAAACAGACTGTAAATTTAAAAATTGAAACTATATTTGAAATTATGGAGAAAATTCAACGTGAATTCAAAGTGAGGTCACTTTGAATTTAGGTTTAATTTTCTCTATAAATTCTCATATAGTTTCAATTTTTTCTATTTTCAAAATTAATTATTTTGACTATCCAAACTATTAACTATTTTGTTATTTTCAATTAAAAACTATGTTTATTAAAATTCTTTTTGCATATTTGAGAATTTAACAAAACTATGAAAATGAAAAGTGTTTGAAATTGAATAAATAATTCAAAACTACTTTCTATTTTCAAAATTAATTATTTTGACTATCCAAACTATTAACTATTTTGTTATTTTCAATTAAAAACTATGTTAATTAATTTTTTTTCATATTTGAGAATTTAACAAAACTATGAAAATGAAAAGTGCTTGAAATTGAATAAATAATTCAAAACTATTTTCTATTTTCAAAATTAGTTATTTTGACTATCCAAACTATTAACTATTTTTTTATTTTCAATTAAAAACTATGTTTATTAAAATTCTTTTTGCATTTTTGATAATTTGATAAAACTATGATAATGAAAAGTGTTTGAAATTGAATAAATAATTCAAAACTATTTTCTATTTTCAAAATTAATTATTTTGACTATCCAAACCATTAACTATTTTGCTATTTTAAATTAAAAACTATGTTTATTAAAATTCTTTTTGCATATTTGAGAATTTGACAAAACTATGTTAATGAAAAGTGTTTGAAATTGAATAAATAATTCAAAACTATTTTCTATTTGCAAAATTAATTATTTTGACTATCCAAACTATTAACTATTTTGTTATTTTGAATTAAAAACTATGTTTATTAAAATTCTTTTTGCATATTTGAGAATTTGACAAAACTATGATAATGAAAAGTGTTTGAAATTGAATAAAAAATTCAAAACTATTTTCTATTTTCAAAATTAATTATTTTGACTATCCAAACTATTATTTGGTATTTTTCGTGCATTTACTTATTTGTTTTGAGCTAGTTGACCCTAAAATTGAAAAGCACTACAAATGAACTCTGAAAATGTTGAAAGTTGGCATGTTATCATCATTTCACCCACATAGCATGTGTTTAAAAAGTTGACAGGGCTACGACAAAAACTGGATGCACTTCGTGTACAAAACGGACAATCTCTCTCGAAGTATCAGCGTTTCGAACGAGAACTCATCTCTTACAAAGGGATTTCATTTTTTGAACTTATTTGAACTCCATACTTTTTGTGTGTTCAAAATGCACCATTCAAAGGCACATCACAAAATTTCAACAATTTCTGACTTAATTTGGTATATTTCGTGCATTTACTTATTTTTTTTGAGCTAGTTGACCCTAAAATTGAAAAGCACTACAAATGTACTCTGAAAATGCTGAAAGTTGGCATGCTATCATCATTTCACCCACATAGCATGTGTTAAAAAGTTGAGAGGGTTACGAGAAAAACTGGATGCACTTCGTGTACAAAACGGACAATCTCTCTCGAAGTATCACCGTTTCGAACGAGAACTCATATCTTACAAAGGGATTTCATTTTTTTGAACTTATTTGAACTCCATACTATTTGTGTGTTCAAAATGCACCATTCAAAGGCACCTCACAAAATTTCAACAATTTCTGACTTCATTTGGTATTTTTCGTGCATTTAGTTATTTTTTTGAGCTAGTTGACCCTAAAATTGAAAAGCACTACAAATGAACTTTGAAAATGTTGAAAGTTGGCATGCTATCATCATTTCACCCAAATAGCATGTGTTATAAAGTTGAGAGGGTTACGACAAAAACTGGATGCACTTCGTGTACAAAACGGACAATCTCTCTCGAAGTATCAGCGTTTCGAACGAGAACTCATCTCTTACAAAGGGATTTCATTTTTTTGAACTTATTTGAACTCCATACTTTTTGTGTGTTCAAAATGCACCATTCAAAGGCACATCACAAAATTTCAACAATTTCTGACTTCATTTGGTATATTTCGTGCATTTACTTTTTTTTTTGAGCTAGTTGACCCTAAAATTGAATAGCACTACAAATGAACTCTGAAAATGTTGAAAGTTGGCATGATATCATCATTTCACCCACATAGCATGTGTTAAAAAGTTGAGAGGGCTACGAGAAAAACTGGATGCACTTCGTGTACAAAACGGACAATCTCTCTCGAAGTATCAGCGTTTCGAACGAGAACTCATCTCTTACAAATGGATTTCATTTTTTTGAACTTATTTGAACTCCATACTTTTTGTGTGTTCAAAATGCACCATTCAAAGGCACATCACAAAAATTCAACAATTTCTTTACTTCATTTGGTATTTTTCGTACATTTACTTATTTTTTTGAGCTAGTTGACCCTAAAATTGAAAAGCACTACAAATGAACTCTGAAAATGTTGAAAGTTGGCATGCTATCATCTTTCACCCTCATAGCATGTGTTAAAAAGTTGAGAGGGCTACGACAAAAAATGGATGCACTTCGTGTACAAAACGGACAATCTCTCTCGAAGTATCAGCGTTTCGAACGAGAATTCATCTCTTACAAAGGGATTTCATTTTTTTGAACTTATTTGAACTCCATACTTTTTGTGTGTTCAAAATGCACCATTCAAAGGCACATCACAAAATTTCAACAATTTCTTTACTTCATTTGGTATTTTTCGTACATTTACTTATTTTTTTGAGCTAGTTGCATCACAAAGTATCAGCGTTTCGAACGAGAACTCATCTCTTACAAAGGTTTATTAAAATTATTTTTGCATATTTGAGAATTTGACAAAACTATGAAAATGAAAAGTGTTTGAAATTTAGTAGATTCCATACATGCATTACATAAAAGGTTTAATAAATTATTACATTATTGCACCAATATTCCTATCTATTATTTCTGTTTTCTTCTGGGTCGTAGCCATGGAGAATCTTCATCATTCAGTAGGATGCTTGGGTCAGTTTTCACTTTGAAGGGCGGAATTTCATGAAACTTATTATAATCTACTGACATGTCTGTCTTGTCATCTACTCCCACGATGTTTCTTTTCCCTGAAAGAACTATGTGGCGTTTTGGCTCATCGGACGATATCTTCTTTTGCTAATTTCTTTTTCTCGTTTTTGTAGACATGTACTTCACATAGAAAACCTGAGCGACATCATTGGCTAGGACAAATGGTTCGTCCATGTATGCAAGATTGTTGAGATCCACTGTTGTCATGCCGTACTTTTGGTCTACAACTACCCCGCCTCCCATCAGCTTCACCCATTTGCACCGAAACAAAGGGATCTTAAAAGTAGGTCCATAGTCAAGTTCCCATATCTCCTCTATGTACCCGTAATATGTTTCCAAACAGTGCCCATTCTCGTCTGTTGCATCAAAGCGGACACCACTATTTTGGTTGGTGCTCTTCTTATCTTGGGCAACCGTGTAAAATGTATTCCCATTTAGCTCATACCCTTGGAAAGTACATATAGTCGAAGATGGTGGCCTGGCCAAACAGTACAGCTCATCTCCAACGGTGTCGTCATTCATGAGATGTGTCTGCAACCAACTGTCGAAAGTCTTCTCGTGTTCCCCTTTAATCCAAGAGTCAGCCTTCCCCGGGTTTTCGGAGCGTAGAATATTCTTGTGTCTCATGATATACGGAGCCACCACGGTGGAATTGTGTAGAACTGTGTAGTGTGCTTGAGAGAAAGCATGCCCGTCCATACATACTTTTGTTGTCCTTCCTAGTGTGCCTTTTCCTGTCAGCCTACCCTCATACCGAGATTCAGGAACACCAGTCGATTTAAGGTCAAGAAGAAAGTCCACACAAAACTCAATGACCTCCTCTGTTCCATAGCCCTTGGAGATGCTTCCTTCTGGCCTAGCACGGTTACGAACATATTTCTTTAAGACTCCCATGAACCTCTCGAAGGGGAATATATTGTGTAGAAACACAAGACCGAGAATTCTAATCTCTTCGACTAGGTGAACTAGGAGCTGTGTCATTATATTGAAGAAGGATGGCGGGAACAACAACTCAAAGCTGACCAGACATTGGACCACATCAATCTGTAACCCTGATAGACTTTCTCGATCGATTACCTTCTGAGAAATTGCATTGAGGAATGCACATACCTTCACAATTGCCAGGCGAACATTTTCCGGTAGAATTTGTTGGGGAACGTCGCATGGGAAACAAAAAAATTCCTACGCGCACGAAGACCTATCATGGTGATGTCCATCTACGAGAGGGGATGTGTGATCTACGTACCCTGGTAGACCGTACAGCAGAAGCGTTAGTGAACGCGGTTGATATAGTGGAACGTCCTCACGTCCCTCGATCCGCCCCGTGAACTGTCCCGCGATCAGTCCCACGATCTAGTGCCGAACGGACGGCACCTCCGCGTTCAGCACACGTACAGCTCGGCGATGATCTCGGCCTTCTTGATCCAGCAAGAGAGACGGAGAGGTAGAAGAGTTCTCCGGCAGCGTGACGGCACTCCGGAGGTTGGTGATGATCTTGTCTCAGCAGGGCTCCGCCCGAGCTCCGCAGAAACGCGATCTAGAGGAAAAACCGTGGAGGTATATGGTCGGGCTGGCGTGGAAAAGTCGTCTCAAATCAGCCCTAAAACCTCCGTATATATAGGTGGGAGAGGGGGGCCTTGCCTTGGGGCTCAAGGAGGCCCAAGGGGGTCGGCCGAGCCAAAGGGGGGAAGGTCTGCCCCCCAAACCGAGTCCTACTTGGTTTGGTGGGTGGAGTCCTTCTTTCCTTTCCCACCTCTTGCTTTTTTTTCTCTTTGATTTTCTTCCTATGGCGCATAGGGCCTTCTTGGGCTGTCCCACCAGCCCACTAAGGGCTAGTGTGCCACCCCCAAGGCCTATGGGCTTCCCCGGGGTGGGTTGCCCCCCCCCCCCCCGGTGAACTCCCGGAACCCATTCTTCATTCCCGGTACATTCCCGGTAACTCCGAAAACCTTCCGGTAATCAAATGAGGTCATCCTATATATCAATCTTCTTTTCCGGACCATTCCGGAAACCCTCGTGACGTCCGTGATATCATCCGGGACTCCGAACAACATTCGGTAACCAACCACATAACTCAAATACGCATAAAACAACGTCGAACCTTAAGTTTGCAGACCATGCGGGTTCGAGAACTATGTAGACATGACCCGAGAGACTCCTCGGTCAATATCCAATAGCGGGACCTGGATGCCCAAATTGGATCCTACATATTCTACGAAGGTCTTATCGTTTGAACCTCAGTGCCAAGGATTCATATAATCCCGTATGTCATTCCCTTTGTCCTTCGGTATGTTACTTGCCCGAGATTCGATCGTCAGTATCCGCATACCTATTTCAATCTCGTTTACCGGCAAGTCTCTTTACTCGTTATGTAATACAAGATCCCGCAACTTACACTAAGTCACATTGCTTGCAAGGCTTGTGCGTGATATTTTAGTACCGAGTGGGCCCCGAGATACCTCTCCGTCACACGGAGTGACAAATCCCAGTCTTGATCCATACTAACTCAACGAACACCTTCGGAGATACCTGTAGAGCATCTTTATAGTCACCGAGTTACGTTGCGACATTTGATACACACAAAGTATTCCTCCGGTGTTAGTGAGTTATATGATCTCATGGTCATAGGAACAAATACTTGACACGCAGAAAACAGTAGCAACAAAATGACACGATCAGCATGCTACGTCTTTTAGTTTGGGTCTAGTCCATCACGTGATTCTCCTAATGACGTGATCCAGTTATCAAGCAACAACACCTTCTTCATAATCAGAAGACACTGACTATCTTTGATCAACTGGCTAGCCAACTAGAGGCTTGCTAGGGACAGTGTTTTGTCTATGTATCCACACATGTAAATGAGTCTTCATTCAATACAATTATAGCATGGATAATAAACGATTATCTTGATACAGGAATTATAATAATAACTATATTTATTATTGCCTCTAGGGCATAATTCCAACAGTCTCCCACTTGCACTAGAGTCAATAATCTAGCCCTCACATCATCATGCGAATTACATTGTAATAAATCTAACACCCATACAGTTCTGGTGTTGATCATGCTTTGGCCATGGAAGAGGTTTAGTCAGCAGGTCTGCTACATTCAGATCCGTGTGCACTTTGCATATATTTACGTCCTCTCCTTCGACGTAGTCGCGGATGAGGTTGAAGCGTCGTTTGATGTGTCTGGACTTCTTGTGAAACCGTGGTTCCTTTGCTAAGGCAATGGCACCCGTGTTGTCACAGAACAAGGTTATTGGATTCAGTGCGCTTGGCACCACTCCAAGATCCGTCATGAACTGCTTCATCCAGACACCCTCCTTAGTTGCCTCCGAGGCAGCCATGTACTCCGCTTCACATGTAGAATCTTCTACGACGCTTTGCTTGGAACTACACCAGCTTACCGCACCCCCATTAAGAATAAATACGTATCCGGTTTGCGACTTAGAGTCGTCCGGATCTGTGTCAAAGCTTGCATCCACGTAACCTTTTACGGCGAGCTCTTCGTCACCTCCATACACGAGAAACATCTCCTTAGTCCTTTTCAGGTACTTCGGGATATTCTTGACCGCCGTCCAGTGATCCACTCCTGGATTACTCTGGAACCTACCTGCCATACTTATGGCCAGGCTAACGTTCGGTCTAGTGCACAACATTGCATACATGATAGAACCTATGGCTGAAGCATAGGGGACGGAGCGCATATGCTCTCTATCCTCATCAGTTGCTGGGCACTGAGTCTTACTCAATCTCGTACCTTGTAAAACTGGCAAGAACCCCTTCTTGGACTGTTCCATTTTGAACCTCTTCAAAACTTTATCAAGGTATGTGCTTTGTGAAAGTCCTATCAGGCGTTTTGATCTATCCCTATATATCTTAATGCCTAGAATGTAAGCAGCTTCTCCTAGGTCCTTCATAGAGAAACTTTTATTCAAGTAATCCTTTATGCTCTCCAAAAACTCTACGTTGTTTCCAATCAACAATATGTCATCCACATATAATATCAGAAACGCCACAGAGCTCCCACTCACTTTCTTGTAAATACAAGATTCTCCAACCACTTGTATAAACCCAAATGCTTTGATCACCTCATCAAAGCGTTTGTTCCAACTCCGAGATGCTTGCACCAGTCCATAAATGGATCGCTGGAGCTTGCACACCTTGTTAGCATTCTTAGGATCGACAAAACCTTCGGGTTGCATCATATACAATTCTTCCTTAAGGAAACCGTTAAGGAACGCTGTTTTGACATCCATCTGTCAGATTTCATAATCGAAAAATGCAGCTATTGCTAACATGATTCTGACGGACTTAAGCATCGCTACGGGTGAGAATGTCTCATCGTACTCAACTCCTTGAACTTGTGAAAAACCCTTTGCCACAAGTCGAGATTTATAAACGGTCACATTGCCGTCAGCATCCGTCTTCCTCTTAAAGATCCATTTGTTCTGAATAGCCTTGCGGCCCTCAGGCAGTACCTCCAAAGTCCACACTTTGTTCTCATACATGGATCCTATCTCGGACTTCATGGCTTCTAGCCATTTGTTGGAATCTGGGCCCACCATTGCTTCTTCATAATTTGCAGGTTCATTGTTGTCCAACAACATGATTGATAAGACGGGATTACCGTACCACTCTCGAGCAGCACGTGGTCTCGTCGACCTGCGTGGTTCGACAGAAACTTGAACCGGAATTTCATGATCATTATCATTAACTTCCTCCTCAACCGGCGTCGCAACGACAGAGGTTTCCCCTTGCCCTGCGCCACAATCCAGAGGGATGAGAGGTTCGACAACCTCGTCAAGTTCTATCTTCCTCCCACTCAATTCTCTCGAGAGAAACTCCTTCTCGAGAAAAGCTCCGTTTTTAGCAACAAACACTTTGCCCTCGGATTTGAGATAGAAGGTGTACCCAACTGTCTCTTTTGGGTAACCTATGAAGACACACTTTTCTGCTTTGGGTTCCAGCTTTTCAGGCTGAAGCTTTTTGACATAAGCATCACATCCCCAAACTTTAAGAAACAACAACTTTGGCCTTTTGCCATACCACAGTTCGTATGGTATCGTCTCAACGGATTTTGATGGTGCCCTATTTAAAGTGAATGCAGCTGTTTCTAATGCATAACCCCAAAATGATAACGACAAATCGGTAAGAGACATCATAGATCGCACCATCTCTAATAAAGTACGATTACGACGTTCGGACACACCATTACGCTGTGGTGTTCCAGGCGGTGTCAACTGTGAAACAATTCCACATTGTCTTAAGTGAGCACCAAACTCGAAACTCAGCTATTCACCCCCACGATCAGACCGTAGGAACTTGATCTTCTTGTTACGATGATTTTCAACCTCACTCTGAAATTGTTTGAACTTTTCAAATGTTTCAGACTTGTGCTTCATTAAGTAGACATAACCATATCTACTCAAATCGTCAGTGAAGGTGAGAAAATAACGATATCCGCCGCGTGCCTCTACGCTCATCGGACCACACACATCGGTATGTATGATTTCCAACAAGTCACTTGCACACTCCATTGTTCCGGAGAACGGAGTCTTAGTCATCTTGCCCATGAGGCATGGTTCGCACGTGTCAAGTGAATCAGAGTCAACTGACTCCAAAAGTTCATCGGCATGGAGTTTCTTCATGCGCTTTACACCAATATGACCTAAGCGGCAGTGCCACAAAAATATGGCGCTATCTTTGTTAACTCTAACTCTTTTGGTCTCAATGTTATGTATGTGTGTATCGCTATCAAGATTCAATATGAACAATCCTCTCACATTGGGTGCATGACCATAAAAGATGTTACTCATAGAAATAGAACAACCATTATTCTCTGACTTAAAAGAGTAACCGTCTCGCAATAAACAAGATCCAGATATAATGTTCATGCTCAACGCAGACACTAAATAACAATGATTCAAGTTCATAACTAATCCTGATGGTAACTGAAGTGAAACTGTGCCGACGGCGATTGCATCAACCTTGGAACCATTTCCTATGTGCATCGTCACTTCATCTTTCGCCAGCCTTCGTCTATTCCGCAGTTCCTGTTTCGAGTTGCAAATATGAGCAACAGAACCGGTATCGAATACCCACGCACTACTACGAGAGCCGGTTAAGTACACATCAATAACATGTATATCAAATATACCTGATTTTTCTTTGCCCGCCTTCTTATCTGCCAGATACTTGGGGCAATTGCGCTTCCAGTGACCCATACCCTTGCAATAGTAACACTCTGTTTCAGGCTTAGGTCTAGCTTTGGGTTTCTTCGTCGGATTGGCAACAGGCTTGTCGCTCTTCTTTGAATTACCCTTCTTGCCTTTGTCGTTTCTCTTGAAACTAGTGGTCTTATTCACCATCAACACTTGATGCTCTTTACGGAGTTCATACTCTGCGACTTTCAGCATCGCAAACAACTCGCTGGGAGACTTGTTCATCCCTTGCATGTTGTAGTTCAACACAAAGCCTTTATAGCTTGGCGGCAGTGATTGAAGGATTCTGTCAGTGATAGCCTCTTGCGGGAGTTCAATCCCCAGCTCAGCTAGACGGTTTGAGTATCCAGACATTTTGAGCACATGTTCACTGACACACGAGTTCTCCTCCATCTTGCAAGCATAGAATTTATCGGAGGTCTCATACCTCTCGATCCGGGCGTTCTTCTGAAAGATAAACTTCAACTCCTGGAACATCTCAAATGCTCCATGACGCTCAAAGCGACGTTGAAGTCCCGGTTCTAAGCCATACAAGACTGCACATTGAACTACTGAGTAGTCCTCCTTACGTGCTAACCAAGCGTTCTTAACATCCTGATCAGCCGTAGCGGGTGGTTCATCTCCTAGCGCAGCATTAAAGACATAATCCTTCTTCCCAGCTTGTAAGATTAGCTTAAGATTACGAGCCCAGTCTACAAAGTTGCTTCCATCATCTTTCAACTTAGCTTTCTCTAGGAACGTATTAAAATTTAGGGTGACTGTCGTGTGAGCCATGATCTACAACACAAATATATTCAAAGTGGACTTAGACTATGTTCAAGATAATTAGAGTTTAACTTAATTAAATTATTCGCTAAACTCCCACTCAAAAAGTACATCTCTCTAGATATTTGAGTGGTTCATGATCCACTTACACTAGCTCAAGTCCGATCATCACGTGAGTTGAGTATAGTTTCAGTGGTAAGCATCCCTATGCTAATCATATCATCAATATGATTCATGATCGACCTTTCGGTCTCATGTGTTCCGAGGCCATGTCTGCACATGCTAGGCTCGTCAAGCTTAACCCGAGTGTTCCGCGTGCGCAACTGTTTTCCACCCGTTGTATGTGAACGTTGAATCTATCACACCCGATCATCACGTGGTGTCTCGAAACGACGAACTGTAGCAACGGTGCACAGTCGGGGAGAACACAATTTCGTCTTGAAATTTTAGTGAGAGATCACCTCATAATGCTACCGTCGCTCTAAGCAAAATAAGGTGCATAAAAGGATTAACATCACATGCAATTCATAAGTGACATGATATGGCCATCATCACGTGCTCCTTGATCTCCATCACCAAAGCACCGGCACGATCTTCTTGTCACCGGCGCCACACCATGATCTCCATCAACGTGTCGCCATCGGGGTTGTCGTGCTACTCATGCTATTACTACTAAAGCTACATCCTAGCAAAATAGTAAACGCATCTGCAAGCACAAACATTAGTATAAAGACAACCCTATGGCTCCTGCCGGTTGTCGTACCATCGACGTGCAAGTCGATATTATCTATTACAACATGATCATCTCATACATCCAATATATCACATCACATCGTTGGCCATATCACATCACAAGCATACCCTGCAAAAACAAGTTAGACGTCCTCTAATTTTGTTGTTGCATGTTTTACGTGGTGACCATGGGTATCTGGTAGGATCGCATCTTACTTACGCAAACACCACAACGGAGATATATGAGTTGCTATTTAACCTCATCCAACGACCTCCTCGGTCAAATCCGATTCAACTAAAGTTGGATAAACTGACACTTGCCAGTCATCTTTGAGCAACGGGGTTACTCGTAGCGATGAAACCAGTCTCTCGTAAGCGTACGAGTAATGTCGGTCCAAGCCGCTTCAATCCAACAATACCGCGGAATCAAGAAAAGACTAAGGAGGGCAGCAAAACGCACATCACCGCCCACAAAAACTTTTGTGTTCTACTCGAGAAGACATCTACGCATGAACCTAGCTCATGATGCCACTGTTGGGGAACGTCGCATGGGAAACAAAAAATTTCCTACGCGCACGAAGACCTATCATGGTGATGTCCATCTACGAGAGGGCATGTGTGATCTACGTACCCTTGTAGACCGTACAGCAGAAGCGTTAGTGAACGCGGTTGATGTAGTGGAACGTCCTCACGTCCCTCGATCCGCCCCGCGAACCGTCCCGCGACCAGTCCCACGATCTAGTGCCGAACGGACGGCACCTCCGCGTTCAGCACACGTACAGCTCGACGATGATCTCGGCCTTCTTGATCTAGCAAGAGAGACGGAGAGGTAGAAGAGTTCTCCGGCAGCGTGACGGCGCTCCGGAGGTTGGTGATGATCTTATCTCAGCAGGGCTCCGCCCGAGCTCCGCAGAAACGCGATCTAGAGGAAAAACCATGGAGGTATGTCGTCGGGCTGCCGTGGAAAAGTCATCTCAAATCAGCCCTAAAACCTCTGTATATATAGGTGGGAGAGGGGGGGCCTTGCCTTGGGGCTCAAGGAGTCCCAAGGGGGTCGGCCGAGCCAAAGGGGGGAAGGTCTCCCCCCCAAACCGAGTCCTACTTGGTTTGGTGGGTGGAGTCCTTCTTTCCTTTCCCACCTCCTCCTTTTTTTTTCTCTTTGATTTTCTTCCTATGGAGCATAGGGCCTTCTTGGGCTGTCCCACCAGCCCACTAAGGGCTGGTGTGCCACCCCCAAGGCCTATGGGCTCCCCCCCCCCCCCGTGAACTCCCAGAACCCATTCGTCATTCCCGGTAACTCCGAAAACCTTCCGGTAATCAAATGAGGTCATCCTATATATCAATCTTCGTTTCCGGACCATTCCGGAAACCCTCGTGACGTCCGTGATCTCATCCGGGACTCCGAACAACATTCGGTAACCAACCACATAACTCAAATACGCATAAAACAACGTCGAACCTTAAGTGTGCAGACCCTGCGGGTTCGAGAACTATGTAGACATGACCCGAGAGACTCCTCGGTCAATATCCAATAGCGGGACCTGGATGCCCATATTGGATCCTACATATTCTACGAAGATCTTATCGTTTGAACCTCAGTGCCAAGGAATCATATAATCCCGTATGGCATTCCCTTTGTCCTTCGGTATGTTACTTGCCCGAGATTCGATCGTCAGTATCCGCATACCTATTTCAACCTCGTTTACCGGCAAGTCTCTTTACTCGTTCCGTAATACAAGATCCCGCAACTTACACTAAGTCACATTGCTTGCAAGCCTTGTGTGTGATGTTGTATTACCGAGTGGGCCCCGAGATACCTCTCCGTCACACGGAGTGACAAATCCCAGTCTTGATCCATACTAACTCAACGAACACCTTCAGAGATACCTGTAGAGCATCTTTATAGTCACCCAGTTACGTTGCGACGTTTGATACACGCAAAGTATTCCTCCGGTGTTAGTGAGTTATATGATCTCATGGTCATAGGAACAAATACTTGACACGCAGAAAACAGTAGCAACAAAATGACACGATCAACATGTTACATCTATTAGTTTGGGTCTAGTCCATGACGTGATTCTCCTAATGACGTGATCCAGTTATCAAGCAAAAACACCTTGTTCATAATCAGAAGACACTGACTATCTTTGATCAACTGGCTAGCCAACTAGAGGCTTGCTAGGGACAGTGTTTTGTCTATGTATCCACACATGTAAATGAGTCTTCATTCAATACAATTATAGCATGGATAATAAACGATTATCTTGATACAGGAATTATAATAATAACTATATTTATTATTGCCTCTAGGGCATAATTCCAACAGAATTCCCCTCAATGCAACCGGAAGCAATTGCGTCATAAGCACGTGGCAGTCATGAGACTTTAGGTTTTGGAATTTTTTGTCTTTCATATTTACGATTCCCTTTATATTCGACGAGAAGCCAGTCGGGACCTTGATACTGAAAAGGACTTCAAAGAAGATTTCCTTCTCTTCCTTAGTAAGAGCGTAGATGGCACGCCCTTGAAACTGCCCTGGATGCATGCCATCTCTTCCTTTACGACGTTCCTGGTCCTCCCGTGCTTCCGGTGTATCTTTTGACTTCCCATACAAGCCCAGGAAGCCTAGAATATTCACGCAGAGATTCTTCGTCAGGTGCATCACGTTGATTGCCGAGCGGACCTCATGGACTTCCCAGTAGGGTAGCTCCCGAAATATAGATTTCTTCTTCCACATGGGTATGCGCTTATCAGGGCCGTTAGGAACAGGTTGGCTGCCAGGACCCTTTCCAAAGATTACTTTTAAATATTTGACCATATCGAATACTTCAGCACCAGTACGGATGACAGGCTTCCCCCTGGGTTCTGCCTTGCCATTGAAATGCTTGCCTTTTTTTCTTTAAGGGATGCTTGGGCGGAAGAAAACAACGATTGTACGGGTACACATTCTTCCTACATTTGTCCAGATATACACTTTCTGTCTGATCCAAACAGTGCGTGCATGCATTGTATCCCTTGTTTGACTGTCCTGAAATGTAACTAAGAGCAGGCCAATCATTGATGGTTACGAAAAGCAACGCTCGAAGGTCAAATTCCTCTTGTTTGTGCTCGTCCCACACACGTACACCTGGTTCGGCCCACAGCTGTAAAAGTTCATCAACTAATGGCCTTAGGTACACATCAATATCGTTGCCGGGTTGCTTTGGACCTTGGATAAGCACTGGCATCATAATGAACTTCCGCTTCATGCACAACCAAGGAGGAAGGTTGTAGATACATAGAGTAACGGGCCAGGTGCTGTGACTGCAACTCTGCTCCCCAAAAGGATTCATGCCATCTGTACTCAGACCAAACCATAAGTTCCTTGCGTCAGCTGCAAATCTCGGGAACTCTCTCTCGATTTTTCTCCACTGCCGACCATCAGCGGTGTGCCTCAACTTATCGTCTTTCATACGATCTTCAATGTGCCATCGCAACAACTTCGCATGATCTTTATTTCTGAACAGACGTTTCAACCGTGGTATTATAGGAGCATACCACATCACCTTGGCAGGAACCCTCTTCCTGGGTGGCTCGCCTTCAATATCACTAGGGTCATCTTTTCTGATCTTATACCGCAATGCAGTGCATACCGGACATTTATCCATATTCTCGTACTTCTCACCGCGGTAGAGGATGCAGTCATTAGGGCATGCATGTATCTTCTGCACGTCTAATCCTAGAGGGCAGACAAGGTTCTTTGCTTCGTACGTGCTGGCGGGCAATTCGTTCTTTCTTGGAAGCATCTTCTTCATCAGTACCAGCAACTTTTCGAATGACGAGTCAGTCACACCGGTCTCTGCCTTCCACTTCAGCAATTCCAGTGTGCTACCCAGCTTCTTCTGGCCATCTTCACAAGTTGGGTACAACAATTTGTTGTGGTACTGTAACATCTGCTCGAACTGCAACCTCTCCTTTTCTGTGTCGCAACCTCGCCGTGCATCAGAAATGACCCGGCCAAGATCATCAGCGGACTCATCTGGTTCCCGTTCTTCATCCTGATCTTCTTCTTCATTGTCTTCCATTGCGGTATCAGCATACTCAGGGAACATAGATCGGTAGTTGTCATCATCGTTCTCTTCTTCTTCATCGTCGTCTTCCATCATAACCCCTCTTTCTCCGTGCTTGGTCCAAACATTATAGCCCGACATAAAACCGGACCGAAGCAAGTGGCTCTGAATGACTCTTGAGGAAGTGTAATCCTTCTCATTCCGACATTCAACACATGGACAAAACATATAGCCACCACCATGCTTGTTCGCATCGGCTGCATCTCGAAAAGAATGCACGCCTTCTCTGTAAGCGGCTGTGCGTCGATCACCGTACATCCATGGATGGCTCATCTGCGTTATACGATAGTATATCAAATACAATCACGATCCTAAAAATTAGTACCGCACGGTCTAAACGAGGAAATATAGTTGCTAACCTTTTAGAATAAGTAGAAATAAAGAGGAAGAGGTTTAAGCGTGGCTCGGGCATCTCATATCGTAGTTGTGTTCGGTGAACTGAAGCGGCATCGCTCTAACGCACATTTCAACAAACACCTCTAGTGCATCCAAAAAAAATGGAGAGCTAGCACACACCCACACTCTTCCATCCAAGAAAAATGCAAGGAAGAGGGGAGAGGGGGGCTGTGGCCAATATATATAGGCAGAGGACTTTAGTCCCGGTTTGAGACACAAACCGGGACTAAAGGTGGCGCACATGCGGGCTGCACACCGTGTAGCCCTTTAGTCCCGGTTTGAGACACAAACCGAGACTAAAAGCTCCTTACGTGCCGGGACCAAAGCCTCGTGGGCGGCATTGCGATTTGGGGCGACGTGGCCGGGCCTTTGCCGGGCCTTTAGTCCCGGCCCAGAGGGAGGCCGTGACTAAAGGGTCCAGGCCAAAGGCCCGTTTTCCACTAGTGTACCGATTTACACTGAAACACTAAATTGGGTGTAGCACACTATAGGGTTCCATAGCTTTTGGCTAAGCCAACGTTAAGAGACTTAACATGATATTTAAGACTTTGTTCTAGAGTAATGACGGGTGTATTGTGATGACGATTGCATCAACATTTGGGTAAATTCATCAAAGTTATGTTGGGATTGTGGGAATAGTTTTACTTTGTGGTAAATTATTTCATTGATTATAACATGAACAGTACTACAATCTACATCAACTGTATTAGCTAAATCCCCAGGAAGTTCCCCCTCCAACTAAAACTAGGCCATGTAGGCGCCGTGATGACTAGTTTTATCTGACTGCGATTAATATTAGCTAAAGAAATCTCCCTTTCGTGTGACATAAGTGTCGAATCTCCTCTAGTTGGTGGCCATATTTGGAATGGCTTCCTGCACCATCATGACTAAGAGATACTAAGGTTGTGTTCGGCACTCCTTTACTAAGGAGCGGAGCGCCGAGCATCCTATTAGTTACTTCCTAAATTACAACTGCACATCGCTCTGCTCCGCTCCAGAGGTGCAGAGCGGAGGGAGTCCGAACAGGCTCTAACTCTGCTGGCAATCAGTGTCCGGTGCTACAGGTAATTTTGTCCATTGAAGGTCTAACGGAAGTCCTTCCTCGCAAGCAACAAACTCTGCCTCCAAGGGATCTTATAAGTTGAACATGACACGTGTTGCAACGGAACTCACCTGTCCATGACGAGTTAAATGCACAGAACCATCACTTTCGTGTCACGGTTAGTGGAAAACCACCAATTTACGATTTATGGCAAAGCGCACCGGACGCTATTGTTGACAGTGACAAATACGCTGACGGTATATGCTAAACGTTTTAACGCTAATCGATCGAACCCATCCGTCAAAATGAGTTGGCAGAAACTTGAAATTGCCAACTGGGTGGGCATGTACGTGGGAATGTCTAAAACATACACGTGAGACCGACTAGAATAGAAGCTGAGCTTCAGGTAAAAAATAGAAAATTAGATCTGGGACGTCCAAATTAGGATGAGTGGTACAGATTTTGCTGGTGGGATCTATGCGCACAGTTCGTAATAGGGATTACCCCAGCTAAAATTAGATTATGGATTACTAATGACCTATTATCCTTGTAAACTTGGAGATAATTACCTACTGCCGTCGCCACTGTCCTATTTTTATAAACAGGACAGACATGTCACTGTATAATGTAAAACCTGAATTACAGTTTATATAATCTGTCCTTCAAACATGTCCACCTGGATTATTTTTATAAACCAGATTATATAATCTATATTCATAATCCAGATTATTATAATCTATTATGATTCCAAACAGGGCCTAAGGCAAGCCACAGTGGTTGGCTACTCACCCCTTTCCCCTCTCAGGCCCCAAGAGCGGCTCGTCGGCGTAATATGTGCCTCTGCCGCCTCTCAAGATCCTAGCTCGCCGGCACCTATTTAGGTTTGATTACTACGTCATCAATGAAATTTGAAATCGAAATCCATTTGCATGTTGTTAATTGTCATTTTTTTTTTCTTGAAGGGCCGATCAAATTTGAGTTGATAAGTTTGGAGTGCAGTAGATGCACATTGTTACGAGATATGCTTGAGCATCATCAAACCTGCACCCATACCCGCCCCCCCCCCCCCCCCCCCCCTTACCTGTGTCGGTTCGGCGGGCTGCCCGAGGGCTAACCCTAGCCGCCACAGCGCCACCCACCACCGCTCCCTACTACCCTCGCCGCCTCCAGTGTTGGTCGCCTTGCTAAGCCCGCGTGGTTCGGCGGCGGCGGGGCACTCTCCCCCTCCTGCTGGGACTGGGCAGACGGTTCTTTTCTGGTGGGGGCTCGACCGGGCGTGCACTGTGGAGCGGGTGCTCGCTCGGGGTGGCGCGGCAAGGTGGCGCACGCAGTGTGGCACGGCGGGAGGCGCGGTGCGTGGCGACGTGTGTCCTTGGTAGAGGGAGGGCCCTCCTTCGTCCTGTTCGGCGACCGGCGGCCACGGCGTGGATCCGATGGACGGCTCTTCTGAGGGCGTCCTGTGGCACGAATCTGGTGGCAGGGGGCCGTTCACGATGCGGCTCTTCGGGCACGCTGTGGCGACGCTCCTTGCCTCAGCACCCAGATCCGTCCGGCCTGGATGGGGAGGTGTGGCAGCCCTCCCGTCCCTGCAAGCAGTCTACGCGTTGGTGTGCTTCTACTTTGCGGCGGAGCAGCGGCGGCGAGTGTGTCGGTGGTCCTGTAGTGTTGGCGCGAGTGCTGTGCAGGGGTGCACGGGCCAGTGGAGGTGCTGGTTGTCTTTGGTCGGCTGCGTGGGAGTGAAGGCTATGCTGCTCCAGGCGAAAGCTTGCTTGGTTTCTTGTCAACCGACGGTGGCGGTGCCAGTGGGCGTCGCTATCTTTCTTTGGAGCGCCGTTGAGGAGTTTTGTGCAACCTTTCCTCTTAGGTCAAGAACTTGGGACGAAAGTCATGATCCTTTCAGTTGGATCGGGCGGCGGCGACGTCTTTGAGATCTTGGCCCCTTCGGCATTTCCGGAACGCTGGACGTGCATGGCATCGCGGTCGACAGGTGTCCGACCGGCGGTGCGAGGCTGGTGTGGCGTTGCGACGGGCGTGGCAACGACTATGGTGACGAGCGGTGCCGAGTCGCGGCTTGTCCTTCTGTTGCCGATGGTCCGGTGCGTCAATGGATGCGCCTATGTTGATTTCTGGCTGTGACAGAGAAGTCGATGCTACTGGCGCCGGGACCACCGCGGCAACGATGACTCCATAAGGACGGTTTTTAGCGGGCGGTGCTCTCTGGAGATGTTGCGCTGGACTAGGTCGGTGCGAGGCTTGCAACTTTTTTTGTGAAGCTCGTTGGCAAAATCGAAACTGTCTTGTCCTCGATGATTTGACTGTTTGGCGTTTGTTGCTAGGTCGTCCGTGTGCCCCATGTGGGGCTTGTAATCTCGGTTGTCGTCTGATTTTTCTCTAATTAACCGGACAACTCTTTTCTTCTTAATCAATGAAAATAACAAAAAATTTGCCTCATATAAAAAATAATAGATGCACATTGCTGTACTAGCTAACTCATGACCTAAAGAGTTTTCGGAGCTTTTTGTATATTTTTTCATCGATTTTACTAAAGCACATCTAGATGTGTCCTACATATTACACATTTAAATTTTTATGGCAATGCTTTTATGCGAAGATTCATGTCACTTTTTTTATTAAATCACTTAAATGTGTAATAACTAGGGCACGTCTAGCCCTGGACAAACTTTTTTGATAACTACTTCCTCCGTTCATAAATATAATATAAGTCTTTTTAAAGATTTCACTATGAAACTATATACAGAACAAAATGAATGAATTTATATTTTAACATTTGTCTACATAAATTCATATGTAATTTTATAATAAAAATTATAAAAGGTTTATATTTAGAAACGGAAGGAGTAGTCTGCATTGTGGAGCGCCCTGGACAGACTTTTTTGATAGCTCAATATGCACAGTGGAGCACTGACTATCTCTCTATAGTGCGCTACATATCCGTACACGTCCACGTACGTGTGCGTGGCGTGGTACGTGCTACATGCAACACATGCAACGTATACACGTGCCACGATTTGCTCAGCGACATGGCCTATCATTGTGTGGCTTGACAATTGATGCCATATTTGCTGAGCAGAGACTATGTGTGGCCTTGGGACGAATGGTAACAAAGATAACACGTCAGAAAGAACGGCGCCATGCTTTAAATACGTTATCCAAATCCAGGATCACAACATCACGTAGAACTTCAACAAAGCAAGTGGTGCAAAACCGCTCTTCGGCCACCCATATATGATGACTATCATCTAGCAACGCCATCAGACACGAACGTTTATACACGTATACTACTAGCTAGCTAGTAGCCCGGATGGAGAGGAAGAGGGTGGCCATCATCGGATCCGGCGTGAACGGGCTGACGGCGTGCAAGCACCTGCTGGAGCGGGGCTGCCGGCCGGCCGTCTTCGAGGCTGACACTCTCCTTGGCGGCGTCTGGGCGCGTGCCCCGGACTGCACGTCGCTGCAGTCGGAGCGGCCCATGTACCAGTTCTCCGACTTCCCGTGGCCCGAGTCCGTGACGGAGGTGTTCCCGGACCGCCGCCAGGTCGCCGACTACCTCGACGCCTATGCCCGCCGCTTCGGCGTGCTCGACTGCGTCAGGTTCGGCCGCCGGGTGGTCGGGATGGAGTATGTGGGCGTCGGCGAGGAGGAGGTGGCCGCCTGGGAGGAGTGGGCCGGGTGCGGCGAGGCGTTTGGTTCCGGCGAGGGTGAGTGGCGCCTCACTGTGGCCGACGCCGAGGGCAACATGGAGGTACATATATCGATTGAACGACGAGGACGAAGTACCTAGCTGATCCATGCCTCTGTCGACCGTGTTTTATGGTTTCCACTGTCAATGAGATTTAGATGAAATTCATTGAATTTCAGTACACACTGGAATATTTAGCTTTTGGCCAAAATATTTAAGCAATTTCAGTAATACACAACAACTCAAATATATTTTTTAATAGTTCCTTTCGGTTGAATTTAACTGTTTCAGCCCTTAACTTTGACCCAAATGCGTACCGAAATCAGTGTTGTTGCTGAAATATTCCCGAAACTGAAAGCGAAAACCAATTTGTTTCTATTTTCTACCCCCTAGCTTCTAATGTCTCTTTCCAATCAGTGAAGCTAATGATCAAATTTTTGCTGTCTTCAGACACACGTGGCAGACTTTGTGGTTCTTTGCCTTGGGAGGTTTAGTGGCGTGCCCAACATACCCACATTCCCTCCAGGCAAAGGTCCAGAAGCATTTGATGGAGAGGTGATCCACACCATGGATTACGCCAAAATGGGCACCAAGAAAGCTAACGAGATGTTGAAGGGCAAGCGTGTGACCATCATTGGTTACTTGAAATCGGCGCTCGACGTAGCTGCCGAATGTGCAGACGTAAATGGTACACAATCCTACAATTAAAATTTATTCCATCTTTGCGCAGAAATAACTATGTCATTATCACAATTTTTGTTCGCATGCCCGACCAACAATGGGCTGTTTTTCATCATTCGATAAAATTGTGTGCATTGTCTGTCATTATTACATTGCCTGAACTCTAACAATTATTCTCGATGACAACTTCGATAAAGCTTGCTGATCCTGCAGGCATTGAACATCCATGTACAATGGTAGTCCGAACAAAGCACTGGATCATACCAAGCTACTATGCTTGGGGTTTCCCTATATCAAACTTGTATTTAAACCGCTTCTCTGAATTCCTCGTTCACAAGCCCGGTGAGGGCTTCCTCCTATGCCTCTTGGCCACCATCTTGACTCCACTGGTACTGAAAATCAGCATGTTATTTTACATTTGTGTAATTTACACCTAGGTTTCAAACTAAATCGGCACACGTTTAATTCTTGTTTGTACATGAATAGAGGTGGTTATTCTCAATTTTTGCTGAGAGCTACTACTCCATACCCATGAAGAAGCATGACATGGTACCTGACCATAGCTTATTTGAGGCACTAGCCACATGCTTGATTGCCATTACACCAAAGGATCACTACAAGAGACTAGATGAAGGCAGCATTGTTCTGAAGAAGTCGAAGACCTTTAGCTTCTGCAAGGAAGGTGTACTTGTTGAATGTGAATCTTCACCGATAAAGAGCGATGTAGTGATCTTCGGAACGGGATTCAAGGGAGACCAAAAGATCAAGAACATGTTTACTTCAGAATACTTTCAGAGTATTGCAGTTGGGCCAACGTCCTCGACAGTACCTCTCTACAGGTTACCTCACTATTACTACCTGACTTTTATGTACATGCGTTCCTGATTTCCAATCTAGATCAGGTTATTGAAGATTTTCTTCATTTTTTATATTCAGGGAGTGCATACATCCTAAGATTCCGCAGCTCGCAGTCCTCGGTTATTCAGAGAGCTTGTCGAATCTGTACACTGCAGAACTTCGGGCCAAATGGTTGGCGCATTTCATTGATGGTGGATTCAGATTACCAAGTGTTAAAGCGATGCAGAGTGATATCCTCGAGTGGGAGAAGTTCATGAAGCGCTATTCTCGTGTCTACTTCCGTAGGTCCTGTATTGGACTTCTTCACATCTGGTACAATGATCAACTATGCCAGGACATGGGATGCAACCCGAGAAGGAAGAATGGCATTTTCGCTGAATTATTTGACGTATATGGTCCCCATGATTATGTTAATCTTCACCCTAAATAAGAGAAGATCTTGGTAGAATTCATATGTGCAGCTCATATGTTCCTCGCCATCTGTGGTCTTAGCAATCGCTGTGGGTTATAGCAGCTTAGTATGTTTGTCATTGTGTATCTTCTAGCCTGGTTATCCTTTATGGTCGATCATATGATATTTCGATAAATAATGATTCTGTGATGAACATACATCAGATATTTTAAACTGAGGACAAGGACGTAAACCACACGCATGGTTAAAGCATTGTTGCCTTCCGCAAATATTATATCTTGTGACTGGTCACACACAGAATATGTTTTATTTCTGGAAGCTTTAGGGAGGAATTCAACTATTCTACAAACCATCTAAACTAGGATGAACCTTCAAGCATCCAAAAACACCCGCCTACTATATCAGCCAAGGGGCAGGGCAAATCAGAATTTATGAACATGGTTCAATCTAGCATAAAAGGTGTGCAACATAAACCATTTCTGGTGTTCCACATATATTCCACGCGACTAACCAAATAATAACCATTTCTAGTGTTCCACTTGAGCTACTGCATGTTGCGACCGAGCTCACGAGACAGCACCCCTTATTGCAAGCAACCGCAATGAGGACGCGGTCTTTGCTGGCCACTGATGTTTATGGCTTTGTGCCATTTCGATAGGGTTCAGTAGCCACAATGGTGGCAAACACTAAGAAACCAATATCATAACAGGGGTGTAATATACTTCATTACAAGAATATAATTCCATGACACAAGTCACAAGGCAACACAAACTACAAATGAAAAGAGTGATAATTGAACATCCCAGTCTCACAGCAAGAGGATGGATTAGTTTCTTGCAAAGTTGTGAGAAACAAACAGGTGACACGAACACAAGAGAATCTCACATAACGAAGTGCTCGAACCGGACTTCCAGGATTTCATTCAACAACAGATGAACACCACATCACTTCAGGTCCAAATTCCGTCTAAGTGAAAACCATGGTCATCGTTCGTTCAGATGTCTACATCATCATACATGGCAGACTCTGAGGCAGCATCATCATAATCATCCACATAATCAAATTCACCGTCAGCATCAGCATCAGCATCATCCTCATAATCAAATTCACCGTCAGCATCAGCATCAGCATCATCCATGACCACATCCAGCAAATCATCGTGCATATCAACCTCAAAATCAGAACCAGTGTAATCCTCGCTGTAATCCTCACTGCTGTCAACATAGGCTCGGTACTTGAAATCAGAGATGGGATCATGAGGAAGCTTAAGGTTTCTAATTCTAGCACACTTTAATTCAGAGCATCATCAATTTGGAGGTTGTAGCACATACGTACGTCAAGGGATTCAAGGTGAGAGCAACGGTCAAGGATTGCCATCAGCCCATCATTAGATACTTCACTGCCAATCAACTGAAGGACTTGGAGACCAGGCAGACAATTAGCAATCCATGATGCTTCTGGGTCAATATCCAACCGCTCATAGGCTGCATCAAACCGCTTATGATAATCATCCCAGCGTTCATTTAGCCTAAAGCATTTCAGCTGTGCGCGGGTTTTGACAAGTAACTGGCAAAAATTGCCATACAATGAGCAGAACGAAATATCTAACTCTTCAAGCTGACGAAGGCGATTAATTGCATCTGCCAACCCTTTATCAGATACTTTATCAGAAAAGCTGAGTTGAAGGCTCTTCAATGAGAATGCTCTGCGTTGAGACATGGAAGTTTTTAACCAACCCAAACATTGAAGCTATACCAAATCCAAACATACTTTCGAGGCTCACAATGAGAAATATCACTGGAACAACATAACCAATTGAAACAACCATCTGAAAATAAAACATTCTATGATGTTGGATTCATCATAATCTTCAAAAAGGTCGATAACTGAAGTTACATGCAAATGAACTTCAACGTGCAGTTCTGAAAAAAATACCGCATGATTTGATACTGTGTTTGAATTCTACATGTCAAATATAGTAAACGTGAGAACAAGAGCTGAATAGAGCAATGGAACAAGTGTCAATTGGCGTCCGGCCTACAGCAGGCGCAAATCCAAGCCTAAACTAGGTTCGGCTAAGGACGTGTGGTCCAGAAGAGAGTTCCCTACTTTCTACTCCAGTATAGACTATATATAATTACAGAAGAGTTTAAATAGGTTATGGACAATTAGGAAGTGACTAAGAATAATTAGGAATTTTGAGTTAGATTCAGATTGAGGTGAAGTCAGATCAGTTTGTACGCAGAGCCTCTATAATGGCCAAACCTAGTTGAAAAATAATCAAGCAAGTTTAATCCCAATCTTTCTTACCCTGCTATCATGCCGGGCGCTCTTTCTCTCTCTGCTCAAAAACCATGGGTGAACGAGGTGTACAGTTTCATCCCTCCTATCAACCACAATCAGAATCTTCACTCAACCAAAACATTCACACCCCAAGCCAATGCACCATGCTTCTGGTAGAAATCAAACTTGGTATATCCAGTAAATTCAATTAATAAAAGTGAGATCACTTTATTTCAATGCACCAACAGATCAACACAACGAAAAGAAAATATGAACTCTGACTAGCACTACGCATACCAAGCAAACAGGTGATCACAAGAATATTTAAAAAAATGGTTAGCTTAGACTTTTTGAGTCAGTGACAGATATAGAAGTTTCAATATCATAACAGAAAGTAGCTACTAACAGTTACACATTTATTTGTTCACTAAATAATTATTGCACTGATTGTTCTTACTACATGATATAGATTTACACAAAGGGTATCGAATGTGCATTCAGCAAAGGGCCTTCAACAGTTTGTATGACAGAAATGTTGAAGAGGAGGCCCGAAACTAAGTGAAATGTGCAGGCTCACTAAAACGTTCAGCCTTTAAGTACAATGGTTATTTCGCACATAGAAGTCACTCAATCAGCACAGAGCAAACCTACATCTTTATTCTGAAGTGTTCTTTCTACACTCCAGTTAACACAGAAGGAAGAACATGTACCACGTCAGCTGTATGACTCTATCATCTACTCAAAAACATTTAATAACATACTCCCTCTGTCCTAAAATTCTTGCCTTTGATTTGTCTAGACACGTTTTAGTGTTAGATACATCATACATCCCGTATCTAGAGAAATCTAAGACAAGAATTTTGGGACGGAGGTAATATAATGCTAGTTAACCATGCAGCTCAAACCATTTAAAGTGATTGTTTGTGGTCTACAGTTCAAGAATACTTGGACCTTTACAGCAAGTAAGAGTCACACAAAAATGCAGCACTAGAGACTCGCACGATATATCCTAAGCGTTTTACTGCTGAGTACCATTTTGCTCCCTACAATTTTATTAGGTTATTACAAAAGGCTTCTTTGGTACTAACACTAGAATTGTCAGAAAATCAAAGGATCTTTACATACCCTATATACTGATCTTGGACCGATTAATGCACTCGTGTTATCAGCATGCCATTAGATCTTAACTAAACCTAAACCAAATATTCTGTACGAAATACTGATTACCACTTGCACAATTTCAAAAATCTTAGACGAGTTCATTAATTTTGTTGGTGAACACCCCATTTGATAAAGCAACCTACACATCAAAAGGCACTACGGAGTACAAGATAAATTCCTTGCAAAAGTAAAAGGATGCAAAATGGTTGTCAAATCAAACAGCAGATAGGTCCATTTTCTAAGCACGAGTAAGAATATATCACCACGATCGAGATATGCGTTTTAATTTACCAGATGTACGATCAAGATTGTCCACTCTGCCCGACTGAAGGTACTAACTAACAGAGACTCACATGTACATACAAATCTGGTCATCCGATATTCAGAACCAATCAACGAAAGAAATGGTCATGTAATAGGATGAGGAAAGATGTCGCAACCTGTCGGAGATGTAGCGGAGGAGGCGGTCAGTGAAGAAGGTGCCGGCCCAGAAGGCTTCCATGGTGCCAGCGGCGCGGTCGACGGCGGCGCGGGCCATGGCCTCGGCATTCAGGACGTCTCCATGGTGGGTCATGTCCACGCGACGCCACAGCATGGGATCAGGTGACCGTGTACCTTGCGGCCCAAATTCAAATTTAAACATTGCGAAAAAATCTGAAAAAAATCATGCATGTTCACAACACATATTAAGATAACCCCGAAAAAATTCAGATCAATATTCGAAACATACATCGGGAAACAAAAAAGAGAAATCTGTCATGAATAGTTCGCAATGGTTCTGTGTATACTATTCACATCTGAGTTTTTCTTTTTTGTTTCTTGATGTATGTTTCGAATTTTGATCTGGATTTTTTAGGGGTTATCTTAATATGTGTTGTGAACATGCATGATTTTTTTTAAATTTTTTCGCAATGTTTAAATTTAAATTTTGGCCGCAAGGCACGCGGTGACATGCAAACGTGCATGTCACCTTATCCCTGTCCAGGAAAGAGGCGACTGGTCGGCTTGGGAGAAAGAGAAGTGAAACATTCTTTTATCTGTGATGTAGAAACAAAATGATTTGGGCCCCCCAAACATATTGATTTGGGACCCTCAAACATATTTAGGTATTGGCCTTGTTTTTGTCGCGAAATTTTCAGGAAAAAAAATAGTATAGTAGGAGTAGATGATACAACACATGGACTAGTAGAAAACACGGCTTTCGTCCCAGCTCGATTTACACATTAGTCCCGGTTCCCTTACGAACCGGTTCGAGCGGCAAGGGCGTCGGTCGGGCATTAGTCCCGGTTCAAATGGGACCTTTATTCCCGGTTCGTGTCTCGAACTGAGACTAAAGGTCTACCCTTTAGTCCCGGTTCGTGGGTAGACCTTTAGTCTCGGTTCAAGACACGAACCGGGACTAAAGGGGTTCTGAATTTTTTTTTCTGTTTTAAATTTTGTTTTCTATTTGTAGTTTCTGTTTTAAATTGCTTATATCTTTTAGCATACTTGATGTTGTTGAGGGATTCTTTTTGCATTAGATTCAAAATTTTGTCTTGTTTTTTTTTGTGCCATTAGTTTTCAAATTTGAAAGGTTTTAAATCTCAATTTGTTCAAATTTGCTTCAAAACCCAGATTGTGAATAACTTGAGTTTACAAATAGTTTTTAATTTAATTCTTTTTGCTCCTAGTCATGTGTTAGATTGTTGTCACAGTAAGATTTATTTGATTATTTTTATAATAATTTTAATTAGGATTTCAATTAAAACAATATGGTTTTGCTTATATAGTTGTTTTAGTCATTTAATTGATTTTTTTATTATTTTTAGTTAGTTCTTTCTGTAGATTTTAAGATGTTGTACTATGGTGCATATTGAATGCACAAAAAGTGTGGAGTTGAAATATATTTTTTAAATGCCTTTGTAACTCAGATGAGTTTTCGTCCGAAACCTTGATAATTCGAAGGAGATGATCCAGTTTGTACATGAAGTGCATCATGTTTTTGTCGTAACACTCCCAATTTTTTAGCACATGCCAAGTGGGTGAAATGGTGATACCATGCCAAGTTTCATCCTTTTCAGAGTACATTTGTAGCACTTTTCAATTTCAGGGTCATTTAGCTCAAAAAATTCATTAAATGAATGAAAAATAGCAAATGAGGTGAGAAAGGGTTGAAATTTTTGAGGTGGCTTTGAATGATGCATATTGAGGGCACAAAAAGTGTGGAGTTGAAATAAGATTAAAAAAATGAAATGTCTTTGTAAGAGATGGGTTTTCATCTTAAACCTTGATAGTTCGAAGGAGATGGTTCAGTTTGTACACGAAGTGCATCCAGTTTTTGACGTAACCCTCTCAACTTTTTAGCACAAGCTATGTGGGTGAAATGTTCATACCATGCCAAGTTTCAACCTTTTCAGAGTTCATTTGTCGGGCTTTTCAATTTCAGGACCATTTAGCTTTAAAAACATTAAATGCAAGAAAAATAGCAAATGAAGTTAGAAAGGGTTAATTCCGGCTTGGTTAATCTTAGTTGTGACTCTGGCGGGGACGGTGCTAGCAAATGTAGTCGACGGTATGATTGGACTCTTGGCTAAAGGGGGTTCTGAAATTTTCAAACTCTCACCCATGGACTGCCTTTTTTAGTTTTGTAGAAAATAATCAAAAATGATAAAATCTTCAAAAAATAAAATCCTTTGAAACGTAGTTAGGTTTTAGTGCCTAGTTGGTATAGAAATTTTGAAATATGAATTTTGACCGTTTTTGCAAAAAAGTGAAAAAAATGTAAAATGGTCATAACTTTTGCATACGACTTCGAAACAAAAGTTTAATATATCCAAAAAAACTAGATAAAAATTTAGACTCGATTTCACCCGGGCTTGCTCGGTGAAGTCCTCTCATATGCTCAAAATTCGAAATGTAAAAAAGTTATTTCAAAAAGAAGAATTTAATCAGAAAAATCAAAAAAAATAATTTTATTTAAAAATAAATAAATTATGTCATGTTTGGATTCCTCACATTTTTCTGATAATAATGGATATATTATTTGTCGAATTTCGATTTACATATTTAAAGATATTGAATATGCCATATTAAATGAATAAATGGCAAAAAAGGAATAAAATAATATTATTACATATTTTATTTTCATTAAAATATAATATTATTATTACTTATTTTTTTAATAATTATTTGAATTTCAGAAAATTATATCATGTGACACCAAGACCTAAGGGTTAATCAGATTGATAGCTTGCTATTGTCGGGAAAACAACAAATGCCGACTTGGAAACTATGGACGATAGAACCAGGAAGTTAAGCATGCTCGGGCTGAAGCAGTGACAGTATGGGAGACCGGTTCGGAAGTTAGACTATTTGGAATGAGTGATCCACGCTAGAGCAGTGAGGATGAGTAATTAGAGATTAAATTATCAAATAATTCAAAGATTTGAAAATTGGAATAAAACAAAAAACATATCAAAATATATTAAAAAAATCATTTTTTTACCTTTTTTGGTCAAACAAAATAAACAGGTCAGGCCTTCAGTCCCGTTTGGTAATTAGAACCCGGACTAATACCATTTCCCCCTCCCCAGCCCCGCCACGTGGAGGACTATTAGTCCCGGTTCGGGGCCGAACCGGGGCTAGCATTAGTCCCGGTTCGTGAATTGAGGCTAATGGCCCAACCGGATCGGAGCTATAGCCCCTTTTTCTATTAGTGATGGCACTGACAAAAGAAATGTAAACATGATGCACAAAGCAAAAGAACATGAGATGCTCGGCTCAAACATAAAAAAGAGATAAACTCTACGACCAGAGAAACGTTTCAACCAACAATTACATTCACGAAAGAAAATGACACCAAGACATTGTTTTGTCCAATCTGGAAAATCAAACCTATGGTTTCCCCTGATGCTCAAAAAAGGACACATGTAATGATCATAATAGTGCTTTTAAAAAGGGGGCGTCACCCGCGGGTGTGGCTGCTGCCAGCAGAGGATGCAGGGAATTCGGCTTGGCCGAACTCCAAGCAATCCCAAGCCGTCGGAGCATGAGCCCAAGAAAAGGAGGTCGAGAATAGGCCGAAACCGCGACTGCAGGAAGGGGAGCCATGCCCGACACCAAAGGAGGCACCGATCGCCGCCTGACATGTGAGCTTCGGAAGAGGGCAAGGTTGGGTCACACGTGTAGGTGCGCCCACGCACCGAATTGCAATTCTGAGGCAGTTTCAGCTTCTTTCAAGCAAATATGTGTTCTTTATTTACCTTTAAAGCATGAATTCAAATGATTAATTATATGACATGCACCCACCGACCGAGCGACGACCACCCAGACCGACCTCCTCACCGCCGCAAGATCACATGCCCCTACCTAGCTAACGGAGGAGAAAATAAGCTCCCCAACCTTAAAGCTCGTGTCAGCATGAATAGAAGAGGCTCATCACTGAACCTTGCAGCCACTCTGCAAAAACCGGGTCTGGTTGTCGAGCACCGGGCATGCGAGGGGACATGCAATCATCGCAAGGAGAAATTCATAGAGACCCCGCCAGTAATGTCCCTGACCCAGGCACATCCATGCAAAGCCTGAGCAACCGCCAACCATGCATCTCGCAACCCACCATGGACCAACGCCACAAAGACGGCAGCGCAGCCGCCGCCACTCATCCGGGACCCACCATGCAGCTGCAACGGCTCCACCGCTCGCTCGAGCTACTAGTCTGGCCGCGTGCATCGCCGCCGCAGCAACCCACGCTAGCGTCGTGGCCCCGCCATGGCCGTCACATCCCGTGCAGTAACCATCCTGAAGTTTCGGAGGCCCTAGGGTAAACTCCATAAATGGGCGCAATGGTGCTATTCTTTTTCTTTTATTGTAAAGCCATTTTTCCTAGTAAATTTGATCCCTAAAATAAATAAATAATATTTGACAAAAATGTTTTACTCTTTGTTTTAGACCAAATATATCACAAAAGTTACGGAGCACAAAAAAAGATATATGCCTTCAGTAATTACGAGCAACGATTCCGTGCGTTTTTTATGCAAAAATCATCAATAATAGTGTCAAGATTAATGACAGTTAATTGTTCTTCTCATTTACTTTCTTTTCTTCATAACTAGACAAGTGTTTTCGTGGCAACATGTTTGCATAGAAAAAAAAGGAGCGACCACGAACACCTGAATGTTCGAGTAAATTAGCTGTATCAATCTCCAGCTATATGTCGAAATACAGACTGCAAAACCGGATGACCAACTAACTCCTGCAAAGTTGTAAGTGTTGTTTTCACAAGAATAAAAATTAATTTCCATTCACCAGGTTGAGATTGAGGGCAACCACTGCGGCGATATGGCAGACTCACTCCGCACTGGTCTACTCTGTCATATGAATCACCTTGGGCCTTGATCACGTGTGTGTGTATGAGTTGCTAGACTAGATTGAATCGAAGAAATTGGAGAGGCGATCAAAAGACCATCACGGCGCCGCGCAAATATGTGATGAGGTGCATGTACGATCGGTGATGGGGAGTCCGCAGCAAATGCAGCCACACGTGACTCTTATATGGGTCGCATCAATATTGGTCTAATTTCTGGCTGGCTGGGGTCCCTAGTTTTGCTGCCCTAAGAGCATCTCTAGTAGAACCCTCAAACCCTTAAAACAAAAACCAGTTTTAAGGGTTGAGAATTGCACATTTTTGACACTTTTAAGGGTTGAAAAACAGGGGCAAAGACTAGAACCCTCAAACCCAACCCTTATAACGGAATATTCCGTTATAAGGGTTGGGTTTGAGGGTTCTAGTCTTTGCCCCAACCCCAAACCTTAAAACTGTCATTTCATATATCACACATTTCATCACATTTCATCATATGACATATCACAAATTCAATCACATTTAACATAAAACAATAATCAAAGTAGGAAGTAGCCCAATAATCAAAGTATTCAGCAACTTCCAGTTGCGACACCATACCATAGGAATAAAACTGCACGCCCCTGTAATTTACTTGCTCTGTATGTATTGTTTCAGAACTCTTCTTTGCACTCAGCACACGTATATGTTAGCTGATCAGAACAATATGCAATACCTCCCAGTGGCCACCAAAACTGTGGTTGTCCACAGAGACAGATAGGCTGGACCATCAAAAACACCAGAAGGTCCCAATGTTGACGACATTGTTCAGAACTGCATTTGTTAGCAAAATGGCCAGTCCCTCGAATTTCCTCGTGATTCAAAAATTTCTCAAACATTGACATGCTCACTACCTTCATATAAATATGACCATGCCAATGACTAACATGAAAGAGTTTGACATGCTTACTGAATTCTGAGTCCACATTGTCCTGTTTCAAGGACCACAAATATGGATGCTCCACGAACCTCCCCACTGAAAACGACGGCCAAGGAAGCGGCCGTAAATTGGTTTCCTCTGCATGATCCCTCCAAAACGACAGCCATGGCTTTGGTTGTCGCACCAGGCACGAGGGTGTGGTAGTCGAGGTATGCCGTGCGTGATGATTCCGTCGGATGGGGGTGGCGAAAAGAAAATTTCGGGGAAGAAAGCAGTACCCAGCCTAGTTCTTCAGCATACTGCTTCCTCGGTGCTGCGGAGGGCCGGCCGGCGGCGGCGGAGGGGAGGCCAGGGCTGCGGAGGGCCGGCCGGGGCGGCGGCGCTGCGGAGGGCCGGCGGGGACGGGGCGGGTCTGCGGAGGGCGGACGGAGCTGCGGCGGCGCTGCGGAGGGCCGGCGGGGACGGGGCGGGTCTGCGGAGGGCGGACGGAGCTGCGGCGGGGCCGGCGCGGCGGCGGGCGGGGCCGGCGCGGAGGCGGCGGCCAGGGGATCCATGGCGCGGCGGCTGGGACGGGCGGTTTCCCTCCCGCGCTCGAGATGAAAAGGAGTGCGGGTTGGGATTGGGTTTGCCCTCCCAAACCTCACTTCTACAGGCTGCGAGGGCGTTTACAGGTTCGACCTCTAAAAGTTTCTACGGGTTTAAGGGTTTAAGGGTTCTAGTCTACGTCGTTTTTTCGACGAAAACTGTAAAAAAGCGGTTATTTTCCAGAATTTAAGGGTTTGAGGGTTCTACTAGAGATGCTCTAACCAAGGGCCGGGCCTGCAACCGTCCTGTGGGGAAGGGGCCTCGTTGCCACTATCGGCACCCTTCAACAACAATGAGAGAGGAGAAGGGTGGGGAGAGGAGGGTCGACCGGAGCTAGGGATTCGCCCAACCACCGCTTGCAGGAGCGACGAGGCGCGAGGAGTTTGTACTAACGGTCTACTTATTATAGCCGTAATGCCTATATGTTATTATCTCATGAATGATCATAATTATAATGGGAAACGCTGCTTATCAGTAGCCTGACAGAAATTTTACATCAGACGAGTCATACGACATTGATTCTGTTTTAATCCGACAGCGTAGCGATTCTCTCACCCCATCAATTAATTGCACGTATTAATCCACTCCGAGAAAATCGCACCTGCTGCTCGGCTCCAACCACCGCACCACGTCTACGCGAGTAAATCTCGCCTCGCCGATCCACCTACTCCACCCCGTTTCGCTTTTCATGGGCGAGCTCATCCCGTAGCATGCCGAGCTCGCTCACCACGATGACAATCTCCGGAGCACCATGGTCCGCACCAACAGCTCTGCGGCGGCTACTAATCCACGACGTCGGTTTCGTGTTTCTTTCCATCTGCTCCGTCAAACCATCCTCTCACCACCGATCGCGTAATCCCCATCGCAGCCTCGTCCCCCCGCCCGACCATGCCTCTTCACGATCCCTTCCACGGTGTGGTTGCGCCATTTCGGCTTGGCAAAGAAGGTGTGCGCAGATCTCAGGCTCGTCCCCTGGTATGTACGCACCCGAATTAGGGTTTGATTCATCTCATCTTTGACTTATTTTTAGTAACTTGATTATTTTGAACGCATTCTAATCATTTATTTTTATTTGTGCTACTTTGATGAATTTTGTTGAGAGTATGTACCATTGCAAAGCCTTGGGAAGGAAGCATAACCAGCTTTGATAGGAAGCACGCCCAGCTTTGAAAGGAAGGGAGGCACAACCAGCTTGCACAATTTTAAAAGGAAGAACGACTAGCATCGCAAAGGATGCACGTCCGCCATCAAATGGAAGTACCACTACCATCGCAAGGAAGCACGATGACCATCAGTCCAATGGTTTTTGAACTGTGCCTAATGCCACGTTTTGTTTTAGGGAAGCAAATTTTGATTTCTTTGGAAGCAATATTTTAGTTTGTCTCAAAAAATACAGTGTTTCAAATTCAAATACATAGGAGAAGAGCACATAAATAATCGAAGCATGTGAAGGAAGCACCCATGCAGATGAAGGAAGCAATGAAATTGATAAGAGACGATGAGGACCAGCTACAGTATGCGATTAACCTGTGTGACCACGACGTTCAAGTCGTTGGAGACTTTTAGATAGATAGATGCACTTGCACTGCTCAAACAAGTGAACCTAGTGCTTGTATGAAGTATTAAAGGAAAACTTTTTACAAGCAAATTGATGGAAATATGTATCACCTAAGAAGCATGTGATAGGAACATACAATGTATTGTAATACCAAAAACTTGAAGGTAGTACGTTTGTAAATTGTCAGAATCATGTAAGATGAACACATGGAGCAAAAAAAATTCTGTTGATATGGAAGCAAATTTATTTCCAGACAACATGGCATGAAATTTGTTTATGATGTAATCAAATTTATTTGGAGTCCACATGCATGAAAGCAAATCTTACTTCAACATGGAAACAAATTTCAATGATAAGCAAGCAACTAATAACTAGCAACACGATCTTTCAGATCGAAGCACATTTTTTGGCGCTTGATGCAATTTGAAGGAATGTTGGAAACAAGAAGTGCTTCCTAACGAAATATTTTCGCTCGATGCAATTTTCAAGAATATTGGAAAAGAAATAAAATGTGATTCATAAGGAAGAGAATTGCATTTGGAAAGTCTTTCTACCACATCAATCCTTCTATAATTAGTTTCCTCAAACTGCTCGATCAGCTTCCTATATGTCTGGTATTAATTGCCTGAAATTACGTGCTTCTATATCTGAACAAACTTCCTACCAAAGTTAGTACTGCATCTAACGATACACCTTGCTATGATCCAACGGCAGCAGGACGGTCTGATGGGAGGCTAGGAATCAGTAGTCTGGTTCCTAGCGCTTCCCAATTATAATCATTGCTATTATTGTCAATTGTCCAACCATAATTTATTATCATGTTGTTGTTTATTTAAGGATTGTTACAATGTTGTTTGCCTTCTTTCGAGAGAGATGTCTCCGAGAGTAACACAACGTTACGTCAGGACGAGCATTGCGCATTTCTTGGGCAAAGTTAATAGCTGAAAGTTCCAATTGTAAATCTACTTTTGAGGGCGAGCCGCTAATGGCGTGGCTCTTAGCTTATCTCTTCCTTAGATGAGAGGCCCCACCTATGGTTGGTCCACCCCATGATCCAATATGTATCCCACCTCTGAGAACTATTCTCTCTGGATTTATTGGCAAGGCCAAACACATCAGGGTTGGTTTTTGGTTTTGAATCAGCCCAATTAGTGAGAAGGATTGAATTACATTTTTTAAGGGAAAAGATTGAATGGCATTAACTATCATAAATTAATTTCCAAACCGCGTCGCATTCTCTCCCACGCATATATTGGCTGCAAGGTCCAATCAGAGCGCAACTTTCGCTTAACAGCTTGAAGTTAATTTCTAACGACAAACAAACTATCTATTAATTCACGCGTAGGGAATAGCAACCGGCCTTACAAAAGTGGACTCCCTCCGGCCTAAAATAACTGGACAGAGGTAACACCAACGCAGAATCTGGACACCCTTTTCAAATTTTTTGAATTTGATGGAAATTCTGAATAATTTTTAAAAACTCTAACAATGTTCACAAGTCCAACAATTTTGTGAACAACTTGAACACATTTTAAAAATATCGTTTTCCTTAAAAAAGATGAACAATTTTTCAAAAAATGAACAACATTTTCGAAAAGTACGAACAATGTGAAATCTTCAAAGAGATATGTTAGTTAAAAATGTTAAGAACATTTGTAGAACAACATTTTGAACAATTTCTAAGAAATATGAAGAGTGTGCAAACTAACAACTAACATTTTGAACAATTTATTGAACACGACTTGAACATTTTTCTTTTTGGCTTCTTAGGTGGCAAATGTAAGTTTGTGAAATTTCTGAACGTTTTATTTTCTCGCGTTTTGTAAAACTGGATTTTGTTTTATTATATAATGGTTTTTCTTTAAAAAATATATTTTTTACTTTTTCCTGTTTTTCAAATACGTGAACTTTTCACAAATTTCAGAAATGTTTTGCGTTGCCAACACAAATTCATGTTGATTGATCATGATGAAAATTGCAAATAACAGAAGCATTATAATTAGGAAAACTTACATGTTCATGAATGCACCACTCTAGCCTGGTGTGGCACCCTCCTCTCAACTGATGATTTTTTGGACTATCGATACGGACCCTTATGGCTTATCCGGACACCCAATGTTAAACATGGTCTGCTGAATCGGGATTTCAAAAAGATTCCCTGCTTCCAACAAAAATCACGGACCCAATTTTTTTTGTTTTTTCCCAAATTTTGGCTGGAGTTTATAACAGTTTTCGTGTTCTTTTTAAAAATCATGCACTTCTACATTTTATTTGCATTTTTATGAACTGTTCGTTTTTTTAATGTAAGGAATCTTGAAAAAAATTCACATTTTTCTAAGAATTGTTCAATGTTTTAAAAAAAAGTTGTGTTTCATAAATTATTATTTTTTTCCAAAAAATATTCAACATTTCCAAGTTGTTCACATCTGTTTCAAGAAAAGTGTCGTTTTTTTCAGAAATGTTTTATATATAAACGTGTTGTCGCCAGGAAAACATTGATTGAACTTGGTCCACTTTACATATATATATACACCCTTTATAATACAAACTCTAACAATTAACTCATGTCGATCGCCAACTCCATCTCGCTCGAGCTCGCGATCGACTGCTCGATGGCCAAGATCTCCCTCCCTCGATCGCCAGTGGAGCTCCAGGCTCCTGCCGCCGACCAGTTGAGCTCCTGCTCGGCTGCTCCGGGCTCCTATCGCCGGCCATGTTGATGTTGGATCTGAATTTGGGCCCTCCACAAGAGGAGGGGGGTGGATTACCTGAAGATCATTAGAGGAGCCAATAATGGTCAGCAAGATCACGCAGCAGGTATTCCAAGAACAGAGCAAAAGTTCAGTTAAAACCGTTGAAATGTCAGAAGCATTTAGTCCGCAAAAAAAATTTCCAATGTCAGCTGTTTTGTTTACTCCAAGAACGAATGACCGAAATGTTTAGTCAGCAAAACCGAACATAGAAAATTTAAAAGTTCAGTTTACTCCAAGAACAAATCACCAACATTTAGTCAGCAAAATAAAATTTCCAATGGTCTACTGCTAGTTTCCCAGCAAACAGTTCAGTTACAGCATTTAGTCAGCAAAACAAATCAGGGTCATTTCCATGGTTTACTCCTAGTTTGCCAGGATTCGTAGGAGTGCTAGGAGTACTGAAAACAATTGAGCATGCATACTGACAGTAAAAGCATGCATAAAGACAAAATTACTCTGTTCAAATTTTGCACTGTGTAAACTGAATATTGCACTATGTAAGTTGAATTTAAACCCAAATGTTCCACTAATGGAAATGAAGATGCAGATGATCAGACACAGGATGCAGATGCATTGTGTAAACTAATTTAAACTGAATTCTACAGTACTCCAAATGTGAATTTAAACTGAGTATTATTCAATTCAGTTTAGAGTTGACATGAGTGCCAAATATGTGAACTGAAACTGTGTAAACATCATTCTACATGACTACTGGTGTGAACTGAAAATGCCTCAATTTAAAGTTCAGTTTGCAAATTCACGGTTTCTGATTAGGCAGAGGATGCGATTTTTACAACACTGTGTAAACTGCAATTTGACAGGAGTACAATTTGTAAACTGAAAATTTGGATCTCTAAAATTTTAAATAAATCTCAAAGTGTACTCATAAACCTGTTGTCGTGTAAGGAGTAAAATAGACTAAACTGAAAATATACTCATAAACTAAACTGAAATTTTGACAGGAGATCATGATAAGTAAACTTGCACTACAATACTTCTGTCAAAACTTGCTACAACGTTGTAAACTTGCTCTAATGTCAGGAGTACAGTAAATTAATGTAAGAACAAAGTATTATACATCATGATAAACTTGCAGTTGATCATGATAAGAACCGAGTACCATACTGCAGCACAAGAACTTTGGCTGCAGTTATAAGCGAGCCGAAGCCACGCTGCCGTCATCGCCCCTCCCTCGCTGGAGCCGGGGAAAACTTGATGTAGTAGACAATCGAAAAGTCGCTATGCCAAGACCTCATAGGACCAACACACCGGGAAAACAATCGCCACCGATGAAGAAATAACGTAGGTAAAAAACATCCAACCTGAAGAGACACACAAACATAGACAAACGAAGTCCGGATCCGAGCAGATACACGAAAGGCAACAACCGACCGAATCCTATGAAATCCACCGGAGACACGACTCCACACGCTCTCCGAGTTCTAGACACACCACCAGAGCAAGGGGGTAGGAGGGAAAAACATTATTTCATCTTCAGAGAGCCAACAAGCCGCCATCGTCTATCCATTCTCAGTAGAATATTGTACTGTATAGTGCATACATATCTTTTTGCAAATGGCGGATCTACCAGCTGACGAGACAATGAACAGACACTGCTCTAAGAGTTAAAAAAAATTCAAGCACACGCCGTCGCGCGCGCAGCTCCCCTTGAAGCGATCCAGCGGGCGTAGTCGTTGTCGACGGCGGCTAGCATGGCGAGGCGTGAGCTCCAGCGCTGCAGCTCCCCTTGACGCGATCCAGCGGTCGTAGTCGTTGTCGACGGCGGCTAGCATGGCGAGGCGTGAGCTCCAGCGCTGCAGCTGTCCATGAAGCGATCCAGCGGTCGTAGTCGTTGTCGACGGCGGCTAGCATGGCGAGGCGCGAGCTCCAGCGCTGCAGCTCCCACTCGTAGTCAGGGTCCTCCCAGTAGTTGCACTTGTACCGCTTCTCTATCATCACGACATCACGTCGCACTGCCCCTCCTCCCGCTCGTAGCTTCTCTTCGTCCCCACCGCCGCCACCGCCGCCACCGCTTTCCTTCCGGCGATCGATCTAAAGATGCTAACCAACTTGTGGATTTTGAGTCTGATCCTCCGCAGCTTCAGTCCCATGGCGTACGATGCTGTTAGGTTTCCCTGCGTCGATGGTTGGGACGATAGTTGATAGCTAGGCCAGCCGGGTCCTTGATTTTATGGGGCCGACCTAGCATCCAACTGTCCTGCAAAAATTTTCGTCGACTCCAGGCCGGAATCGGTGGGGCTGGTCCTGAGCCTGAGAGTCCGTGTCCGACTGGCATGTTGATGCCATCTCTCTCCCGGGCTGGATACCAGGCACACGCCCACATGTATTGGGCCGGCCCAGCCAGAAATTTCCAACATACTCACTCTTCCGGTTTTTCTGAAAAAAGACACTTCCGGGTTTTGACCTTCCCTGCCTGGTTTTCCATTGCTTTTTCTATTTTGTTTATTCTGGTACTTTCTATTTTTGTCCATTTCTTTTAAATTCAGTATTTGCTTTTCTATTTTATGAACATTTTTTATGAATTAATTTTCAAATCCGCGAACACTTTTCAACATTCTGAACATTTCTCAAATTAGCTAACATTTTTAAGAAACAATACGGTATTTGGAATTCCTAATTTTGTTTTAAGTTTGAATTCCTGAAGACTTTTATAATTCATGAAAACTTCTTCAAATAACATGAACATTTAAAAAAATCATAAATATTTTCATGTTTATTAAAATAATACAAATTCATGAGCATTTTTTGATTTCATGAACATTTACAAAATTAAACAGCATTTTAAATTATTGGGAATTTGTTTAATAGCAAAAAAGATTTAATTTTTATGGTCTGTTTTTTTTTAATTCTCAATCATTTCTAACATTTCCGATTTTTTATGAGAAAAAAAAACTTAGTGTTTTAGATGGAGATGACTGATGGGGCAATGTTCCGTCGCGGTTGCTCGTTGATGAATTGAGGAACTTGATGACTTGAGGAACATCTTTTTAGAAGAAGGTGAGGTTTTTCGTATGGTTATCCTTATGTTTTTAGTTGTTGGCGAGGTTTTTACTAGATGAAGACGAGGATGTGATGAAGCGTAGAACCCTTTGTCTCGGGCCGCAATGTATTTATATCACAAATATCTTGGAGTACAAGTCAAGATCTATCAAGAGGTTACATGAGATAAGGGAGAGAGAGAAGAGATAGAATCGGTTTAAGATACATCAACTAACAACCGTATCCTATACAATGTGTCTAACACTCCCCCTCAATCTAAACCCTATTTAGCAAGGTTGACATTGTACTTAAACTCATCTAGCCTCTTCATTGTAAGCGGTTTGGTGAACCCAGCAGCAAGTTGATCACCTGTTGGAATAAACCTTATATCAAGCAATTTGCGTGTTACTCTTTCTCTGACAAAGTGGAAATCAACCTCAATATGTTTTGTTCTTGCATGAAAAACAGGATTAGTTGAGAGATAGGTTGCACCAAGATTGTCACACCATAATCTGGCAGCCTGAGGTACCTTGATTCCGAGTTCATGTAGCAAAGTCTGAATCCACATTACCTCAGCTGTTGCATTTGCTAAAGCCTTATACTCAGCCTCAGTACTAGACCTTGAGACGGTTGCTTGCTTCCTTGCACTCCATGACACAAGATTTGTTCCCAGAAATACAGCAAACCCACCTGTTGATCTTCTGTCATCAGCACATCCTGCCCAGTCTGCATCAGAGTAGGCTGACACAAGCATAGATGGAGATTTTACAATTTGAAGACCAAGGCCTTCTATAAACTTGAGATACCTCAAAATTCTTTTTACTGTTGTCCAATGAGAAGTAGTAGGGGCATGTAAATATTGACATACTTTGTTAACAGAGTATGAAATATCAGGCCGTGTGAGAGTCAAGTACTGCAATGCACCTACAATACTCCTATAGTTCGTTGCATCCTCTGGCCCAAGTGCTTCTCCACTCTCGATGGTGAGTTTTCTGAGGTAGAGATAGGTGTACTAACTGGCTTACATTTTTCCATACCTATTCTTTTGAGAATATCAGTAGTGTACCTTTCTTGTGTAAGAAGGATACCATCTTTTACCTTCTTTACCTCCATTCCAAGAAAGTAGTGAAGATCTCCTAGATCCTTGGGAGCAAACTCTAACTTTAAATCTTTAAGCAAACAAGTTGTAGCATCTGGACTAGAGCTGGCAACAATTATATCATCAACATAGACAAGAACAAATATAGTAACATTGTTCTTACTGTAGAAGAATAGGGAGGTATCTGCCTTTGATGGTGTGAATCCAAGTTTTTGTAACTGTGTACTTAACCTGGAATACCAGGCTCTTGGGGCCTGCTTCAACCCATACAAAGCTTTATCCAATTTGCAGACATGATGTGGTGTGTTCTTATTTTCATACCCTGGTGGTTGCCGCATGAACACTTCTTCCTCAAGAACACCATGAAGAAATGCGTTCTGGACGTCTAGCTGTCGTAGGCTCCAACCTCTGGAAATAGCAATAGACAGTACAAGTCGAATAGTGGTTGATTTAATAACAGGGCTGAAAGTATCCTCATAATCAATACCAAACCTTTGTTTAAACCCTTTTGCAACCAGTCTAGCTTTGTATCTTTCTATACTACCATCAACTCTTTTTTTGATTTTATATACCCATTTGCAATCTATCACATTGGCACCTTGCTTTGGTGAGACTAACCGCCACGTTTTATTTTGTATTAATGCATCATACTCAACATCCATGGCTTTCTTCCACTCCTTGTGAGCAAGTGCATCATGCAAGGTTATTTGTTCACCAATACTTGTGACGAAAGCACGTTTGTGTGTGTCATACCTGACTGTACCGTATGTATATTTCTTGTCCTTGACAATACCTGACCGAGACCGTGTATGGCGAGGAGGGGGTGTAGTTGCGGCAGAACTGTCCACAGAGATGTCAGCCGCAGAAGATCCAGGCGAGGCGGTCGGGCTGGCCCCCGCAGCAACAGGAGCAGAAGGCGGCCCACTATTGGTAGAGCCAATGGGCGCCGCGCCTGGGATCGCGTCGAGGGCGGCGCTGACGCGGTTGGACGCTGCACGTGGGGCGATGTCGGTTGGCGGGGGAGGATCCGCCTCGGATCTGCCGACGCAGGTGGTTGGCGCGGACGTTGGCGCGGCGCAGCTGGCAGTTGGCACGGGGAAGCCGCCAAGGCGGGTGGACCCCGCAGGTGGGGCGCTGTCGGCCACGCGGTTGCGGGCGGTTGGCGCGGCGCTGACGCGGGTGGGCACCGCACGTGGTGTGCTGGCGGGTGGCGCGGGAGAGTCCGCCTGGGGCTCCGCGTCGGGCTGACTGGCAGCCTCGGATCGCCCGCCGTCAGGAGCTGCAGCAGCCAGAAGATCTGCTTGGAGTTCCGCGACGGATTTGGCTGCATGTGGAGACATGAAATAATGCCCTGTAGCTGCATTTTCAGCGTCAGTTTCAGCAGATTCAAAGATATTTTCCACAGGATTAGTCCTAATTAATTCACCCCGTTGACTGGAAGATGGAATAGGCTCGGAAAGGAGGGAGATTTCGGCACGCAAAAGAGCTCCCGCATTAGGATGGAGTTTGGCAAAGGGAAACATTGTTTCATCAAAGATAACATCACGGGAAATATAAATACGACCGGATGAGATGTGTAGACACTTGTAGCCTTTGTGGAGATTACTATAACCAAGGAACACACATTGGGTGGATCGAAACTCTAGTTTATGATGGTTATAGGGACGAAGATTTGGGTAACATGCACACCCAAAGATTTTGAGAGAACTATAGTCTGGTTTTTGATGAAACAAACATTCTAATGGAGTAGTGTTGCCAATGACTCGACTAGGCAAACGATTGATAAGGTATGTGGCTGTGATAAAGGCCTCATCCCAATATTTAAGTGGCATGGATGCGTGAGCTAGAAGGGATAGGCCAACTTCAACAATATGACGGTGTTTTCGTTCGGCCGAGCCATTTTGTTGATGAGCATGGGGACAAGAGACATGGTGAATAATCCCAATGCTACGAAAGAAGGAGGTAAGTTTTTCATACTCTCCTCCCCAGTCACTTTGGACTGCAAGAATCTTTTTATCAAATTGTCTCTCCACAAGTGTTTGGAATTCTTGAAAGACAGAAAAAACTTCAGATTTGTTTTTGAGCAAATAGATCCATGTGAACTTGTTGTAATCATCGATGAAACTGACATAATATTTCTTTCTACCAAAAGAATCTCTTGCATGACCCCATACATCACTGAAAATAAGCTCTAAAGGAGCATGAGAAACACTATTTGACAAAGGATAGGGAAGTTGGTGACTCTTGGCACATTGACAAGCTTCACAAACAGACTCTGTATTGGAACTATTTGACAATGCAAGATTGCCTTTATTGACTACTTGCTTAACTATATTTGAGGAAGGATGCCCTAATCTCTGGTGCCATCTGGCTAGTGACGGCTTGGTGGTGGAGTAAACTTGACGACGACGCTGTCGATTAAAGACTCTTGATGTGATGGGGTATAGTGTTGGAATTATGCCCTAGAGGCAATAATAAATATAGTTATTATTATAATTCCTGTATCAAGATAATCGTTTATTATCCATGCTATAATTGTATTGAATGAAGACTCATTTACATGTGTGGATACATAGACAAAACATTGTCCCTAGCAAGCCTCTAGTTGGCTAGCCAGTTGATCAAAGATAGTCAGTGTCTTCTGATTATGAACAAGGTGTTGTTGCTTGATAACTGGATCACGTCATTAGGAGAATCACGTGATGGACTAGACCCAAACTAATAGACGTAGCATGTTGATCGTGTCATTTTGTTGCTACTGTTTTTCTGCGTGTCAAGTATTTGTTCCTATGACCATGAGATCATATAACTCACTAACACCGGAGGAATACTTTGTGTGTATCAAACATCGCAACGTAATTGGGTGACTATAAAGATGCTCTACAGGTATCTCCGAAGGTGTTCGTTGAGTTAGTATGGATCAAGACTGGGATTTGTCACTCCGTGTGACGGAGAGGTATCTCGGGGTCCACTCGGTAATACAACATCACACACAAGCCTTGCAAGCAATGTAACTTAGTGTAAGTTGCGGGATCTTGTATTACGGAACGAGTAAAGAGACTTGCCGGTAAACGAGATTGAAATAGGTATGCGGATACTGACGATCGAATCTCGGGCAAGTAACATACCGAAGGACAAAGGGAATGACATACGGGATTATATAAATCCTTGGCACTGAGGTTCAAACGATAAGATCTTCGTAGAATATGTAGGATCCAATATGGGCATCCAGGTCCCGCTATTGGATATTGACCGAGGAGTCTCTCCGGTCATGTCTACATAGTTCTCGAACCCGCAGGGTCTGCACACTTAAGGTTCGACGTTGTTTTTATGCGTATTTGAGTTATATGGTTGGTTACCGAATGTTGTTCGGAGTCCCGGATGAGATCGCGGACATCACGAGGGTTTCCAGAATGGTCCGGAAACGAAGATTGATATATAGGATGACCTCATTTGATTACCGTAAGGTTTTCGGAGTTACCGGGAATGACGAATGGGTTCCGGGAGTTCACCGAGGGGGGGGGAACCCACCCCGGGGAAGCCCATAGTCCTTGGGGGTGGCACACCAGCCCTTAGTGGGCTGGTGGGATAGCCCAAGAAGGCCCTATGCGCCATAGGAAGAAAATCAAAGAGAAAAGTAAAAAAAGGAGGAGGTGGGAAAGGAAAGAAGGACTCCACCCACCAAACCAAGTAGGACTCGGTTTGGGGGGGAGACCTTCCCCCCTTTGGCTCGGCCGACCCCCTTGGGGCTCCTTGAGCCCCAAGGCAAGGCTCCCCCTCTCCCACCTATATATACAGAGGTTTTAGGGCTGATTTGAGACGACTTTTCCACGGCAGCCCGACCACATACCTCCACGGTTTTTCCTCTAGATCGCGTTTCTGCGGAGCTCGGGCGGAGCCCTGCTGAGACAAGATCATCACCAACCTCCGGAGCGCCGTCACGCTGCCGGAGAACTCTTCTACCTCTCCGTCTCTCTTGCTAGATCAAGAAGGCCGAGATCATCGTCGAGCTGTACGTGTGCTGAACGCGGAGGTGCCGTCCGTTCGGCACTAGATCGGGGGACTGATCGCGGGACTGTTCGCCGGGCGGATCGAGGGAGGTGAGGACGTTCCACTACATCAACCGCGTTCACTAACGCTTCTGCTGTACGGTCTACAAGGGTACGTAGATCACACATCCCCTCTCGTAGATGGACATCACCATGATAGGTCTTCGTGCGCGTAGGAAAATTTTTGTTTCCCATGCGACGTTCCTCAACATATAGTCCTCCAATGCATCTACCGCGATGGATGAGTTCCCTCGTTGCCCGATCCTTAATGAAAAAATAGGTAGGATGAGTTTCAAAAAAGATATTGTTATCGGATGTCAAACGTGACATGGAGGCTAGGTTCTTATCGGCTTGTGGAACATGGAGAACATCTTTAAGAACAAGGTCACGTTTGAGACTAGGGGAATTAATAGAGGATTGCCCAATGTGAAGAATATCCATACCTCCACCACTTGCGGTGTGAATCTTATCGTTGCCGTGGTACTTCTCCCGGAGAGCCAGCTTCTCTAGCTCATTTGTGACGTGATCTGTGGCGCCGAAGTCGGCGTACCAAACCGTCTCACCATCGGCTCCACCGTGTTCCCGTGTGGCAGCAGCAGCTTGGCGTGTCTCGGGTGTGTAGTCCTCATCATACCGGTGCCAGCAGTCAATGACTTCGTGGCCCGGCTTCTTGCAAAGTTGGCACCTTGGTCGGCGATTGTTGTTGTAGCCGCTGCCGTTGTAGTCGTTGGTGTAGCAACCGCCGCGATCACCGCCGCCGCGGTCACCAGCACTACCAGGGCGAGGCTGGCCCTGGTGTCCGGCGCGTCCTCCACCGCCGCTTCCGCGTCCGCGTCCTTGCTGTCCACGCCCACGGCCACGTTCGCGGGAGGCGGCGTTGACAGAGGATTGACGTAGATTGGATCCCTGCAGCATACTGAGCCGGGCGTCGATGCTTAGAAGCTGGCTGTAGAGCTCCTGGACCATGACCGGTTCGACCCATGCGGCCAAGGCGGAGATCACGGGATTGTAGTCGATGTCGAGGCCGGCGATGACGTGAGAGATGATCTCAGCATCTCCGAGCGGTGCACCGGCGCAGGCAACTTCATCGGTGAGGGTTTTGATCTTTCCAAGATATTCTGCCATGGTTAAATTACCTTTTTGCAGATTGGTGAGGGCCATCCTGGTGTTGATCTTTTGGGCTTGTGTTTGTGCAGCAAACATGGCGTGGATGGAAGTCCATACCTCGGCCGGCGTTTGAAGCATCGCCACTTGCACGAGAACCTCTCGAGAGAGAGATCCCATGAGGTATCCTTGTACCTGCTGTTGCTGCGCATACCAGATTGATCTGGCGTAGTTGAAGACCTGCTCTTCCTTCCCATCCTTGGTGATGGAGATGGTGGCGGGAGGCGCCGGGCTTGCGGCGTCGAGGAAGTGTTCCATCTGTGCTCCCTTGATCTGGGGTAGCACGACGGCCTTCCAAAGAAGAAAGTTCGTCCTGGTGAGCTTCTCTGATGGAGGTGGACCGAGAGAGAGCGAGGTGTTGGAGGAGGATGAGGGCGCGGCGGATGTGATTTGGGTGGATGTAATGGTGGGGAGCGCGGGGCCTGTCATCGTCGACTCTCTCTGCGATCAATGGAGCAAGTTCTCTTTCTCGGTAGCTAGGCGTCGAGAGGAAGGGCTCTGATGACCATGTGATGAAGCATAGAACCCTTTGTCTCGGGCCGCAATGTATTTATATCACAAATATCTTGGAGTACAAGGCAAGATCTATCAAGAGATTACATGAGATAAGGGAGAGAGAGAAGAGATAGAATCGGTTTAAGATACATCAACTAACAACCGTATCCTATACAATGCGTCTAACAGAGGAAAGGTTTTTTATTAGATAGAGTGAGGTGTTTCTTCTTCGAGGTAGAGGTGATAATCCACGTGCCCAGCAAAAATGAACACACAACCTCATCTTAGACGATGTGCAATGGCATGCCCAAATTCACGTACTCAATACCGACGAATCTCAGGTAGGGGGTCCTGAGCTAGTAGTCTAGATGTGATGGTAACAAGGACAGGAGGTTTTACCTAGGTCCGAGCTATCTTGAAGAGATAATATTAATACCCTACGGCATGCTTGTGTTTGTATTGATTTGGATGGAGTATAAAGTACATATGCATGAGATTGTTGTTTGTCTAGATGTCTAGATGTAAGATGTGTTCTATCAACTAGCCCACCCCTATAAAGCATACTTTGTTAGATTGTGAGCCTTGAATTCGAGTCCCTAAACTCATGGACAAAATTATACAAATTAAAATTCTAGAGTACTCTATGATCTTATGTATAATGGCACCATAACCAGCTCGAACGCCTTGCACGATGTCATCGATCACCACCTTACAATCCGACACGACGTGGATATCATATAAATTCAAATCCTTTGTTAGTGACATAGCCTCTCTAACTGCCAATGCTTCCAACATTGTAGAATCAGAGATACCCCTGAAAACAATGACGGAGGCTCCCAAAAATAAACCGCCCCGGTCCCCTGCTCATCGCGGCAACACCTCCCACACCCGAACTTCCTGCAACTTTTGCATCAATGTTCAGTTTATGGGTCGGCCTTGGTGTTCTAGCTTGCACAACTGGCCCCTTTAGCTTACTCAGTATCTAAAGATCGCTGAAAAAACACTGCACAAAATGTTATATAGATAATGGGCTTTGGTAAATGTATTCATAGACAACTTTCCTCTTTGGTCCCCAGATTTTCCAAAGGGTGACCACCATGTGAATGAAAATATCATGGGATAAGACATCATTCATAGTAAATAGCCAGTCTCTTGCAGTCTTGCCCATGTGTTGACACATTTGTTCGACCAAACATTCATCACATAATGCTCAAACACTTTGTGCCATTGAACAGTTGATCAATGCATGTCTCGAAGAGTCTCTTGCACCGCACACCATACAAGCTGCAGATGAACATATTTCTGTGCTCAAGTACATCTATTGTATATGGATCGACATCTACACTAGTCTCCACAAGAAGGTCTTGATCTTTGAAGGTACGCTCATCTTCCATCCTCATCTTCCATAATGATGTTCATGCATTACTCTCATGTTCGGTACCCGGCTAGTCCCCATACTCTTCTATATCCAATTTTCCCTTGTCAATTTTGTGGGTAAGATCAATCTGTAGGCCAACTTAACTGGAAAAAATTCCCATGCTTCTCACCACTCCAAGCCCATAATTCATTTATATTCCTTATTATGCATAGAGGAATTCCCATGATTGCTTTGACATCAACTAGGACAAGTGCCCGTGCGTTGCAACGGGACAAAAATATCACAGTTTTACAGTTAAGTTAGTGGATCAGACATCCAATCTCTAGATCAATGCTTAACCTGGATTTCTCTAATCCATATATCTAGTTTCCAACTAATATTACAAGCAACAATGATTGATTCAAAGTCGTGATCCATTTTCTGTGATTGAACAAAAAATAAAGTGATGCTCCCATATTCCAACGGGATAAAAATATCACAGTTTTGCAAAACTGCCACGACGGATGACATAAGCGTTCCGTGCTTTATTATTAAAGGGAGATATGTTGTTTGTATATATTTTATTTATGTTTTTAAATCATGATTTTGTGTAATTTTGGTATATGGCAAATCCAAACTACATTTTAATTTTGTATCGTGTTCATACCTTATAAATCGAGTGCACAGGGTTGGGGCAGCCCCAAGGTGAGGCCGTGGTTGCCTCCGGTCCGGATCAGCGGCGTAAGCCTGCCGGTAGCTGCCGTGATTTTGTGGTTCCGTCCGTGTGATTTGCTCACGCGGCTAAGGTGACGCTCATCTCTTTCTCTGCCTTTGTCTCTAAGGCACGACCAGTCGGCTACGCAGTAAGTATTTCCCAGAATCGAGACCAAGCTTGGGGCAGCCAGCAAAAGCAACTCGGTTGCGGTCTTGCGTTGCGGATGTGGTCGCTTTCTGTTGGCACCCATACCGTATGCCACGTCACCCTTGTTAAGACTACATCACAAATTACTTGCTACTGGTATATCTTATCTACAAAATGCCCTCCGCCATACGTTGGAGAAGCGAAAACATTTTTTTACATATGCCCTTCCACCAAGCAATGCCAGTAGCACCGACTAAACAGTCAAGTCCCACCTGCCGTTCCGTTGCCCTTATACAAGCAAGTGGCCAGCTTTGTTCCCCCTAAAAGATAACAAAATTATCTAACTGGAGCTTTTTTAATTAGTTCTGTGCAGTTCCGCAATAAGGTTTCACAAGTAAGCTAATTATCGGTAAATGCAAGAAATGGTTCACTACAATTATAGCATCCTGGTGAATGTAGCAAGCATCCCACAAATCCTAAACCTCTAGTTAGGGGTAGACAGCTAAACTACAGAAAGTTCATGGATATTCTCGAATTACAAGCATGTAACATACCACTCTTCCAGCTGCAGGCTCTTTCAGGGTGATTTGGGGCCTTTGCTTGCTACCACCAACGGACCCATTGCTTGTTGAAGCAGGAGGCCTTATCTGAGGCAGCATTAACAAGCACTGCAGGAAACAGGAGGTATCCGATCAACCCCATTTCTCGCTGGAAAGTAGCAACACGGCAATCACATTAATTAAAAAATAGAGCAGACGGTGTTCCCTGAAGTTACAACATAAGAAATTAGCATTTTGCATCAACTTGTGAGTTTGTAACATGCCACCTGTGACAGGAGGTGCCTTTGCTGTTGCCCTAGGGGTCTTTGAGCTAGCAAAAGCCACGCCTGGAGCTTTATCGGGTTTTCCATGTGTTCTCTGAATCGAAGCACGGACATTGTCAAACAGCTCTGTCTCAAGGCTTTCCAGCACAAAGCTTTCGTTGTCCAGCGTTGAGGTAGTGGACTCGGTTGACCTCCTCAGTTCCTCTGCTATTCCTGGCAGTAGCCTTGAACCATGCGACTTGCGGAAAGTGTTGTTCACAATGCCCAATTCCTCGGTATCCAGAACGCCTGCTCAGACCAGGAGGAAGCGTTAGCTGCTATCAATCAACGCATCAGGACAATAACAGGTCTGCTATAACAAAAGACAACTACGGAGCTGGAAAGGGAAATGGTAAGAAAACGCTAGCTGCTATCAATCGACGCATCAGGATAATACCAGGTCTGCTATAACAAAAGACAACTACAGAGCTGGAAAGGGAAATGGTAAGAAATCATTAGCTGCTATCAATCGATGCATCAGGATAATAACAGGTCTGCTATAACAAAAGACAACTACGGAGCTGGAAAGGGAAACGTTAGGATCTGGCAGGACCGGTGGCAGCAATCCAAATCAGTATCCATGAGCCTACAATGCGTACTATGACACGCAGCAGTCAGGGAACAACAGAGTGGTGAAGAAGGCCTTGTCCCAGGCGAGGCTCTTGCGGAGGTTGACGCCGCCCTTGGGCTTGGCCTTCTTCGGGGACTGATCCCGCTCCGGGGCCTGCTCCGCGGGGTCCACGGCCTGCCCCGCCGGAGGAGGAGGAGGAGATCCGGCGGCGGGCTGCTCCGAATGGGCGGCCACCGCCGAAGCCGCTGCAAGAGGGGGATATGAGGCGGGGAACGGTGGTGCAGGTTGCTGCGACCACCGGCGTCTGCCGGCGGCCGGCGCCGCACCGGATCAAGCCGCGCACGCACCGCCGGCTCCTGGCGGCTGGGATCGGGAGGCCAGGGAGACACCGTCGGCCTAGATCGGGAGGCGAGGGAAAGAGGAGAGCTTGTGTATCTGAAGGACCGCGGGTTGAACATTGAAAATAACAGGGGCTTTTTTGTAAAAATGCCGGACGACCAGAAACCCAATTTGCTTTATTATTAGGGAGAGATTGGCAAAAAACGAACGCACCTATTCCTCTTCCCAAGTCGCGGATGTAGTATTGATGAGTCCATGAACTATTTGTGGTGGGTTCGGAACGAGCGACATAGTTGGTCTCATTAGCCAATTGTGTCCTCAAAAATTTGTAGTATTTTCGTTCCCAATTCTACATATGATCCCCTGCGTCAGCATGTCCCTTCCATCCAGTACCACACGACGGATTTATGAAGGTCAATTTCCTAGCTTAGCTTCCAAGCAGGTTGACTTTCAGAAATATGCAGTAGGATTCGAGCACTGAGGGAAGATGGGTCACTTAGGATGTGTTTGGTTGCCTGCATTAGGCCAAGCTAGGCTCGCGCGGGATGAAAATGAACTGTTTGGTAGCATGTACTCATTGTTTGGTCCGCATAGCACGAACCTCAAAGCACCCCTCAGCCAGGCCCGATGGAAACGACCGAATCGACCGTTTTTTGCGAGCCAGGCTCGAGCGATGCAGGAGAGGGGAACGCCGCACCGCGCAGGGAAGGGAGATGGCGGAAGCGATGGCGCATCTCCGAAAAAAGCGGCGGGACGAATTCGAGTCATCGTCCGCCGATTTGGTCACCCTATATATCGAGGGTGACCGCGGCGCCAAAACTCCCGCCACCACTTCCCCCCTCTCGAGCTTTCCTCCGGTGTGGATCCAGAACAATCGTATAATGGATATAATATTATCACACAAACCCATGGTAATCTTTCTCTCACACTCGGTCCGTGGGGTATCTGAAAGTGCCCATATTGGATTGACCCACATCCGTTGGCATATCCAAATAACTTTCACTCAACGATTTATTTTTGACATTAAATGTGTTCTTCATACCGTCTTTCAGTTGCTGTGGGCAACCCTTGCTCGAAAAAATTGAAGACTTATCATGGTTTACTCAATGTACTGATGCCTTGCAGTATGTATCCTAAAGTTTGAAACGGCCACCGCCCCTAACACTAGACCTGAAAAGCAACAAGCTATCATCTGCTAATAGATATGCACCGCCTTGATCGCTAGTATACTTCAACCTAGCAAAAAATGTCTCGGATTCACATAACAGATATGCACATCTAATACATTCATTGACTTAGCGCTAAAGCAACAAAAAAATTGAACATTTTGGCAATGATATCCTCTTGTGAGGACTACCGGAGAGAAAATCAAAAGCCAAAAGAAAAAGCGGGTTGCATGCCCCCGTCCTTACGTTTTACAAATCCTTTCCCAGATCGTCTCTCCCAGTCTGTTGATTACTGAGAACCGTCTTGAATTCAATTCAGTTGCAACGAATATCATTTCATTTGTTGCCGCCGGTGACATTTCATTTGGCAAGCAATACTCCCTCCGTTTATTTATGCTACAAGAATAATGAGGTGTTTTGCCCGTCCAGGATCAAGCTAGGGCCAACAATCAATCGAATACTATCAGCGAGAGCAGGTGGCACAAAAATGGTACTGCTGGATCAAATTCAAAAGCAATCTCTTGTGCATGTGCTCTTTTTTCACGGTTACAAGCAGATCTTCAATCTGATCAACCGAAATAATGGAGTGCCATCGAACAACATTTTTTCCATCTTATCAGACTCTCCATAAGGAACTACGGATACATGAATTATCTACGACATATGAGCATATGATCAAATCTGTGTCGGGTCACATGACTCGACGCAGCTCTCCTGTGTTGAGTGCGAACTTGCGGTGCTGCGACAACACGGATGGAACTATCAGGCTTTCCTTTTTCAGGCCAGCTACCTTGTCGAGGAAAGATGGGTTTTCCTTGGCTCCACTGAGCACTGCTTGAAAGATCTGTAGTGGATCCCCATGGCTGACAATAAGAACAGCAGAGCTGCATACAGTTAACACATACGAGTCAGCTTCAGCATGATATACAGAAGCACAGGTAAAGAAATGTTAAGCAGCAACTTGAACATGTCATGCGTAGCACGCAAAAAAAAAAAAAAAAAAATCATGCGTCAAATCAGCATGGAACTATTATAACTTCAGCGTTCTGGGCTAGTTGATAGGTTTGCCAAGGAAGCTTTGTAACATAAACTTTGTTAGTGGTTCCTTGTGTTCAAGTACTCATCTGCACTCAATAGACCGTGTAAGCTAATTGTATAAATTGTTATCGCTACGTACCAAATTGTGAACCCCTTAATTATTTCCAGATAATAAGTTCTCTAACAAAGTAATACCTCTGTTTCCAAATGTAGGATGTTTTGGCAGTTTAAATCGAACTGCTAAAATGTCTTATATTTAGGAACAGAGGGTGTAGATGGAAAACTGAAAAGGCATGGCAAGACATGCAACTTTGCTTTACAAAAAGATCACTGGACACTCAGTTACAGCCTCTCAGTTTATACTCTATAAAGATTTTTTTTAACTTCTTATCAACTGACATTTATATTGATTGTTTTAAGCAAGCCGTTTATATAGAATTCGGTAATGGTATAACACCAAATACATGTAACAGAACATGAATAAACGAATATATCATTTGGATTCCAATAGTAATGCAAGTACAAGTACCCATGAAACTCCACGTCTGTAGAAGACAACACCCCTGCAAGTCTACTAGCAACATCTGCAACACTCTCCCCACCTTCTGGAGCCAGAAAGGGATCTGCTTCATCTATCGCCCATACCTCTGCATACTACCACATCATGTCAGATTTAATAACTGGCAAATAAGATAAGATCAAAAGGGACACCACAGAGGGTTTCCTCTTAAATGTTGAATAACACAACTTGTCCAAACAAAAGTTTAATGGTACCCTGCAGACCAAACAACTTGGCGATGCCTCAGTTATCATTGGTATACGTTTAGCAGGCAATGGTGTCTGCTGAAACGTCATATGAACTCTCACTAATTGGAGTGGTTGGGTAAAAGCAAATTGATCCACAGACTAACATCTGACAATGTATAGCTATGCAAGTAGAAGTTTCAGCATAACCAGTACACGAGCACTATGTGCAATTGATCTATCAGTAGGTTGGAATAGATCGTCATTCAACATACTAATGAAAATTTATTTGTTAAATGAGTTAACATTTGATGCTCCATGATATGCACATTTGATGCCCCTACGAGTTTTGGTAAGCATGTTTGTTCACACATTATTATAATTTGAAAGAATATCGACGGTTCAATACATGAGTACAAACTAACCTTCTCGTGTGAAAGCAACTCATATGATGGTCCAAAATAACGTTCACGAAGTTCCACGGTTGCCTGCAAAAGAAACTTTGGTGAGTGGACTAGATGGTCACAATAAATGAGAAATACTAATTTTATGAAGAAAGTGATCCCTGATACTTCAACAACTTTGAGCGATTCCACTATGTATTGTTGACCAGAGAGACAACATCTAAAAGAGGATGATGTTGCAGTGAATGATAAGGCTAAACAATTTGGTTCATGACAACTAGGAGACAGAGCTGTTTTCAGCTGTAGCAGTTGTCGTTTCTTAGTGGTTTTGAAGGTCCCTTTTAATGGATTATTTTACAGGTTCTGTTCACAGTATTATTGTACTAAAGATATGACCATTTGGTACTGCCTCTTGCGACTTCTCCGAAATTGTTCACTTCATTTTTGTAAAGATAAGAGGATTTCTAGCTCTTGGTACTAAGAAACACAAGCTCTCCATTTTTTTCCTTTTTTAGGTGGGGCATCACAAGTGGAATTTTCAGAGGTACAGATAGTTTGGTCGTACACAAGATGGATAAAAAATTAGCAAATGTAAACCTCACTTCAGACACGTAACTCGTGGATCATGCCCAATAGGATCCAAAGGTTATTTCCTCTGACAGACATCCAAACTTCCAACATCAAGAACAATGAGGTTGGAATTGCTTTGCTTCCCAACACATTCAGATGGCTATGCTATGCACGCACTTTGCCTTCCCGGCCAAGAGGACATATAGAAACTTAACTGACATGCGACCTATTACCGTCATCTGAACAAGGTTACATCTAATAGGATTAAGGGAACCACTCACCTTGCAGCTAGGACCCTCAAATGGGACGCCCAGCACACCAGCGACCACCCTGGCCGTCTCTGTCGTCCGGGAGAACGGCGAATAACAGATCTTGACAGAGTCCACCGGCACACCCATCTCCCCGAGCTCCTGCACGCACAGAATCGGTCACTTCCCCCCAATCCCTACCTCACGTCCCCCATCCAAGTGTCCACAGAATCGAGCTCGATTCGGTACCTTCCGGAGCGACTCGCCGGCGGAGCGCGCCTGCTCGACGCCCTCCGGGGCCAGCCCGAACTCCGGCTTCGTGCCGTTCTCCTGCCAGGGCCGGAACAGTCAGCCGAAGCTCCGGGCCGGATTTGGCGATTGTGCCCGATGGAAATCGAAGACGGCGAGCTGGGGGTGGAGGGATTGGTACCAGGGAGGAGACGATGAGGCCGCGCTCGTTGGGGACGCTGCGGCCGTGGCGGAGGATCCAGTACCTGTTCCGGAAGGCGGGCGGCGGCGCCGGCGGCGAGTCGCCGCTCGAGCCCTCCATTTTGGACAAACCGCACTCTGCCCCTCTCCAAAGGACTGATGAGTTAACCTCTATTTCTACACACAGCTGCAAGTTTAGTACTCTTACAAGTAAAGTAATCACTTCGTCTCATAAGCGATAAATACATTTAGGGCATTTCGAACGCCAACTCACAAATTTTCTCCCCGTCCCGACAAAGAGATCATTCGACGTATACGGAAGGATGTCATCCAAAGTTATTATGTAGTAGCAAAAGTGCTCGTGCGTTGCAACGAATAATAAACCTCTTATATGTTGAGGTATCGATGCTAGTTACATGAGAACTTAGTAGCAAATATGTCCGTGCGTTGCAACGGGTAGTAAATACTTCTTACTCATTTTGATCCAATTTGATTCTGACTCGTCATATTGATGTTGTGCACCTACGACCACATTCAGGCATCATCGACGTGGTGTCCTTCGACACTGAGGAGGCAACGTTTATAAATTAGGTATATTCCAAAAAGCATATATGTATAGCGATTACATGCAATAGATGAAAAATATATTAAGATTGCACTTATTAATTCAACTGTTATCCTAAAAAAATAAACTATCAACATTCATTATTATCGGATGAATAGTTTAGTTTTTTTTTAAATAAACCTCCATGTACTTTGATGTTCATCAATTTTATAAGTGCATGTACATCCTATAAAAATGTTTGTGTATTTACTAAAAAATGTAGTCAGTTGGTAAGAACGCGCTTGGCTTCTGCCAAGAAAAGGCACGTACATAAAGTCTTAGATCATGAAATATGTATAAAGAGAGAACTTAGATTATAACATTTCTTAAATATTAACATATCAGTTTACATGTTACAATACAGATCGTGAATATGAAATAAAGACAAATACTGATTTACATTATACCCTATATAGTATTTTAAAAATATTAAATGACAACATATTCAAACTCTACACATTCTAATCAAATTTGATATATAACATGTTTAAATTGGATTTATGGTTTAAGAAATATCATTATTTAAAAATACATAATTATTCTGAATAAACTCCGGGATTATTAAAATTATTTGACATGTAAAATAACAACATATTCAAACTCTACACATTTTTCTAATCAAATTTCATATATAACATGTTTAAATTAGATTTAAGGTTTAAAAGATATTGTTATTTGAATATACATATTTATTCTGAATTCACTCCGGGGTTATTAATGCATATGTCGGGGGGGTGTCACGCAAAATTATAAAAAAACGATTCGTTGTGACTAAAGTATGGACCGTGGGTTATTTAGCGTAAATGTCAAGGGGTTTTGTGTAAAGACGGACTGCGGGTTGATTTTGGGAAACTACAAGGTGTTTTTTGCAAAATGATCACGATGGACGGCAGAAGCAGTGTTTGCTTTATTATTAGGGAAAGATATGTCCATCGAAAAAGTAAAAAAGTTCGAATACAAATTAAGTGCAACCCACAACGTGCGCCGGATCACACCAGCGTCAGATCACATGTCCGTTCACAAAAAAAAATGTATGCTTAGCTTTTACATTTCCGAGTCCAAAATAACATCCGCCCCACAGTCCATGCAATTTTCTGCCTTGTTGGACCGACAATCCCAGCTGTCTGCTTCCCGGTCAAGGTGTCGTCGTCATTGCCGTGTAGACCACCTTGGCTTTCATATCCTCACCGTCCTCAGTCTGCATCGTCGCCAACTCATTTTTCTGTCACTCCAATATCTAGTAGCGGATAGATTGCACGATTATTTTTGCGTCGGTATCCAAAGAGTCCACATTCAAGGTTACATCTTAGCGTCATCGACATTGGCACCGATCTTCATCTTCTTTTCCTCTACCGCAACCTTCCTCTCTTCGATCATGGCCCGTTTCTCTTCGGGCTTGACCTTCTTGTCCCTGGCCTCCATAAAAAAATTTAAACCTCTTGTTCTTTTTCTTCTACTTGAGGTCTGACCGCTTCACGCATGCCTTCTTCTTCTTCGCCAAGCTGCCCTCGAACCTCTTCGTTAGCTTGGTCGCGCACCTTCCGGACGAGCGTGATGCTTGGATCCTCCGGCACCGACGCCTCCATTTCCGTCAGGTTCTCCGACAGCTCCATGTGTCACTGGCAGAAGGAAGGAGAGGGTGGAAGAAAAGAGCGGGACTTGGACGGAGAGTGCGGGGATGAAACAAGAGAGTGAAGGATTTTGACGCGAAAAGAGTGTGGGTTACTACAAAAGCACGGGCTCGACCTTCCTTTTAGATGGGCCACAGGCGAAAGACCACATTTCATGTGTCCGGACTCACATAAAACCATTCACGTTGGGTTTCGATTTGCAAGAAAAATGTGTGTGGCGGTGTTGCAGTGGAGCGCTCGCCGGCAGCTCCCGGTGCTGTGATGAAGCGCTCGCGCGGCGGCCCGGAGCTTGGTGTTGCATGGAAGCTTCACCGACGGCTGCAATGGAGCTTCACCGGCGGTGCCCGGAGCTGCGATGCAGCGCTCGGAGCTACATTGAAACTTCACTGGGGCTACAATGGAGCTTCGCCGACGAACTCGAAGCTGCGCCGCAACGAGCGATGCTGCATTGTAGCTTCACCGACGGCTGCATTGAAGCTTCACCAGTGCCCCTGAGCTGCCATGCGGGGTGGCGACTGTGCCTCCTTATGTCATTGTACACATTGCTTGCATTGACCGAATCCAAGGGCTATAGGAGGATGCAACCAACGACTTTCTAGGAAATCAGTCGATTGATTTGTAGCAACCCACCATTATACGGACGCGCGTCCCTAGCAACCTCTTGATTTGCATAGTTTACTTCTTTTAGGCTGGTTGTAATGGGTAGTATCATATACTAGTATCATGCATATGATACTAGTGTATGATACCACATCCGTAATGCATAGTATCATATGTTAGTATCATAGTGTAGTTCATTTATTACCATGTAAGACACATAGTAGCACATCATTTAATATGATACGGTATCATGATATGCGACTCAACCCTCTATTTCTTCATTTAATTCCATGTCACCTCATCAAAAATACCTAATTAGCATGTATGATACTAAATATGATACTATTACGGGCAGCCAAGACAGTTTCAAAACAAATCCATAACACTAGCTAGATGCCAACCGACTTTAATTTTTCTTCCAGTGCGGGGACAGGCATAAGTTTACTTTTTTCCATTTGAAAGATGCACATAAGGTGATGTGTACTACATTAACGCTGGGAAGATGGACACGTACATTAAAGCCTTTCCTCAAGGCCAGTACTAGGCGCGGGCGCGTCGTCCCGAAAACTCGGCCGGTCCCAGTACAGTCCTACGATTGGAGTCTCTTGCATTGTTGGATCTCCCCTGCTCCTTCGTTCTTCTCTAGCAGCTCAACCAACATCCCGATCCCGCCTCCCTACATCTCGCACGCGCCGCCGCCTGCAAGTAGCCCCGCTCTCGCGTGCTCGTCGTCGTCGTCTCCATTGTCAGCCTGCTCACCGTGCTCTCCGTCGACGTCGTGGTTCACAGCAACCAACCATCAACATCTCGCCTCCCGTGAAGCATTGTGGGAGTCCATCAATGGATCTAGCAAAAAATTTAGCCAGCAGTAGAAAAATCTAACTATGGTTGCAACAAAATCAACGTCATCGTCGTCGCAAGGTCGCAACACCGCCTTGATGGATGTAGAAAAAAAGTTTGTCAGTAGTAGCAAAATGCAACTACGGTTGCAGCAAAAAATCGTCGCAACCGTCGCTAGGTCGCAGGTCCACTTTGATGGATGTAGCAAAAATGTTAGCCAATAGTAGCAAAATGCAACTACGGTTGCGGCTTTTCTTGCTGGGTAGAACCGATTGAAGCTTTCTTCATCTATGGTTGAAGCTCTTTTCAACAACGCTTGAAGCTATTTTAGATGACGGCTGTAATACTTGTATACGCGCGGCTCGACCATGGCAACAGTGAGGACGACATGTGGAGGTTGGAAGCGGTGATGCGGGTGTCCGACAGATGCGGGAACCGGCAATGCGGGCGGTCGACGGAACAGGCACAAACGATGTGGACGGCAGCAGGGCAGGGACGAGCCGTTGGTGGATCCCTCGACCATACGCACATAAAAGAATCGGCTCGTCAGACCCAAAAATGCTACACTTACGTAAAAATATACATAAGGCTACGTAACTCAACTAACTACTAATCCTTCCGGCCCCCTGATTTCAACTGGGTGGGGCCCCTTCCCTACTTTCCTCAAATTAAAAAACACCACCTAAACCATTAGGTTAGTCTATGTATGGTAGACCGACCGAACGTACGGTCGGCGCTTCTCCCCGTAACATTTCCCTTTCCTCGAACACCGTCCTCATCACCCGTGTTGCTACGGTCAGGCATGCATGACTTCATCCCATACGGTGAAGCCCACATCAACCATGAATAGTCAAAGACTGTCATAAGTGCTACTCGTCAAGTACGAGCACATGAAAACTTCAAACAATATTTATAGCAGGTTTAATGACATAAAGATGTCAACTTTCTTGTTTCAATTTATATCTTACCGTCTGTTGCCGGAATTTATCATTTTTGCGTGACTGAAATTGTCATCGCTGAAATACCAGCCACCTTACGTGTGGATTTGAGATAATCAAAGGCCTTCTTGCATTGCATGGGTACAAAACGTCATTTTGGATCCTCTTGCTACCCCCTTTATCTCTACTATTAAGGGGGATGTGCCGTCGTGATGGTTCAACCAGGAAGATGGTTCGACCTCTCGTTCGTTCGTCCCCCTTTTCATCCTTTCACCGATTTTTTTCAATCCCTTCGTAAACCAGTCAAAAAACCGTCGCTAGCACACACAAATATAACGGTTCAAAAAAAACCACTAAAACTTACGCACGCACCACCTGGGCGATCCATTCCCCGTCGCTCAGACCCTCCCACGTCCACCCAACCGTCAAAAGGCAAAAAAAAAAACGCGACCCACAAACGCATCTGCCTCCCCCCACGCTCTCACGATCCCCTCCTCTCTCGCGAGTTGACCGCGGCGTCATATCGCCGTCGCCGACCTCCGTGGTCTCCCCCAACCACGCAGTCGGCGGCGATGTCGACGGCGACCCGGATGCTTGCGCGCAGTGCCGTCCCCAGCCACCTCCTCCGCTCCGACGCCGCCACCACCAACCCCGCAGTCGCGATGGCGGCGCTGCTGCAACATCGCCGCCGACCAGGATGCTTGCGCGCAGCGCCGTCCCCGGCCACCTCCTCCGCTCCGCCTCCGTCACCGCCAACCCCGCAGTCGCGACGGCGGCGCTGCTGCAAGGGCGGTGGTACCGCGGGGGAGTGGACCCTGCGCCGTCCTTCTACGACCCGCCACCGACCCGGCGAACCTGGGCCTGAGCATCGTCCCGGAGAAGAAGGCATTCGTGCTGGAGCGCTTCGGCAAGTACCTTCTCCCCTGCAGCTGGAGGATGGTCACCTGCTCCTCCGACGGCTACGTCTCCGCGTTGTACGTCCTTCTCCCCGCCCCTCCTTTGCTCACGCCGGTCCATCTCTCCGTCGAGGAGCGTCCGTCGTTAGTGGCCACAATATGTGTAAGCTCGTCGCTCAGATTTATCAGTACATTTTCTTTGAAAATGTATCGCTCTAGCCTCTAGACATTTGAAAGATGGGCAAGTGTTCATCATCTTTCCTGTTCTTGGACAGGCTATTGCAGAACAACGCGATTACAGAGATTAGAGAGGACACTAGAGAATTGAGATTGATCCATGGGAAAAGGCTAGAGTTACAGTAAGATTACAGAGAGGTAGAAGCCTAGAAGGGGTTGTGAATGGTCAATTTTTTCTAGAGCTGATGGATAGTTCTGGCACTGACACTATGCCGGTCCATCTCTCCGTCGAGGAGCATCCGTCGTCAGTGGCCACAATCTGTGTAAGCTCGTCGCTCAGATTTATCAGTACAGTTTCTTTGAAAATGTATCACTCTAGCCTCTAGACATTTGAAAGATGGGCAAGTGTTTAACATCTTTCCTGTTCTTGGACAGGCTATTGCAGAACAACGCGATTACAGAGATTAGAGAGGACACTAGAGAATTGAGATTGATCCATGGGAAAAGGCTAGAGTTACAGTAAGATTACAGAGAGGTAGAAGCCTAGAAGGGGTTGTGAATGGTCAATTTTTTCTGGAGCTGATGGATAGTTCTGGCACTGACACTAGAGAATTTGACAATTGGACTGAATCTTCTCTAATATCTGCCATTTATTGATTTAGATGTGTGTTAGTTGGTTCATATGCTGGTGTTGTGCGATTTACACTTAATTTGAACTTGCCCTGTTTGGCCTTGCACTTCAACTTGCATAGAATCTGACACTAGATGGGATTATCGTAGCAGAAGGTGATGTACACCTCATTCTAACACCATTTTAGTGTGCTACAAAATTGCAGGTACCACACCTATTCATACCATGCCTGTCGCGCGCTTCATATAACAAGCAAGCTGAACTCGTCATCAACCTATCCAGTGCTGGAGCTATTCTTCTAGAACCAGGTCTGTTGCATTTTTCCGTTTAATCCTTCACCTTTTATATGCTATTTTCACCATTGCAACTCACATGTTGGTTCTACCTATGCAAGTTATGGAATTCATTCTTTTTTTATATAAATCAATAATGCTTCTCGAGGAGCGTGTCATCAAATACTTAATGAATTCGAAGATGTGCTCGTTAATGTATGACGGTCGCAATTCGACATGTCATGCCACCATCATTAAGCTGCCAGCATGGTAGTGCGATAATACCCTTTTTTATTATCGTTACCATGGTTTTTGAGGTTGAATCCTTCTGTTTCTTAGGAACACTCGAGTGAATTTGCAAGGTGAATACTATAATATAGAATTTGTAAAAGAATTCCGTATCTTCCGTTTTGCACTGAGTATCTTAATTTATTTTTGGAAATGGAAGGGTAGCAGTATGTTTTACTTGTGTCATGCAGAAAATGTTCTATTGCAGTATTTACTATTGAGGCAAAAGTAATCAAGAGAGCATACAAGAAGCTTGCCTTGGATGCTTTGGTCATTCAGCAAGATTTATTGCCAGAACAGAAAAGTTGCTTTCTTTTCTTCCCACTACTTGTAATTTCATTAATTTTCATGTTAAAGTGGAACAAGTATTAATGTACTTTTGTTGTTGTGTTCTTTATTAGTTGCCAATAAAGATGAGCTGATGGTGAGATTATTTGCTGAAATGGTATTCAATTCTAAGGCTAGCATAATAAGAAATGAAGATATTAACCATAGTATCAATAGAGGAGAAGAGACAACATCACAACCTGATGTAACAAAACTCCTCACATTAGTTCCCATGCTTTAAGATTTCTCTGTTGTAGAAGTTATATTCTCTCATGCAAACATAATTTTTATTTTCTTAAATGAAAAATAGACTGGTAATATATATTTTTAATTGAAAAAATTGCACTAGTAGTCTTCCCTCATACAGTAGATTGTATTTCTTTTAGTTTGTTAACAATCTGTTTAAAAAGTCACTTACCGGATCATCATGTAAGACACCAAGAACCTAAGGTGGTCCCTTCCAAATTATGTTGGACGTGCGTCCTTCTGGCATCATATTAGAAATATAAATATGGTCAGTTATTTTCTTATCCAATTAACCCCATGTAAGTACAAATTGTGGAGGATAGCTCGATGTTGAATGTCCGAAAGATAGATATTGGAAGTTAGGCTCAACCTGAACAGAAATATATCTAGCATTAGTTGTGCTAAGTGCTTTTGGTTTGTCTGCTGAAGGATTCATATGGTTGCAACATTTACTTCATAGCTACGTTTGTTTTTGGCAACATTTATTTGGACCAGTGACGCTTACTCACAATGATCATTTTTTCATCGAATTCTTGAAGAACACCTACAGAAATTCATCCATGGATGGTAAGTTTTCTCTATAATATCTTCACATGGATTCTCACCTATTCTTTGGAAATTATTTTCTTAAGTTACTGTATACTTATCTGTGTCTAAGCTAAATTTGCAATATGCTCATTAAACTAAAACATCATTGATGAATTATTGTTGTTCAAACTAACTAGGTGATAGGTACAGTCCTGCAGAGCAAAAGCATTTGTTTCAAGGACATTCTAAAAAGTCAAATTATAGTAGTTTGGTCATAAGACACGTAATAATTGACTTCTAAAAAATGAACTAGACGGCTAAAGTCTCTGAAAATAACTGAGAGGTAACTTACCTGATAGCTAGGATATATATTTAAGGGGTAGGTTTTTTTTGATTGCTTGAGGCAGGGGTGCTTATTCGTATTTGTCTTCTTCACCTTCATATATCTTCGTATTTCTCTTCTATGGCAAGACCGATACCAGTTCATTCGTTTGTAGCATGGCAGAAAGAAATGAAATTTACTCCCTCTGTTTCTAAATGTTCCTAATATAAGTCTTTTTAAGGAATCCATTAGACTACATACGGAGCAAAATGAATGAATTTATACTCCAAAGTATGTCTATGTATATCCTTATGAAGTTTGTATGTCTAAAAAGACTTATATTTAAGGATGGAGGCAGTATAAATGTTTTCAAACATTTTACTACGGAATACATTCGGAGCAAAATATGCATTTTACATCTCGATATCTGAAGCAAAATTCTGCAATTGTAGCACTAACTGACCTTCTCCCCTCCATATGCATCCAGAATATATATAAGGTTGTTAGTTGTGTCAAAAGCATAGACTTGCCATCGTTGCTGAATTTAATGTCAGACACTTCAGCCGTATCTTCACCGACCAAGAAAGTGTCAAATGGACCCTGAAAGTGGTTTGTTTCACAAGATGAGAATTTCACATGCTTCCCAGATATATGACTGCAAGGAACAAAGGAGAAGCACTTGGAGAAGACGGGGCCAAAAGATCCAAAAACATCTATGCAGTGTTGCTAACATAGTGGTAAGATTTATACTCCCTTACCTCTTATGTAGTGTGGCAGATTTGGAAAAAATTAGCAGAGAACTTTTTAGGCCAAAGAGATGGATATGTAAGTTTTTTTTTCATGGGTGGAATAGTTGGTCTCTGAAGTTATTTACAATGTTAACCTCCCTTTGGAAGCATTTGGCACTTAGCCTTTCCTCCTGTGCAGCCGAGCTGACTTCTTGACATCCTTGAATTTTCTTTTCTACTTTTTCATCTTGTTATGTTGCCTCTTTGGTAAGCTCCAACCTAAGATTTAAAAATTATATTATTAGCCTACATCAATTGCAGTGTGTAACATGTCAGATTGTACACAATGATGGCTCATTGAATGGAAGAAGAAGTGCGTTGATTGCAAATGATTATTTTAGAGATGATTGCAATAAGCAAGCATAAGAAGAGTGATGCTTCACGTACGACAAATCACATATGATTTTTCTACGATGCAAAAAGGGCAGCCTTGATTGCATATGTAGGCGTGAATTAATTTAGTTTGAGTAACAATGATGGGAAGAAACTAACATGGTTTGCTCATTGATGGTAGGCGCCCAACATGGTTTCCTTCTTTCATTCATCATGGATTAATGGTAAACAATTCCAATTGGTGGTGGGAGATGATGTTGTTAGATGTCAAACACTTCATTATTCATGTTTTAAACCGAGGCACTTAGTGCACGACCATCGTGTGAAACTTATTGCAGCCTTGGTCAACACACTTTCGTTATCTCATTAATCATATCATTACGGCAATCTTAATGCTTGATCATGTGTATCTTTGTGATGTCAAGAGTCGTGATGGTGATTTGGTGAAGCTTAAGAGGAGAATAAACACGACGTGTGGAGTTAGGGACCGTTTGAGACGTAAGAGGAATTGATACCTTGTCTTGTTCTAGGTTGGGTGTTTGAGAAGGAAACCAGGGGTGTATGGAGGGGTTGGTCGGTACCATAGGGACATGTTTGCTTGTTTTTATGTTTGGGTGCTTTCTATCACTACTAGGTAGCAAAATAATTCTGGGGGGTTCTTCGCAAATAAAGCTTCTGTATGAGAAATATCAAACGAATTGTGACGAGGCTTAAAAAATGTGTGGTGTTGCAAGAGTGACATGAGGATTTGATATTCGTTTGGATGCGGTCTTGAACTGCATTTGCATTTGCATTTATTATAGAATAACAAGTTCAGAGATTATTTCCTTTATTTATAGATTGTCTCGTTCCGTGGCAACGTACGGGCATTCAGCTAGTATATATAACGGAGGAAGGTCCAGCCGGAACTCCACACGCAGCAGTCTCCCACTATAGCAAGCACGGTACCAAAATTCACGCGAGCTCTCTCTTTTCCGTTTTCCCTTGTTCACGGCGTGCAGCGAAGAACTACGGTGGGGTGTACAACATCCATGGCTGGGGCGACCCCTACTTCGCCGTGAACAAGCACGGCCACCTCTGCGTCCGACCCCACGGCCGCGGCACGGCCCCGGGCCAGGAGATCGACCTGGTCTCCGTCATCCACCAAGCGGCAGCGACGACGACCACCGATGATCACGACGACAAGGAGAAGTGGAAGCTCCAGTTCCCCATGATCCTCCGCTTCCCCGACGTGCTCCGGCACCGGCTCGACTCGCTGCACGCCGCGTTCGCGGCCGCCGTCGAGCACACCGGCTACCGCTCCGTCTACCAGGGCGTGTTCCCGGTGAAGGTGAGCCAGAACAAGGCCGTCGTGCAGGACATGGTCCGCTTCGGCCACGAGTACGGCTACGGGCTCGAGGCCGGGTCCAAGCCGGAGCTGCTCATCGCCATGAGCTGCCTCACCAAGGCCAAGCCTGGCGCCTACCTGGTGTGCAACGGATACAAGGACAAGGACTACGTCGCGCTCGCTCTGGCGGCGCGCGCCATGGGCCTGAACGCCATCATCGTGCTGGGATGGAGGTGGCGGCGCGCGCCATGGGCCTGAACGCCATCATCGTGCTGGGATGGAGGAGGAGCTCGACATCGTTGTGGAGCAGAGCATTAGGCTCGGCGTCGAGCTGGCGATCGGTGTCCGCGCCAAGCTGCTCACCAAGATACCGGGCCATTTCGGGTCGACGGCGGGCAAGCGGCAAGCATGCATGGCAAGTTCGGGCTCCTGGCGGAGAGGATCTACGATGTGGCCCGGAAGCTCAAGGGTATGGGCAAGCTGCACTGGCTCAAGCTGCTGCACTTCCACGTCGGCTCCATGATCCCGTCCACGGACATCGTCTTGAGGGCGGCGAGCGAGGCCGCCGGGATCTACTGTGGCCTCCTGAACGACTGTGGCGCGGAGGCGATGGCCACGCTGGACTGCGGCGGCGGGCTCGGAGTCGACTACGACGGGACGCGGTCGGGTAGCTCCGACATGTCGGTGGCGTATGGGCTGGAGGAGTACGCGTCGAGCATCGTGCAGGCGGTGCGGCTCAGGTGCGACGACAACGGCGTTCCCCACCCCGTGCTCTGCACCGAGAGCGGCCGCGCCATGGCTGTCGGCTTTTGAACGTGTGTATGCAGCTGTACAGGCGTGCCTACGCGATTCTTGCTTCGGCCGGCTACTTGACGGAACTTGCGTAACTAGCAATACGAATAAAACTGATCGATGGATTTGATGGCTAAAGGCCCGTGTTGAGTCTTTGCTTTGTATTGCTTTTCGTTTTTCTGGTGTTACAATCAACACCCCTAGGATGTCTTTTATACACGTCCACAAGGGACTATGAAAATAGATTAGGACTAGGAATCGTAATACTACTAGGACTCAGTTTGGCTTTCTTTCCTAATCCTAAAGAAACAACATGATTAACTTCTACATTCACCTCCTTAATCTTTTTGCTTGACTTCACTTCTTGCACTCCGACTTTCCTCCTCATCTCGATGAACTTCTGTCGACCGAGGGACTTGGTGAAAATATCGGCAAGTTGGTCTTTCGTGTTCACATGTTGAACCTCGATTAACCCTTCTTCAATGCACTCCCGGATATGGTGGAACCGGGTATCTATGTGCTTGCTCCTTTCGTGATGAACCGGATTTTTGCACAATAAGATTGCAGCTTGGTTGTCAATCTTTAATGACACCTTCTGCACCTCCCGCTTTGCAAGAATAGCTAGGAGTCTTCTCAGCCACACTGCTTGACAAGCCGCCGTGCTTGCCGCTATGTATTCTGCCTCGCATGAAGACAATGCCACCACCTTTTGCTTCTGAGAATTCCAGCTAATCGGATTCGGGGTAAGGTAGAATACCATGCTCGTTGTGCTCTTTCGGTCATCAACATCACCTGTCATGTCACTATCTGAATATCCACGAAGGATCAACCATTCCTTTCCCTTTCTATACGTGCAGCCAAGATTAATTGTGCCTTTCACATAGCGTAGAATTTGATTGACCGCGCTCATGTGTTCGATTGTCGGATTCTCCATGAAACGACTCACGATCCCGACTGAATAAGCCAAGTCAGGTCGGGTATGCACCAAGTATCTTAGGCTACCCACAACGCTTCGATACATTGTGGTGTCCACCGACGGATTTGAGCTACGCTTGCTCAACTTGTGACGTTGGTCCATTGGAACTTGTGTCGCGTAGCAATCTGACATGCCACACTTGTCCAATAACTTGACCGCGTAAGCCGATTGACATAGGGAAATCTCTCCGGAGCTTTGCTTCACTTCGATGCCCAAGTAATAGCTGAGTAATCCCAGATCACTCATGCTAAACTTGTTCTTCATTTGCGCCTTGAAACGTTCAATTTCTTGTACGCTATCTCCGGTGATAATCAGATCGTCGACATAAACTCCAACTAGCAGGTTTGAGCCTTTGGAGTTCTTTGTATAGACTGCGTGCTCGAGGGGACATCTCTTGAACCCGAGCGAGACCAAACTTCGGTCTAACTTTAAGTTCCAAGCTCTTGGCGCTTGCTTCAACCCGTAAAGTGCCTTCTTGAGCTTGTAAACTTTCCCTTCTTCGCCTTTCTTCTCGTAGCCGAGGGGGTTGTTCCACGTACACTTCTTCTGTGAGATCGCCGTTGAGGAAAGCGGATTTAACATCCATATGATGAACCTTCCAATCCTCTTGTGCTGCCAAAGCTAGGAGCACTCTCACCGTCTCGATTCGAGCAACCGGTGCAAACACCTCATCATAGTCAACTCCTTGACGTTGAACGTAGCCCTTTGCAACGAGTCTTGCCTTGTACTTCATAATGGCACCCTTTGTGTCCTTCTTTAACTTGTAAACCCACTTCAAACCTATCGTCTTTTGGTTTGGAGGTCGGGTTACCAAAGTCCACGTGCCATTGCTCTCAATTGCCTTCATCTCCTCATCCATGGCGTGCGTCCAGCTAGGACTTTTGCTCGCCTCTACGAAGTTCGCCGGCTCCTCAACTCCGAACAGACATAGTCCGGAGTACTCGAGCGTAACTGGCTTTGTGTACTTGTAGACTTTCTTGAGGGTCTTGTAGCGACGAGGCCCTGAGGAGTCCGTTGTGGCTTGCGAAGGAGGCGACACAAATTGTGTCAGTGTTGATGCACTTGAGGAAGACGGCTGAGACCCTGGTGTGTCATCGACATCCGTGTCGTCGGCGTAGTTGTCGTGACCGTGACCATCATCTTGATTGTCGTCGTCACTATGCGCCTCGTTGTCGATGTTTTCGTCGAGATCTCCGCCTGTGTCGTGCGCGGCGTTGTCGCTATTTCCTTGCGACCTATGCACGCCGTTGTCGGTGTCGGCACCATGATGATCACTACCATTGTGTTCACCTTGGTTGGGCGTCTTGCCAACCACCTGGACATCCTCCCCTGCATCATCATCAGTTGGAAATTCAACTGCAAATATGTTACTTTTTGGAGCATCGTCGGCTGCGGCGCTCCAATTCCACGCATGGTTTTCTTCAAACACGACGTCGCGTGAAATCCGTAGACGCTTGGTTTGTGGATCGTAGAAACGGTATGCCTTGGTGCCAGAACCGCTCTCGTATCCGATGAACACCATCTTGGTGCTACGATCGGCAAGCTTTGAGAGGTGCGGCTCCGCCGTCTTCACATGTGCCACGCACCCGAATGTCCGTAGATGAGACACATTCGGCTTACGTCCGTAAATTGCTTCATACGGAGTCTTGCCGATCACCGCCTTCGTTGGAGCCCGGTTGAGAAGATAGACCGCCGTCGAGACAGCTTCTCCCCAAAAAGTCCCCGGCAGGTTCTTGCTCTTGAGTAAACTCCTTGCCATGTCAACGACGGTTCGATTGCGCCTTTCAACGACCCCATTCTGCTGCGGCGTGTAAGGTGCCGTGAGGAACCTCTTTATGCCAATCTTCTCGCAGTAGTCGTTGAACTCATTCGACGTAAACTCTCCGCCGCGATCTGTCTGTAGAGCGCGAACCTTCAGCTTGTGTTCCATCTCTGTTGCAGCCTTCAGCTTCTTGAATGCTTCAAACGCCTTATCTTTAGACCGTAGGAGAATGACCCACATATATCTCGAGTAGTCGGCTACCACAAGGAAGAAATACTTCTTTCCAGCGTGAGTTGCCGTGGTGATAGGGCCACATAGATCACCATGGAGCAGCTCGAGTGCATCACTTGCACGATAGGTAGACTGAGCAGGGAATGGCCTGCGGTGCTGTTTTCCAACCAAGCACCCGTCACATACTCGATCAACATGGTCGATAACTGGCATCCCGGATACCATCTCCATCTTTGATATCTTCTTCAAGGCGTAGAAGTTAACGTGTCCAAATCTAGCATGCCATAACCACAAATCATCATCACTCTTGGCGAGCCAACACTCCGGTTGAGATTGATCAAGGTTGAGGATATATAGCCTATTCCGTGTGCGATTAACACGAGCTAGCACGTTTCGGAGGTTGTCGAAGATCGTCATCACTCCGCTCTCGATATTCACCTTGCATCCATTCTCGTCAAGCTTCCCAATAGAGATGATGTTGTTGCGCAGCCGTGGGATGTAGTACACTCCGGTGAGTATGCGATGTTCGCCTGTGAGACCCTCAAAGAGGGCAGATCCTTGCCCGCAAATGTCCACAGCTGAACCATCACCGAACTTGACCGAGCCTTCAACATCGTATTCCAGCTCGAGGAATTTCTCCTTGCACCCCGTCATGTGGTTACTGGCACCCGTGTCGAGATACCACGACACGTTCTGATCACCGGATAACTTTGGTGTCACTTTTTCCTCATGAAGTAGCACCTTCCGGCTTGGTTTCACAACCACCGTTTCAGCGAGATCACAAACTTCGGCCATCAGAAGACCTGGACCTTCGTCTTCCTGCTTTGCCAAATTTGCCTTGATCTCCCGCTTGTTAGGCTTTGAGCAATCCTTCGCAAAGTGACCCATCTTATTGCAGTTATAGCACTTGACCTCGGACAAGTCCAAGTTCCGTGGTTTCTGCTCTTTAGATTGGCCCACCTTACCACGACCTTGTGGTTTGCCTTTTCCTTTGCCTTTTCCGGTTTGTCCATCGCCCTTCGTGTTGCTTGAGCCTTCGCCACCGTCACGCCTCCCTTTGCTACTTGGGGCCTCCCAATCTGCGCGCGAGTACATGAGTTGGTCACTACCTCCTCCGTTGCCTTTTCGACACCACGAGCATTCTCTTCCCATGTCCGCAGGCGTCCGATCGCCTCCGTTATGGTCACGTCGTCGATGTCGTAAAGCTGTTCGAGCGTGCCGATGATGTACGTGAATTTGTCAGTCACTGAACTGAAAAATTTCTCCACAATCTTGGTCTCCTCGAGCTTTGCACCAAGCGCGCGGATCTCTCCCACCAAAGTAGCAAGACACATGGCATAGTCGTTCACCGATTCAGTTTCCTCCATCTGCAACTTGTGAAATTGGCGCTTCAACACTTGTGACCGAGCCTTAGTGACACGATCTTCTTCGATCCTCATCTCCTTGAGTGCGTTCCACGCCTCCCTTGCCGTCTCGAACTCCGCCAATGTCATTAGCACGGAATCCGGCACGGACTGGGCTATGGCGGCCATGGCACCTTCGTCGCGCTCCTCGTCGACGTCGTCGTCCGTGATGGCCTCCCACACTCGAAGGGATCAAAGAATAATCTTCATCTTCACCGCCCACACGTCGTAGTTGGCGTCGGTGAGCATCGGGTACTGGATGGGGATGTTGCGATGCGCCTGGACGTTGGCGCCGCTCATTCCTCCACCACTGGTTGCTGACTTGACGCCCTTCTTCACCTTGTCGCCATTCTTGTTCGCCTTAGCACCGCCGCTGCAGGACTTGACCGACTCAGCGTCGCTGTCCGTCATCGTAGATCGTAGATCATCGAGGCTCTAGATACCAATTGTCGGCTTTTGAACGTGCGTATGCAGCTGTATAGGCGTGCCTACGCGATTCTTGCTTCGGCCGGCTACTTGACGGAACTTGCGTAACTAGCGACACGAATAAAACTGATCGATGGATTTGATGGCTAAAGGCCCGTGTCGAGCCTTTGCTTTGTATTGCTTTTCGTTTTTCTGGTGTTACAATCAACACCCCCAGGGTGTCTTTTATACACGTCCACAAGGGACTATGGAAATAGACTAGGACTAGGAATCCTAATACTACTAGGACTCGGTTTGGCTTTCTTTCCTAATCCTAAAGAAACAACATGATTAACTTCTACAATGGCGTCCCACCACTCCATGATCATCCTTGAGGCGCTCTCGGCGATCCCCGAGCCGAGAGACGACGGCGAGACCATCGAGCAGCTGCACGCCATGATCCATGAGCTCGCCTCGAAGCAGCAGCCGAGCGCGCTATTGAAGGGTGACGCGGCGGCAGCGGGCATCAAGAAGCATGGCATCGAGATGTACAAGCTGGGGAAGAAGCTGTCCAAGAGCGTCATGGCTGACACGACCACCATCTACAACTACCACATGAACCTCTCCGTCTTCTCGCTGGTGTCGGACTTCTGGGGCAACCGGCAGCTGTTCCCGATGATGCCGGTGAGCCGGCTCCACGAGCGGCCGACCCGCATGGCCATGCTCGTGGACCTCACCTGCGACAGCGACGGGAGGATCGAGAAGTTCATCGGCGGCGCTGAGACGCTGCCGCTGCACCCGCTGGACCCTGTGCTCGGCGGCTACTACGTGGCCGTGCTCCTCGCCGGCGCGTACCAGGAGGCCCTGTCCTCTAAGCACAACCTGCTCGGCGGCCCGAGCCTGGTGCGCGTCCTCGGCGGTGGCGACGGTGGGTTCATACTCGACACGACCCACCTGGGCCCGACGACGGAGGAGCTCATCGGCACCATGAGGTACGACGTGAAGGAGGACATCGCCGGCGTGATCGAGGAGCGGGCGAGGGAGAAGCAGGTGTGGGAAATGGTGGGGACGCTCGTGGAGAACGGGCTCTACACCATGCCGTACCTCGTCGACTATTAGAGCATCTCTAGTGGATGGTGTAAATTTGAACGTGTATATGAAGATATACACGTTGTTAAATTATACACGTCCTAATTTTTTGGAACGTGTAAATTAGGACGTGTATATTCCCCTCCTTCTTTTCCCCTCTGCAAGATAAGCTTTAGGTGAGATTCAGTAGTGCAGAGAGGTTCAGAGAACAAGAAACAGGGAAGCTTCGCCGCATTGCAGCTGTCTCCCTCGTCGCCGGCAGCCTTCCCCGTGGCATCCAAGATGTCCATGGACTCGAGGGTGCCTCCCTCATTCCATTCCCACCGCTAGGGTGGCCGATGGGCCACCACAGCGACGGCCCCAACCTCGTCTCCGGCGAGTACCCGGAGCCGAAGCGCTGCAGCAGGTGGAGGAGCGCGCCGCCAGCAGCGCCGCCAGCAGCCCGCCCCGCACAGCGCCGCCCGCAGCGCCGCCAGCAGCCCGCCCCGCACCCCGCCGCCACCCCGCCGCCCGCAGCGCCGCCAGCAGCCCGCCCCGCACAGTGCCGCCAGCAGCCCGCCCGCACCCCGCCCGCCCGCATGCCACGTTGGGACGACGCGAGCTCCACGAGCGTGGCTGGCTCATGTTTATTTCCACGAGGAGTAGCCTCGTGGATGGACGTGTATAACTTGCACGCCCGTATACACGTTCCACTCGGAAGCATTTTTCAGTTTGCATCGTGTATATTTACCATCCACCTCCATATACACCATCCACTAGAGATGCTCTCAGCCCCCACCAACCGCCTAGTTCATTGATGCTTGCAATTATAATATTTACAGTTAAAAAAATATAAAGTTTCAAATTCGATATTTAGGCCCCTGAAATGTGTAAAACTGGATAAATCTGCCCCAGGATAGTCGTGGAGAGGATTCCTCGTGGTTTGCTTCCTGCGTGAACATGTTTACTTGTACTCCCTCCGGCCTCCGTTTCTTTTTTTACTTGGCGTATAAAATTTGTGCCAGGTCAAACTTCGTGAACTTCGTGAACATTAAAATTACCTCCAAAATTGAGTTAAATACATCAAGGATGCCTTAACTTGTCATATGCGGTCAGTTTGATGTCTAAAGTTGTAAAATACACAAAAATGATGCTTTAACTTGTTCGACCGTGCAAATACGGTGCCTCCTACCGTATTTGGATGTACGCCTTGCCCGTGTGACGTGCCAGCATGACGGCGGCCCACAAGTCGGTGGGTGGAAGTGAACGAGTAATTTTTTATTTTTGTTGGGATGAAAATTTGAAGATGGGACATCCTGCTTAATGCAATAACATGCTGGTCACCGAGCCAAACTAAGTTATACGTAATAGTATTAGCTAGAAATATATACAGACCAATTCGGCGTATCGTTCTGCGTATCGTTCTGCAATTCCTCAACACATTTGCTACAATTTTGTAGAAAAAATCAAGATCATGTTTAATTTTCATGATATGTAATTTTTACCAAATAAATATACAGTAATTATCGGTAGGGCATTATTGTGTATTTTAAACATCTATTATATTTTTATTATTGTGTACGTTTTAAAAAATTTATGTGGATTTAGACAGTTCAATGTATATTAAAAATTGTTGTGTAAATTTATGTATCTTCATGCAGGACCACAAGCACGGACAATTAGTGTGTATCTTCATTGTATTACTATATTTTTAAAATAAACAATTACAGAAAAATTGACAATGTAATTGTTCGATGTGCATTAGAAATTAGTGTGTAATAATAATAATTTTAGAAATGTATTAAAATATCTTAAATGTGTTTGTATAAATGTAAGAACAATTTTACACAATAACATTTTCAATGCACGTTGAACATTTATAAAAATACATGTTGTCATTTTCTTGAACGCATGACAAACATCTTTCAAATATAAGTTTATAATTTTATAATACCCGTGACACATGTTTCAAAAGCTTTTTTTTTTCAAATGCACCAACACATTCCCTAAATCTCCCTTGATACTAAAATGGTTAAGAAGTAAATTATCTCATTTAGGCATCAAACGGTTAGCAGAGGTCCCTCGGTGAACAATATAACCACGAGGCACGACACCACGTGATGCCTAAAATGGAGAAATAATGTTTACATTTTTTAGAGGGTGAGATAAATAAATTCATAGAAAAATTCCAACTAGATGCTCTAAATGAACATAAGATTTTGCTTGGTTTATCGGCTAGATTGCAAGGGTGGCACACGTGAGCTCCTAGGTTCGAAACTTCAGATCCCTTTTTTCTTTCTTATTTTTCTTTAATATCTTGCACGGTATCATTATTATAATTTTCATTATATCTATGATTTGCACATACAACCGTGCTTGGTGTAGCTGATATGTGGGACCCAAACCTGACAGGTTGGACCCATCAGTATGCATCTGTATGTGATACAATTATGAGTAAATAAATAAAATGTGAGGGGTTGGATGTAAAAAATGCTCCCGGTCACTAACATGCGGGCCGCCATCACAATCAGTGGCGGAGCTCCCCGGTGGGCAGGGTATGGCACCTGCCATACCTTGATTTGTAGCAAAAAAGAATTATACCTAATACTAATCACTACTTAACCCGGCCACTAAGCCCATTAGCCCAACCGGTGCGGTCCTCTCCCCGTGGCAGTTCGCACCAACACAGGCCATTACGAGCACGGACCATCCCAGTCTCCACGACACGCACAGAAGCACCGCACCCTCTGCGCATATCAAACCCTAGGCGGCGGCTGCTCCAACTCCGAGCGACACCGCAGCGGCGCGGGCCAGCAAACGGGCGGCGGCGGCGCGGGTTCAGCCGGGGCTGCTGCTTGCGGCGGCGCGGGCCAGTAAACGGGCGACGGCTGGGGCGCTGGGCTCTGACTCCGAAGGACGCCGCGGCGGCGTGCAGGTTCAGCCGAGGCTGCGGCCTTCGGGGGCGCGGGCCAGCAAACGGGCGGCGGCGGCTGGCCCCTCGGCAAACGGGGCTGGGGATTACCCCCAAATTTTCAGAAGGAGATTACCTCCAGATTTTCTGATTGCCCATCAAATTTCTAGTTTTTTAATTTTTGAAGATGGAAAGGAAGGGAAAGAACATAGCAAATCCAAAGAAAATGAGAGGAGGTAGTTTCTCATTTTTTTTAAATCTTGTAGCATTTTTACAGCAGCTTCAAGTCTTTAATTCAAGCAAATATTTTTGTAGTGATGTATCATGTATTAATGTTGTGAATTGTAGGTTTGACAAGATATTTTGAAGTGCTTGGTAGTCAGTCACGGAGCTCCCCGGTGGGCAGGGTATGGCACCTGCCATACCTTGATTTGTAGCAAAAAAAAAATTATACCTAATACTAATCACTACTTAACCCGGCCACTAAGCCCATTAGCCCAACCGGTGCGGTCCTCTCCCCGTGGCAGTTCGCACCAACACAGGCCATTACGAGCACGGACCATCCCAGTCTCCACGACACGCACAGAAGCACCGCACCCTCTGCGCATATCAAACCCTAGGCGGCGGCTGCTCCAACTCCGAGCGACACCGCAGCGGCGCGGGCCAGCAAACGGGCGGTGGCGGCGCGGGTTCAGCCGGGGCTGCTGCTTGCGGCGGCGCGGGCCAGTAAACGGGCGACGGCTGGGGCGCTGGGCTCTGACTCCGAAGGACGCCGCGGCGGCGTGCAGGTTCAGCCGAGGCTGCGGCCTTCGGGGGCGCGGGCCAGCAAACGGGCGGCGGCGGCTGGCCCCTCGGCAAACGGGGCTGGGGATTATCCCCAAATTTTCAGAAGGAGATTACCTCCAGATTTTCTGATTGCCCATCAAATTTCTAGTTTTTTAATTTTTGAAGATGGAAAGGAAGGGAAAGAACATAGCAAATCAAAAGAAAATGAGAGGAGGTAGTTTCTCATTTTTTTTAAATCTTGTAGCATTTTTACAGCAGCTTCAAGTCTTTAATTCAAGCAAATATGTTTGTAGTGATGTATCATGTATTAATGTTGTGAATTGTAGGTTTGACAAGATATTTTGAAGTGCTTGGTAGTGGCAGCAGCTCGAAATCGAACCCAAGCACCCAGGAAAGTGTCAATATTTCTGTACATGCCACTCAAGTGGAAGAACAAACTATAGATTCTGTTGAAGCTATAGTGGAAGAGAATGTTGAAGTTCATGGAGTAGAAGGTATAACTGTTTTTAGTGAAGATTATATAGATGGTGATCCAGGACTTCGCATTTCACTTGATAGATTTGCCTCCAACATTAAAGATGATGTTAGATTTGCTTATATACGAATGGGTGCAACTCAACCAACAAGTTGCACTTTTCCCCCGAATAGAGATGGTAGATGCTTCCGGCCACAATGGTATAAGGAATTTGATTGGTTGGAATATAGTGCAACAAAGCATAAGGCCTATTGCTTCTATTGTTATCTTTTTAAGCATGACCGAATGGATGATAAGTTTGGGCATGATGTTTTCTCCAAATTGGGTTTTGATTGTTGGAAAAATGCGGTTGCCGCATTCCGTAAACATGTTGGTGGTCCATGTAGCATCCACAATATTTCAAAAACAGCATGTGATGATTTTAAAAATCAAAGGGCAAGTGTGAAAAGTAAAGTTACAACTTATAGCAAAGATGCACTGGTCAAGTATGAAACTCGTGTGGACACATCTTTGGGCATTGTAAGTTATCTAGCATTGCAAGGTGAACCATTTCGTGGACACGATGAATCCACTACTTCTTTGAACAAGGGAAACTTTTTAGAGCTACTTGATTGGGTGAAAGAAAGAATTCCAGAAGTGAAAGTTGCATTTGATGAGCTTTGCCCTAAGAATGCCAAAATGACTTCCGGAAAAATTCAAAAAATCCTTGCTTCTCATTGTGCAAATGCGGTCACCACAGCAATAAAAGAAGATATGGGTGATTGTCGTTTCTCGGTTCTTATTGATGAGTGTCGAGATATATCTGTGAAAGAACAAATGGTCGTGGTTCTCAGGTATGTGTTTAAGTTTTAAGTGTATGTGTGCGTTTTGATCATTTTGTTCTATGTAGTGGTCAACTAATTTTATGACTTTCCATAGGTATGTGAGCAAGCAAGGAGAGACCATTGAACGATTTTTAGGCATTAAACATGTCCCGGACACAACATCTGCTTCTTTAAAGAAAGCATTGTTGGAGGTTTTTGCTAAACACGGTCTAGTTGTTGCACGACTACGAGGGCAAGGGTATGATGGGGCATCTAATATGAGAGGGGAATTCAATGGCCTGCAGAAGTTAATTCGAGATGAGAACCCATATGCTTTCTATATCCATTGCTTTGCCCACCAATTGCAGTTGGTAGTTGTTGCTGTTTCGAGATGCTGCAAGGGTGTTGAGGATTTTTTTGAATATGTGACCATGATTGCTAATCTTAGTACTTCATCTTGCAAGAGGAAGGATAAATTGCTTGACAAGCAAAAAGAAGTTCTTTTGGATAAGATTGAGAGAGGTGAGATGCCCACGGGAAGAGGGAGAAATCAAGAAACATCCTTGGTCAGACCCGGAGATACAAGATGGGGCTCTCATTACACAACCTTATCTCGCATTGAATCAATGTGGGATGCAGTCATAGAAGTTCTGGGCATTGTGGAGGATGATGTGCGTGTTCCATGTAGGGCAGGAGGTTTGGTTCATCAAATGGAGACTTTTAGCTTCGTATTCATTCTGAAGATGATGCTAAAAATCCTTCGTATGACAAATGATTTGTCTCTTCTATTGCAAAAGAAGGATCAAAATGTTGTTCAGGTATGTGATATTGTGATGGATCTTGTTATATGTAGACACCTTCTATAATCTATGATATATTTCGCTCATGTAAACAAACATGCGTCTAAAATTGTAATTGTCTCATTTCAGGCAATGTCATTGGTTACAGATGTGAGAACACGTTTGATCAACTGGAGAAATGATGGTTGGGTGCCACTCTTGGAAGATGTCAAAGCCTTTTGCACCAAAAATGACATTCCAATACCAAAGATGGATGACATCTTTACAAAGTGGGGAAAATCAAGAAAAGGTGGACGAAACAATGTCACAGCTGATCATTTTTTCCGTGTGGACACCTTCTATGCTGCTATAGACTCCATCATCACAGAGTTTGATCACCGTTTTAATGAGGTATCTTCAGAGCTGCTCCAGAACTTCTCTTGTCTTGACCCAAGAAATTCTTTTTCTAGGTTCAATATGAATAAGCTTGCTAGACTCACAGAGATTTATCATGAGGATTTCTCAGATTATAAACGTGAACATATAGTTGATAATCTTGAGCTATTCATTATCCATATGAGAAGAATTGAAGATTTTAGAGATTGTCATGATATTGCAAGCCTAGCTAAAAGGATGGTTGAACTTGAAAGGCATGTCATGTTTCCTACTGTTTATCGTCTCATTGAGTTAGCATTGCTACTACCGGTAGCGACGGCAACAGTTGAAAGAGCCTTCTCCTCAATGAAAATCATCAAGACCGAGTTGCGCAGCAAGATGTCTGATGGCTGGCTTAATGACTTAATGGTGTGTTACATTGAGCGAGGGATCTTCAAAAGTATTGATCTTCGTAAAATTAAGGAAGATTTTCAGAAGGAGGGTATGCACTGCCATTGCCAGGGTCTTCTAGACGTCATTAAAAGCTTCATTATCGGTATGTTTTAGGTTTTGTTTTTCATTGAAACATGTCTACATTCTCATTATCGGTGTGCATTGTTAATGTCTATTGACTCTTTTGATTCGCATAAAAGAATCTTAGTGAGACTTCGCCCCACCTTAAATTTTTTTCGTGGTCCGCCTCTGATCACAATGGCTCGCTATGCGGGCAAGGCATATGCCTGGATACTGTACGAGGCATCGTATTTGCACAGCCGGACAAGTTAGAGCGCCACTTTCATGTATTTTTCAACTTTAGACACTAAACTGACTGGACATGACAAGTTAAGGCACCCGTGGTGTATTTAACTCTCCAAAATTCTCTAATATTACCCATCAATGCCACCTACTCCCTCCATTCCTAAGAGCATCTCCAACAGGCGCCGAACGCGCCACGCGAAAAGATTGGTTTGCCGCACGCACATCGCCTGGTTTGGCACGGCGCGCAGCGCTGTCTCCAGCAGCCGCGCTAAAATGCAGCGCGCGTGACTCGCTGGACATTTTAACATATATGGCATTTTGGACACAAAATGAGTTTGAAACATTCATCAAAATGCAATGAACATGTGAAATTTGACACAAACAAGTTGATGAATAAAAGTTCATGCCCACAAGTTCATCCAACCAAGTTCAAAATGCAAACTAAAGTTCAAGACATAAATGAAAGACACATCAATCATCTTCCTCGTCTTCGTCCTCATCTTCCGAAGACGATTCTTCCGCCTCCGAAGATGAATCTTCCTTCCTAACCTCATCACGCACCACATCACGTGAAGCTCCTACGGTGTTGGCAAGATCTTCAACGGCATCTTCATGGGAATGTGTGTGAGGAGGCACATCGAAAGACATTCCACCCATGGCCGGAGGTGCACCCATGCCTCCCATGAGAGAAGCAAAACTCATGCCTCCCATGGCGGTCGTAGCGTCGGAGGGTGCTCCAAAGCCACACATGCCTCCCATGGCGGCCGGAGGTGCACCCATGCCACCGCCACCCATGCCGCCGAGGTCACGCTCGAAGCTTCGATGGTGCGGCGGCGGCACGGGACGGCGCCGGCGCGACGCCACCCGTCGCCGTGTTCATCCGCGACGGCAAGAAGAGGCTGCGCGCGAGGCCGACGCTCGGCGGAGCTCCGGCGATGGCGACGCCAACACTCCCCGCGCTAGGGTTTCCGGCGGCTGCGGCGATGGCGGCGGCGGGGGGGGGGGGGGTCCCGGCTGTACAACGGGGTGAGCGGGGTGCCGGTGTGCGCGTCCATGGGTGGCAGGGCGCCGGAGCCGGCGCGCGGTGCGTACGAGGAGGAGAGGAGAGAGTGCGGCGCGAGCGCTCGAGTGTGTCGCGCGCGGAAGCGGGAGCCCCAAATACACAGCGCGGGATAGTGTATCCGACCGCGCGCCCAACTTCTTATAGCGCGCGCGGTTTTTACGCGCCCACTGGAGCCTCCTGCCGCGTCGCGCGCGCTAAAACGGCCTAATTTGCGTCGCGGCGCTAGTTTAGCGCAGCTGTTGGAGATGCTCTAAATATAAGTCTCTTAAGCGATTTCACTATGGGACTACATACGGAGCAAAATGAATGAATCTACACTCTAAAGTATGTCTATATACATCCGTATGTAGTCCTCTAGTGAAATCTCTAAAAAGACTTATACTATGGAACAGAGGGAGTATAAGTTATAAAAAACATTTTGCAGGAAATCCTCCCATGGGCCGGCCTAAGCATAGGGACCAGCTATACTACGCTCTGCTCGCTGGAAAATACACAGCACGCCCATTTGGCCCAGCCCATGGGTGGGGGCCTATTTTTTAGTTTTTTAGTTAATATTATTTATCTGTTCCTTTTTCCTTTTTTCTAATTCAAATAAATCAAAAATAAACTTTCGAAATCCAAAAAATTATATTTACATAAATGTTTGCAAATTCAAAAATTGTACGGGATTTTTGTAAAAATGTTTACATATTAAAAAAATCGTAATTTTGAAGAAAACATTTTTGAATTAAAAAAAGTCCATCATTTTGCGAAATTTCTTTAATGCAACCATATAAGGATCGAGTGTATGCAGTTCAACAGTAATGCTTCTGAGTCTTTCAAATTATATACGTGAGTGAATTTTGAAGAATTAATTTTCATGGTGGATCGGAATATTATAGTATATTTTAAAAAATGTTTCTTGAAATTCAGAATAATTCTTTGAGTTATCAAGTTTTTTGACAACCATGATAATTTTTTCTAAAAAAATGAATATTGTTTCAACTTGTGAATTGTGAATAAAAGTAAAAGAAAAAAAATACTTTATTGCATTTGTGAACAAATTTTTGAAGTCATGCGATGAGATATGAACATAATGTGGTCATCGCCATTTAAGATGGTGGTTTTTTTTTCTTCCGTTGCAACGCACGGGTCCTTTTGCTAGTAATATCAAATATACTCCTTGTGTCTCAGCTTACAACTCCGGTACATGTATGTAGGCCATCAATTTGACCAACTTAATGAGATGCATATATTATAAAAAATATATCATTAAAACTTTAGATGTTCTATTTTTTAATGACATAATTTTTATGTCAAATAATATATTTTATATAATTTAAATTGACGACCTAGATACACGTGCATGTCTTCTAAACTGTGACGGAGGAAGTATATAGTATGAAACTACATTTCATAAAAAAATTAATAATATAGATTTGGATTGCGAATGTTGATACTCTCTCTATAAGTTTCGTTCAAGTAGAGATACTTTGATTATAGATAAAAATTATATGCTGACTAAAAAGAAACAGATGGAGTATTTGACTTCTTATGTGAACGACGGTGGAGAGGCCACGGAGGACGTACTCGGCGTGTGCTGCCGGAACAAGTGCAATGAGAAGAGGTCGGCCGCATCGAAGCTGGACGCGCCCATTGCTTCATGGGGTACAGGCGACACCATATTTGTTGGGGGCGTTGAGGAGGCCAGTTTCCAATTAAGTACTCCCTCCGTTCTAAAATAAGTGACTCAAAAGTGATCTAATAATGACAGAGGGAGTATTTGAGAATTTCGATCTAATAATGACGTCTCAGTAATGCAAAGTGAAAATATGTAGACGAGCGAAAATATGTAGACGAGCCTTTAGAACAATGGCTGAGCAGCTGGAAAGGTAAGTTGCTCTCTGTTGAAGGACAACTAGTCTTGATCAACTCCGTCTTTACAAATATTGTTCTACGTATGATTTCTTTTTTCCAACTCTTAAAAGAGATCTTGCAAAGGCTATATTATTTCAGATCCATATTATTTTTAACAAGGAGAAACTGAAACGAAAATGTACATTCCGACCAAATGGAACGTGAGTTGTAGTCCGAAAGACCAAGGTGACCTTGGCATTCATAACCCACGGGTTAAGAATGATGCCTTAATTAATAAATGATTGTTCAGAACTTCAAACTACTTTATGAGGCTGGTGTTTGACAAACCTTGTTGCCTAATAAATATCTAGGTCAAAAGGCAGTGTCTTCGACCTAAAACCTGATAACTCACACTTTTGGACCGGTCTAATGACGGTAAAGTAACTCATTTTCTGTTTTAGATCATTTGCAATCAAAAGTGAATCGGAGATTTGTTTTGGGAAGGACAAGTGGCTATGTAATGCCACCCTTCAATAATAATAGCCAGCTTTGTATCGGGTTGTTCGTGATAAGAATGATACTCTTGCACAAGTGCTCATTTCATATCTATCAGATATTTTATTCAGCCGGGACCTAATCGACCCCGTCTATGTCATGGCGAAAAAAACTCCCAATTGGATTTGATCAACCTGACACAAGGGCGGGATGAGTCTCACTCAAATCTCACCACATCTGAGTCCTTAACTATTGTCTATATATATGGTGTGCTCATGCATTCAAAGGCTCCGGTGGATAATGACCATAAAATTTGGAAATCAAAGATTTCACTAAAAAAATATTCATGTCGTATTTTCAGAGGAGAGTTCTGCTAATAAAAGACAAGCTGACCCGTCGTAATTGGCAAGGAAGCAAGAAGTGTAGTTTTTATACTCAATCCGGCCTCCGTTTCTTCACTAGTACAAGAAGTATAAGAAGACGAGGGTAAAAACGGTTCGTACTTTGGACACTTCGTTGAAAATATATTTTAAATTGAACTTTGCTCCCCATACAAAAATAGACTCCTCCATCCACAACTCCCCTAGTGAAGACAATAGACAAATGATGCACATGCGTTACACGGAGTGATGTTCATGGTGTCTTGGGGGTTGCCTTTGTAAAGGGTTCTCCCAAATGGCGTTTTCATGCTTTATTGCTTCTCCAATTGCTCGCACTACAACAAGTAATCTATTGCTGAATTAGCATTGATACATTATTTGAATTTTGATTAAAAATCCACACACACTCTCACGATTCCCAGGTCACTACTACTCCCTCCGTTCCTAAATATAAGTCTTTTAAGATTTTCCACTAGAAAACTACACACGGATGTATATGGACATATTTTAGAATGTAGATTCACTCATTTTGCTTTGTATGTAGTCATGTAGTGAAATATCTAAAAAGACTTATATTTAAGAACGGAGGGAGTAAAAGGTAGCAGTAGCATTATTATTTAAGAATGGAGCAATCCAACACCTCTTCTCTTTACTAAGGGTGGCTCGCTTCTTGCTTTGTTTAAGGCTTGTGTTGTGTGTCCCTCAAAAACAGGGGAGGCGAAGGAAGCATCGGAAAGTACGGAATGTGCATGAAAAAAGAAACTTGAATCAAAACATATGCTTCGAAAAGAGTGTTAATCATGTATTTGAAAAAATGTTCAACGTGTAATGTTTTAGATGTACACAAAAAATGTATCATCTTTTTGAAAAAAAGATTAAACATGTATAAAAAATGGTCATGTTCTATACTATTTAATTATGTTGGTTTTTATTTTGTGTGGCATTGGTTGGGGAGTTCAAAAACCAACATGAAACCGAAGGGGGGAGGGTGACGTGGGGAAAAGACCAGGAAGGAGGGAAGGTGTGACGGAACCAACTCCTTTTTTTAAAAGGAAAGCCTCATGGCACTTTATTTTAATTGTGACAGTGTTACATCACTGAGTACATGAGATAATGAAAAACTGGGAGCAACATCTACCCAATAAAAACGAGCCTTAACATCATAACAGTATCTAGCTAGATAATGTGCCAATTCATTAGCTTCCCTTGGATAATGCTTATAACAAATTCTAGGAATGCCATGAGTAATATGAAAACAATCCGCAAGTAACACTGCATTAGGACCCAAAATCTCACTTTTTCCAATGCATGCTTCAAACAGTTCAAGACAATTTGATTCTCATGTCACCTTTGTACACCCAATCTCTGAAAAAAGCTTCAAACATTGCAACAACGCCGGAGTTTCAGCAGTTTGGGCATTAAGGACATGGTCAAGTAGTTCAGAACTCCCTGTTAATACTAGAGAAGGACGTGGTTTTGGAAAATTATCCATTTGGTTGATTATTCCAAGTTATTATATTTATGTTAGTTTTTATTTTGTGTTTCATCGGTTGGGGTTAAAAAACCAATAGGAAACTAATGGGGAGGACAACCTGGGCAGGAAAAAAGGGAAAGGAGGGGAGGCGACGGAACCAACACTTTTTTCATAGTAATAAAGATGCAAAAATGCTAAACGTTCAAAAAGTTACATACGGTTACACGCTGACTAGGATTCTTTCTTCCTAACTAAACCTCTGCCCCCTTATTTTCAAGGTGGATGGGGCCTTACCCCTCTCGACCTCCAATTAAAATCCATCTGTCTGTAAAATCCCCGTAAACTTATGTATGTGTAGCATTACTGGTAAAGATGTGACGATATTGTCTTCTCACCTGAATTTTACAGTTTCACCTATGTGACATGACATGGATCACTGGTCAACTGAACTTCACTGGTCATGGAACATCAAGCCTTTTTTCCTTCCCTTGAAGAGATGCAAAGTAAACTGTTATTTGGGCCACTCACAAGTCAGATGCCATTTCTTTAAGCGCAAATATAATATCACCTTGTGGCATGTGAAGTATTGTCATCCACCACAATAAAAACAGAATAATACCATTTTTTAACCCTTAGTCGGCCGTTGAGCGTGGGCTTAATAATTGGTGCAACTTCTTCTTTATTAAGAACTGAAACGAATATACACCGTATTGTTACTCTATGAACTCATTGTGTCTTTCTGTCGTGATCCCATGTAGATACCAATATACTATACATTTCTGACAGATGGCATCACATGTAGATTGGAATCACGAGTCAGGGATGCCGATGCGATAAGGATCCAAATTGTTGTGACACCTCACCGCCAGTTGGTCATTTGACCAAAAATAAGAAAATAAGTTATTTCTGAAACAGCTTGAGCCCAGTTCAGACTTATTTTTGGAGAAGGTGTGCTATGTTTTTTCTTCAACGCGTTTTTTCGAACCATAATATCAAACTTTGTGCAAACATCCAGCCAAATACTTGTAAAGGATTTTTCATCCAGAGAAACATGCACATTGCTGATCTGCTAATTAAAGTTGTTGTTCACCATCTCTGCTAACCGGCTTGTGCCAAGCAAGTTGGCTCCTATGGTACGTCCATTGACGAGCCAACGGAGCCCAAATATTCCGAGTTACCGTTGGGGTTAAATCTTATGCACAAAGGTGTTGGGTGGAGTAAATCGACATGGATTCTTTAGTGATGTGTATGCCTTGTCGGTTTTTTCCCTTCGCGATGAGCCTTGGTACTGTAGTTGAAATTAAAGTTTTAGGTACATAAGCGCAGTACATGACCAAGATAAATTGGTGTTGGGTAGACTCAAAATAAGTACATCAACATGGATTATAATGGTGATGCCTTTGGGGCATTCGTTGACATTGAAGATCAACACATGATAGAGATCGGACAACCTCGGTGTGTTCAGTAGACTCAAAATAAGCGAGCGCTACATCAAATCAGGAGAATCATTGTTTAATCTTGTTAATTACATCATACAGTACACTCGTAGATACAACTCAGATCTCAGATGTTCTGTACTTGTTAAAGCAGAGCATGCAGCTCACGCTGGTTTAGGATAGTACATAATGTGTGTAGTAGCACAAAGAGTTGACCATGCCATTCACTACTAAAGAATAATCTATCACTCACAGTGACAGGCGCCTAGAAACCCATGTACTGACTAGTTTTGCGTCCAGGTAAAACAACATGGTTTTCCGCTCATAGCTTGTCATGGTGTTTGCGTCTATGTTGTACATAATGTTCAGGAAAACAGAGCATTAGTAAATAAGAGTTTAGTCCATATTCTTTTGCATAGAAATTTAGCCCATCTTCATATTTCCGTTTTGTTACTAGGCAGCTGTGTTGACATACAACCCAGTTAACCAAATATTACAAAAGGTACATTGTTGAAAAATAAATAGATGAAAACTCAATGATGCAAAACTAAATTGCATACAAGGGACATCATAGCCAACAGGAGGACGACATACAGTTTTCTCACGTCTCGCTACTAATTCAAGATCCATCACTGAACTCAAACAGGTACCATTTCATTCTGACCCAGATGAGCAACAAAACTAGCTAGAACCTGGAGTCACCCCGCGCAATGTCGATGACGAAACGGTAGCGGACGTCGTTGCGCGCGAGCCTGGCGAACGCGTTGTTGATCCCGTCGTTGGAGACGAGCTCGATGTCGCAGGTGATGTTGTGCTCGCCGCACAGGTCCATCATCTCCTGATGGTCGTTCATTCCCCCCGTTATGCTCCCACTGATGGTCCTGTTCCCTGTAATACATACCCATGCATGCATCCAGCAGATTTACCATCTTAAATTAGTTGTTGAACATGGAGACGGCGCGATCGAGATCGATGGTAAGTAGTAGTTAGCTCACCGAAGATAAGCGGGAAGGAAGGGAGTTCGAGGGGGCCGTCCGGAGCGGCGACGAGGGCCAGCTTGCCGTTCACCTTGAGCAGCTCCAGGATTGGTCCCAGCGAGTGCGCCGCCGGGACTGTGTCGATCACGTAGTCAAGCTTCCTCGCCATAGCCTATGTTGGAAAAAGTTCAATTGCTTAATTTTGGACCGTATGCATCGATCAGTCAGACAAGTGGACTTCGTGGAGTGAGACGATCAATCATCAATGGCCTGGCCTCGGAGTTGCTGACTGGCCAGCCAATAGATTCTTAGGTACTACCCACCTGCATCTGCTTGTCGTCGGTGCTGATGATGAAGTCATCGGCCTTGAGGTTCTCCCTGGCCTCCTGCTCCTTGGCCGGCGACGTGCTGATCACCGTGACGTGCAGCCCGAACGCCTTGCCGAACTTGACGGCGATGTGGCCCAGCCCGCCCAGCCCAACCACCCCGAGCCTCCTGCCGGCGGCCTGCAGCATCCCGTGTTTCTTCATCGGGGTGTACACCGTGATCCCGGCGCACAGCAGCGGCGCCGCCGCGTCCAGCGGCAGGCTGTCCGGGATCCGCACCACGAACCTCTTGTGCGCCACGTACATGCTGGAGTAGCCGCCGTAGGTGATGCTGCCGTCCCAGAAGACGCCGTTGTAGGTGAGCGCGACCTTGTCGCAGTAGTTCTCCTGGGAGCTGTCGCACTGCTCGCAGTCGAGGCAGGAGGCGGCGATGCAGCCCACGCCGACGCGGTCGCCGGGCCGGAAGCCGGAGACGTTGGAGCCGACCTTGGTGACGACGCCGGTGATCTCGTGGCCGGGCACGACGGGGTACATGGTGATGCCCCAGTCGTTGTTGATGAAGTGGAGGTCGGTGTGGCACATGCCGCAGTAGAGCACCTTGATGGTCACGTCGTCCACGCCGTTCTCCCTCCGCTTGAAGGCGTAGGGCACCATCGTGCCGGACTCGTCCATGGCCGCCCACCCGCTCACGTCCTGCGTGTGGTTGGCGGTCACCTCCATCACAAATTCAGTCTCTCTTTCTCCCTCTCCCTCTCTCACTAGCTAACTTGTTACTTGTGTGTGCTACTCGGAGAACAAGATTCTTGATGTGTCTTTGGTGCTGCTGGTTGTGAGTTGTAGTCTGCAGCATCTCCTGATCACGCCTACTTATAGAGCTTCACAGCACCTAGTCACTGATGCTGTGATACATAAGGTCGTTTTGTGGTAAATAAGGTATTCAGCGTTTTTTTTTGGATTGGTAGTATTCAGTAGTTTATGGGGGTGGTTGCACGACCTGTATTTTACATGTATACATACAATATTAATTATACCAAGTTGGTTGGTATAGCTTTAATAATTAAGATCATTGCTGTCCTTGGTGCTGTTTGTGAGTTGTGACTATAGCATCTCCTGGTCATGGCTCCTTAATTCCTTATAGAGTTTGACGCCCTTTGGTCAGTGATAGCTTGGTTTTGGAGGCTATATATCAGTTTATGGGAGTGGTTGTGGTTGCACTTGCACTTGACCTGTATAATACGTATGTAACGTAGAAGTATGGTTAAACAAGTGGTCAAGTTCATGTGGTCGCTAATAAGATTGATATAATTGCGATTGTTAAGATAATACTCACTTCATCCGGAAATACATGTTGAAGAAATGGAGGTATCTAGACGTATGTTAGTTAATTGTACATACATCATTTTCTATCCATTTCTCCCACAAATATTTTCGGACGGAGAGAGTACTTCTTTTAAAACAGGCTTTCGTCATCCTTTATAAATAAAAACACAAACGACCGGACGATACATGATGGTGGGAAAACCCTCATACAAGCAGGCCGAAAAGAAAAATAAAAAAGGCGCGAGTGGCACAAGTGCCACTAACCCAATGTCATACATGAAGAACAGGAGAGACCACACTCCTTTCACTAAATGCACATCGTTAAAATACTGAAATAAATCTAAGAATAAAAACGAACAACACGACTTAAACCCTAATAGCTGACGATACCCATTCATTCGTGATGTAGTGCGGGTTACCGCAGTAGTGCACCTTGATAGTCACACCGTCCACCCCGTTCTCCCTCAGCTTGAAGTCGAACCACACCACCTTTACCAGAAGGCTCCATGGCCGCCCACCCGCAAACTGGACCTAGTTTTTCTACCCACCTGTTGGACACACTCTTGTTTGACCTGTAGCTGCTGTGCTTTTGTATATAGTACGTAGAATACAACAATTTGGATCATTATCGGGCTGGCATCTGCAGTTCATCATTCCTGCATGTGACGCAATTCGGTCAGAGATTATATATTGGAGTATATATCCACATGCCATCCTGACAGAGGCACAGCGTGAACCATGCATATTCATACGCCTGGAGCGTATATTGGAGTATTGTATGGTATGTATTCGTTTTTATTGTTTCTTGTTAATACTAATAAAGAGGTTGCACCATCCACGCGGAAGATGTTTTTTTAAGGCCACGCTCAATGGCCAGTCCAAGGGCTACAAAATGATGTTCCAATGGGCCGTGTAAAAGCATAGTTTAGAAAACTGAACCTGTAATCGAATCAATGAGGCTGATGGTTCAGGTTTTTACCGTCGGTTTATCGGTTCAAGTGTCAGTTTTTTAAATAATAAAATAATACATATTTTATCAATAAATTCACCAATCAATTGATATATCCAGCAGTTTATGGGAATGGTTGTGGTTGCACTTGACCTGTATAATATGTATGCAACCTAAACGTATGGTTAAACTAGTGGTCAAGTTCATGTGGTCGCTAATAAGCTTGATATAATATTGCAATTGTTAAGATAATACTCACTTGGTCCAGAAATACATGTTGAAGAAATGAAGGTATCTAGACATATGTTAGTTAATTGTACATACGAGTACATCATTTTCTATCAATTTATCCCACAAGTATTTCGGAAGAAGGGAGTTCTTCTCTTCATTTTATTTTAGAAGATTCCGCTTCTGCACCAAATTTCATGAAAAAACCAGGGCTTACAAGAAGTATTTAAGTCAGACTAGTTATCTGGCTATAAAAGTTGACAAAGTCGTTCTACCAGCTCCATGGGCCAGTTCTTTTCAAGTGCAAATTCTTCATAATCAGATTCTACAAACTCCCCAGAAAATCAGTCGCTCAATTCTTTTCGAGGATTGCCGTATGAGATTGCGGTATGAGTTGTGTGCTACGCCCGTTGACGGGTAGGCCTTCATCGCCTTGTATGCGCTCGCTGCTGCTGAAGAAGGTAGAGAGCAATACTGCCCGACAAAGTGCACATGACTGACCGGAAGCTGTGCCAAGGCTTCGACGGCCGAGGTGCTCGGACGACGGGGAGGTGGGTCCGTGGCTGGCCATCGAAATCAAGGTGCGGACGTCTCGGGACGTGGGTCGGGCGATTATGAGTGAGTGGTCAGAATCGTGGATATTTGGCGATTTTGAGGAACACTGCAATTCTGGCTTGAGTCTCTGGGATTCTGGTTCATACTAATCCTTGCCGACATATGGTTGCTAGTAACATTCTTTTGTTGAACACGTTGTCGTGGATAATGTCGATGGTTAGCAAGTTTGTCGAACAAACATGATGCATATTGAACGCTAATCAATGCACACATGCACATGCACGGCTACCATGACCATACTGGCCACCGGGTTTGGCATAAACTTTGATCCGGGCATCCCGCATCGGTGGCCAACCGGACCTAGTTTTTCTACGCACCTTTTGGATACATTCTTGTTTGACCTGTAGCTACTGTGCTGTTGTACATACAATACAACAATTTGCAGCGGGCTGGCATCTGCAGTTCATGATTCCTGCATGTGACGCAATTCGGTCAGAGATGTATATATACTACTCCCTCCGTTTACAAATATAAGTTTTTCTTAAAAGGTTTTACTAAGGGTCTACGTACAAAGAAAAAGAGTAAATCTATACTCTAAAGTATGTTTATATCCATTCGTATATAGTTTAAAATAGTGAAACCTCTAGAAGGACTTATATTTAGGAACGGAGGGAGTATATTGGAGTGTGTATATATACAGCCGTCTATTCTGTTAATATTAGCTGAATAGTTATTCTGCACACACTTTTTAACTGCACGGTCAACATTAGTGCACTGCATCCCTATCAAACGAAACACTGCAATGTTATCAGAAATATTGCACGCGCTATTTCGACACTGTTTTGGCTTCAGTTTTTAAACCGTTTTTCGGAATAAGGCGTATAATATACCGTTGGATTCCTACGGAAAATCCCGAACTCCATCACCTTGAATATTTTTCACGATTCCTCACGGTTTGAGAGCAGTTTCAAAAATGATGGCCGCATGACGGGCTCCAACGAGCGTATTTTTGTGATTTTTTTCTAACTGCTCGTCGGAATGAAGCAAACGATATGGCATTGGAAAGATATCGTCGAGCCGCATCTTTTCATATAGATTACTCTCTCTAATTCCTTACGGTTTGAGAGTAATTTTAATTTTAGTAAAACGGAATTTTGTTTTTTGAAATTTTTCGTTTTTTTGAACTGTTTTTAATGTAGTTTTTAAACCGTTCGTCATAGCGAGGCGTATGCTATGATGTTGAAAAGATGTGGAATAGACACAACTTTCATATGTTGGCCATTTGTTGATATTCCTCGCGGTTTTAAATGAATTTTAATAAACGGTGTGGCTGCCTACGAGTTGCAGCAAGCGTATTTTTATATTTTTTCCAAACCGCTTGTCGAAACGATACAAATGATATGGTGTTGGAAATATATCGACAAGAAGCATCTTTTTCATGTACAACACTCTTTCTAATTCCTTAAGGTTTAAGAGCAGCTTTGAAATTACCGAAATACAGACACTCTGTTTTTTCAAGACACCAAAATCAACGCGTGAAACGTATCGGATAGAAGAGCGCACTGCTTTTTGACGGGAAAACTACACTGCATCCGACGGACAAGTGCACTTCATGATTTATTTTTTGTTCGACGTGAATTTTCTCATGTTATGTAGTGGACCGCACTCTACACTGGACATAAGTGAAAAAAAAACAGCGTTATAGAGAAGTGAACCGCGTTGTATCCCTAACATTTTTTCTGCACTTCTCATTGTTTTTCTGTCGTATCCATAACATTTTTTCTGCACTTCACGTTGTGAGTAAGTGAACCACGGCAATACCAGAAGTGAACGGCATGAGTCTTTTTCATCTCCCTAATATTTTTTTGCACCTCATATTGGGCGTTAGTAAACCGCCACCGAAAGTGAACTTCATGATTTTTTGTGTCCTTTTTCCAACTTTCTCCACACCACTTTTCTCCCTATGAAAGTGAACGTCATGAAATTGAACCAATGCATAATACAAGTGAACCACATCAAAAAAGAAAGTGTACACCTCATGTTTTTATTAAACAGAAGTAAATCACCATTTTTTGTCACAAGCGAGAGCAAACAGTGGACTTCATGGTACCCATGAACTAGCAAACCATGATCCACAATTTTTTTAGTCTCATCTGATTTGTGTCGTACACTTGTTCTTTTCTTTTCGCCTCCCTCCTGCAAAAAGAAAGTACGATGAATCACAACAGCTGACAATAGTGGACTGTAGTGCATCTTGTGAATTTTCCATCACAAGACAAACACCTAGAAATAGTGAACTACAGTCCATATTTTGGTGACTGATTTTCCATCTAGGCACTCGAGCATCTCGGTGTCCCACTAGTGGGGACAGGGCCTATAGTCCCGGTTCACCAACCGGGACCAACACTACTGGAAAAACATAATTTGCCGATAGCTTTCAGCTTTGCCGTCACCAATTTCACGGGGCTGACGGCAAAGAGACTTTGCCCTCAGCCAAAATAAATGCTGACGGCATAGGAGAGGCTGACGGCATAGAAAATCTTTGCCGTCCGCTTTATCTAAGCCGTTAGCCAGCTGACGGCAAAGGACAAAAACATTGTCGGCATAGGGAGGCTGACGGCATAGGGGGCTAACCCGGTCGCACGTTCGACCAGTGCTTAACAGGGGCCGTCTTTGCCGACAGCCAGCTGAGGGCAAAGACTAACGACTGTCTTTGCCGACAGCTGGCTGAGGGCAAAGCCACGTGCCTTAGCCCCCCGTGCCACGACCTAACCCCTCTTCTCTCTCACGTACCTCTCCCACCCTGCTCTCCCGACCCGCCGTCGTCGTCGACCCTACCCGCCCTGCGCCGCCCCGCGCCGCCCCTACTCGCCGGCGCCGCTCCGCGCCCACCCCGCCCTGCGCCGCCCCTACTCGCCGGCGCCGCCCCGCGCCCGCCCGTACTCGCCGGCGCCGCCCCGTGCCGCCCCTACTCGCCTCTGCCCCCGAGCCCGCCCCTACCCGCCTCGGCCCCGCGCCGCCCCTACTCGCCTCTGCCCCGCGCCAGCCCCGCCCCGCCGCCGCCCCGCGCCAGCCCCGCCCCGACTCGCCGGTGAGCTCCTCCTCCCCCTTTTTTAGTTTATTTTTTCTATGTTAGGGCCTCTTAGATTTACAGGATCGCAAAAACATGGGAATAGGAAAAATGTAGGAAAACTATCGGAACTAGTGATTTGACAGTCGTTGCATGCTTAGGAAAATACATGTTTTGTTGGTGTGGAAGCATTGCATGCTTAGGAAAAATACTTTGCGGGTTGCAACTATTTAAGAATAGAAGATGCATGTGTAAAACTGAGGATTGAAAAACAGAGGAAAAGTACATGAATATGAAACAAATGAAACGTTTGAAATTGAGGCCTTAGTTAGATCCAATGGAATTTGCATTCCTGCGTTTTTCCTATGAAAAATCCTTCAACTCAAAGGAGGCCTTAGTTAGATCTGTTAGTAGTGGATTTTTAGTTAAATTTAGTTAGCAATTACTTAGTGGTAGATTTTTAGTTAGATTTAGTTAGCAATAGATGTTAGTACATGTAAGTATTAGTTAGCTAGCTGTTAGTATTAGTCAGCTAGCTGTTAGTATTAGTTAGCTAGCTGTTAGTATTAGTCAGCTAGCTGTTAGTATTAGTAGCTAGCTGTTAGCAATAGAAAGAAAATAATAAGAAGAAAAGAAATAGAAGAAGAGAAGAGTAACAAAATTTGAATAATAAATTATTAGTAATAGATGTTAGTATTAGTTAGCTTAATTACCGCGAGTGCGTATTTGTGTTGATTGAGTGTATTTAAATGTGCAGTAGCTTCTCCGCGAGGGATTGGTTTTCGACGACCTCCCCTGCATTCGAAAGTGAGCACATTTGTTAACTCCTCCTCCACCCCCTTTATTTTGCTCTGTTCCGGCCTTCGTGCTGATGACACCATCTAGCTAGGTATTTTTAGTATTAAAATGCAAAGGTGTTGTGTAACCAATAAGCGTCTCCCGTTCGAAAGGGTTCCTGTCATAAATATGCACGCATTTGCATATTTATAACGGTGATTCTTTCGAATTGTCCAACGTTATCCATGGACAGCCCGGGTATGTGTAGATTGGGTCGTTTTCCACGCTTTGCTCCGGATCCCATGCAGAGTTTCGACAGCTCCTCCTTGTTGTTCTCCGGGTACACATCCTCTCGGTTAGTTGCCGAGACATGTATCAGGAGAACAGCGGGGAGGTGCTGCCGAAATTTTGCGTTGGTCGGGAGCAGAGCATGGGGAAATGACCCAATCTACACATACTTGGGTGGGATTAGGACCCATCTTTACCTAGTAGCTGGTAGGTGTGCATGTCGTGCATCCCAATGTATTAACCATGATTAAAAAATGGCCATAATTAATTTAACATACTTGATGAATTGATAATTTATATTGTTTTATATGTGGATACTATGTATCTAGCTTGCCAGAATGACTGATCGTGAATGGATGTACACCGGTCACCATAGTCAGAGAGATATGACCGATGAATGGCTGAGCAAAACCTATGAATTCGTGTAAACGGCGTTTTCTAAAGGCCAGCCAAAAACATGGTGCCCCTGCACTAAGTGCAAGAATTATTCGCGACAGACAAAGGATGTAATGGGTAAACACCTGCAGATGCGTGGTTTTACTCCCGGCTATACCTTGTGGACATTTCATGGCGAGTCGGCCCAACGTAACAGAGACGAGGTGTTGCGTCGGTGCACCGATGATTATGGTACAGGGATTGAAGACATAGTGAATGACTTTGATGATGCTCGGAACAAGGACGAAGAGATGGAGGAATCCGCGAAAGCCTTCTATGCCATGTTGGAGTCTTCAAAACGTCCTCTTCACGAGCACACTAAGATTTCTCAGCTAGATGCCATCGCACAAATAATGGCTCTGAAAGCCCAGTTCAACATTGGAAGAGACCTGTTTGACTCAGTGATGACCCTATTTGGGCGCTTTCTACCAGAAGGTCATATTATGCCTTCAAACTTATATGAGTCAGACAAAATCATTAGTGCACTCAAGATTCCGTATGAGAAGATACATGCTTGTGAGAAGGGATGTGCATTATTTAGGAAAGAGTATGCGGACGAAACATATTGTCCATTTTGCAAGTCCTCCAGATATGTTGAGGTAGAAAACGGTGAAGGTGAGAAGAAGCAGAGCAAAATCCCCATGAGTGTCCTACGGTATCTGCCGATCCTACCAAGACTTCAACGACTTTACATGCTCGAAGAAACAGCAAAACAGATGACATGGCACAAACATAGAATTAGGAAAGAATTAGATGAACACGGAGTTCCGTTGTTGGTACACCCTTCAGATGGTGACGCATGGAAGGCATTCGATAGTATACATAAGGAAAAAGCTAAAGAACCAAGGAATTGTCGAATCGCCATCAGCCTCGATGGGTTCAGTCCTTTTGGTATGACGGCTACCCAATATAGTTGCTGGCCTGTATTTGTCATTCCCCTCAATCTTCCACCATCATCCATTATGCAAAGAAAGCACATATTTCTGACGTTGATAGTTCCAGGGCCAAAATACCCGGGGAAGAATATGAGTGTGTACATGCAACCGCTGATGGATGACTTGAAAGAAGCTTGGGTGAATGGGGTCAACACATACGACGCAACTAAGAAAGAGAACTTTCAAATGTATGTTTGGTACCAATACTCGTTGCATGATCTGCCAGCATTTGCGCTTTTCGTTGCCTGGTGTGTGCATGGAAGGTTCCCATGCCCACAATGCAAGGCAGCTCTTAAGTTTCATTGGTTGCCGGCGGGTGGGAAGTATTCCTGCTTTGACTTGCATAGACAGTTCTTGCCTATGGACCATCCATTCAGAAAAGACAAGAAGAATTTCATGAAAGGTAAAGTTTTCAAACACTCAGCACCACCTGCGTTGACGGGGGCACAAATTAATGAAGAGTTAAAATCTATGGAGCCTGGTCCAAACCGTCCAGGGTATTTCTTGGGTTATAATGAGGAACACGCCTGGACCCACAAGCCATGCATCTGGGATCTCCCCTACTTCGAAGACCTCTTACTTCCACACAACATTGACATGATGCACACTGAAAAGAATATCGCCGAGGCCCTTCTTGGCACATTTTTCGGCACTGATAAGGGCAAAGATAATACAAAGGCTAGAGTTGACCAGGAGACTCTGTGTGATAGGCCATCACTAAACATGCGAGAACCGAAAGGAAGAAAAAATTGGTCCAAACCACCTGCCTGGTACAATCTTGAGAAGGGAGCAATAAGGGAAATCCTCTTGTGGGTGCAAAAAAAGTTGTTGTTCCCCGATGGGTATGCTGCAAATCTAGCGAGGGGAGCGAGCATTGAAAAAATGAAAATTTTTGGGCTCAAGAGTCATGATTGGCACATATGGCTTGAGCGGATAATGCCGGTGATGTTGCGTGGCTATATCCCCGAGGCTGAATGGCTAGTATTGGCCGAGTTGAGCTATTTCTTCCGTGTTCTTTGTGCTAAAGAGTAGTCGCGTGCCTTGATAGATGACATGGAAGAGTTGGCGCCTGAGTTGCTCTGCAAGTTAGAGAAGATTTTTCCACCGGGCTTCTTTAATCCGATGCAACACATGATTTTGCATCTCCCAACCGAGGCAAGATTGGGTGGCCCTATGCAAAATCGTTGGTGCTACGCAACTGAAAGAATGCAGAAGTCACTTCGAGGAAAATGTAAAAATAAACGTAGAATTGAAGCATCGATGGCTGAGGCGTTCATTACCGAGGAGGCGACAAACTTCGTAACAGCACACTATGATGCCACTATGCACAGCTTGCATAATCCAAAGCCTCGGTACAATCTGGACGACCCCAAACGACGTGAATCCAATCTCAGCCTTTTCAAAGGGAAGCTCGCACCTTCTGGTGTGGGAAAACCAAAGTTTTTGTACGTCGAGGAGTGGCGCACACTAACGATCTATATATTGAACAATTTAACAAAAGTTCGGCCATACATCGAGCAAGTGCTCTGTACATTGTTTCGCAACTTTTAACAAGTTTTGTGTCTAACAACTATTATTAATTGATAGAGTCGATACGTCGAACAATTCTCAAATGGTGTTGCAATCGAAAAAGAATCCATTCTCGAGTATGAACTTCTTGAAAAGACAGGAGGCGGCTATCCCGGTTTCATCTCTTGGTTCAAAAAAATGGTACCTCCCTTATATATAATAAGTGATTTCCTTTGTTGCTATTACTCATGAGTAACACACCAAACTCTATCTTTTCTTAACTTCTAGGCTAATTCAGATGAGCAAGTCGACGATGAATTGAGACAAATAGCTAATGGTTTTGACTTTAAGGTCCGTACATTCAGAAGTACGACATCAACGGGTATCGCTTTCGTACTGCTAGCAAAGAGCTTTCAATGCCCGGTCGAAAAACAAACAATTCCGGTGTCTCTGCTATAGGCGAGGGAGGTGTCGAGTATTATGGAAGACTTGAAGAAGTCTACGAACATCATTATTATGGTGAAAATCCTCCGAACGTTGTTGTGTTCAAGTGTCATTGGTTCGATCCTACTAAGACAAGACAGACTCATGAACATCTTGGGATTGTCGAAATTCGACATGACAGGCAGTTAAGCGGTGTCGATGTCTATATTGTGGCTCAACAGGCCACCCAAGTTTTCTATCTGCCATACTGTCGTCAAAGTGTTAAGAACCTAGAAGGTTGGTATGTCGTGTTCGATGTGCCGCCACATCTTAGACCACCTCCCCCAAATGAAGACGATTATGAACCTCAAATTGACCCAATAACATATGATGGAGAATTCTTCCAAGAATCACGTGGTGTCAGACGTCGTACCCGAAACTGCTCTACGTCCACCCTGAACACGGAGGAACAAGACTCACGTGATGATGAGGAAGAAGTGGAAGTAGAAGAAGTTACCAATGCCGATGAGCTATCAATGCTTGATCGGTTACAAAAAGGCCTTCCACATGATGTCCGTGAACCCGATGACGATATCAGTCATGACGACACGTGTGATACTGATGATGATTTTGCTTCAATTGACCATGGAGAAGAGACAGATGATCCAGACTATTAGTACTTTGTATGCATCCAAACATTGTTGTTTAATTATTCAATTATTAGTTGAATTATTCATGTATTTATTATTGTTCATTTAATTATTGTCCTTGAATTTGTACTAATTATTTAACTATTTATCGTTACAGGTGGTGAGACATGGCAGGCGGGGATAAGTTGAGGATAGCACCTGGGCAGCTACGGAGAACTTTGTTGTAGAGCTTTGCCGAGGAGCCCCGTCGGAGAGGCGTAGGAAAGAAGAGAGGCAGAGGACGTGGTCGTGGGAGAGGGAGGCTGCATGATAGGAGCCAGTCGCCACCACCCTCGGCTACTTCTGTCTCAGCCACTTCACCCTTGCAGACAAGGGTGTCACCGGTGCGGGATCCTCCCGTCCAGGAGCAGACACCGATGCAGGGGCTGAGGCGGAGGCTGAGGCGGAGGGTGCTGAGGTGGAGGGGGGCTGAGGCTGAGGCTGAGGGGCCTGCTAGCAAGTCGGTCTACCAACGTGGTATGACACGAGTTCCAGACCGATTGGAGTTGCAGCACAGGGCGTTCATTAAGCCAGATGGCGAGAAGTAAGTTGATGTATATTGTGCACCTTATATCATTATATTTCACCAAGTAGCTAATGTCTTTGCCTTATCATTATGTAGGGGGTGAGATTACCCGCAAAATACCCGGAATCCAAACTGCCTCCTTGGTGCTTTACTTAGGGAGCACTTCCCTGGGATAGTGCAGTTGCCCGGTGAGGGTATGGTTCCCGAGCCAGGACTCAAGTGGGAGCACTACCAAGCTGCTCTGCTCCCGGAAAACACACATGTCAATGGTGTTGTTTGCGTGAGCGTGGCCGACAAGGTGTTGGCTGATTTTTGGGAACTATTATTTTACCCAATAAAAAGTATACAATGTTATATATTGTTATTTCCTTCCAAATCATTTCACTATTCATCTGTGCATCTATTTGGCATAATTGCAGAGTTACTTTAGGTTCGAGGAGGGGACGGAGGAGGTGGCCAAGAAGAACCTCGTGAAAGAGTGCAAGAGTTTATTGAATAACACGAGGCACGAGCTGCGTGTTCAGGCTGTTCGAGATTGGTACGCCAAGCAAGGGGAGCCGAAGACAAAGACTGAATGTCAAAAGATTTTCCTTGATAAGACCGAGTACATGGAGGTATGTACATTCCAAAGATCAATTCTTAGGGCTAGTTAAGTCTATTTAGTTATAATACTTAGTTTCATTCTTCATTAACTTACATTCATAGGTGCCCCCGAGATGGTTGGCCGATAAGATGGATTGTTGGGAGATGATAGCGGACAGGTGGTGCACAGAGGCTTGGTTGAGCACCCACACTATGGCCAAGGACCGTCGTGCCCAATTGGTTGGTGTGCCACACCACCAAGGCAATGCCAACATCAAGCAATACGCCAAAAATGGGTATGTGTGCCTTGTTTTGTTTCATCAATAATTCGTTCGTTCATGATTTTTGTTGTACTAATTCTTTGTCTTTTCGTGTAGGCCAAACACAATAACCAGCCCGAGCCTGAGGGATACGCCGCGTTTAGCATGGCCCATAAGGGCTCGTATAAGACGGTGAAGGCATATTCTGAGGGGGATGGGCCGTCGGCGTACACAAGCCTGTCCGCCTACAACAAGATGACGTCTTATTCTGAGGTGGTCAAACAGCTGCGCGGGCCTGACTTTGACCCGAGCCAGAATCCTATCGATCCAGAGGCGTTAATGATCTCTAGTGGCGGTAAGAGTCATGGCACGCTGGCCATGTGTGATGGCTTCGTCCCTATCACTTAGACTCTATCTCAGATCAAGTCGAGGCAAACGAGCCCCGCTCCTGTAATACGGCAACGCGCGAGGTCAGTTGATCTTGCCATCGAGGTTAGTTTTCTTCATTATTTCTTTCGTTCTTTTGTCCCTGGATGGATGATGAAAATTCCTTTTGAGGAGTGGTTGCAGGCCGCACTTATGAAGGAGAGGGAGGCCACCAGGCTCTTGTTGGAGGAGAGGGACCGGAATACGCAGAGGTTGCTTGACGAGGAGAGGGCACGCAATAATGCCCATGTGAAGGCCATGCACGACTTCGTTGCGTAAGTCAGTTGTGTGAGAAGCAAGGCTATGTGTGAGACGCAACAAGGCTATTTCTTGGACTCCTCAAAAACTAATTTGCAGGCTATTGTGAGAAGCAAGGTTTGCCGCCCCCTCCGCCGATGCCTTCTCCGGTGGGAACGATGAGTTCCCTTTCAATGACCAACCTTGCACGGTCTTATACCATTGTCTGTCGCCGTGCTAACCACATATTTTAACTCTTGTCTTGTTGCAGCATCATTCCAGAGTTGAATCCCACGATCCCTTTACTTCTCCTGCTGGGAGCCCTAGCAACCCAGCGACCAACGGAGATGCAGCTTCTCCTCCGTTTCTTGGCATTCGGTAAGTTATTCCTCTCCTTCTTATTCTTCTTATTGTTTAGATCAACTTAGATTATGCCAGGCTTTAGTTAGCTTAGTAAATTCTAGTTGATATTAGCCATGGTTTAGTTAACTTAGTAAATTCTAGTTGATATTAGAGCTCAAAAATGACATAATTAGTTTAGAAAGTTTTAAAAGAAACCAGAAGAGAAGAACAAACAAGAGATGAAGAAATAAGAGAAGAAGAAAGAGGAGAAAAAGATAACTTCTCTTCTTTCTTTTTCTCTATCTTCTTCTTCTTCTTCTTCCACTTCTTCCACTTCTTCTTCTTGTTCTTCTTCTTCTTCTTGTTCTTCTTCTTCCACTTCTTCTTCTAATTGCTTAGCTTAATTTAGATAACTTCTTTCTTATTGTATTCTTCTTCTAACTTCTTTCTCATTATGCAGATTTTGATAAAGCAGCATGGCATATGGATGGATGCTCGAGGGACTTTGTAATGCACTTGTGTAGTCTTAGATGAACTTTGTAATGCAATTGTATTTGTGGATGCACTTGTGATGCTTTGTAATACTTTGTGATCTTGTTTGCACTTTAAATACATATATTCGTGCTGTTTGCACTTGTGTTGTGCTGTTTGCACTTTGTGATGCACTTGTGGTGCAGTTTAGGGGCTGGGAATATATATATATATATATATATATATATATATATATATATATATATATATATATATATATATATATATATGTTGTTGTTTGTATCTATGTTTTGCAAATGCAGGGAATTAACAGAAAACAAATATGAAAAAAAAGCAGAGAGGGTCTTTGCCTACAGCTTACTGACGGCAAAGGCTTTGCCGTCGGTGGACTGACGGCAAAGAAGACACGTGGCGGCAGCCTTTGTATCCTGGCAACTCTGCGAATACCAAATTTTCCCAGATTTTCGGCTTTGCCGTCAGCTGTGCTCCAGCTGTCGGCAAAGAGGCGACCAAGGGGACCCAGGGGTTTCGGCTTTGCCGTCAGCTTTGCTACGGCTGTGGGCAAAGAGGGGACCTAGGGGACCTAGGGGTTTCGGCTTTGCCGTCAGCTTTGCTACAGCTGTGGGCAAAGCCTGCCGTTAACCTTCTAACGGAGCTCGGCCTGCGCCGTTGCCGCCACTGCTCTTTGCCGTCAGCCCGTGCCACAAAGCTGATGGCAAAGTCTTTGCCGTCGGTCGACCTTCAGCTGACGGCAAAGAACGTGATTGCCGATAAAATCTTGGCCGGTACCTTTACGGATAGCACACTGACAGCAAAGCCTTTGCCATCAGTTAAGCTGTCCTTTGCCGTCAGCTCTGGCTGTCGGCAAACCAGCAGATTCCAGTAGTGCAAAGGGGAGGGACTAAAGGCCTAACCTTTAGTCCCGGCCCTGTTCCAAGCCGGGACCAAAGGTGCTCGACGTGGGCGCCTCGGAGCGCCCTCAGGGGCAGGCCCTTTAGTCCCGGGTCTTAACACGGACCGGGACTAAAGAGTTTCTGCAGATTTTGTTTATTTTAGGGTTTTAGGGTTTAGGTGTTCGGGAGATTAACGTGATGCCTCGTTTGGTGTTCCGGGATTAGTTTTCATATAATTCTAAATATACATGTTTATGCATATATATATATATATATAAGATGAACTTATCTTACAAGCGAGCATATATATACAATTATATGGAGATCTGAATTATCGGGACTAGAGCCCGTCTATTCGATTACATGGACCAACATCAGTAATGGCCCCTAGCTACACTAAATCGTCCTTTGTCATCTATAGCTTCCGTCCTCAGAAAGGTTGCAAGCTCCTCTGCAACAGAAATCGCGCGTTGCTCTGGTAGGACCTTCTCCCTCATGACCGTGTACTATATAAGAAGAGGAGATGAATATGAATATCAATCATGATAACAAAGAATGACGGGTAAAAATAGAGGTGTGAATGTTCATTGCTTACGTCGTATTTGTAATCCTTGTGCTCAGAGGTAAACGTGTGAATGGTCTCGCAAACATAGTATCCGCATAGATGCGTCCCCCGTGGCTGTTGGTCGCACTTTACGAGGATAGAATATATATAATCAAAATAATAATCTAGCATCATAAATGTATTGAAAATAGAAGTATATCATACTACTACTTACCTGACCTGCTCTAAAGGTCAGCTTCTCATGCTCGATACCAGGAGTCACGCACTTGAACTGCTTCCAAACCCTGCCCGACAAGGAAAATGATTTGCTAAGTTTTTCATTAATTGATATATCAGAAAATCATCGAAAGAGACCGATAAAGCGCAAGAATGATTGAAATTACCCTTGGAGCATGTCCTGCAGGCTTTGGAACTGTTCCAAGGGTCTCGATAATGGCTCGAAGGCATCAACTCTTCCCTTATCAATTTGAATGTCCAACAGAATCCAATGGTAGCTGTATATATATATATGTGTGTCAGTAACTTATCAATTACACTTATAAGTGAATGGACACAACAGAGTAAAGACCCTCACCTGAAGTTGTATGGAAACAGTATGTGGTCACAGAAATTTTGATCTGTTAGAAACCTTAGAAGGTTTTCCTCCGTCTCCTTGGGTTTATCAGTTAGCGTCGCTATATGTATTTTATCTGGGTCAATAAACCCAATATTTAGGATGTTCCTACTTTTACATTCCAGAATCTTCATTCTGCATAAAAGAGTACAAGTTATATGTAGACAATGAATTGAAATAACTAAACAAGTTATATGTAGACAACGAACTGAAAAACTTACAAACAATAGCAACTCATAAGCGATTTGTCGAGGGCGTCAGCATTGTACATCTAGAAGAGTTCATCAAAGTCGATATGGATTTCTTTGGGGCGGCCGTAGTACTCCCGTGGGACACGCGCCACGATCATCGTTCTCCCATTCTTTGATTCACTTAAGTACCATGTATGCAAGTAACGCATATTTGTTGGGAGATCATCTTTGCTGACCAAAGGCGCTCCCATGACAAACTGTGGCTTAGGGGCTACCACAGTCTTGGGTAACCTATTGTCTTAGGAAGCCAGAACGTCTTCAAACGGGATACCCCATTCATCCGCCCACTTCTTTGCTAATTCCAAATCTTGCCCCTGCACCAGAGAGGGAACATTCTCGGGTAACACCCTGAGGGGTGGGATCGACTGTTTGGCCTATTGTCCAAGCTGAGGAACGTCTGATCTTTTTTTGCTTGTAGTTGAACTTGATTTGCTCCCACTTGCAATTGCACATGATCTGCTCTTTTTCCCTTCCTTCTGCAATGTGCGTGTATAGTCATCAGGCTTTGGTGTAAGTCATACTGTGATGGAAGGGTCGTGAAGTATTTTGCATATACTATTTGCTTCTCGGTGTATTCCGGGCGGGGCTCGGGTTCCTTCTTTTTCATGTGCGCATCATAATGTTCCTTTGCTATCCTGGCGTTTTCCTCGTCGGTACGATCATAAGGTCTGATAGGAAGATGAGCATGAGGTACCTTTGGGAGGGGCGACAATTTGCGCTTTGGGGAGCTCCGTCGCTTAGAAATCATCAACGGAGCGTTCTTGCTGGCACGCTTCCGCTTAGTATCCTTACCGGGCGGCGGCGGAGACGGACGACCCAAGTCCGGCGGCGGTGATCGAGATGGACTCGTGTTGTGCTGGCCGTCGTCATGTGGAGGGCTTGGAGGTGATGGAGGTGTAGGTGACCTGCGACGACTCGGAGGCGGTGTTGTCCTTGGGGCCGAGCCTGGAAGCTTGATGTAGTTCTTGTCCCATAGGATGACTCCACCCAGTACTTCTCCGAGTGTCCTCTCATCTTCGGGTCCAGCTATGTAGAGCTCCATATCATGAAACCCCGCCATGATTTCATCCACCCCGACTTTAGCAAAGCCAGCTGAAATCTCACGGCCATGCCAGCGTGCATCAGGGCCAGAAGGTAAAGCTTGTCCGACGGCCACCTTCATGGATATGTTCTTGAATTTATGATGGAGTTCACATGATGTTCACTCCTTGATTCCATCCACGGGGTAGCTGGGACCGCCCTCTATCATTCTTCGTGCATCGTCGGGCGGGGCCTCGGATTCAGCCACGCTGCTTTTCCGCTTAATTAGATGGGGCGCCGGTAATATCGAGTGCAGGATCTTCCTGGCGCGCTACTCCTCTAAGCTCATCAATCTGCTTCTGTTGCTCGTTAAGCCTGGCAAGCAACTGGTTGAACTTGTCATTTTCCTCATCCTGCTGTCTCTTCTTTGCTCTCGCTCGGCTTCTGTAAGTGTCTTGGTCTCTGGAAAACCCAAGCCACCACAGGTAAGAAGGACCGAAGCCTCGCGTTCGTCCTCCATGTTCGTCATTGCCGAGGACCAGTGTGAGCAAATCTTTCTCTCTATCTGCAGTGAACTGTCTTTTTCCCTCCTTAATTTCTTTCACTATCTTTTTCCAATTCTCCCTGGGTATCCTAAGACCGTCACAGCAGATGAGTTCCCCTGTTTCTTCGTCGTACGAACCACCATGCGCAAGGAACCAATTTCTTGCTCTCAATTCCCACTCATCACGGAGTGGTTCAGGTACGATGCCTTTAGCTAGCAGATCTTGCTCTTTCTTATCCCACTTTGGGATGGCAGTTTCATAGCCCCCTGGCCCCAACTTGTGGTGATATTTCTTCTTGTCGGCATTTATCTTGTTCTTTTCTGATAATGCCTGGGCATCTTCTGACTCCTTGTACTCTTGAAATGTCTTCCAGTGATTCGCCTGCTTGGCTAGATACCCCTCGAATACTCGCACTTTCTTTGTCTTCAGATAGTTTTTCCATAGCTTCTTCTTCCAGCTACGGAACAGTTCGGCCATCTTCTTTAGAGTCCACTGCTTGACTTTGGCCCTCAGTTTGTCTGCGGCGTCTTCATTCTCACATTCTAGCAGGTTGAAATGTGACATGAGATCATTCCAAAGATTAGCTTTGTACCTTTCGGCGACATAGTCACTATCGGTTGCCCCTTTGCGCTTGTTCCACTCCCGAACGCTGATCGGGACGTGATCCCTAACGAGAACTCCGCATTGCTTCTTGAATGTGTCAGCAACATTCTTAGGAAGCTTGGGTTCGCCCGTAGGCAATATCACCTCAAAGGTGTAATGCGTCCGTGCATCCAACTTTCTAGTCGGGCCTCGTTTCGTAGCTTTGCTCGATGTGGAGGCCTAAGAGGGAAAAACATTCGTCAAATGAATGTATATGTATACAATATAGAGCTATCTCCAATATTTTTCACATATTACAAGTGATTGTCGAACTTCATATGTATACCTCGCCGGACTTTATTATTTCTTCACCGGCTTCTCCACCGGCTTCTCCATCAGTGGAGCTATCACCTTCTCCGTCATTGGACCTATCTCCTGCCCCATCGGCATCATCTTCGTGTCGCTCGACCTCCATTCCATATCCGGAGGGGTTTAGATATGACGACGGTGATTCAGCTGGTTCAACGTCGGGGCCGTCTTTGATTATATCTTCGAGAAGTTCTTCCTCTTTGAGGTTCCTGATATGTGAATCCATAGTTCTGCAAAAAACGGACATTTGATTAACTAATAAACTAACAAACTATATAAGAGGGGTTGGAAACTTCGAAGTGTCGTTTTATATAGGAGGACCTTTAGTCCCGGGTCTTGGCTAGAACCTAAACTCTAAAATATGTCTAACGGATTCTCTTAACCTTTAAGGATTTAACAAAATGGCGACATTCTACATGTGTAGAAAATGATCCTATTTTTCCTGATCTCATCTACCCTTCTATATGTCACATTATTCTATCAGGAACTTCCTTCCAAAACAACTTTAGTCCCGGGTCGTGGCTCCACCCGGGACTCCTAGATTTCTGCATAGTATTCAAAGTAGGAGTACTTTTCCAATTTGAGCATTCAATAAGCAAAACCAAATCGTAAAATAAAGTATTATTCAAATTAGCATGCATTCAATTATAAGCAAATGCATCATCTCTTTTGTCCGTACATCGTGGAATATTATCACTAATACTCCTCGAATACTATCATACATATAGCATCACTTATACATCTAGAACCGTAGCGCTTGACGGGTATCGTCGCGGGCGGTGGACACCCAAAGAGAAGGAACCATCACAGGATCATAGCTCCAGTGAGATCCCCGAAGAACCTGCCAGGTATGCTCGAACCTGCCCTCCAACGCAACCATGTAGCGACGGACGTGCTCATCCTCCTCGCTGACACGGTGACGTACCACCTCCGCGGTGTTCGGAAGCCTCGGCACCGTCACTGGCCCACGCGACTGCCACCAAACAAGGATCGGGTCAACGACGGGCTGGCTCCTCACCAACCTACGCCCCCCGGAAGGTAGCACCTCCCAATACCAGCCGGGCGGAGCCCAATCCCGGACAGGGCCCCTCTGATCAAGCAGGTGTCCTCCGCCGAGTCGACGACGAGGATGCGGGATAGGCATCGTAAAATGAACTAAAAAAATAAACTAGTTCTATTAATTTTCTTGCTAAAAATAAACTATTAACACTTAAGCATATACAATAGCAAAATTAAACTATTAACACTTAAGCATATACAATAGCAAAATTAAGCAATAATCTAAGAAACACTATTAACACTTAAGCATATACACTATACAATAGCAAAATTAAATGACAAAAAAATATATTTCTTCTTCTTGTAACCCTAAACTAATTTTCCTCTTCTTCGACTTCTTCTTCTACTTCTACTTCTCCTCTTCTCCTACTACTTCTCCTTTTCTCTTCTTCTACTTCTCCTCTCCCTCCTCTTCTAATTTTTTCTCTTCTTCTACTTCTCCTCTTCTTCTATTTTTCCTCTTCTTCTCTTCTCCTCCTCCTCTTATTCTCCTTTTTCTTCTTTTCTTCTCCTCCTCTTCTTATTTTCCTTTTTCCTAATCTTATTTTCTTATTTTTGTTCATATTTCTTCTTCTTGTAACCCTAACCTAATTCTAAATATTACTAACCCTAATAATCTAGCACAAACCTAATAACAATAGGAATTAAATGACAAAACCATTTTTCTTCTTTTCTTCCCTTTTTCTTCTTTTCTTCTCCTTTTTCTTCCTTTCTTCTCCGTTTTCTTCTTTTCTTCTCCTTTTTCTTCCTTTCTTCTCCATTTTCTTCTTTTCTTCTCCTTTTTCTTCTTTTCTTCTCATTTTTCTTCTTTTCTTCTCCTTCCCTTTTTCTTCTTTTCTTCTCCTTTTTCTTCTTTTCTTCTCCTTTTTCTTCCTTTTTTCTCCTTTTTCTTCCTTTCTTCTCCTTTTTCTTCCTTTCTTCCCTTTTTCTTCTTTTCTTCTCCTTTTTCTTCTTCTCTTCTCCTTTTTCCTCTTTTCTTCTCCTTTTTCTTCTTTTCTTCTCCTTTTTCTTCTTTTCTTCTACTGGCCGGAGTGTTGGGGAGGAGGGGCGGGGGGCTTACCGGCCAGAGGTGTCGACGGCGCGCGGCGAGGAGGACGGCGGCGCGTGGCGAGGAGGACGGCGGCGGCGAGGAGGACGACGGCGACGGCGAGGAGGACGACAGGTGGCGGCGAGGAGGACGGCGGGCAGCCTGACGGCGTCGTCGAGGTCGTCGGTGTGCCGCGCCGGGCAGGAGAACAAGAGGAAGAAGAAGAGAAACGAACATTTGGGTTGGAATTTTTCTAACTCCCGCTTATATAGGTGGATCTTTAGTCCCGGTTCGTGGCTCGAATCGGGACTAAAGACCCCCTTTAGTCCCGTGTGAAGCCACGAACCGGGACTAAAGGCCTCTTTTCTGGCAGACCAGAAGGCGGGAAGGAGGGGCCTTTAGTCCCGACGCGGAGCTCCAACCGGGACTAAAGGGGGTCTTTAGTCCCGGTTGGAGCCACGCACCGGGACTAAAGCCCCTCCTCGGCAGGCGGCAGGCGAGGGGCTTTAGTTCCGGGTCGTGGCTCCATCCGGTACTAAAGCCCATCCTCGGCTGCACGATAATTTTAGTCCCATCTCGCCCAGCGAGGGGGACTAACACTTGTTTATAAGCCCCGTCGCAGCTACTCCATCGAGCTCCTCTCTAAAGTAGGCTTACGGGCCTAAACTCACTGTAAATTTGAAAATTGAAACTACATTTGAAATTATGGAGAAAATTCAACATGAATTCAAAGTGAGGTCACTTTGAATTTAGGTTGAATTTTCTCTATAAATTGTCATATAGTTTCAATTTTTTTCTATTTTCAAAATTAATTATTTTGACTATCCAAACTATTAACTATTTTGTTATTTTCAATTAAAAACTATGTTTATTGAAATTCTTTTTGCATATTTGAGAATTTGACAAAACTATGATAATGAAAAGTGTTTGAAATTGAATAAATAATTCAAAACTATTTTCTATTTTCAAAAGTAATTATTTTGACTATCCAAACTATTAACTATTTTGTTATTTTCAATTAAAAACTATGTTTATTAAAATTATTTTTGCATATTTGAGAATTTGACAAAACTATGATAATGAAAAGTGTTTGAAATTGAATAAATAATTCAAAACTATTTTCTATTTTCAAAAGTAATTATTTTGACTATCCAAACTATTAACTATTTTGTTATTTTCAATTAAAAACTATGTTTATTAAAATTCTTTTTGCATATTTGAGAATTTGACAAAACTATGATAATGAAAAGTGTTTGAATTTGAATAAATAATGCAAAACTATTTTCTATTTTCAAAAGTAATTATTTTGACTATCCAAACTATTAACTTATTTATTTTTGAGCTAGTTGACCTTGAAATTGAAAAGCACTACAAATGAACTCTGAAAATGTTGAAAGTTGGCATGCTATCATCATTTCACCCACATAGCATGTGTTAAAAAGTTGAGAGGGCTACGACAAAAACTGGATGCACTTCGTGTACAAAACGGACAATCTCTCTCGAAGTATCAGGGTTTCGAACGAGAACTCATCTCTTACAAAGGGATTTCATTTTTTTGAACTTATTTAAACTCCATACTTTTTATGTGTTAAAAATGCACCATTCAAAGGTACATCACAAAATTTCAACAATTTCTGACTTCATTTGGTATTCTTCGTGCATTTACTTATTTTTTTGAGCTAGTTGTCTCTGAAATTGAAAAGCACTACAAATGAACTCTGAAAATGTTGAAAGTTGGCATGCTATCATCATTTCACCCACATAGCATGTGTTAAAAAGTTGAGAGGGCTACGACAAAAACTGGATGCACTTCGTGTACAAAACGGACAATCTCTCTCGAAGTATCAGCGTTTCGAACGAGAACTCATCTCTTACAAAGGTTTATTAAAATTCTTTTTGCGTATTTGAGAATTTAACAAAACTATGAAAATGAAAAGTGTTTGAAATTTAGTACATTCCATACATGCATTACATAAAAGATTTAATACATTATTACATTATTGCACCAATATTCCTATCTATTATTTATGTTTTCTTCTGGGTCGTAGCCATGGAGAATCTTCATCATTCAGTAGGATGCTTGGGTCAGTTTTCACTTTGAAGGGCGGAATTTCATGAAACTTATTATAATCTTCTGACATGTCTGTCTTGTCATCTACTCCCACGATGTTTCTTTTCCCTGAAAGAACTATGTGGCGTTTTGGCTCATCGGACGATATCTTCTTTTGCTGATTTCTTTTTCTCGTTTTTGTAGACATGTCCTTCACATAGAAAACCTGAGCGACATCATTGGCTAGGACAAATGGTTCGTCCATGTACGCAAGATTGTTGAGATCCACTGTTGTCATGTCGTACTTTTGGTCTACAACTACCCCGCCTCCTGTCAGCTTCACCCATTTGTACCGAAACAAAGGGATCTTAAGAGTAGGTCCATAGTCAAGTTCCCATATCTCCTCTATGTACCCGTAATATGTTTCCAAACAGTGCCCATTCTCGTCTGTTGCATCAAAGCGGACACCACTATTTTGGTTGGTGCTCTTTTTATCTTGGGCAACCATGTAAAATGTATTCCCATTTATCTCATACCCTTGAAAAGTACATATAGTCGAAGATGGTGGCCTGGCCAAATAGTACAGCTGATCTCCAATGGTGTCGTCATTCATGAGATGTGTCTGCAACCAACTGTCGAAAGTCTTCTCGTGTTCCCCTTTAATCCAAGAGTCAGCCTTCCCCGGGTTTTCGGAGCGTAGAATATTCTTGTGTCTCACGATATACGTAGCCACCACGGTGGAATTGTGTAGAACTGTGTAGTGTGCTTGAGAGAAAGAATGCCCGTCCATACATACTTTTGCTTTCCTTCCTAGTGTGCCTTTTCCTGTCAGCCTACCCTCATACCGAGATTCAGGAACACCAATCGGCTTAAGGTTAGTGTTAGAAATATGACCTAGAGGCAATAATAAATTAGTTATTATTATATTTCTTAGTTCATGATAATCGTTTATTATCCATGCTATAATTGTATTGATTGGAAACACAATACTTGTGTGGATACATAGACAAAACACTGTCCCTAGTAAGCCTCTAGTTGACTAGCTCGTTGATCAAAGATGGTCAAGGTTTCCTGGCCATAGGCAAGTGTTGTCACTTGATAACGGGATCACATCATTAGGAGAATCGTGTGATGGACTAGACCCAAACTAATAGACGTAGCATGTTGATCGTATCATTTTGTTGCTACTGTTTTCTGCGTGTCAAGTATTTGTTCCTATGACCATGAGATCATATAACTCACGGACACCGGAGGAATGCTTTGTGTGTATCAAACGTCGCAACGTAACTGGGTGACTATAAATATGCTCTACAGGTATCTCCGAAGGTGTTCGTTGAGTTAGTATGGATCGAGACTGGGATTTGTCACTCCGTGTAACGGAGAGGTATCTCGGGGCCCACTCGGTAATACAACATCACACACAAGCCTTGCAAGCAATGTGACTTAGTGTAAGTCACGGGATCTTGTATTACGGAACGAGTAAAGAGACTTGTCGGTAAACGAGATTGAAATAGGTATGCCGATACTGACGATCGAATCTCGGGCAAGTAACATACCGAAGGACAAAGGGAATGACATACGGGATTATATGAATCCTTGGCACTGAGGTTCAAACGATAAGATCTTCGTAGAATATGTAGGATCCAATATGGACATCCAGGTCCCGCTATTGGATATTGACCGAGGAGTCTCTCGGGTCATGTCTACATAGTTCTCGAACCCGCAGGGTCTGCACACTTAAGGCTCGACGTTGTTTTATGCGTATTTGAGTTATATGGTTGGTTACCGAATGTTGTTCGGAGTCCCGGATGAGATCACGGACGTCACGAGGGTTTCTGGAATGGTCCGGAAACGAAGATTGATATATAGGATGACCTCATTTGATTACCGGAAGGTTTTCGGAGTTACCGGGAATGACGAATGGGTTCCGGGAGTTCACCGGGGGGGCCCACCCACCCCGGGGAAGCCCATGGGTGTTTGGGGTGCCGTACCAGCCCTTAGTGGGCTGGTGAGACAGCCCAAGAGAGGCCTATGCGCATAGGAAAGAAAATCAAAGAGGAAAGGAAAAAAAAGAAGGAGGTGGGAAAGGGAAGAAGGACTCCACCTTCCAAACCAAGTGGATTTCGGTTTGGGAGGGGGAGACCTTCCCCCTTGGCTCGGCCGACTCCCTTGGGAGTCCTTGGACCCCAAGGCAAGTCTCCTCCCTCCTCCTCCTCCTATATATAGTGGGGTTTTAGGGCTGATTTGTGACGACTTTTCCACGGCAGCCCGACCACATACCTCCACGGTTTTTCCTCTAGATCGCGTTTCTGCGGAGCTCGGGCGGAGACCTGCTGAGACAAGGTCATCACCAACCTCCGGAGCGCCGTCACGCTGCCGGAGAACTCTTCTACCTCTCCGTCTCTCTTGCTGGATCAAGAAGGCCGAGATCATCGTCGAGTTGTACGTGTGCTGAACGCGGAGGTGCCGTCCGTTCGGTACTAGATCGTGGGACTAATCGCGGGATTGTTCGCGAGGCGGATCGAGGGACGTGAGAACGTTCCACTACATCTACCGCGTTCACTAACGCTTCTTCTGTACGGTCTACAAGGGTAGGTAGATCACTCATCCCCTCTCGTAGATGGACATCACCATGATAGGTCTTCGTGCGCGTAGGAAATTTTTTGTTTCCCATGCGACGTTCACCGACAGTGGCATCATGAGCTAGGTTCATGCGTAGATGTCTTCTCGAGTAGAACACAAAAGTTTTTTTGGGCGGTGATGTGCGTTTTGCTGCCCTCCTTAGTCTTTTCTTGATTCCGCGGTATTGTAGGATCGAAGCGGCTCGGACCGACATTACTCGTACGCTTATGAGAGACTGGTTTCATCGCTACGAGTAACTCCGTTGCTCAAAGATGACTGGCGGGTGTCAGTTTCTCCAACTTTAGTTGAATCGTATTTGACCGAGGAGGTCCTTGGATGAGGTTAAATAGCAATTCATATATCTCCGTTGTGGTGTTTGCGTAAGTAAGATGCGATCCTACTAGATACCCATGGTCACCACGTAAAACATGCAACAACAAAATTAGAGGACGTCTAACTTGTTTTTGCAGGGTATGCTTGTGATGTGATATGGCCAACGATGTGATGTGATATATTGGATGTATGAGATGATCATGTTGTAATAGATAATATCGACTTGCACGTCGATGGTACGGGAACCGGCAGGAGCCATAGGGTTGTCTTTATAACTAACGTTTGTGCTTGCAGATGCGTTTACTATTTTGCTAGGACGTAGCTTTAGTAGTAATAGCATGAGTAGCACGACAACCCCGATGACGACACGTTGATGGAGATCATGATGATGGAGATCATGGTGTGACGCCGGTGACAAGAAGATCGTGTCGGTGCTTTGGTGATGGAGATCAAGAAGCACGTGATGATGGCCATATCATGTCACTTATGAATTGCATGTGATGTTAATCCTTTTATGCACCTTATTTTGCTTAGAACGACGGTAGCATTATGAGGTGATCTCTCACTAAAATTTCAAGACGAAATTGTGTTCTCCCCAAGTGTGCACCGTTGCTACAGTTCGTCGTTTCGAGACACCACGTGATGATCGGGTGTGATAGACTCAACGTTCACATACAACGGGTGCAAAACAGTTGCGCACGCGGAACACTCGGGTTAAGCTTGACGAGCCTAGCATGTGCAGACATGGCCTCGGAACACATGAGACCGAAAGGTCGAGCATGAATCGTATAGTTGATATGATTAGCATAGAGATGCTTACCACTGAAACTATTCACGACTCACGTGATGATCGGACTTGAGATAGTGCATTTGGATCATGTACCACTCAAATGACTAGAGAGATGTACTTTTTGAGTGGGAGTTCTTAAGTAATATGATTAATTGAACTAATTGTCATGAACATAGTCTAATGGTCTTTGCGAATTACGATGTAGCTTGCGCTATAGCTCTATTGTTTTTATATGTTCCTAGAGAAAATTTAGTTGAAAATTGATAGTAGCAAACTTTGCATACTGAGTCTGTAAAACCGAGGATTGTCCTCGTTGCTACGCAGAAGGCTTATGTCCTTAATGCACCACTCGGTGTGCTGCACCTCGAGCGTCGTCTGTGGATGCTATGAACATCCGACATACACGTTGCTGATGACTACACGATAGTTCAGTGCAAAATACTTAATGGCTTAGAAGCAAGGCGCCGAAAACGTTGTAAAACGTCACGGAACATAAGTGATGTTCTAAAGAGATGAGATTGTGATTTCATGCTTGTGCCCTTGTTAAGAGGTACGAGACCTCCAACAAGATTCTTTGTCCACAAAGTAAAGGAGAAAAGCTCAATCATTGAGCGTGTGCTCAGATTGTCTGAGTACGACAATCACTTGAATAAAGTGGAAGTTAATCTTCCAGATGAGATAGTGATGGTTCTCCAAAGTCACTGCCACCAAGCTGTGAGAGCTTCGTAATGAACTATAACATATCAAGGATAGATACAATAATCCTTGAGCGATTCGCGATGTTTGACACTGCGAAAGTAGAAATCAAGAAGGAGCGTCAATAGTTGATGGTTTGTAAAACCACTAAGTTTCAAGAAAGGCAAGGGCTAGAAGGGATACTTCGTGAAACGGCAAAACAGTTGCTGCACTAATGAAGAGACCCAAGATTAAACCCGAACCCGAGACTAAGTGCTTCTGTAATGAGGGGAACAGTCACTGAGGCGGAGCAACTCTAGATACTTGGTAGATAAGAAGGCTGGCAAAAGTCGAAAGAAGTGTATTTGATATACATGATGTTGATGTGTACTTTACTAGTACTCCTAGTAGCATGAGGGTATTGGATACCGGTTCGGTTGTTGAGTGATTAGTAACACGAAATGAAAGCTACGGCATAAACGGAGACTAGCTAAAGGCGAGGTGACGATACGTGTTGGAAGTGTTTCCAAGGTTGATATGATCAAACGTCACACGCTCCCTCTACCATCGGGATTGGTGTTAAACCTAAATAATTGTTATTTGGTGCTTGCGTTAAGCATGAACATGATTGGATCGTGTTTATTGCAATATGATTATTCATTTAAGGAGAATAATGGTTACTCTATTTTCTTGAATATTCACCTTCAATGATTTATTGAATCTCGATCGTAGTGTTACACATGTTCATGATATTGGTGCCAAAAGATACGAGTTAATGATGATAGTACCACTTACTTGTGGCACTGCCGCTTGAATCATGTTAGTATAAATTGCATGAAGAGGCTCCATGCTGATGGATCTTTGTACTCACCTGATTTCGAATCACTAGTGACATGCAAATCATACCACATGAGCAAGGCCTTGTTTTCATTGAGATGAAATAAGATAGTAACTTGTTGGAAGTGATACATTTTGATGTATGCAGTCCAATGGGTGCTGAGGCACGTAGTGGATATCATTATGTTCTTACTTCACTGACGATTTGAGTAGATACAGGAGTATTTACTTAATGAATCACGAGTCTGAAATGTTGAAAAGTTCAATTCCGTTTCAGAGTGAAGTTCGTCGTAACAATAGGATAAACTGTCTACGATATGATCATGGAAATGAATATCTGAGTTACGAGTTTTGGTACGCAGTTAAGACAATGTGGAAATTGTTTCGCAGTTCATGCCACCTGGAACATCATAGTGTGATGATGTGTCTAAACGTCATAGCCACGCACTATTTGGTATGGTGCATACTATGATGTCTCTTATCGAATTACCACTATCGTTTATGGGTTATGCATTAGAGACAACCGCACTCACTTTAAATAGGGCACCGCGTATTTCCGTTGAGATGACACAGTATAGACTGAGGTTTAGAGAAATCTAAACTGTCGTTTCTTGAAAGTTTGGGGCTTCGACACTTATGTGAAAAAGTTTCTGTCTGATAAGCTCGAACCCAAAGTGGATAAATGCATCTTCATAGGATATCCAAAACAGTTGGGTACATCTCCTATCTCAGATCCGAAAGCAAAGTGTTTGTTTCTAGAACCGGATCCTTTCTCCAGGAAAGGTTTCTCTCGAAAGAATTGAGTGGGAGGGTAGTAGAACTTGATGAGGTTATTGAACCATCACTTCAACCAGTGTGTAGCAGGGCGCAGGAAGTTGTTCATGTGGCGCCTACACCAATTGAAGTGGAAGCTGATGATGATCATCATTGAGCTTCGAATCAAGTTACTACAAACCTCGTAGGTCGACAAGGTCGCGTACTGCTGCAGAGTAGTACGGTAACCCTGTCTTGGAGGTCATGTTGTTGAGCAACAGTGAACCTACGAGTTATGGAGAAAGCGTTGGTGGGCCCAGATTCCGACAAATGGCTGGAAGCCATGAAATCCGAGAGAGGATCCATGTATGAAAACAAAGTGTAGACTTTGGAAAGAACTACTTGATGGTCATAAGACTATTGAGTAAAAATGGATCTTTAAAAGAAGACAGACAATGATGGTGATAAGTCACTATTAAGAAAAGCTCGACTTGTCGCAAAGATGTTTTCGACAAGATCAAACAGTTGACTATGATGAGACTTTCTCACTCGTAGCGATGCTAAAGGTCTGTTGGACTTATGTTAGTAGTTGCTGCATTATTTATGAAATATTGCACGTAGGATGTCAAAACATTGTTTCCTCGACGGTTTCCTTGAGCAAACATTGTATGAGATACAACCATGAGGTTTTGTCGATCCTAAGGATACTAACAAGTATGCAAACTCCAGCGATCCTTCAATGGACTGGTGCAAGCATCTCGGAGTTGGAATAAGCACTTTGATGAGATGATCAAAGATTTTGGGTGTGTACAAGGTTTATGAGAAACTTGTATTTCCAAAGAAGTGAGTGGGAGCACTATAGAATTTCTGATAAGTATATGTGGTTGACATATTTTGGATCAGAAGTAATGTAGAATTTCTGTAAAGCATATAAGGTTGTTTGAAAGGAGTTCTCAAAGGAATACCTGGATTGCGCTACTTGAACGTTGAGCATCAAAGATCTATGAAGATAGATCGAAAGCGCTTAATAGAAGTTTCAACAAGATGCATGCGTTGACAACTTTTTGAAAGAGTTCAAAATAGATCAGCAAAGAAGGAGTTCTTGGTTGCGTTGTGAGGTGTGAATTTGAGTAAGACTCAAAACCCGACCACGACAGAATAAAGAGAATAGACGAAGGTCGTCTTCTATGCCTTAGCCGTAGAATCTAAAGTATGCCATGTTGTGTACCGCACCTGATGTGTGCCTTGACTCAAAGTAGGTTGAGAGGTACAGAGAGTGGTCCATGATTGAATCACTAGCAGCGGTCGAAATTTATCCTTAGTAACTAATGGACTAAGGAATTTTTCTCGATTATGGAGGTGGTTAAAGAGTTTGTCGTAAAGGGTTACGTCAATGCAAGCTTTGACACTAATCCGAATAACTATGAGTAGTGAAACGGATTCGTATAGTAGAGTAGATATTTGGAGCATTTCCGAATAGCACGTAGTAGCAGCATCTATAAGATGACATAAAGATTTGTAAAGAACGCACGGATCTGAAAGTTTCAGAACCGTTGACTAAAACCTCTCTCACGAGCAAGACGTGATCAGACCCCATAACTATATGGGTGTTGGATTCGTTGGAATCACATGGTGATGTGAACTAGATTATTGACTCTAGTGCAAGTGGGAGACTGTTGGAAATATGCCCTAGAGGCAATAATAAATTAGTTATTATTATATTTCTTAGTTCATGATAATCGTTTATTATCCATGCTATAATTGTATTGATTGGAAACACAATACTTGTGTGGATACATAGACAAAACACTGTCCCTAGTAAGCCTCTAGTTGACTAGCTCGTTGATCAAAGATGGTCAAGGTTTCCTGGCCATAGGCAAGTGTTGTCACTTGATAACGGGATCACATCATTAGGAGAATCATGTGATGGACTAGACCCAAACTAATAGACGTAGCATGTTGATCGTGTCATTTTGTTGCTACTGTTTTCTGCGTGTCAAGTATTTGTTCCTATGACCATGAGATCATATAACTCACGGACACCGGAGGAATGCTTTGTGTGTATCAAACGTCGCAACGTAACTGGGTGACTATAAAGATGCTCTACAGGTATCTCCGAAGGTGTTCGTTGAGTTAGTATGGATCGAGACTGGGATTTGTCACTCCGTGTAACGGAGAGGTATCTCGGGGCCCACTCGGTAATACAACATCACACACAAGCCTTGCAAGCAATGTGACTTAGTGTAAGTCACGGGATCTTGTATTACGGAACGAGTAAAGAGACTTGTCGGTAAACGAGATTGAAATAGGTATGCCGATACTGACGATCGAATCTCGGGCAAGTAACATACCGAAGGACAAAGGGAATGACATACGGGATTATATGAATCCTTGGCACTGAGGTTCAAACGATAAGATCTTCGTAGAATATGTAGGATCCAATATGGACATCCAGGTCCCGCTATTGGATATTGACCGAGGAGTCTCTCGGGTCATGTCTACATAGTTCTCGAACCCGCAGGGTCTGCACACTTAAGGTTCGACGTTGTTTTATGCGTATTTGAGTTATATGGTTGGTTACCGAATGTTGTTCGGAGTCCCGGATGAGATCACGGACGTCACGAGGGTTTCTGGAATGGTCCGGAAACGAAGATTGATATATAGGATGACCTCATTTGATTACCGGAAGGTTTTCGGAGTTACCGGGAATGTACCGGGAATGACGAATGGGTTCCGGGAGTTCACCGGGGGGGCCCACCCACCCCGGGGAAGCCCATGGGTGTTTGGGGTGCCGCACCAGCCCTTAGTGGGCTGGTGAGACAGCCCAAGAGAGGCCTATGCGCATAGGAAAGAAAATCAAAGAGGAAAGGAAAAAAAAGGAGGTGGGAAAGGGAAGAAGGACTCCACCTTCCAAACCAAGTGGATTTCGGTTTGGGAGGGGGAGACCTTCCCCCTTGGCTCGGCCGACTCCCTTGGGAGTCCTTGGACCCCAAGGCAAGTCTCCTCCCTCCTCCTCCTCCTATATATAGTGGGGTTTTAGGGCTGATTTGTGACGACTTTTCCACGGCAGCCCGACCACATACCTCCACGGTTTTTCCTCTAGATCACGTTTCTGCGGAGCTCGGGCGGAGACCTGCTGAGACAAGGTCATCACCAACCTCCGGAGCACCGTCACGCTGCCGGAGAACTCTTCTACCTCTCCGTCTCTCTTGCTGGATCAAGAAGGCCGAGATCATCGTCGAGCTGTACGTGTGCTGAACGCGGAGGTGCCATCCGTTCGGTACTAGATCGTGGGACTGATCGCGGGATTGTTCGCGGGGCGGATCGAGGGACGTGAGGACGTTCCACTACATCAACCGCGTTCACTAACGCTTCTGCTGTACGGTCTACAAGGGTAGGTAGATCACTCATCCCCTCTCGTAGATGGACATCACCATGATAGGTCTTCGTGCGCGTAGGAAAATTTTTGTTTCCCATGCGACGTTCACCAAAAGTCAGGAAGAAAGTCCACACAAAACTCAATGACCTCCTCTGTTCCATAGCCCTTGGACATGCTACCTTCTGGCCTAGCACGGTTACGAACATATTTCTTTAAGACTCCCATGAACCTCTCGAAGGGGAACATATTGTGTAGAAACACAGGACCGAGAATTCTAATCTCTTCGACTAGGTGAACTAGGAGGTGTGTCATTATATTGAAGAAGGATGGCGGGAACAACAACTCAAAGCTGACCAGACATTGGACCACATCAATCTGTAACCCTGATAGACTTTCTCGATCGATTACCTTCTGAGAAATTGCATTGAGGAATGCACATACCTTCACAATTGCCAGGCGAACATTTTCCGGTAGAATTCGCCTCAATGCAACCGGAAGCAATTGCGTCATAAGCACGTGGCAGTCATGAGACTTTAGGTTTTGAATTTTTTGTCTTTCATATTTACGATTCCCTTTATATTCAACGAGAAGCCAGTCGGGACCTTGATACTGAAAAGGACTTCAAAGAAGATTTCCTTCTCTTCCTTAGTAAGAGCGTAGCTGGCACGCCCTTGAAACTGCCCTGGATGCATGCCATCTCTTCCTTTATGACGTTCCTGGTCCTCTCGTGCTTCCGGTGTATCTTTTGACTTCCCATACAAGCCCAGGAAGCCTAGAATATTCACGCAGAGATTCTTCGTCACGTGCATCACGTCGATTGCCGAGCGGACCTCATGGACTTCCCAGTAGGGTAGCTCCCAAAATATAGATTTCTTCTTCCACATGGGTACGCGCTTATCAGGGCCGTTAGGAACAGGTTGGCTGCCAGGACCCTTTCCAAAGATTACTTTTAAATCTTTGACCATATCAAATACTTCAGCACCAGTACGGATGACAGGCTTCCCCCGGGGTTCTGCCTTGCCATTGAAATGCTTGCCTTTTTTCTTTAAGGGATGCTTGGGCGGAAGAAAACGACGATTTTACGGGTACACATTCTTCCTACATTTGTCCAGATATATACTTTCTGTGTGATCCAAACAGTGCGTGCAAGCATTGTATCCCTTGTTTGACTGTCCTGAAATGTTACTAAGAGCAGGACAATCATTGATGGTTACGAAAAGCAACGCTCGAAGGTCAAATTCCTCTTGTTTGTGCTCGTCCCACACACGTACACCTGGTTCGGCCCACAGCTGTAAAAGTTCATCAACTAATGGCCTTAGGTACACATCAATATCGTTGCCGGGTTGCTTTGGACCTTGGATAAGCACTGGCATCATAATGAACTTCCGCTTCATGCACAACCAAGGAGGAAGGTTGTAGATACATAGAGTAACGGGCCAGGTGCTGTGACTGCAACTCTGCTCCCCAAAAGGATTCATGCCATATGTGCTCAGACCTAACCATAAGTTCCTTGCGTCAGCTGCAAATCTCGGGAACTCTCTCTCGATTTTTCTCCACTGCCGACCATCAGCGGTGTGCCTCAACTTATCGTCTTTCATACGATCTTCCATGTGCCATCGCAAAAACTTCGCATGATCTTTATTTCTGAACAGACGTTTCAACCATGGTATTATAGGAGCATACCACATCACCTTGGCAGGAACCCTCTTCCTGGGTGGCTCGCCCTCAATATCACCAGGGTCATCTTTTCTGATCTTATACCGCAATGCAGTGCATACCGGGCATTTATCCATATTCTCGTACTTCTCACCGCGGTAGAGGATGCAGTCATTAGGGCATGCATGTATCTTCTGCACGTCTAATCCTAGAGGGCAGACAAGCTTCTTTACTTCGTACGTGCTGGCGGGCAATTCGTTCTTTCTTGCAAGCATCTTCTTTATTAGTACCAGCAACTTTTCGAATGACGAGTCAGTCACACCGGTCTCTGCCTTCCACTTCAGCAATTCCAGTGTGCTACCCAGCTTCTTCTGGCCATCTTCATAAGTTGGGTACAACAATTTGTTGTGGTCCTGTAACATCTGCTCGAACTGCAACCTCTCCTTTTCTGTGTCGCAACCTCGCCGTGCATCAGAAATGACCCGGCCAAGATCATCAGCGGGCTCATCTGGTTCCCGTTCTTCATCCTAATCTTCTTCTTCATTGTCTTCCATTGCGGTATCAGCATACTCAGGGAACATAGATCGGTAGTTGTCATCATCGTTCTCTTCTTCTTCATCGTCGTCTTCCATCATAACCCCTCTTTCTCCGTGCTTGGTCCAAACATTATAGCCTGACATAAAACCGGACCGAAGCAGGTGGCTCTGAATGACTCTTGAGGAAGTGTAATCCTTCTCATTCCGACATTCAACACATGGACAAAACATATAGCCACCACCATGCTTGTTCGCATCGGCTGCATCTCGAAAAGAATGCACGCCTTCTCTGTAAGCGGATGTGCGTCGATCACCGTACATCCATGGATGGTTCATCTTTGTTATACGACAGTATATCAAATACAATCACGATCCTAAAAATTAGTACCGCACGGTCTAAACGAGGAAATATAGTTGCTAACCTTTTAGAATAAGTAGAAATAAAGAGGAAGCGGTTTAAGCGTGGCTCGGGTATCTCATATCGTAGTTGTGTTCGGTGAACTGAAGCGGCATCACTCTAACACACATTTCAACAAACACCTCTAGTGCATCAAAAAAAAGTGGAGAGCTAGCACACACCCACAATCCTCCATCCAAGAAAAATGCAAGGAAGAGGGGAGAGGGGGGCTGTGCTATATATAGGCAGATGACTTTAGTCCCAGTTTGAGACACAAACCGGGACTAAAGGTGGCGCACATGCGGGCTGCCCACCGCGTAGCCCTTTAGTCCCGGTTTGGGACACGAACCGGGACTAAAGGCTCCTTACAGGCCGGGACTAAAGCCTTGAGGGAGGCATTGAGAATTGGGGCGACGTTGCCGGGCCTTTAGTCCCGGTCCAGAGGCAGGCCGGGACTAAAGGGTCCCGGCCAAAGGCCCGTTTTCCACTAGTGCGTTGGATCTATTTCAGTAGCTCTTAGCAAAAAAGGCAAATTTATGGGCTAAAAAAAGTTACTGTTTACATACTGTTTTGACCGATTTTCTCTTATTTGCTATGAGCTTCTCAGATGTCCGTGATAGCTGAAATTTGACACGAACATCAGGCATTAAAACATCTTCCACCTAAAGAAATACCAGATTTCTTTTGAATTGGTTCAGTATTTTGTTTGAATTTACTGTTCACAATTTACTGTTCACCGAGTGCAGATGAGCCTGGCCACATAATTGAATATCCGTTACTTAGTAGCTTTTTTAGGTGCACTTAGCATACTTATTGGCCCATGAACGCAAATGTATTGACCCAAGTAAGAAGATATATGGTGGAGGAAATAACAAGGTACTCCCTCGAATACATATTAATTGTCAGTGATTTAGTACTAAACTAGCAAAAATGCCCGTGCGTTACAACGGAAGAAAAGAAACATCACATCTCTAAGAATGATACAAGACCCTTTATTTAGGTCCATGATCTCTATTGTAACATAGCAAATCAACAATGTCGTCACTTATCCTCCAAACCATCTCCCCTCTCTTATGTGTGGTCTGTAATTGCAATGCTTTAAGATCTAATGTAATAGTAAAAATCCTATTACCAGAAGTTATATTTGCTTTATTGTTATAACAAATATGCCCGTGCGTTGCAACGGGAAAAAATAAATCATTCATCATACATACATTAGACGTTATCAGCAAATCTCTTAAAATCTTTCACGAGGTCATATTTGAAACAACATGATAAGTGGTGTTGTGCAAAAAACATGAAGGTGATACGGTGTTATAAGTGTACTGAAGTTGTGTCTAATTTATTAGACAAAAAAATACGTATCTAGTTGTTGGTATCAATTCATTCCTTTGCCGGCGTTTCTCCTCACTGATGCCCAACAAATAGTGCATTAGGTTGAAAATAGCAAAGTACATTTTAGTACTCAATGCTAGCATGTGCATAACAACATTATTTTTGTCTTGTTGATATATGTTTTTGCAATTGTATCCATGTGAAGACTTAACTTAGTTTCAAACATACATCAACAATTTAGTGTACATCATCGTATATGGGTTGGTTATTGTGCACTCGACGAATTAGAGAGAATGGTCATGTGCTTGTTGTGACCTTTTGCATATGGTAGTTGGTAGGAATGAACATACCTAATGTGCCGATAATTGATTTTATGAGAGTACCAATCTATCCTAGCTAATCAATTTAAATGGTAGGAAACATATATAATAGACATTCAATATATCCCATATAAAGAGTATGAATTAAGGATACATCATAAATATAATTATTGAAATGATAAACATGCATGATAATATTATATTTGGAATCTGCATAATTTTTTGGATGATTTTCATATATTTTTGTCTTGTTGATATATGTTTTTGCAATTGTATCCATGTGAAGACTTAACTTAGTTTCAAACATACATCAACAATTTAGTGTACATCATCGTATATGGGTTGGTTATTGTGCACTCGACGAATTAGAGAGAATGGTCATGTGCTTGTTGTGACCTTTTGCATATGGTAGTTGGTAGGAATGAACATACCTAATGTGCCGATAATCGATTTTATGAGAGTACCAATCTATCCTAGCTAATCAATTTAAATGGTAGGAAACATATATAATAGACATTCAATATATCCCATATAAAGAGTATGAATTAAGGATACATCATAAATATAATTATTGAAATGATAAACATGCATGATAATATTATATTTGGAATCTGCATAATTTTTTGGATGATTTTCATATGTAACATGTTAAATTAGAGTCAAGGCTTGGAAGATATGAAAAAATACAGAAAAAGGAGAGTAATGGGATTTGAACTCAGATCTCCCGAATGCAAGCCCGAAATACATAGCCAATCGGGCTCTTGTTCTTAGGTGATGCTTGTTGGGATAACTCTGTATGAATCAGCTTTGATGGATTGCGAGTTAAAAAGAAAGTGAACAGCAAAAAGCGAGAGAAGTGGAACTCGAACTCAGGAATCCCAGGAGTGACTCCAATGTTGTAGCCAGTCGGCCGCTTATTATCTTATGCCCATATAGAGGGATAACTCTGTATGAAACATGCACAATGGGCTGAACCGTTTTTTGTAACTTATGGATGGCATAGTGGGTAATTTATTACAACTTTGAGGATAGTTTCAATGACGGACGACAGAAGCAATATTTGCTTTATTAGTAACTAGAAAAAAATGCCCGTGCGTTGTAACGGGAAAAAAGAAACATCACATCTCTAAGAATGATAAAAGACCCTTTATTTAGGTCCATGATCTCTATTTTAACATAGCAAATCAACAATGTCGTCACTTATCCTCCAAACCATCTCCCCTCTCTTATGTGTGGTCTGTAATTGCAATGCTTTAAGATATAATGTAATACTAAAAATCCTATTACCAGAAGCTATATTTGCTTTATTATTATAGAAAATATGCCCGTGCGTTGTAACGGAAAAAAAATAAATCATTCATCATACATACATTAGACGTTATCAGCAAATCTCTTAAAATCTTTCACGAGGTCATATTTGAAACAACATGATAAGTGGTGTTGTGCAAAAACATGAAGGTGATACGGTGTTATAGGTGTACTGAAGTTGTGTCCAATTTATTAGACAAAAAAATACCTATCTAGTTGCTGGTATCAATTCATGCCTTTGCCGGCGTTTCTCCTCACTGATGCCCAACAAATAGTGTATTAGGTTGAAAATAGCAAAGTACATTTTAGTACTCAATGTTAGCATGTGCATAACAACATTATTTTTGTCTTGTTGATATATGTTTTTGCAATTGTATCCATGTGAAGACTTAACTTAGTTTCAAACATACATCAACAATTTAGTGTACATCATCGTATATGGATTGGTTATTGTGCACTCAACGAATTAGAGAGAATAATCATGTGCTTGTTGTGACCTTTTGCATATGTTAGTTGGTAGGAATGAACACTCCTAATGTGTCGATAATCGATTTTATGAGAGTATCAATCTATCCTAGCTAATCAATTTAAATGGTAGGAAACGTATATAATAGACATTCAATATGTCCCATATAAAGAGTATGAATTAAGGATACATCATAAATATAAGTATTGAAATGATAAACATGCATGATAATATTATATTTGGAATCTGCATAATTTTTTGGATGATTTTCATATGTAACATGTTAAATTGGAGTCAAGGCTTGGAAGATATGAAAAAAATACAGAAAAAGGAGAGTAATGGGATTTGAACTTAGATCTCCCGAATGCAAGCCCGAAATACATAGCCAGTCGGGCTCTTGTTCTTAGGTGATGCTTGTCGGGATAACATTGTATGAATCAACTTTGATGGACTGCGAGTTAAAAAGGGAAGCGAACAGCAAAAGGCGAGAGAAGTGGAACTCGAACTCAGGTCTCCCGGGAGCGACTCCAATGATGTAGCTAGTCGGCAACTTATTATCTTATGCGCATATCTAGGGATAACTTTATATGAAACATGCGCGACGGGCTGCAAATTTTAAAAAAAAACGAGCCACATTTTTAACTTATGAATGACACAGTGGGTAATTTATTACAACTTTAAGGGTAGTTTCAATGACGGACGCCAGAAGCAATATTTGCTTTATTAGTAGGTAGTATATATAGGTATAGATATAGAAAAGTAGGTATAGATTAGCAATAATTGGTAGGCATAGGAGGGAATAAGATAATTCTAAAAACAGGTGGGTTGTCCCACATGTAGCAATGCCTTGTGGCGAGCACTCACTCAATGTTTTCTGATTCTTATTTTGGTTTACAAAAAAACAATGTCATTATTTTAGAGTGAAAAATTTCAGAAGATCTGTTGGACCAAATTGAAACACAGGTTGAAATATATTTTTATTCTTGGTGGACATTTTTAGGAAGAGAACATTCAAAAATATATTATTATTATTTTTGAATATTTTCTATATTTTTTAAAAATGTGAACATTCTGTAAGAGAATGTGATATTTTTCAAATTGCGAATATTTTTTAATGCAACCACCTTTAAAAAATATGAATAATTCCAAAAATTCCAAACAATTTATATTTTTAACATATTTGAATAAACATAGAAAAAACCATAACGAAAACACAAAGAACCTAGACCAGAACCTTCTTGAATATTCCCAAAACCAGTAAAAAATTGGACATGAAGGAGGTTTCTAAATAGACCAGCCAATTTTACCGCTTAGTGCATTATCCATGTGTGATTGGTGGATAGTTGGATGGTGTGAGCGTCCAATAGGATTTGCTAACCCGGAGGGACATAAAGAAACATGGATCATTAAATGAGTGCACAACAATGAGCCATGCCATGAGCACACATTGAAAGGTGACAAAAAGGGCATACTGAAAGATATACATGAGTGGATGCGAATCTCGAAGAGATCGGACAAATCAGATTAACTTGAGCTTCTGAGAACAGGCTTAGAAACAAAATTTGCAATGTTTAATTTGAAAATTAAAGTGTATAACCATATTTGTATGGAGTACTGCCATCTTCCATCTTGTTTCAAAGTGTATAATGGATGTTCGACATGTTGAATAGTGGTTCCATGCAAACTATATAGCATGCACCATAGGAAAGCCTTTCTCGCGACATGTGTACTCTAGAATGTTATGATATATTTTTAGCACGTAGCATTAAGAATGGCATAGGTTTTTAACGAAATGCTAACCAGTGCATGTTTAGTACAAAACGGGTTTGGAGGCGGTTTTATAGCGGTTTTGTCTCCCATTTCTAACCAACCGAAGAGAATAATCATATTATTCGAGGTGGACGAGAAACCGTTTGTGTTCTTGATTATGCTTGAATGAATAATTTCCAACCTGAGTGGATTGTACATAAGTAACCGACTAAATAAGTTAGTAGCCTCACTCGGAAACGTAAACCGAACCGACTTATAAAATATTAACTAGTTAGTATTTCCGTTAGGTTCACGCGCAAATTGGATTGTAATATCAGGGCCGCAAGTCGAACGGGAAGTGGTGTTTCCAAAGATACACTCATTTACGTTTCTAATCCAACCCCCTGCAAATTTGAAGAGAAAAAAAATAGAAAACTTAAAGCGCAAACGTGCGGACGCTAGCCTTATGGCGCGAACGAGTGCCACGCCGGCCGTCCGATCGGCAAAGGCGCGCATGATGTGTTGATGGAGTTTCAAGCTGGCGTCGCCTGGATATGGATGCATGGTGTACGTAGCGCCGTGGCTAGCATCGTCGTGGTTGTGGCCAGGTCAGGAAGGAATTAAGAATCTGCTTCCCATCAATCGGGTCATTTATATCTCCAATTATAGTATCCCACATATAGCAGTATATAGTAGAAGAACCCTATAAATGAGGAAGCGATAGACGGAGCTTTAATTCGCTGCTTCAAACGGGAAACGGCTCCCGATCGATGCACTATACATACGGATTGCTTCACGGTGAGGACATTGCCCAGCATCCAGTTTCCACCACACAGCGCCGTCGCAGGGCAGCAGCAGGTGCCGCTGCAACGGCGTCGCAGGGTGCCGGCGCCATGGATCACGTGGAGGAAGCTGATGCCCTCGCCGTAGTCCGCGACGACGAGGACAACGTCATCTCCCCCGGCGCCATGGATCCGAAGAACTGGCGGCTCCATGGTCCGGTAAACCGGGAGGGAGGTTCCTCGCAGCCGCCGGTGAGGCACATACCGCTGCCGCTGCCGCTGCCGGCGTCGGACACGGATGGGAGGTACCAGTGCACCAAGTGCCCCAGGAAGTTCCCCACTCCACAGTCCCTTGGCGGCCACATGTCGTTCCACGTTAAGGCCAAGAGGGTCGCCGAAGCGCAGCGCGTGGAGGCCCCGCCCGTTGACAACATCGTGGCGCCGATGGCCACAGCCGCGATTGATCTCAACATAACCCCGCCGCCGCTGGCCGCAGCCGCGATTGATCTCAGCATAGCGCCGACACCGCCGGCCGCAGCCGTGGCCCCAAATGGAAATGGGGTTCCCAGAGACTTCGATCTCAACGTCGAGATCCCCTGGGAATGAATGGGAGAGCTAACGCTGTAACGCATCTATAGTTCTATAAACTTGCCAGCCATGGGATATAATATTGGTCTGCTCTGGAGTCTGAAGTCCGTGGTACTAGACGGCGAGAATCATTTGTTTGATCCTATAGCTAGGCAGTGATGTGCGTCACTATCGTCTGAGTGTCATTTTAGTACTATGTTTTGTCATCATATATATTCCCCCGTCTCAAAATTAGTGTCTTTGATTTAACACAACTTAGTAAGTAAGCTGTAGTAAAATCAAAGACACTTATTTCCGAATAGAGAAACTACTCCCCATAATACAACTTAGTAAGTAAGAGTATTTAAGGAGGTTGGCAAATTGTGTTCTATCAAAGACATTTATTTCGGAACAGAGAAACTACTCCCCATAATATTTGTGTAATATTCTACCGAAGACACTTATTTAAGGACGTAGTACTAGATATAGCTGCATGGAAAATGCTTTTGAAACATTCTATTGTCAGCAAGACTGTAATGTCGTCTAGTTTTAAACTTTTAATTGAGAACTTGGGATATGCATCCCCATAATATTTGTGTGTGTGTGTCTATGTAACATCGACATATAATTCTTTCAGTCAAAGCTTATTTGTCGCTCCTAGTAAGGTGTACTGTTAACGTTCATACGATTCCTTACTCGCGGTAATTAATGCAGGTTGACTTGTGCAATTAAGCTGATTTACTAGAAATTTCTTATCGAGTCTTAGTTTGTTGATTCATAATTAGCAGTACACATTAATTTGTTGATTCATAATTAGCAGTACACATTAATTCATTAACAGGCCCCGAGTATGTATCCAACTACAACGTACTTATTTTTGCTATTATTGGTTTGGCAAGCTCTTCATGCACCAACACATGAACTCACTTGAGCTCACAAAAGGAAAATCAGGAGCTCACTTGTAGCGAATCCAAGAGTTTTGGTTGAGTTTGCAGTTGTCATATGCTAATGTAATCAACTACACAATCCAGTCAGATTGGAAAACCTTTTAGTTCTAGTAAGGAAAAGAAAACCACCACCCTTAAAAAAGCTTGCAGAACCAATTATTATATCTACAAATAGATACAAAAATTCACTGAAATACCAGACATAGCTTTTGAGTCGCCATGGAAGAAATAAGTGTTCTTGGCTTGACCACCTCACATCAGCCACAATTAGTTACTGAGTTTTGTTTTGAGTTAAATGCATGGGCGGTCCCTATTCTTTTCCCGAAGTCTCACTTGGGTCCTAATTCTTTGAAAACGTTCATCTTAGTCCTAATCGTTTTTAAAGCTGTTCACTACAGGTCCTAAACTCCTCTCCAGCGACTTTGACCAGCGCTGACCAGCGCCACGTCGACAGTGGGCGTTTGGCCGGAGATCTCCCGCGCTGGGCGGTTGGGAAAGTTTGCAAATGAACCCTTAAAAGGCCAAGCCTTCTAATTTCCCAGTTTCCTGCTCCCACAGCTTAATTTACACACCAAAACAAACCCAAAACAGCTTGCAATAGTTTCCCGCTCCCCAGTTTCCTGCTCCCATAGTTAAACCAACCATAAATTCCCTTTCACAAATGGAGTTTACCAACAGCTTGCAATAGGGCATACAGATGTTGCACTACCAAAAGATGTGCACTCAACAACAGTTGCATTACCAAAATAAACTTCTCAGTTTAGCAACATACAGATGACAGATCTTGCACTAAACAACAGTTCCAGTAGCAAAATAAACTTCTCAAATCTGTTCCCTAATCCTATGGGACCTTGTTCTCCTTAGTCTTTGGCACCACCTTCCTTCTTTTCAACCCAAGTGTTGAGGCAGTAGTTCTTGTAGAGGGAGGGGGCAGGTCATCTCTACAGCTTGCAATAAATTGGTTCTCAGGTAAAGGACCTGGGAGTGGAGCCTGAGATTGTTGAGTGGCTATAGCCTGCAGAAGACAATGAATTAGAATGTGGGAAATGTCTGAAGTAGATGCCACAATAAACTAGAATCATGAAATAATATTATTTCCAACACTGACTTGATCTTGCAGGACCTGAAGCACACTAGAATTAGAAATGATCAACAGTAGATGACACCACACTTGATGCAGTTGTTCCCATGTGTGGTAATACTTTTTTTTGGAAAGAAATGAAAAATGTGAGAGCAAGTAACTGGCACATGCAAAACTGTGAGAAATTATAATTTGTCACCTTGGAACTAGTCCTCCTCTTAACTGGTAATTTCTTCCTGGTTTGTGCTTCTTCCTCTTCATTAGCATACAACTTGAATTGGATCTGGCTGAACTGGCATTTCTGTTGCTGCTGCTTCTTCTTCCACTGGTATTTCTGCTGTTGCTTCTTCTTCTTCCACTGGTATTTCTGCTGCTGATGCTTCTTCTTCCACTGGTATTTTTGTTGTTGCTTTCTCTTCTTCCACTGGTATTTCTGCTGCTGCTGCTTCTTCTTCCACTCGTATTTCTGATGTTGCTTCTTCTTCTTCCACTAGTATTTGTGCTGCTTGTGGGCCTCTGCCCAGACGTGGGCGCTTTCTCTTGTTGTGCCCAGGTTCATTGCACACACTACAATGCCCAATTATGCCATGCCTGCTCATCCTTGTCCCATCATCTTCCTCTAGTGGATTTTTCTTTCTTTTTTTTGCTAGGCCTGCCTACTTGCTTGTCAATTTGGGTGGTCCCATTGGAGGGCCATACATTTTCTTCCATACTTTGGGGTCACTACATGGCATTATCACCTGGCCATAAGCTAGTTTGAATGCTTCAATGTTGTAGCATTTGTTGACCACATCTTCTGGCTTGATCCTCTCATGTCTTAAACATGCACATGCATGTCTACATGGAATTCCTGACAGCTGCCAGGCCCTACATGAGCACTCCATTTTCTTGATGTCCACTTCATATTCCCCAAACAAACCAATCACCTTGAATAGGTATTTTGCAGCAGGTAAAGCTTGGTAGTTGTTGGACCAGTCAATGTTTTTGTCCAATTTTTTCCTAATTTTAGGACAAATTGTACCACACCACTCTTCTGGTTCATTGCTTTTGCTATAGAATCTAGTCATTAGCTGGTCTTTTATCTTCTTGAGAGAAGTGAAAATAGGCATTTCCCTAGCATGAAGTATGTATCTACATTGCAAATGAAACAAGTAGTAACAGTTAAAGCTACAGTCACTGGATATGGACATGATATGCTACAGTTAGTGGATATGGACATGATATGCTACAGCTACTATAATTTCTGTGTACTGGATATGCTAGAGTTACTCACTTGTTGAAAACTTCGCAACTATTGTTCAAAAGCAAATCACACTTCGGAAGTTCCTCAAAAAATCTTTGCACCATTGCCTTGGGTCAATTGCATTCAAATACTCAAATGCTTCCTCGTCCAATCCCTTCATCTCATCCATGTACTTCTGCCAGTCTGCCTCATGTGTTGCTCTCGCAATCTGCCACAACTTGTTTTTGAAGATTTCACCTCTCCAATTCTTCGCAAAGTTCTGATGCAAGTGTCTTACACAAAATCTGTGTTGTGCATCAGGAAATAATGCATTGACAGCATTGATCAACCCCTTCTGCCTATCACTCATTAGTGTCCATGGCCTTGTGTTTTCTATGCCCAAATCCTCCTTGAGTGTGCTCAGAAACCACTTCCAACTGACAGTATCTTCAACTTCAACTATAGCAATGGCAATTGGGAAAATACAGTCGTTTGGGTCCACTCCAACAGCTGTCAACATCACTCCACCAAACATGTTCTTGATATGGCACCCATTAATACAAATAATGGGCCTACAACCTAATAAGAATCCTCTCTTGCAAGCATCTAATGACATGTAACAGTTCACAAATACCCCATCCTTGGCATTTACAAACATTGTACTCCCAGGATTGCTTCTTCTAATTTCAGCTGCAAAGTCCCACAACTTATTGTACTGCTCCAATTCATCTCCATTAATTCGATTCAGTGCAATTCTTCTTGCTCTTGCTAGCTTGGGTGTTTTACACTCCATGTTAAAATCTTGTTGAATAATTCTTGCAAAATTCCTTAGTGACATCTTATCATCAGCTCTAAAGCTTTCCAAATATTTGTTAGCTAAGTACTTTGCTGTGAATTGCTTCAATTCCCACTCTCTTGAGCATGTGTGCTCTCCAACAAACTACTTCACCACCCAAGACTTTGTCCTGCTGTCAGGTGCAGCATACATATACCATGGACAGTCTCCAATGCAACATGCCCTAATCCTCTGCAAGTCATTCTTCTTGTAGTATACCTGCACTCTTTCCTTCACAATGTATTCTTGTATTGCTTCTCTAAGTTCACCAACTGTCAGAAAAAACATGCCAAGGTGAAATTTGATTTCCTTCATGTTTTCTGACCTCCACCTTCTCAGCTTCACTTTCGTTTTCACGGTTTTTTCCTTGTGCATCAACTACCTCCACTTCTTCTGCAGAATCATCCTCTTCATTGTCAGAATCTTTTTTCTCCTCAAAGTCATCTGAATCATAGTCACTGTCCACCTCCCTTTTGGATCCTTTCTTTGTTTTCTTACCAAAATCTGTATCAGCCCATTCATTAAAAAGGTCATCATCATCCTTGGCAAGTTCATTATCAGAATCTACCCACTCTGAATCCCATTCACTTTCACTACTGTCAGATTTGTCACTGCCATCACAAGTATTGTGTGCTGCCTCTTGAACCACATTTGTTCTCCTACTCCTTCTCGGCTCATGTCCATGATTTTGTGGCATTGGTGGTGCATTGCTACTGCCAGCTACATTGGCAATGTTAATATCATCAAATATATTGCCAAATGACGTATCTTTGTGGTCAACATACATCTGAAAATACTGGAACTTGGGAACAACAGCAATCATGCTCAATGTATCAGTGTCGCAGTCCACTATCCGAAGTCCTGCATCTAGGTTCATTGTAGGGAGCAACCAATACAAGTTGTAATTTCCTGGAGCATCATAACCTAGCTGACTCATAAAATCGGTGAGCCACAGAGGAGACCAAGTGTCTGCTTCGCACCCATCAAATCGAGCAATTTTCCCATCAACATACGTCTTCGATGCGCCAAATCCGCAAAAAAAGCCCCCATAGTTGATCTCTACGGTGAAAACCTCCTCAAGTGGTCCTAAGTAAAATCTGATAGTCAAAATCTACAGATGCATACAAAGCCGAATGGAGAAGAACGGACAAGAATGGAGAAGATTAGGGTTAGGGATCCTTACCGTACTGCGGAGGAGGATCGCCGGGTCGCCGCAGCTCTGGCACCATCCTAGCGCCCCCGATTAAAGCCCCTGGTCGCCACAGCAACGCCTCCGGCGCCGGTCGTCGTCAGAAACGCGAGAGAGGATGGGGATGGAATCGGGGACCAAGAAATGAGGACAAGGAAAGCGATGGGGGGGGGGGCATTTGCAAACTTACACGCCCAACCGGTTAGCCTCCTTGGGCCCACTGTCGACGTGGCGCTGGTCAGCGCTGGTCAAAGTCGCTGGAGAGGAGTTTAGGAACTGTAGTGAACAGCTTTAGAAACGATTAGGACTAAGATGAACGTTTTCAAAGAATTAAGACCCAAGTGAGACTTCGGGAAAAGAATAGGGACCGCCCATGCATTTAACTCTTTTGTTTCGGTACCCCCCCCCCCCCCCCCCCCCGGTGGAGCTGGGCCCCGGGCACCCAGAGCCCAGGCCCGGCGCATGGAAATTCGAACAGCCTATTATACATATATGGGTTTTCTGCAGGCCCGGGGCATGGAAAAGAAGAAGGCCCAAAGCCTGATGAGCTGTCTGATCTGAAACGCTGAAACGGACGCACGAGGCAATAATCCTTGAATCTCCATTGCTAATTAAGCTGCCGATCGATGCTGATATAGTTACATAATTAATGATGAGACAGAGCACACATGCTCCAACGATGTTAGCGCGTTTCAACAGAGGCTTGGACAGATTAGAAGATTATATATGGTTTTGACATTTGGTCGCCACGTTGCTATACAATATTATACACACGTCTTTCGCAAGAAAATAAGTACGTATGTCTACTCGCATTCACACCCTATGTAATGTACACATGACAATTTAAGAGGGTGCTTGGATACATTTTAGTTCCATGACTAAAAGTAATGAGACTAAAACTTGCTAGCCTCATCCATGCTTGGATCCAAGTATTAAAGAGACTAAAATCAAGTTAATGAGCATTTATTATCCTCCAAACCCTCCAATTCAGAACTTGCATAAGGAGTTAAATGAGGAGGGAGAGAACTAATGCACATTTTAGTAGGGGTATCCCTGACTAAAAGATTTTAGCCTCGAGACTATTTTAGTCTCTCTTTAGTCACGGGTGCTTGAAACTTTAGCCTCTTAAAGTGACTAATTTTAGTCTCTTGGATCCATGCTTGGATCCAGCTCCACTTCCCACGAGGCCACGAACTTACTCCAAGACGTGGCGTACGTTCCTGGCACAGAGACGTTTAGCACTCGCGGCCGTCACCGACCTAACTTGCATCAGGCACGATCAGTCTCTAGAGTTGAGACTTCATAGCTCGCATCGCCGTCCGCCGCCGCGACATCGTCCACGGGCCGACTCCGCTCGTCGCTCTTTCCTCTTGTGCGTCGTTCGTCCGTGTGTGTGCCATCCTGTAGTTGTTGCTTGATTGCCGCATCTTGGTAAAAAAAATTGATCATTTCTCGGTTTTCTCCCATGCTTTCTACTTGTAGTCATGTACCACGTTCTACAATATTAATGTGAACTAAAATTTAATTGGAATAATTTATGTATGTGTATCAGTGTTCGTACACAGTCATATATGTAGGGTGTTGTTGAACTCAAACTTATGTAATTGTCAATTTCATTTCATATATTGTAGAAAAGGAAGAAGAGTTTTTGTTTCATTGATGTCCGCAACAGGGGTGTCTAGACCTATTGTTTCATATAGAGGGAGTCGAGCTTTCAATCATATAGGTCTGGCAGAGGGCTTTTACTGACAAAGTGGTAAATTCTTAGATTTGTATCAATAATAATTGTCTCACTTGATGTTTATAATTTCTCTTATGAAATTTTTATTTTGATGTCTTTAAGGTGTTGGCTCTTCTTCCACCGCTGATGAGGCATTGAGGCATTGATGAAGCAACCATTGATTTGGTATGGTTTTTTTTATCAAGTACTGTTCTTTATAGTTTTTGTCATGTATATTTTCTATTTTGTTGTACTCTTAAGCATTGAGTTAAATTAGCTTTTGTATGGGATATCTTTAGTGGTAGCTAAAACCTTTAGGCCTCGGTTAAGGGGGATTGGGGAGATTTTGAGAGGGAGGGATTTCAGGGGATTGGGTGAATCTCTTTGTTCCACCCAATCCTCTCAAATCCTCGGGGCTTTGCTTCCACTAGTCCCCCGAGGAGAGTTTTGAAACACATGGATATGAAGGAATTGAAGGGGAACGGAGGGGATTGGGCTAAGCAAACCCCTCCTACCAAATGGACGCCCGAGGATCTATGTGGTTTCTGGCCCTCCCGGGGATTTTCCTCTCAAAACCTCCCCAATCCCCCTTAACCAAACGAGGCCTTATGGACGCTAATTTTTTTCCTCGCGACGAAAACATTTTTTTGGGCCCGGGGCTTGCTACAATCCTGGCTCCGCCACTGCCCCCCCCCCCCCCTCCAGGGCGCGCGCCCTATAGAAAAGTTTATAGATTTGGATGCAGATTAAAGGTGGATATTACAAGTTGCCCCTTCAATCAAAAAGATTATATTGTTTTGTTCTCTTGTTTTATCCATTGGGGGAATATAAGTATTCGAATTAGCTGATTGTGAATGTATGAGAAAACTCATTTTAAGTAACTTCAAGATTCGTGTAAGCTTTTAAGGGGTTGTACCGAGGCAATAGTTAGTTGACATTTTCACCATTGTCGGGGCTTAGCAGGCCGCTTCCACCTACAAAAGCACAACACTTTAGGGTCATATTGAGGAGATTTTATGCGGTTAGAGATTCATGAAATAGTTCATTTTATGTGTTACGGAGATACTCTTTATGTGGGAAATGTAAAAAAGCAGATCATTCTTGCAAATTGTGAAATTCTTGAATGGTTGCATGGTTAGAGGTCTTGAATCGTGTGTGGACGAAGGACAACCTTCAAATATGTGATTGGCCCTACTGCATGCATGGTTTACATTTTATGAAAACGGGAGCGCCACATAGTTACCCACCTTCAATTAATAGATTTGCCATTTTACTCAAATGGTTTTGTTCACACGTGATGTCGTCTTGGTGCGGTAAGCCTACCTTCAACGTGAGCATGTGTCCATGCACATGTGTGCAGCCATAACTAATTGGTGCTTGCATCCGTTTCAAAAATAATGATGTCCGTCAAGTGTGTGCACGTTGCATACAATGCAACCTAGAAAAGCTAGGGTTTTCATGATTATTCTTATCTCGTGCAAGATTCTAAGGGACATAATATGGGGTTTTCAATAACCTAAGTGATGTGTCTTCAACCCATATGCAAAATATTACTGAAGAACTTACGTCTGGTTCGGCTAACGCTCGACATCTTTAGATTTTACTAAACAGCGATAGCATGCCGTTTATTGCCTAAGGCGTCAAATGAAAATTCAGTGGCAAATTTTTCCAGAGTAGGTTTTCTATGCCAATAGCACGTAATTAGGATTTTTAATGTTATGCATGTGTTGTATGAGTACAACAATCCAAAGAAAATGGAAAGAAAGGTGGTCGGAGGACCCTACACAAATAGGGTAAAAACTAGGATGGTTTTAGTTTCAAGTTGTTACTTCCGATGTGTGTTTAGTCATATGGACGTCACACTATTAAGGTGCACGAAAAACGTACTAGATAGAGATGAAGTTGGGATTCAAATTGACCAAACTCCTAATACAAATTGAGTGCCTTCTTGAAGATCCTCAATTACGAGAAGCCAAGTGAGCACATGAAGAAATCAAGCACCTCCTCCAGCAGATGGCACCCCGACCTCTTTCAGCCGCGGCCTTCATATTGCCTCGTAAACTTCAAACTATTAAACTTCAAAGAAAATCCACAACACTCCACTAGGCTAGATAGAAGCGCGTGTACGCTTCACATCGTTGTGCAAGGGAACCGAAACATACACACAACCGGGCTATGGGCCAGTTATTTTGGTGGCTTTTCTGAGCTTCTAGAATAAGCTGCCCCTTATCCAGATTATTCCAGAAGCCCAACCAAAAATATATTTTTAAAAGCCTACTAGTCAAGTCTTAATTAATAGACTTTAAAAAAAATTAATTGGGCTTCTACAATAAGCTGGATAGGGAATAGCTTATTCTAGCTTATTCTAGAACCCAGCAAAAGAACTGACCCTATATCTAGCTGAGAAGATAACCCACACCACACCACCGGTCTTCCTAGTACTGACCTTATTTTTTTACTTCTCTTCTTCCTTTTTTCCTCTATCTTTCAATTTTCCCTTTTCCTTTTGTGACCTTTTTTATCTTACAATTTCATGAACATTTTAGGAAATCTGAGGTCATTTTCTCAGATTGATGAATATTTTATGAAATAAAAAATCAAATCAGGTAAATATTTTCAAATTCAAAAAAATTGTTGAATTAAAAAGAAATCATCGACACTTAAAACGTTCATCATATTCAGAAAATATTCATGATTTTTACAAAATGTTCACCATATATAAATTTTTTATCGAATTCAAAAAATGCTCTTCAATTCAAATATGTCCATAAAATAAATAAAAATGATCACTGAATTTGATTTTTTTTCATGGACTAAAAGAAAATCCATAAAATCATTTTTATGGAAATTCAGAAAGTGTTCAATTTTATATTTAAAAAAAAAATGAATTTTTGAACATTGGTTTGCATTAATAACAATTTTAGAAGAAAAAAAAATTAAAGAATCAACAACCAAAAGAAACAAAAAACAGGGGAACCCCGCCCCGTCCCGCACCCGGAACAGCCCAAGTTCAAGACAGGGGGTGCTCGTTGCATCTTTTCCCAACAGACGGAATAGAGGGTGCTCCTATTCGGCACCTTCAGCGTCGGTTAGGGAAACCCGCGCCTGCAGCGCTCTTCCTCATGGGTCGGTCCATGTAAAAATGCGTTGGTCATTAAAAATTTCAAAAAAGTTTAGAGATTTTCAAAAAGTTCAGATTTACAAAAAAGGTATAATTAATATGAAAAAAGTTCATCAATTTTTGAAAAATCTTCATAGATTTTCAAAAAAGTTCACAACATTCGAAAAAGTAAATCATTGTTTTTGAAAAAAGTTCATCAATTTTGAAAAACAGTTCACCTAATTTGAAAAATGTTCATTAATTTTAAATTATGTTCGTCGATTTTCAGAAATGTTCAGGAACTTAAAAAAAATCATTAATTTTCAAAAATGTTCACCATTATCAAAGAAAGTTCACGGCTAAAACAGTTCACGGGCTAAAAAAAGTTTATGAAGGATCTCTACATGGGCCGATCCATTGCGGAGCGCTGCAGGTGCCGGTTAGGAAATATTGCCTGTAACCGGCGCTTGTGGCGCTCCTCCTCATGGTTGAGGCCATGTAAAAATGCGTTGGTCATTAAAAATTTCAAAAAAGTTTACAGATTTTCAAAAAGTTCTAATTTACAAAAAGTATAATTATTATGAAAAAAAATCATCGATTTTTGAAAAAAGGTTCATGGATTTTCAAAAAAGTTCACAGCATTCAAAAAAGTAAATCATTGATTTTGAAAAAAGTTCATCAATTTTTAAAAACAGTCCACCTATTTTGAAAAATGTTCATTAATTTTAATTATGTTCCTCGATTTTCAGAAATGATCTGGATTTTCAAAATTGCTCTTCAAATTCGATTTTTTTGGCTTTTTAAAAAATGTTTTAAATTTCAAATAGTTGCCATTTTTTTATAACTTTTATAACTTCAAAAATGTTCTGAATTTTCAAAAAAAAAATGAATTTCCAGAGAAATGTGTCGGGCGGCCTCCAACACCATCACGAGAGAGAGTCTCTCCTATCACGGTTTGGCAACCGAAGGGGGCAGGCAATGTGGTGGAAATGTCGGCGGCAACAATAGTGATGAAGCGTCACACGAGAAGGATCTATGTGTTGGCGCTCATTTTCACTACTCCCTTTCATATTATTTGTCGCTCAAACAGATATATCTAAACGTATTTCAATACTAGATACATCCATTTGAGTAACAAGTAGTATGGATCGAACATCGGAGGGAGAACAAAGTTGAGTGAGTCACGTCCCATTTTATTTCAACTAAGCTTCCTGATTGTGCAAGACAGACCAGTTTGTAGACTCTCTACACTACAATCAGATGGTAAGTAGACCCGCATTGTCGAAGAAAAAAGATACTTCCTCCATTTCATAGTATAGTGCATGTAGATTTTTTCAAGTCAAATTTTGCAAACTTTGAACAAGTTTATGAACTTCTAGGTGTAAATGTTTTTCTTTACAAATATTAATCAAAATTTGTTAGATTAGACTTTTGAAACAAATTATATACACTACATACAAAATGGAGGGAGTAGTATGCGGACCCAGCTATGAGACTACCCACAATGAGATCAAAATAGATAGTAACATAGATGCCACCTAAGTAAGAAATATAATGTGACAACTAATTAATTAAAAAAAGATAAATTAAGTAACTTAGGTAGTTACTCATATTATGAGTAATATAATTCATATAAAAATGAGTATAGAAGCTAATAAATGAAAAGCTTAATGTTAGTATTTCTATGTTATTGTTTGCTGTGGATATAGTAACTTGAACTAGTAATATATGCATGTTGCTACTCTATGTTACTCTTTATTTTGTGAGTAGTCTGAGTTGGGTGGATAAACTACTCTTTAGTTAATTCTTACATTCTTGTTTGTCTGGCCGTCGAATTATTCGATCGAGCATCGTAGTATTCCCTCCAGCTCCACAGTTCTATTTCTTCAATCTGACTGATTCCACTTTGAACTTTAAATATTTTGAAACTTTTGTTCGCATCAACAACTTTCACGCACCAACCGCAAAAAGCCTCCGTTGTTCCTCCGTTTTCCTCCGACCTGAGAAGCCACCAAAATTAGCTGCGCAGGCGGCGTAGCGTCATACTCTAGCTAGCTACTATCATGGCGGCGGCGACCACCGGTGCAAGTGCCCCGTCGCCGTCGATCGTGCAGACAAGGCCAGCGAGCACGGCGGATGAGCCACGCCCCCTGCCGCACGTCGTCCTGCTGGCCAGCCCCGGGATGGGCCACCTCATCCCCCTGGCCGAGCTCGCGCGGCGGCTCGCGGTTGACCACGGCTTCACCGCCACGATCGTCACGCTCACCAACCTCTCCGACGCGGCCGCCGACGCCGCCGTGCTCTCCTCCATGCCGGCGCCGGTCTCGACCGCTGTGCTCCCCGCCGTCGCGCTGGACGACCTCCCGCCGGACGTCGGCTTCGGCACCCTCATGTTCGAGCTCCTCCGCCGCTCGCTCCCGCACCTCCGCGCGCTCATGGGCTCGGCGTCTCTGGCCAGACCCGCCGCCGCGCTCGTGTGCGATTTCTTCGGCACCGCCGCGCTCCCGCTCGCCGCGGACCTCGGCGTCCCGGGGTACGTCTTCTTCCCCAACAGCTTCACCCTGGTCTCCGTCATGCGGCACCTCGCGGAGCTCCACGACGGAGCCGCCCCCGGCGAGCACCGGGACCTCCCGGACACGCTCCGGCTCCCGGGCTGCGTGCCGCTGCGCCACGCCGAGCTGCCCGACGGGTTCCGCGACCGGGCCGACCCTGTCTACGCCTACCTCGTCGAGGAGGCGCGGCGGTACGGCCGCGCCGACGGCTTCCTGGTCAACAGCTTTGAGGAGCTGGAGCCCGCCGTCGCGGAGGCGTTCGATCGGGACGCCGCGGACGGCGCGTTCCCGCCGGTGTACCCCGTGGGGCCGTTCGTCCGGTCAAGCAGCTCCAGCGAGGAGGCCGATGAGTTGGACTGCTTGGGGTGGCTCGACCGGCAGCCGGCGGGGTCGGTGGTGTACGTCTCGTTCGGTAGCGGCGGCGCGCTGACCGTCGAGCAGACGGCCGAGCTCGCCGCCGGCCTGGAGGCGAGCGGCCACCGGTTCCTCTGGGTGGTGCGCATGCCAAGCCATGACGGGAACAACTACGCCCTGGGGGCAGATGGTGGCCACCGGAGCAACGACGACCCGCTGGCATGGCTTCCGGAGGGCTTCCTGGAGAGGACGAAGGGCAGGGGGCTCGCCGTGGCCGGGTGGGCGCCGCAGGTGACCGTGCTGGCGCACCCGGCGACGGCGGGGTTCATGTCGCACTGCGGGTGGAACTCGACGCTGGAGAGCCTGGCGTCCGGCGTCCCGATGATCACCTGGCCGCTGTACGCCGAGCAGAAGATGAACGCTGCCATCCTGACGGAGTTGACAGGGGTGGCGCTACGGCCGGCGGTGAGCCGAGAGGACAGGTTCGTGTCGGCGGAGGAGGTTGCGGCCACCGTCAGGGAGCTCATGGAAGGGGAGAAGGGGAGAGCCGTGCGCCGCCGAGCCAAGCAGCTTCAGGAAGCTACGGCACGGGCGTGTACGCCGGAGGCGCCGTCGCGGCGGGCGCTGGAGAAGGTGGCCGGGAAGTGGAAGGCCGGGCTACAAAACAGGGACTGACCGAGTGCATGTTTTCTTTAGCCTGTTGTTTGTACACATACGACTGTCTACTATTTTGCGTGGATAATCTGAAGGTATTGTTATTTACTGCTTCTTTCGTTCCTAAATATAAATCTTTTTAAAAATTTCATTAAAAGACTACATACGGATGTATACAGACATATTTTAGAGTCTAGATTCACTTATTTTGCTTCGTATATAATCCTTTAATAAAATTTCTAAAAAAAACTTATATTTAGGAACGGAGGGAGTATTACTCCTTCGATTCAAAATAAGTGTCGCAATTTGAACTAAGGATGACAGCTTCAAAATAAGTGTCACAGATTGAACTAAGGTCAGTCGATCCACAATAGTGTGTTGGTAGTTTTCGTGCCCCAGGCCGATCCAATTTGGCCGCTTGGAAACTCTTTTCAGGGAGTATTTATTTTAGCGTGGCACATTAGATACGATATGATTTTCCTTTTTACTCAAAAGTAGAACCAGTATGTCCGCAAATTGTCAGAAATCTTGGAACGAACAACATCACATCTTGTATAAACAAATCAAATTCAGATGGAAAAAAACACACTTTCAGACTGCAAACATTTTCGTTCAATGAAAGCATATAAAAATAGTTTGAAGATTGCCAGCATATCAATGGTCAATAAGGAGTTTCAAGATTAGGCATTTCATTACAATTTTTTTAGCATAAGATTAGGCATTTCATGATTAATGAAAGAAATTGCATAAGGCCGGATGTTGTTATAGACCGCATAATGGAATTCCTCCTGCTGCATAAGAAAATTTTCTATCTTATGAACCCATTTGAAGAAAAAAAAAACTGTAATCCAAATACCATTTTTTCCCTCTTAAGTTCTATTGTTTCAAAGAGGCCCAAAAATAAGAATGGTTTTCCATGATAATGGTCATATAAATATTATTCAATGTACCGTCTTGTGACATCCATTATTAAAGTGGGTCATCCAGCACGTTTTAACTTTACGCAATCTGGTTTTAACTTTACGCAATCTGGTTAACTGGACTAAATTGAAAACGACTCCAAAAAGGCGAATAAATAAGATGATTAAACATGGTTTCCATACCGGTTCTCCAGAGACCTGAATCCACCTTATTTTAGCCCAAGTAATTTCCCATATACTCCCTCCGTCCGGAAATACTTGTCCTAGAAATGCATGTATCTAGACTTATTTTAGTTATAGATACATCCATTTTATTCATTTCTAGGACAAGTATTTCCGGACGGAGGGAGTATATCCAACTATGACATGGTGATGATCTTATTTAACTACAAATCTGATACGTAGCCACAGTGTAGACAGGGAAAACAAAAAGGATAATCAGGAAAATAATTTCTGTACTGGAGGTTGCTTTGTTGAAGTTCAATCGCATAACTGGTTTGCGCAATTGTACAACCCCACGCTTATTCACAGCAGTTATGTTTTCAGTCATTGCCCTACAAGGGAACAAACAATGAAATTACAAGCTCAGTTGGATGTATAAAAGGGGACCGCGTTGAAAAGAAACTCACCGTTATGTTTCCCATCTCTGAACTGTGCATTCTTCGATGACTTGAAGGTTTCCAAGAATTCTATACCCTTCTGCAATTCAAGTTTACGCCTTGCCTTGTCCCACTTGTGCTCCGAAGCTAAGATCTCAATGATCCGGGGTAATGCCCTCCCTGCAGCATCTGTGTCAAGAAAGGCAAGCCGACATCTCCTTGCAACAAAGTCAACTGCAGACTCGCAGTACTCATGGCGAGCACAATATGCTACTTCAGCTTCTAAGAATGGGTATCCATGAGCAAGTCGCTTTCCCAAGCCTTCATTCTGGAAAATTAAGCCATTAACAAATAATGAGGATTTGGTATGGTAACCACAGATTTATAGTAGAATAAAACAAGTCTGGGTTACAGTTGCATTATGATGAATTATGTATACAGTCGTATGATGGGCTATTGGGCTGTATGAGGGCATGAATGCACTATAGCTGATTCAGCAAAGTTACATTGCATAGTTGAACACCGCAATATGTGCTGAATAGTTGACATCCATTCAGGCTAGCTACGCAATCCCAGGTACTCAATGATCAGCACAAGAAATGTACACATGTGCAGCTCATATGAAAGAGAGCCAAGTGTAATATGTACAAATCAAATAATAAAATTCCATATAAAACGAGGGCAAGTGGCTTTAGAAATGTAAGAGATGTACTGATACAAACAAATCAAATAGCTTCAACAATTATAGGTTATCAGTACAATTTCAACAGAAATACTGAACTAGTTCAGAAATTTAGAGTCAAAACAGAAATTTATTTGCCATCATTAAATTTCAGAGAATCCTGAACCTTCAAATTTAAGCATCGTCAACTATGATGCACTCACTATTTATTTAAGGGAAAGACTAAGTGCATTTTCGGAAGAACGCATAAGCAAATAAACTATTTTAACATCACACTGCCATCCTTGTGCTGTCCACGGAAGAAAAAGGTGAAGATGCAGAGGAAGATACAGTTCATTCATTACGTGCAAAAAATTGCATGGCTGCTCAGGGAACTAACGAGTTGGAGAGCATCAAGTTTGTGTGTATAAAATGGTAGCTAGGGCGTTGTGGGAGCGGGTCTTTAAATGTCTGGTTATTAAAAACCAAAAACTGAGACGAAATTTCTCCTTCACATCTTCTTCCTTGAGCATTAATTACTTACTGAACTGGGCCTCATGTCAGTGCGAGATCCTACCAGATTGATGCCAACTACAAGACGTTAGCCAGTTCATAAGTTGAGACCTCAGTATATATGCGTCCAATGAATATTCGACTTTGTAAATTTTTAATGTGGTAATGGTGTGCAGATATCTCATGCATCTGTGCGATGCAAAGGTCAACATAGGAAAACACCAAACAGGTGGCCATATTGTGCTTTATTATATTGCACTTATGTTCCTGTATATTCTAATATGAAGTAAAAAAAAAACTTCCCAGTAGGTGCTCATCTTTGAGGCTTGAATAAGAAAAGGCAAAATCAAACTTCTCTTTCCTTCTTACTAAACCATAGCATGCGTATGTAAGTTGCTATAGTCGAGGAATCACAAACCTGGGCAATTGCAGCCACTCTTTCAGCCAAAGTTCCATATGCATGTGACAGATGTTTCGATACAGCACTGTCCATTGCGCCTGGAATAACTTTGCCACCATATGTCTTCTTCATTCGCTTATAATTCTGAGCAAGCACAGTAAAAGAAGCAGGATCCCATCCATATCCACCAACTATATGCAAATGATCAGTCACACAGCCATTTGCAGGCTTCAATTTCCCTGATCTTATTGCTGCATTTACAGCATCTTCAGCCATGCTGAATAAACAAGCTCATTAGAAATTTAGAATACAGCAGTGAAACCTAATATTAGCAGACAGCCAATGCATGAAGTCCCGAGTCCCGATAAAGTACATGAACTACTAATGCAATAAATGACGGTCCAATTAATTTCTCACAATAATGATTAAACAAATGTACTACGTACATAATCATCATGATATGCATTGCACGGGATAAACAACTATCAAGATATGAACGATAGTAAAACAGGCAAAAGCTTGAGTGAGCCAAACCAGCTTAATTTATCATGTGTACACAGAGCAAAATTAGCTACTGTGGAATCCTTTACCTTCTATATGTTGTCCATTTTCCACCTGTGATTGTTATTAGCCCTGGGTAGTCTTCAAATACAACATGATCTCTAGAAATACTTTCCGTGTTCTTTGCTGATGGATCCATGGCCAATGGGCGAATACCACTCCATGCAGAAAGAACATCCGAACGCCTCACCTAATATGACAATAAAATTATTTTCCCTTCTCCCTTACTTGGTCGGAAATTCCACACAACGAAAAATATGAAAATACAACAAAAACAAGTATACAAAAAGGACTAATGGTAGGCACATGGCTAGTATTACAATACAAAAGAACATCGTGAATGCATAGAATCAATGATCAAAGTAGTGCAGAGCAAAATAACCTAATTACAAACACTTTGGAATCTACTGAGTTTAGCAATGCATGATTTCAGTAAAAATTGGGTAGGCATTGCATAAATGAAAGGTTACTTGTTGCTGGAAGATTGATATAGAACTTTGAATGCACCGCAGAACCCTAGACATCTGCAGTTTCTCATAGCTCATGAATTGGCAAGTTAACTTTTCCTCAAGAAATATATAACATTCCGGAGTTCACCAGTGCATTCCAAGTTTCTAACAAAGGGAGCAGACTCTAGATTGAATATCATGTATAAGGTCTAGCATGAGCATGTCACTCGCATACTCAAGCATAGAACCCAGCAGGCGTGATGGAAAAATAACTTTTAATAAAGGTTACACATATGCTAGTATACAAACCTGAACATTAAGATAATCACATATTGCATCCAATATGAACTGTATTTCATCTTCATGTGGTTCAGGAAGCATTGTTATTGCTGTACTAGAATCAGTTGTCCCAGCAACCGTCCTTCCCAACCATGGCAGCATGAATACAACTCTACCATCTTTGGTCTTGGGGACAATTAACCCCATCCCTTCAGGGGAATAATAATCAGGAAGTACAATGTGCACCCCACTGCTCGGAGCGATCATGGGTACTATGTCACTGTTAGCCATCTTCCTTACAGAATCACAGAATGCTCCTGATGCATTAACAACCACCTTTGCAAATGCATCGAATTCCTTACCTGACACACAAAACCAGAAGTTAAGTAACTACGTAAGATGACTGCATAGCTATCTAGATGAGCACAAAAATACCAGATGATGATGCCACATTACAGAAATATAATCCAATTAGCACAGAACGATGTTGCCCTTATTCAGGCTTAACAGATTACATGTTGACTTGTATAGCATAAGTTAACTACTCCCTCCGTCCCAAAATAACTGTCTCAAGCTTAGTACAACTTTATACTAGAGCTAGTACAAAGTTGAGACACTTATTTTGGGACGGAGGGAGTACAATATTATGGTAGAACACAAGAAAGTTCTATCGGTGCAACTACCACTATTTGAGCATTGAGACTAGAAACTACTACTCCCTCCGTCCCATAATATAAGAGCGTTTTTTACACTACACTAGTGTAAAAAATAGTGTAAGAGCGTTATTTACCCTACACCAGTGTAAAAAACGCTCTTATATTATGGGACGGAGGAGTACATCATTTGATAATTAAAATTTATTCACATTCTCGTGGTCTACATGCTTAAGATATTTAGATGCACTTGAAACTAGAAAAGGTCCACCAGTAAATCCATGTTTAATGAGAAGACACACCGGAACATAAAATAAGATAACACGAGTCGTGCTTTAAAGTAATTATATCCTTGATATAGTGCAAAGAGAAAAGACATACTTTATTCTACCTGATAGCGTGTCACGGATGCGTGCACCAATGACCCTCTCTCCTGATTCATCCTTAATGAGGGAGACCACTTCAGCATAATTGAGAACAGCTGCACCAACAACTGCAGATGTGCATGCCAACCCCACATTCAAACGAGAGTCGTTCATTTGACCATCATAGTAAACTACAGTTCCTCGTAGGCTACGGTCACCATCATTCCTTGCAAGGGTTGGGAAAAGTTCAACTGATTCTTCTACAGAATAATACCGTGATAAATGTAGCAGCCTTTTTCCAGCAACAATATCATAGAACTTCAAACCAAACCAGTAGTATACAACCTCAAACCAGTTAAAGCAAGGAGTCATGCATGGCAAAGCATGACATAAATGGGGAGCATTCTCAATAACTTGCTTGCGCTCCTTAAGAGCGTGAAAAACCAGTTTCAGCTGCCCATAATCAAGATTGAACACCGCCTTCTCCAAGTAACGCACACCTGTACACATGAATTAAGTGCAAAAGTGATGAACAATGGAAAAATGCATGGCTGTACTAATCACTAAATAATCATATAGTTTTTGGAGTTTGGACCCAATCAATATATGCTCACAAATTTAATATGGACACATTCAAAGATTACAAAAAAGATGGTTATCAATGTTGCATAAACATGGATACATGTACAAATAGAAGGAAAGCAACTTTGCCATACTAAACAACAAAAAACAGACTTCAAAAAAGGCCTGGTTGAAGAGGTATCGTTTTCTCTTCCTTTAGAAAACAATCACAGTGCATAAAGCACCTGAGTTATGAATGACTGATCTATGACGAAGCTCTGAACCTTATAGAAATGGGTGATCAGTTTGATCACTGTACTGACCATTGCTCTTCAGTGGCTCACACGCCCAAACTTTTGAATACCAGTACCAATCAGAAATCAGGTGTCATTACAGTAAGGTGGTTTTGGTTTGCGAATACTTGTCACTTTGATCTCTAGGCACTTATCCAACAAACCGTGCTACCAAATTCTGATTTATACTGGTATCAGATATACTTGCATGTAACTAGAGCCAAACAAAATCGATAGCTGGAAAATTAACCCTGTGATGTGTACATATTTTAAAACATGTACCGGAGCGGCCACCAAACTTACGGTTTTAGTAAGTAACAAGAAATGTATCATATCGTTATCCCAGTAAACGGAAGGGGACAAGTAAGAAAGTGGTCACCGCCAGTATGCAATATCGTCGAGCCCTGACCCACACTCTCGTTTCCATTGAATCGTCTCACTGGCTGGCTTAATTCGGGGGTGAGTGACGACTAGCCTGGACCACCGAATCTAGTCGGCCAAGGGCTTCTCGAGAAGATTCCAGTTAATACTCTGTATTTTTCTCTAAAAAAATAGTATGAGAGTAGTACGGACGGAATGCAGGAGGGCTGAATTAAAACCGCAAACCACGAGGATCTACGCGCAAAAAGGGGGATGAATCTCCGGAGGGGGGGCTAGGGTTGGGGGGAAGAGCACGCACCGCCGTGGATGAGCTTGGTGGATCGGGAGGAGGTGCCGGAGGAGAAGTCCTCGCGCTCGACGAGGCCGACGCGGAGGCCGCGCGTGGCGGCGTCGAGCGCGACGCCGCAGCCGGTGGCGCCGCCGCCGACCACCAGCACGTCGAGGGGCTCCGCGGCCGTGGACCCTGCCAGCGCCGCCCGCTGCGCTGCGCGCGGGGGAGGGCCAACGCCCGGGCCCGAGCCGGAGCCGGCCCGCGAAACGAGCTGACGCGCGGAGTCGAGGGCCGCGGGGGACGGGTCGGAGGCGGACGCCGGCGACGGCCAGGCGGCAGCCGCCGCGGCGAGCGCGGAGGTGGCGGCCAGGGCCGTGCCGGCGCCGCGGAGGCGCCACGCGGCCATGGAGGTGCCCGGACGCGTGGGATCACCGTCCGCTCGGCGCTGAGCTGGGCTGCGTTTGGGGGTCGCACCGTCACGCGGGCGGCTGCGGGGAGAAAGTGGGCTTGAGTATATTCGGTGGAGCCGTGGACCTGCGCGATTCCGGTTTCCTTTCCCACTTCTCAGGGGTCGCACGGGGGCAGCGCGCACTCGAAGAAATTTTACACGGTTTTTAGAGGATCCGGATTCTCAGATACAGTAAGAAAAATGATAACACGTGTCTCATCCTTTTCATAAAGATCAATGGTTTTAAAATTCATCGCATGCGTGGTAGATTACACATCCGTTCACATATCATGTGTGACATACGCAGGAGGCAACCCATACGGTTATGTGTGGGCGAACATTCCAACTGTTAACCCATGTGGTCGCAGCTACTTCGTGCTATGCCGAACAACTTGTACTCATCCACACCTCACGCGTGTGACATGAAGCAAAATCTAGTCACGTGTCCAGACGCATCAAATTCAGTTACCCGAAGGATGGCAAATTTAGATATCCAGGGATGGCAAGTGTAGTTGTAAAGCATGACAACTTATCTGTTTTTGTTAGCAATAGTTGTCATGGCTAATTAACGATAGTTACCGCATGAAATCAAACCATAGTTGCCATGTGTGGTTAACTACTTACCACGTATGGTTAAACAATAGTTATCATGTGTGATTAATTAGTTGCCACATGTAGTCCAACCATAGTTGACATATATGGTTAATCATAACTGCCTTATGTGATTACCTAGTTGTCGCATACGCGCAGCTGTAGTTGCCATATACGATCGTGTGGGCGTCATGTGAGTGAAGAGCAGTTCACCCACACGCACAGGACTGAGTGGTGATTGTGTGGGCAGGAACTGGTTCGGCACACTATGCAGCTGGCAACCGCGCGTTGCGGGTCATGTGGACGAGCGCTCTAACGCCCACACAACACGCTATGCCTATGTGGCACTGAAAAACCAACATATTCTTTTAAGATTCATGCAAAACGTAAGAGGCGGAGATCAATGCGTGTGGACGAAGTATAGATATGCCATACATGTGAGTGTTATCATTTGAAAAGATGAAAGTACAAGTCACATAAAGACCGACATGATAAAATTAAAAAGATAACAGAAGATCTCTGAGCTTGACACCAACACCCATCACCTGCCTCCGACACCACCACAACAGTCACCGAAGAAATGAATGACGAATCACCTCCTCACCCCGAACTTGACGCGGCTCCATCGCTGATAGGTAGCTTTGCGGACCTCCAAGATGACTCATCAAAAGTAAAGCCCTTACTGTTGAACGAGTCAGATCGGGCTATCACCCCGGATGCCCCCATCGAACTTCAGATCTGGCACCTCACCACGACTAAAACGTCGAAGGAGGAAACCATACCTGCCATCAACGAACCACGAACCCATCGCAAGTTCTATCTTACAAATGTCGTAAATGCAAACCACAATCTGTATCCGCTCCTGGACTACCTTCCAAGCTCCACGCCGACGCTGGAGAAAATGTTTCCGAGGACACAGGTCCACCACGAGGATGTCGCCTCCACGCCATCTTCGCTTGAACAAACTGGTTTTTAAATCCATCCCCAACCATAGGACCTGTAACCTCGTCACGAAAGGATTCGAATAATCTTTATTCAGCGTCGTCATCATCGCCGCCGAAACAAAGACGATGAACAACCTAAAAAATTTAGATCATCATCGCCGCCGAAACAAAGACGATGAACAACCTAAAAAATTTAGACTGCGGTATTAAAATCGATCCACACGCGTGGATCCGGCGACTCCCCTCACCCCCGATGACCGAGGTCGCTGGCGGAGGGGAGCCGTCGGAGGACGACGCTGAAGGATTGTCTCTAGCGGCGGCTAGGGTTGCAGTCTCGAAAGGAAAACCCCGTACCGGCCTACATTATTTTCCTTTTGTCCTTCTAGAATTGTCTGTCCACTGCAAGGAAAGTATAAAAGTTTTAATAGATTAGCCTGTGATTGAACATCTACTATTATAATGGTGTCATTAAATTCTCCATCTTCCTCATGGAAAAGAAAGACCTGGATGATTAGCCATCTTCCTCGCCGGTGATGGAAGAGAAAGAACTGGCACAGGTACATGTTCCTCGGCTCCGTGACGATGCCGGAGCACTCCCACGATGGCAGATCCAATGGCACAAAAGCTCTTCCTTGTGGTCGTTGTTGCAGCCATTGACGCCCGCCAAAACAAAGCCACGCGGCGGGCAAAGACTACCGCGAAACCTAAAAAATTAGCTAACTAAGAGCATCTTTAACGGCCGCGTCAAAAGACGCGCGCGTGGTAAACCCAGCTTTTAGTGCGCGCGGGACGTTTTGACGCGCTCCAGCGGTGGCGGGAAAGTCGCGCGCGAAAAGGCGGCAGCTCGCGCGCCATTTTTGCCGCGCCGCTTCCGGCGCGCTTATAAAATGCGGCGCTCGCCACGCGCGCCTCCACCGCTCCTCTTCCTCTTCCTCTACCTCCCGCGCCTCCACCGCTCCCGCGCCCCGCCACCGACGCGCCACCATGCCGTCGCGCCGCGGAGGAGCGTCGGGCTACCGCGGCGTCCGCCTGCGTCCCAACGGCGGGTACTACTCCGAGATACGCTCCGGCGATCTCCGGCTCAGCCTCGGAACCTACGAGACGGCGCATGAGGCCGCCCGCGCGTTCGACGCGGCGGCGTGGCGCCTAGGCAGGCCGCGCCGGCAGATGAACTTTCAGGACGTCTACACGCTCCAGCAGGCGCTAGACGTCGCCCCGCCGCCTCGTCTTAACTCGGCACAAGACCGTGCGGAGCACACTGCGCGGCAGCGCCGCCTCCTCGTCGCCCAGGAGGACGAGCGGGTCATGGCGGAGTGGCGCCGGCGCCACCCGGAGGACGTCGCCTACGAGCAAGACTATCGGGCAAGGCGCCGCGAGGAGGACACGCGAAGGCGCCGCGAGGAGCGGTTGGACAGGCGTCGGCGGAAGGCATTGGCGAGTGCGCAGGCCGATATCGTTGCAGCAGGCGGGAGGTCGTTCTTCACTGAAAACGATGATCGTTGGTTGGACATATGGCTCTCAACCTCTGACGACACCAACGACGATGATGATGGTGATGATTGGAGCGATTGGGAGTAGTTTCTATGTTTTCGAACTATCTATCTACTTGCACCGTACTTTTATCTATGTTTTCGAACTATCTATCTAGTTGCACCGATGTAAAATAACTTTGTATCGTTTTTTATTTTATGCAATCTATTTATTTTGCCGATTTTGCAATCTATCTAGTTGTAAAATGTTGTGCGGCGCGTTGCATTTTTGCGCGCTGCTGGAGCGGCGCGCGCGCTGTATTTTAGCGCAGCTGCTGGAGCCAGCGCTGCGCGCCGCGCCAATCCATGCGATGGACGCGCGGCAAACAAGTTTTTTACGCGCGGCGCGTTCGGCGCTTGTTGAAGATGCTCTAAGACTAACATTACACCAATCTAGCTGGAGATTCACCCCTCCCTCACACTGACGACAACAAGGCCGTCAGAATGAAGAAGGGCAAAGGAATTGCCGGTAGAATACGTGCCGACTTTGGCCCTGTTTGGAACCACAATAGATTATAATAATCTGGATTATGAAGATAGATTATATAATTTGGTTTGTAAAAATAATCCAGGTGGGTATGTTTGAAGGTCAGATTATATAAACTGTAATTCAGGTTTTACATGGTACAATGACATGTCTGTCCTGTATAAAAATAAGACGGTGGCGGTGGCAGTAGGTAATTATCTTTAAGTTTACAAGGGTAATAGGTCATTAGTAATCCATAATCTGGTTTTAGCTGGGATAGAGTAGATTATGAGTTTTTAATAATTTGGTCATCTAATTTTAAAATCTACAACATAAACTGTCCTGTTTGGAAACATAATAGATTATAAAACCAGATTATATAATCTGTGTGGTTTCAAACAGGGCCTTTCCTAGGAAATGAGACGGGGAAGCGAATATTGCCTGGTACTTCAATATTACTTACATGCAGACAGAGAACGAATAATCTATACCTATTAATAAAAAAATATGTATTTCTTAACCCGTCATGCTATTTTATAGAAACTCTCCTGATGTTTCTAACATTAAACCCGCGGTACATATCAAATGTCTTTTTCAAATACTCATATCTTCTAAACCGTAACTTTAAATTTAACATGTTATATATGGATTTTGATTAAAAAATATGTAGAATTTAAATATGATGTTACTTTTCGTGTTAACCATTTTAAAAATACTATCTAGGATGCAATCTTAATCAATAATGCATTGCCCGTCCTTTTTTCATACCGGTACCGATTCGGATTGTTGATGAACATCTCAGCAAAATCAGGATTAGAGATGAAATTGAAGCTCACTTGACCGTTTCTTTGTACATATTAAATCTACATGCAAGCCGTATTTAAATAAAAGACCTGTGGAATTTTGAAATGTGTTTTTATAGGCTAACATCATCTTTGTTTGGGTCGTAGCTACAAATACTTAAATTATAGATCACTTTTTATAAATTAAGATTATGTGGTATTTTTTTTCCGTTGCAAGCCCTTTTGCTATATATATATATATATCCAAATAAAAAAATCTTGTAACAGTGAAGGAGAAAGTATGTATTACTAGTGCAAGTTTTGTCTCACCTGTCAGACAACTTGCAATGGAAGAGGGTCGTGTTGATCCATGTCCAATGCATCGTGTTTAGGGAGTTGCTTAGTAAAACAGTGGGTTTGTAAAACTTAGCAAAATGTAGTTTCGTGGAATATATATTTGGAATTATAGACGCTGATATTTTTCAATATACATTTGGTCAAAACTAGCAAAATTTGATCTGATATAAAGCCAGAGGGAGTACAACTTGTTTTTTTAGTTACTTTGTAAAACTTGTACTGTGTACTGTATTGGTTCCCACCATCATAAAAAAAGAGAGAAGCAAAACTCTGTCCGGTTTTCACTGAAAAATAAAATTTAGCATAAAGACAGTGTGAGCTAAAAGGGAGCAAAGGGCCAGCTTCCCTGTTCCAGTCACCACAGGTCCGAGCAACTGCCGGGCACGTCTTCTCCACCCTACAGGCCACAGAGACCGTACGTGCAGCAGGTTTGCTCGCTCGACGGCGCAAGACATGACGACGACGAAATTTTCCCACAGAAAGAGGAGCACTGGATATTTACATGCCCTAGTCATCTACGGAGTAGTCTGCAGCACAGAGACGGGCTCAAACACTACCAAGTTTTGATCTAACAAAGTACACAACGCACGTCGTATACCCCAAATTTCCTGGGTAGCTCCATCCCTCGTCTTCCTCGCACCCCATTTACTGAAGTCCGCAACACATCCAACCACAAACTTCTGCGCAATCTCTACAACAGCGCAGGTTTCCTGGTTGCATGCGTAGGAATTCCATGAACAACCCTTCACGGTCACGGTGGAACTGCAGCCTCAGAAGTCCAGAGGTGGCGTTTCCTGGTACATTGGCAGAATATATGTCAATACTGCCGTCGGAGCTGAACTAGTTAGACCTGAACACCAACTAAGAAACAAAATAGACCTGAACAATTACACCGAATACAAGGAGAACCTAATCTAGCTGTATTTCAATCAGTCGCCAATAAAATATATGTTTGAAGGCCGTAAATAATCATCTGCGAGGAATTATGTCCACAAAAACACCAACTAAGCTCATAGTATACACTGATAGCACATTCTTTTTACACATGTATTAGACCAATATTTATCTTCACAATCTTAATCACATCGAAAATATGACCAGATTCTGTGATAAAAGTAAGATATACTCCCTCCGTTCCTAAATATAAGTCTTTTTAGATATTCCACTACGGACTACATACGGAATAAAATGAGTGAATCCACACTCTAAAGTTTATTCCGTAAGTAGTCCGTAGCTAAATATAAGTCTTTTTAGATATTCCACTATGGACTACATACAGAATAAAATGAGTGAATCCACACTCTAAAGTTTATTCCGTATGTAGTCCGTAGTGGAATCTCTAAAAAGACCTGTATTTAGCAATGGAGAAAGTAATATATACAAGTACATAAGCAATAATCTCACTCAGTTATGGCATAATATAAAATGCATGACTGTGATATGACCAAAATAAGAGAGATTTTTTTTTTTTTTGGGGGGGGGGGGGCAATTTTAAACATGTACGTAGTTCAGACATTATCCAGGAGCGACAGTGCAGACCTTACCTTGTGCAATAAGTCATGGGCAATGAAGTCCCAAGGAAGAGATACTGACATCAGACAACACTTGAGCGGAAGAAGCTTATCATCCAACCGTTTGTTGGCAGATGCAGCCTCGAAGGCATGCTCTGCTAGCTTTGATGCAGCAGAAGCCGCCTTACGAACAAGAACCCGGAAGTTATCTCCCGAGTCTTTCTTCGGTCTCTCACGGCTCTGATCTGATTAATAAAAAAACATCCATCTCAGTTTGGCAAGTCGACAACTTACAGCAGAGCTACAGCAAAACAGAAAGTGCATGGGCATATTTGAGGGTTGTGTACAACGTTTGTTATTGGTCACAATGAAGCACATTGTAAACTAGTAGATTGCACCAATAAGTAGTACGGTTTGCAAAGAATAGACAGATCACAGAAAACCTGCGATCCCAGAAACAGCAACTTCAACTTCCCCACGTCCTTCAGGGCCCCTCATGAAAAGTTTATCGAGTTTAGTATTGTCCTGCCCAAGTGAGAGAAAGCTCCCGAATTTGGATCTGCCAGCTGATAACATTAGAAGAAGTATACGTTAGGAAACAATAAATCTATCAGAATCTTAAACAGGACATCTAAAATTTAGGCTGAGCATAGTGTCAAGCAGTCAGAATACTTGCAGAAAACAATACTTGATATTACGACCACAAGCGCAATAGTTTCCCTGTAAATAGAGTAAATGAATGAAAGACTAACCATCATAAGCTTCCCGGACATTTTGATAGCTGACGTAGCCTGAGAAGAGAGTTCTCTGCAATAGAAATCATAGTTAGCTCCACGTAACCAAATCAGCGTGAAATCCAGGACTACTTTTGAGAAGTGTAAAATGAATTTTGGAGAGTTACATCACAGAGTAATATGGATTTCTTCCTATAGGGAGCAGACAGATAGATATTTGCAGTATAGTAACTTATAAGCAGCCGTTGGCCTTACTGTGGGTGGGATCCCACTGAAGCTGCAGGTTAGCACAAAATAGAAAGAAGAGAGAAGGGATGGCTGGGAAAGCTGCTTCACACGACAGAGCACAGACAACAGTTCTACAGTTCAGGGATGGATTTTGTAAAATAGTTGAACTATAGAGAAGATGTCTGGTAGACCCCCTGAACAATACAGACTGCCATAGTTCAGGGGGGTGTCTGGACATCTTCTCTACCAATATTATCTTACATAATGAATCTAAAAAAAGTTACAAAGAAACCTTCATTTAGGAAGAGAGTGAACCTTTGGTGGGCTCTCTCCATTGCTCCCAGAGTTGAACCCAGATTTAATATTTGAACTGACGTTGCTTGATTCAGGTTCTTCAGGAAATGCTGCCCCATCATGCGCATTGAGAATCACACAATAGCAGTGTTCTGGGTCTGACAAAACCTGCACAAATTTATAAGATCACTTTACTCTTTATGGTCAACTTAGAAAGTATATTGTCAAAGCCATCTAGGAAAACCACGGAATATCAGTGATAAAACCACAGGCATCTACAACATTTGCAAAGTATTGCCAGAACACGATGTTATGTAATTTTTGGGAAAAGTAAATCAGAACTCACCACAGCATCAAAAGGATCATCGAAGTCATCAACTGAGAAATAAATGTTGGGATATGCAGGTACTGTTTCTACAGCCTATTAAAGAGATATGAGTTACAACAGATTATTTATATTGAAAGGCTGTTTCTCTGAAAATATGATACGAGATGAAAAATCACCTTTCTTTGATCAAGGCGGAAATTAACACGGCTAGGGGATGCATATACAGTTTTCGAAACCTTATAAATTGGAGGCAACCGCTTGCTTTTGTCTGCACGATTGCGAAGATTGCTGATACTGTGGAAGTAGATTATAAGAAGCACATAACAAGCCATTAAATATTATTGAGGGGAGTTATGAAATAAAAGTTTTGTTGTGCATGACAATTGATACTACTGGCACTCTAAGATTTGTGAGTCCCTTAACATTCCAGCGCAAACTCATGCTGAAAGATAAATTTGTGGTCGCAAATTGTTCAGTCAGCTAATGAAAAAAGTGTGACTGTAGCACCAACCCAGACCCGTTTCTCAACATGTAGTTGAAACAGAGAGTGCTGTTTCAATACGGAATTAGATGACATGACAATCATTATTTGTCAACCGTCTCAGATTTTGATAAAGGGTGAGAAACTATGAACCAAAAATCTGGGTAGTTCTTTAACTGACTATAGCAACAGACCAAAAGTGTTGTATTAATATAAGGATTTACTTTATTTAGCATCCCGTTGCCATTGGCGATCCTCCAAGACGCGATGAAGATAGCAAGCACGAAGGCTTGGAGAAGAAGAGGAATAATAGAGAGTAAAAGGATAATTGGTAGATTTCTCTCTGTTTGTTCAGCTTAACCATTCTCTGGGTACAGACTTGCTTATATATAGCCTACAGCTCAACACACGGCAACATCCATGCTGAACACACATGCACTCTGCGCCACTGTTATTAAGCCTCTTCTATACGGTGGCGCCTCATGAATATATGTCTCAACTCCAGTGTCTCGCACACCAGCCATGACACCTCAATAGATCACCAAAAAGGGTTTTTAGTTGTTCTTATGCATACTTATAGCTAATTGTTCAGAGCATAAAAAGCTTGTAAGATCTTAGCAGAAGTGCCACAGAAACATACCTGCACAATGCCACTGTGACGGTATATGACGTGTGAGCGACTAAATTCAAATAGAACGAACGTTCCCAATCAACCTCAGTTGAATTAGCATTGATGAGCTTTTCAAGCTGGCAATTGCAAAAAGGAGCATATTTAGCCCAGTAATTCAACAAAGAGTAATTGTTCTTATCATGGGTTCTCCAACTAACACTATGTTAACCAGATATAAGACATAAAAGAACACTGATAAGGATTTCCCCATTGTCACTAGTCTTAAAAATTACACCTCACAAACATGAAAATTACTGAATCGAGTGTTCATCTGTTCATGCATACAAAGTTACAAATGGTAAGGGATCTAACATTGTCGTCAAGCTCCAGTGCAAAGCGTACGGCTAAAGCGTGCTGATAATGTCAAAAGAGGCCGGGTTAGACCGAACTTGACATGGGAGGAGTCCGTAAAGAGAGATTTGAAGGACTGGAGTATCACCAAAAAACTAGCCATGAACAGAGGTGCGTGGAAGCTTGCTATCCATGTGCCAGAACCATGAGTTGGTCGCGAGATCTTATGGGTTTCACCTTTAGCCTACCCCAGCTTGTTTAGGACTAAAGGATATGTTGTTGTTGTTGTACTGTATGTTCATTACTGTTATACTCCCTCTGTACCTAAATACTTGTCGTTGGGGAAAACCAATGCAAGTTCCCCCAGCGACGAGTACTGTGGTACAGAGGGAGTACATATGAAAATTGTGTAGCTTGTACCCGAAAAAGGCTCATTCAGCAGTTAAGAACAACAAATTAGAATATAACTTTTTATATATAGGGTTAATGAAATAAAACAATGGGAACTTTTTCCCTTAAAAAGCAGTTTATTTTAAGTTTTAACAATAGTTACAGAAACTGTGAGCTTGACTGAATACAGAGCATACTTGTTATTGTTGCAACTGAATTAATTAACTCAACAGTAGAGAACATACAAATACAACAAAAATGAAGAAATAATGTATATATTTTATAAAACTTTCTTGAATCTACACTAGCAAGGAAGCCTCGAGAATTAACCAAAAAATCTGAAGTGAAGTGGATTTAGTGTAGCTTCATGTACCGTAGGAGCCCATCTGCGCACGAAAAAGGGAGGCAGATCTTCCATTTTCTGCATCTACAGCCAGCAGCAACAAACAAACGGTGAGATCCACATTCCACAGGGCAATATCGTACATATCAGGCTAACATAAGGGGGAAATCAGCAGGACTAGAAGGTACCGAGCTATTGACAAAGAAGACGAGGTCGTCCTCCTCCCTGCTCCTTGAGACCCTACCACGCACGAAGAAAAGGTCAAGCATCTCATGCCAGAATTTGTCGTCCATCTCGACGTCCGATGGATCGTCTTCGGCCTCGACGACAGTCCACCCGATCAGATGTGAATGCTTCTTCACCATGCTAAGCAATTCGGCCCTGGACACAGAATTGTGCACAAAACAGTAGTTGTCTTGTGTAAGCATCCGAAGAATTGTGCACAAAACAGTAAGTGTGACCCTGTTATAGACACTGCATCAGCAGTAACCGTGTTGGAGGAGAAGAGCACCGAAGCAGCACAGGCAATGAGCGTAGCTACCCTGACGCCAAATAGGAAATCGCAACGCTTAATTTGTCAAGTCTGTCTAGTCCTGGGCAGTTGTGCCGATCGGAATTTTTTGCTTCCACGGTCGAATTGTGTGCCTGCTACAGCTACGAAGCGAAGAGGGGAGAAGAGACGGACAGATGGGAAGACGGAGCATACCTCGAGGGCGCTGCCTGGCCGTCGCCGCCGGTCAGGTCAGTCGGCGATCTCTCCACGGGGACCTCCCCGGACGGCGAGGAGGTGGAAGGCGGCGCCGCCATCGCGACGGGGGGAGAAGGGGATCAGGAGGGGACGCGCGTGGGAAGAAACCGTCAGTTTCCCCGGCCGGGTATTTCCTTACCACGCAAGCGGCTTGGGTAGGAAGGACCCGATGCCCCGCCAGCGGAGGAGACTCTCGACTGGGGCAAGCAAGGGGAAGGGAGACGGAGACGGAGCAGAGCAGGGGAGGAAGACGGGCGAGCGGATCTCTCTCCGGCGCCGGTCACCAACACCGACACGTGGCCCGCCAGGCGCACAGACGTGGCGCGTCGCACCCTGCCAGCGCACCAATCCAGAACCGGCACGCACCGCACGCCAGCTCACCACCCCAGCCTTTTTCTCCATTTCTCTCTATCCCCTAAATAATCGTTTATAATCCCGCCGCGCCCCTTCGCCATGCCCGCCGCCTCACTCCTCCGCTCCTCCCTCCTCCTCTCCTCCCACGCCCTACGCCGCCTCTCCTCCGCCTCCGCCTCCGCGCCGCGCGGCCTCCGCCTCGCACAGCCCAAGGTCTCCGGGCGAACTGATACTAGGTCGTTGCGCTTCTCGCACTTGCGCTCACGGTTTCTGATCGGTCGGGGGTTCTGCAGGGATTCGGACGGTCCTACCCGCCCGCGCTCGCCGCAGCCGCCATGTCGACGTCGTCGGGGGCCAAGGAGGCGCCGGCCAACAACCCGGGCCTGCAGGCCGAGGTCGACCCCGCCACCAAGGGCTACTTCATGCAGCAGACCGTAAGCCACTCCCTCCCCCTGTTTCCCACTTCGTTTAGCCGCCGATTGAGCGGGCGTGCGCGTTATCCGGTACGAATTTGCGCCTCCGTGGGTTTGATCTGTGGAGCGGAAGAGACCATGTGGCCGGATTTGGCCGAGGCAGTCCGTCCAACAGCTGGTGGTCCCTGGGCGCCTGTAGTTTCAGGTTGTGAAATTGAGAGGAAACAACACCTGTTGTCGGACGAAGTGATGGGGTCTGTCAGTTCAATGTGACCGGATTGTTGGTTTTTGCGAACTGCAATGTCAGCTTAGCATCCCACTCTGTTTGCTTGGCCCACTATGCTTGCTGCTGCCTGCGCATATGTTCATTTCAACACTCGGGGTATGTAGCTGTTCTATGGAATGCTGGAAGTTGTGTGTTTGGGTGTAGCATAGGCGATTCATCAAGGACATTCATGGGGTTGTACTTTCAATAGGGATGCTTTGGATGCTTCGCTATATACTGAGGAAATTTTTAGTGTCATTGTACTACTAGGCCATGAAGCATCATTTGTTCTGCTATTGGCCGAACAGTTGGTGGACCAGCTTGTTACTAGCGGCATTTCCGGTTGTTCCAGTCGGTTGCTCTTACCATAATGAATATTGGTTCCAACTTGCAGATGTTCCGCGTGAAGGACCCAAAAGTGAGCCTTGACTTCTACTCGCGCGTGATGGGCATGTCGTAAGTTTTCTTTCTTTTGTCTTCCTTCAGATGATGTGTTTGTGCATGTGAGAAGGACAGGACATCCATGGGCCATCGATTTCCTTAGTGAAATCTGTAAATGTTCTATTTTTTTTTGTTGGGTTTTCAAGAAAAGCTAGTATCATTGCATATCAAGTCATGCTCTGAATTTTCTCCTATAGTATGTATGGCAAACCAACATGGAGTACTGGTGGAAGTAATTGCGTTGAAATGTGTAATTCTGTAATTGGTACCTGGAGCAACAAGGATCTGGCGCGAAAAGATATAGGCTGTATAATTCAGTTCTACTGCACACAGAAAGCTCAAGGTCTTAGTTTTGGCCTCTTGCTGGATGTGCTTCAAATTGTTATAATTTACCGCATGTCTATTTTGTACAAAAAGGCACCGAAGTTATGAATTCTCAAGTGTACAAGCAGCAGAATACGATTAGTGACCTAGAGGTTCATAGACATGCTAATGAATAGGGAATTGCAGACTGTATCAAATGTAGTTACACTACGAGTGTGCATCAAAACCACATTGCACTGTCATTCGATAGTAACCGTTTGCTGTTTTTTTTTAATGTTTTGTTAACAAAACCAACAAAACCAACAAAACCAGGTTGCTGAAAAGGTTGGATTTTCCAGAGATGAAATTCAGTTTGTATTTTCTTGGTTACGAGGTAAGAGTTTCTTGATTAGGGGAAACTTGAATGTGACAATTTACTTGAATCAGCTAACGCCTCTGGTTCTTTACCTTGCCATTGCCGATAGGATTTGTCCGCAGCCCCTGTTGATCCTGTCCAGCGGACTGGATGGACTTTTGGGCAAAAGGCTACAATCGAGCTCACTCAGTATGTTCTGTTACTTTTTAATATTCTCCTTATCTCAGTGAATATGTCCTTGATTGTTTCTAAGTAGCACCAACCGCCCACTAATACATTAATAAACTCCTGGTTTCACTGTAGCAACTGGGGCACAGAAAATGATCCTGAATTCAAAGGGTACCATAATGGGAACTCTGACCCTCGTGGATTCGGTATGTGCAACACAAATTTATGTTTAAAAATGTTACAGCTGCAACTCACCATGAATATCTTAGATGCTGCAATTCTCATATCTTGTTCTTGTTTATTCAGGCCATATAGGGGTAACTGTGGATGATGTCTATAAGGCATGTGAGCGCTTCGAACGTCTGGGGGTCGAGTTTGTGAAGAAGCCAGATGATGGTAAAACTATGTTGCTTACTTCTTTTACATCATCAATATTATGTGTTGTATTGGCATTGCATATGACCTTGATACCGAACTTCCAATACAATTCATGACCAATGTTAAGGGAGAAAGCAAGAAACTTAGTTTAAAGACTTATATGAATAGGACTGTCATATTAACGAGTTGCTCTATTTTTTTGGGTGGTGGTATAGTGCTTTTATGTTGGTGCACACAGTTATTCATTGCTGTTATCTAGAATTGTCCTCAACTATTGATATGTTTCATTATTTGAGTTGTTCCGGCAATGCTTCCATCTAGAGTTGTCCCCAAACTATTGATTGGTTTTGACTTTGTGAGGATATATTGAGCTTTTCACCTTCGTACTTTCGAGGACAGCCAATTCAACATTACATGTTCCCACTATTTCTCTTTTATTATCTGAATTGTCATTTCTAATTTCTGATAATCTCTTGGCCTGTGGCTAAAATTACGCAGGTGATCTTTCCACTTTTTCTCAAAAGATTAATGTTTGCATTATTAGCATAATGCGGGACATTGGGCAGATGATTTTTTTGCTTTGTTATTGTACTGCATGTTGATTATTGAAATGTGATGCTCAGTCTTTAGTGCAAAACAAATACGCAGATCTGTTTTAGATCCATCATCTACTTCGTCTATTATTCGTATCATGTTCGTGTTAAATTCTTGTTAGGAGTCGAGCGGAGTGGAGTAATAGGTGCTACTACTCACTAGATGCACTTCACATAGTAATATATTATATTTCATGGGTGAATGCATTACCTGAATAACTGGTAGGACTAGGGTTCCTACCGGGCCTCCGGCGTAGGTTGTATGGGCAAGGAGGAGGGGAGCGAGGGCTGGAGCGGGCGCGCCGGCGAGAGGGCGCCGTCGCGGCTAGGGCTGGGCGCGGCGGAGGCTAGGGTTCCGGCTCCTTGGGGAGCCGGGCAACAAAAGATAATATCTTTATTGCTTGATCTCAATTGATTTCTTACAACTAGTATTTATAACTCGAGCCTAAGATAACTTTCCTAAAATAATTTGCCTAAGATAACTTGCGGGCCAAGCCCCTAATATTAACGCCCGGTGGGCCTCTGCCGGCTATAGGCCAAGCCGGTCATAACATCTCTCCCCGCCTGCACAAACAGCTCGTCCTCGAGCTGAAAGTTTGGATAGTGTTGGTGGAATTCCTCACGCTGCTCCCACGTAGCCTCCTCCTCCGGAAGACCCGTCCACTGAACGAGGACGAACCACACTCCATGTCGAAGCTGTGCCTGCAACACCTTGGCTGGTTCCGGAAGAATGCGACCATCGGCGGTTGGAGGAAGCGCCGGAGGGGCCGCCGGTGGCTCGCCACGGAAAGGCTTGAGCAGCCCCACATGGAAGACGTCGTGGATACGAGCGCCGTCTGGCAGCTGAAGACGATAGGCCACCTTCCCAATGTGCTCCACGATAGGGAAGGGCCCAACGTAGCGAGGGCCGAGCTTTCGCTTCGCGCGCGGGTCGAGTGACTGCGTAGAGCGGTGGAGAAGACGCAGCCACACCCAATCACCCATGGCGAATTCCGCCTCGCGATGGTGATCGTCGTAGTAGTGCTTGGCCAGCTGCTGGGCCTGAAGGAGACGCTGGCGCACCTCAGCAAGCATCTCGTCACGGGTGCGGATAAGGTCACCCGCAACCTTCGTCCGAGCCGTCTCCGGGTCCATCGGAAGTATAGGCGGGGGTGGACGACCATATACCACCTCAAACGGCGTAGCACGAAGGGCGGAGTGATAGGAGGTGTTGTAGCAGTACTCCGCCCAAGAGAGCCAGTCCACCCAAGCTCGAGGCCGATCACCTGTCACACAACGCAAATACATGGCAATGACCTTGTTAACCACCTCGGACTGACCGTCCGTCTGAGGATGAAATGCCGTACTCAGGCGGAGCTGGACGCCCGCCATCCTGAAGAGGTCGCGTCAGACATGTCCCGTGAACACCGGGTCCCGATCACTGACGATCGAAGCTGGGAACTCGTGTAAGCGAACGATGCCGTCGAAGAAAGCCTGGGCCACGGACGCCGCCGTGTACGGATGACCGAGCGCGATGAAGTGGGCGTACTTAGAAAAGCGGTCGACCACCGTGAGGATGACCGACTTGCCGTCCACCTTGGGGAGGCCCTCGATGAAGTCCATGGAAATATCCGCCCAGACCTGAGACGACACCTCCAAGGGCTGAAGTAACCTAGCCGGTCTCAGGGTCTTCGTCTTGTTGCGCTGGCATGTCTGACAAGACCGAACCCAGTCGCGGACCAGGGCGCGATCGCCGGGGATGTAGAAGTCAGCGCGAAGACGATGTAGGGTTTTCTGCACACCCTCATGACCCGCCGAATGGGCGAGCTGTAACACCTGGTGACGGAGATCATCATGCGCCGGAACAAAGATCCGGTGCCCATGGAGAAGCAGTCCGTCAGCGAAGCGCCAGGGCTCCTCCAGGTCTCCGGCCGTGAGTTGCTGCTGGAGAAGAACGGCGTCGTCGGCTGTTGCAGTTGCGCGGCGAATGTCGGCGAAGAGGTCGAACGTCGGCCCGGAGCGGACGCACAGGGACGCCCCAGCGGACTCGTCGGTGGAAGGAGCGAGATCGGAGTCGCGACGGGACAGCGCGTCGGCCACGGTGTTAAGGCGGCCCGGACGATACTCGACGGAGAAGTCGAAGCCGAAGAGCTTGCTGATCCACTGGTGCTGTGGCACAGTCGACAGCCGTTGGTCCAGTAAGAACTTCAGGCTGTAATGGTCCGTGCGGATGTGGAAGACCCGTCCCCGCAAGTACGGCCGCCAATGGCGCACGACCTGCACCAGGCCAATGAGCTCCCGCTCGTACGCCGCCAGCTTAAGATGGCGCGGAGCAAAAGGCCGGCTGAAGAAAGCAAGGGGCCCCTCGCCCTGATGAAGCACGGCGCCGAAGCCCGCGCCCGAAGCGTCACAGTCCACCACGAACGGGCAGTCGAAGTCGGGCATCTGGAGGACGGGACCCGTCGTGAGGGCCCCTTTGAGGGCCTCGAATGCTGCTGTCGCCTTGTCGTCCGAGGCGAAAGCATCGCGGCGGAGCAGCCGCGTGAGAGGTGCCGCGATGAGCCCGAACTCCTGGATAAATTTTCGGTAGTATCCGACGAGGCCGAGGAACCCGCGGAGAGCCCGCGGCGAGTGAGGCGTCGGCCAGGCAGCTGCCACCTTGTCGGCGTCCATAGCTACCCCGTCGGCCGAGATGACATGGCCGAGGTAGGCAACGGTAGGTGTCCCGAACGAGCACTTCGAGCGCTTAAGGTGGAGGTCGTGCGCCCGAAGCTCGTTGAAGACGATGGCGACGTGCTGGAGGTGCTCGGCCCAGGTAGCGCTGAAGATAAGAATATCATCAAAGAAAGCAAGCACAAACCGCCGTAAGTAGGGTCGCAGAACGTCGTTCATCAGGGCCTGGAAGGTCGCCGGGGCATTGGCGAGGCCGAAAGGCATCACCAAGAACTCGAAGTGGCCATGGTGGGTGCGAAACGCCGTCTTGGCGATGTCGTCCGGATGCATGCGCACCTGGTGATAGCCCGACCGGAGATCGAGTTTGGTGAAGTAGCGCGCCCCATGAAGCTCATCCAAGAGCTCGTCGACCACCGGTGTCGGGAACTTGTCCTTGAGCGTGAGCGCGTTCAGGCCGCGGTAGTCGATGCAGAAACGCCACGTGCCGTCTGACTTGCGGACGAGAAGCACCGGCGCGGAGAAGGGTGACGTCGAGATCCGGATGATGCCCGCTGCGAGCATAAGGGCACACTGTCTCTCAAACTCATCCTTATGTAGCTGAGGGTAGCGGTAAGGCCGCACCGCCACGGGAGTGGAGCCCGGCACAAGGTGAATGCGATGGTCGTACACCCGAGCAGGTGGAAGTCCCCGTGGCTCGTCGAAGAGGGCGCTATGCTGCTGCAGAAGGGGATCCAGCAGAGGGTGCTCGGCCTTGGGGGAGGCGGCGGCCAGCTGAAGATGTGGCACGGTTGGCGTAGCGCCCCCAATGCCGTCCCACCGGATTTCGCGTCCCAGTCGCCAGAATGTCATCGTGAGCGCGTCGAAGTCCCACACGATGGGCCTGAGGGTCCGGAGAAAGTCCACACCGAGGATGAAGTCGAAGCAGCCGAGGTCGATGCCGGCACAGGTAATGGAAAAGTGTTCGCCCCCGATGGTGATGGGAACGTCGCGGGCGAGTCCATGACACCGGAGGCGGTCACCGTTGGCCACCGTGATCCGAAGGCGCTCCCCGCCCGTTGTCGGAATAGCTAGACGACGCATGGTTGCCTCGGGCAGGAAGTTATGAGTGGAGCCCGTATCCAGCAGGGCCACCAGCTGCTCGCCATGTAGCGTCACGGGCAGCAACATGGTCCGCTCATGCCGGATGCCGGCTAGGGCGTGGAGAGAGACGACGCATGCCGTTGCCGTAGAATCTGCGGCCGTGTCCCCAGTGGCCGCCGATGGCGGTGGTGCGTCGGTCGTCTCGACCGCCTCGGTGTAGTCGACCGTCTCCAAGTAGAAGAGGCGGGGGCAGACATGTGTCGGCGTGTAGGGCTCATCGCAATTAAAGCAGAGACCCTGACGTCGACGCTCCTGCTGCTCGGCCGGGGACAACCGGCGGAAGGTCCGTGTGGCGGCCGGGGGTGCGGCCGCCGCGGCTGGCGGAGGCCGGCCCGATGCTGGTAGGGTCGGCGCGGGTCGACTGAGCTGGCGGCCGCCCCGTCCGGGCGGTTGCTGCAGTGCCAGGGCCCGCTGCTCGAAGGCCCGGGCGTAGTACATGGCGGACTGAAGGTCGAGGGGTTCCCGGAGCTCGACATCCACGCGAATATGGTCCGGTAGACCACCCACAAAGAGCTCAGCGCGCTGAGTCGCGGATATGCCTGGCGCGTGGCACGCCAGGGCTTGGAATCGGTCGGCGTAGTCCTGGACCGTGGATGTAAACGGTAGGCGGCCGAGGGCTGCCAGTCGGCTGCCACGGATGGGGGGGCCAAACCGGAGAAGGCAGAGCTCGCGAAATCGATCCCACGGTGGCATGCCGCCCTCGTCCTGCTCGAGGGCGTAGTACCAAATCTGTGCAGCGCCACGGAGATGATAGGACGCGAGCCAGGTGCGATCCGACGAGAGCGTCCGCTGCCCCCGAAAGAACTGCTCGCACTGGTTGAGCCAGTTGAGGGGGTCTTCCGTGCCCTCGTAAGTGGTGAAGTTCAGCTTAGCGAATCGAGGGGATGTCCGACCGCCGTGTCCGGTAGCTGCGGCTGTCGGTGGCATCGCGTACGCCGGGTCGGGAAACTCCGGAGCGTAGGGCGTCGAGCTGGAGGACCGCTCGAACGGCAGAGAGGGCGCCGGGTGTTCCGGTGCCGTGGTATAGACCGGGCTCGAAGATGATCCGGCTGCCCACGCGGGAATCGGCGATGGCGATGGCGGAAACTGCACCTGGTGCAGGGGCCGACCGGTGGGTCGGGTCGCTGGTGGTGCTGCTGTCGATGGCGGCGGCGGCTGGTGGTGCTGAGCCGTAGCCGGCGCCGTGGTGGCCGGGAGAAACTGGTGGGGAGGCCCCCCAGCGGCGCGGTGGTGGCTGGCCACACCGGCCATGGGGTGCCCGCGGCAGGGTAGTGCTGCAGCAGCTGTGGCGGCGGCGGCGCCCCTCCGTAGGGCGGCTGGAAGGCCGGGGTGGCCCACGGCAGCGACGGCGGTCCGTAGGCAGTGGGGGCGACGCTCGGCGGCGGGGGTTGGGTCCTAGCAAGGTAGAGGCTGATGCCTCGGACCGCTTGGACAAGCTCCCGCAGGGTGCCCGACATCGCCTCGGGCGAGAGGATGGGGAGCGGCTCCGTCGTGGTGATGATCGGCACTGGCGAGGGAGCGGTCCCGGACGTGATAGGCAGCGGCGGCGGGGCGGCGGCGGTGGTGGTTTGCGGCGGCGGGGCGGTGGTGGTGGTTAGCGGCGGTGGTGGAGGGAGCGACATGATCACCCTGGAATCTCTGGATACCAAATTGGTAGGACTAGGGTTCCTACCGGGCCTCTGGCGTAGGTTGTATGGGCAAGGAGGAGGGGAGCGAGGGCTGGAGCGGGCGCGCCGGCGAGAGGGCGCCGTCGCGGCTAGGGCTGGGCGCGGCGGAGGCTAGGGTTCCGGCTCCTTGGGGAGCCGGGCAACAGAAGATAATATCTTTATTGCTTGATCTCAATTGATGTCTTACAACTAGTATTTATAACTCGAGCCTAAGATAACTTTCCTAAAATAATTTGCCTAAGATAACTTGCGGGCCAAGCCCCTAATATTAACGCCCGGTGGGCCTCTGCCGGCTATAGGCCAAGCCGGTCATAACAATAACAATCTAAATTAAAAAAAAAATCAAGACATGTGTTTCATGTAGTTTACAATCTTGAGGGCATCCACAACACTCTTAACACCCACAACAATCTTCTAAATCTTGCAAGATCCGCCAAGCTCAAGGCTTGCTTGAATCACTCAACTATCCGAAAATCTTGGACAGCCTCTAGTGTAGCATCTTGGGACATTTCACCCTAGAGACCCAGGCAATGTGTCTTGTCTTGTGTCATGTAAATGGGTGTTGGCCCCTCCTACTGTGTTTCAAGTCATTTGTTAAGTGGAGTGAAGCGTTGAACATCTGTGATTATGACGAAGAATCTACCGTAGGCTGACTTCAGGGCTTCTAAACTAGTCATGCTTGGGTTTATTTACTCTGATAGCTCATGTTCATCTATGACCAGCCTATCAAGAGAAACAATATTTTGGTATGCTCCAATATCTTAATACTCAAATTTAATATGTGAAGGAATATGTTTATCCACTTCATAATTAAATCTCAACAAAAATGGCATTGTGACAAGTGGTGGATGGGTTAAATGGGGAGAAGAGCATGTAGTATTTATACTTCTATGATACCTATTAGAGCCATATGTGTGGGACAGTCATATTATTGGTGACCCAATTTTGTCACGCAAAAGCACAACCATATAAGGATAGTCATGTAACTTCTATGCTCAACCAATTGGCACAAGCAAACACTACATGTTAAATATAAAATCGATATTACATACAATCTTCATGTAAAGTAAATGAGAGTATTCTAGTCTCAACCATGTAAGACGCTTTGAATCAGACTAGCACAGTGGCCAACACATATGCATGGACAACATCTTAATTGTCTGTTATTTATTTTTCTCTGTAGCTCATACATTCTATTTGATTTTAAGATATACATCGTTTGATGTTACACTTGAGCTATAACCTTAGTTGATTGAAAATAATACTATATGAATCCTCTAATATAATTATATGGGCTAGCCTGTTACTTAAGTTAACTGTCTCCAAGTGAATGGTCTATATATGTGATTTCAATTTTTTTTCACAAAATAAATGGTGAAATATTTGGTTGGGGTGGTGATATGACATTTTTATGTTGATGCCCTCCCTTTGCACGTTGCTCCAATCTAGAGTTATCTCCAAACCCTTGTTTCGTTTCAACCTTCTGTGGAGCTGTTTTTTTTTGAGAGAATTCTGTGGAGCTGTTGAGCTTTCCTTCACCTTGCTATTTTGGAAGACAGCCAACTCTACCTTCTGTGGCTTTAATTAACACCAGTGTTTGCATCATTACTGATGTGGACTTTTTGGGCTTTGTTTGTCGCACTGCACAGCTAGTATTAAAATGTGGCACTATGCTTTAGTACAAAAATAGATGGGCAGATCTTTTGTAGATCTGTTATCTACTAATCCTGTTTTCACCATTTGTATCATGCTAATCATTATTAGGAGTTGAGTGAATAGGTGTTGCTAGTCACTAGATGCACTCGACAAGTTGAAAGATGTGCACTGAAATTCGTCGACTGGTTCAGTTTTACTCTTGAATTGTTCAAACTTTTCGCCTCAATTTATGGATGTAAAATTAGAGCTAGCTGATGCATAAAACCTGCTGCTGATGACTGCACTAGCTGAGTATTGTTTTGACCAGAAATGTTAATTTTCCTTTGTACTACTTTAATATCTGTTCACTAATGCTTACGGCAGCGATGTAATGAACGGTATCTTCGCCGCAGGGAAAATGAAAGGCATCGCATTCATCAAGGACCCCGATGGCTACTGGATTGAAATATTTGACCTCAAGAGAATCGGGGAGGTGACTGGTACAGCGTCGTGATTAAGTGGAAAACTCAAATACCCGTAAAACGGCGCCGCGCTTTCAGAATTGATATGGACCTTGGTTATATGAACTATGCTTATGTTTTTGTACCTCTGGTTATGACGTCATGAGCAAAGATATCATGTGACCGATGTTTGGGCATAGATGGATCTTCCGCTGTAACCATTCAGTAATGTAAGGTGCAGGTTGGGCATTTTGGCATAAATAAATTGCAACGGGGGCAGACTATTAGTTTCAGTCGCCTCCACCAGCCCCCGTTTGTGAGCAAATCCGGATCAAAGTCGGATGCTTGCGTTTTTTGAGTCTGAAGTCTGAACCGACTCGGCGGGAAAAAACCGACTCGGAACAGAGTTCAGAGCCCGGCTCTTCTGTCTTTACATACACGGTCGAGCCGCCTCATCGGGAAACACGGTCGAGCTGTAGATCACGATCGAGATGGCGCGGCGGCAGCTCGTCTCCGGCGTGGGCGTGTACGTCCCGCCTCCCTGGGCGGCGGCAGCAGCGCCGGTGACGGCGGAGACAGGTCGAGCCCGGCCTACCAGCGGCCTGGCGGAGACAGGTCGAGCCCGGCCTACCAGCGGCGGACCTGGGACGCGCTGAGGCGCAGGATAACCGGCCTCGTCAACAGGGCCACCGCCGCCAACATCCGCCACGTCCTGCCGGAGCTCCTCGCCGAGAACCTCGTCCGCGGCGCGGCCTGCTCTGCAGCGCGCTGCTCAGGTCCCAGGCCGCCTGCCCGGCCTTCACCGACGTGTTCGCCGCCATAGCGGCCGTCGTCAACTCCAAGATCCTCGCCGTCGGCCGGCTGCTCCTCGTCCGGCTTGTGATCCGTCTCCGGCGCGCCCACGTCGCCGGCGACAAGCCCCAGCTGGCCGCCGCGGCGAGCTTCGTCTCCCACCTCGTGAACCAGGGCGTGGCGCACGAGCTGCTGGCGCTGGAGCTTTTCGAGATGCTCCTCGCTGAGCCGACGGACGACGGCGTGGAGGTGGCTGTCGGGGTCGTCACGGAATGCGGCGCTGCACTTAGCATGTCGTGCCCCAGGCAGCTCCATGCCGTGTTCGACGCTCTCCGGAGCATCCTCGTCGCCGACGCCGACGTGGACCGGCGCACCGGGTTCTTGATCGAGGGCCTCTTTGCTGTCCGGAGAACTCAGTTCCGGGAGCACCCTCCCGTCCGCCCGGAGCTTGACCTCGTCGAGCAGGAGGACCAGTTACGCATCAGGTCGAGATCCCCCTCGATGACAGCCATGGCGATCAGCTCGACCCCGAGACCCATCTCGACGTGTTCAAGCCTAGCACCACCTTCCTGCACGACGAGGCATCCTACGAGCACCTCAGACGAAGCATGCTTGGCGTGGACCCCGACGGCGACGGCGAAGACGACGAAGACAAGGATGACGAGTCCGACGATGACGGGGAAGACATGGAGGTGATCAAGGACGAGACGGACGCCAACCTGATGAACCTCCGGCGGATGATATACCAGACGATCATGTCGAGCGCCGGCGCCGAGGAGGCCGGGCACAAGCTCCTGTCCGTGGTGCGGCCGGGCCAGGAGGTGGAGCTCTGCGGCATGCTCGTGGAGTGCTGCAAGCAGGAGAGGGCGTCCAACGCAAGGTTCTACGGCCAGCTCGGGCAGCGGCTGTGCGGCGTCGGCCGGGCGTACCGGGCGGGCTTCGATGCGTGCTTCGCGCGGTGCTACGCGGCGGCGCACCGCATGGGCACCGACGAGCTGCGGGCCGCCGCGGGGCTCTTCGCGCACCTGCTGGCGGCGGACGCCGTCCCGTGGCGCGGCGTGCTGGGCGGGGTCAGGATCACGGAGGAGGACCCCACGTCGTCGTCGCGTATCTTTATGAAGGTAATGTTCCAGGAGATGGTGGAGCAACTCGGGGTCCGGGTGCTCGGCCGAAGGATGAACGACGACGATAACCCAGTGGTCCGTGACGCCCTGTTCCCTAGGGACAAGGCCGAGAACACACGGTTCGCCATCAATTTTTTCATGGCGATTGAGCTTGGAGGTGTCACTGAACCTGCGAGGAAGATCTTATCATTGTAATTGTAAGTGTTGTTGTATGAATATATATATTTGATCAACCTTTTACAAGGTTGACAGTCAGAAACATGTGGTGTGTGATCAACTTCGAGTATATAGCAAAAAAATATCATATTACAAAGGTTGATCACAAGAAACTATCACTTTTTTTTATTAGTCAGAAAATACCATAAAAGTGATGTGCTGTTTAAAGAGGCCAGCACTCTGCGCCGGCCCAACTGTTGGGCCGGTCGACTTGCAGCCGTCAGATCTGTCCCTTCCGAACCGTCGAATCCCGTCGTCCCCAACCTCCAGCACGCGCACGGGAAAAGGGAGAGGTCCGCCTCGTCCCCAACCTCCTCACCGCTGGTCGCCCTCACCGTCGGTCGCTGCCCGTCGAAGCACCATGGATGTAGCTCCGCGACTCAGCTCATCAAGACCGCTCGCCGCCCCGGCTGCCCCGCGCTCCGGGACTCAGCTCGCCCCGCGCTCCGGGACTCAGCTCGCCCTGACCGTTCGCTGCCCCCGCCGCTCGCCGGCGCACTCGCCGCTGCTCATACCCGTCGGTCTTCACCTCGTCGGTCGCATCTCACCCCCCGTGTTACAAACGCTGGAAAAAAAGTTTCAGTCGTGTATAGAAAAAGGTTCAACCGTTAACAAAAAAAAGCTTCAATAAAAAAACTTCAACGAGGGAAAGTTGCAAACGTTGACAGAAAAAGCTTCAACCGTATATGAAAAAAGTTTCAAATGCCGCTCCGGCTGCATTATCTCGCGTGATCACTCATCAAAAAGTTTCAACCGTGTATAGAAAAGCTTCAACCGTTAAGAAAAAAAGCTTCAACCATATACTTCAACGAGGGAAAAGTTGCAAACGTTGACAGAAAAAGCTTCAACCGCATATAAAAAAAGTTTCAACCGTCGTCCTGGCTGCAGCATCTCGCGTGGTTACCTTCGGTCACCGCCGTCAGGCACAACGGCTGCCGGTGGAGAAGCCGCAGCGCTCGCCGACAACGACTGAGTGTTGGGGAACGTCGCATGGGAAACAAAAATTTTCCTACGCGCACGAAGACCTATCATTGTGATGTCCATCTACGAGAGGGGATGAATGATCTACGTACCCTTGTAGACCGTACAACAGAAGCGTTAGTGAACGCGGTTGATGTAGTGGAACGTCCTCACGTCCCTCGATCCGCCCCGCGAACTATCCCGCGATCAGTCCCACGATCTAGTACCGAACGGACGGCACCTCCGCGTTCAGCACACGTACAGCTCGACGATGATCTCGGCCTTCTTGATCCAGCAAGAGAGACGGAGAGGTAGAAGAGTTCTCCGGCAGCGTGACGGCGCTCCGGAGGTTGGTGATGATCTCGTCTCAGCAGGGCTCCGCCCGAGCTCCGCAGAAACGCGATCTAGAGGTAATACCGTGGAGGTATGTGGTCGGGCTGCCGTGGCAAAAGTTGTCTCAAATCAGCCCTAATACCTCAGTATATATAGGAGGGAGGGGGAGCGAAGAGGCAGCCTCAAACCCTCAAGGTTTGGCTGAAATTGGAGGTGGAGGAGTCCTACTCCAATCCTACTTGGAGTAGGATTCCACCTTCCCACTTGGAAACTCTTTCCACCTTGTGTTTTTTCCTTCTCAAACCTTATGGGCCTTAGTGGGAACTTATCCCAGCCCACTAGGGGCTGGTTTATCTCTTCCCATAGCCCATGAGACCCCTTGGGGCGTGACACCCCTCCCGATGGTCCCCGGCACCCCTCCCGGCACTCCCGGTACACTACCAATGAGCCCGAAACTTTTCCGGTGACCAAAACAGGACTTCCTATATATCAATCTTTACCTCCGGACCATTCCGGAGCTCCTTGTGACGTCCTGGATCTCATCCGGGACTCCGAACAACATTCGGTAACCAACCATATAACTCAAATACGCATAAAACAACGTCGAACCTTAAGTGTGCAGACCCTGCGGGTTCGAGAACTATGTAGACATGACCCGAGTGACTCCTCGGTTAATATCCAATAGCGGGACCTGGATGCCCATATTGGATCCTACATATTCTCCGAAGATCTTATCGGTTGAACCTCAGTGTCAAGGATTCATATAATCCTGTATGTCATTCCCTTTGTCCTTCGGTATGTTACTTGCCCGAGATTCGATCGTCAGTATCCGCATACCTATTTCAATCTCATTTACCGGCAAGTCTCTTTACTCATTCCGTAATACAAGATCCCGCAACTTACACTAAGTCACATTGCTTGCAAGGCTTGTGTGTGATGTTGTATTACCGAGTGGGCCCCGAGATACCTCTCCGTCACACGGAGTGACAAATCCCAGTCTCGATCCATACTAACTCAACTAACACCTTCGGAGATACCTGTAGAGCATCTTTATAGTCACCCAGTTACGTTGCGACGTTTGATACACACAAAGCATTCCTCCGGCGTCAGTGAGTTATATGATCTCATGGTCATAGGAACAAATACTTGACACGCAGAAAACAGTAGCAACAAAATGACACGATCAACATGCTACGTCTATTAGTTTGGGTCTAGTCCATCACATGATTCTCCTAATGATGTGATCCCGTTATCAAGTAACAACACTTGCCTATGGCCAGGAAACCTTGGCCATCTTTGATCAATGAGCTAGTCAACTAGGGGCTTACTAGGGACAGTGTTTTGTCTATGTACCCACACAAGTATTGTGTTTCCAATCAATACAATTATAGCATGGATAATAAACAATTATCATGAACAAAGAAATATAATAATAACTAATTTATTATTGCCTCTAGGGCATATTTCCAACAGTCTCCCACTTGCACTAGAGTCAATAATCTAGTTCACATCACCATGTGATTCCAACGAATCCAACACCCTTATAGTTATGGGGTCTGATCACGTCTTGCTCATGAGAGAGGTTTTAGTCAACGGTTCTGAAATTTTCAGATCCGTGTGTTCTTTACAAATCTTTATGTCATCTTATAGATGCTGCTACTATGTGCTATTCGGAAATACTCCAAATATCTACTCTACTATACGAATCCGTTTCACTACTCATAGTTATTCGGATTAGTGTCAAAGCTTACATCGACGTAACCCTTTACGACGAACTCTTTAACCACCTCCATAATCGAGAAAAATTCCTTAGTCTATTTAGTTACTAAGGATAACTTTGACCGCTGATCAGTGATTCAATCCTGGATCACTCTTTGTACCTCTTAACAGACTTGCTGCAAGGCACACATCAGGTGCGGTACTCAGCATGGCATACTTTAGAGTCTACGGCTTAGGCATAGAAGACGACCTTCGTCTATTCTCTTTATTCTGCCGTGGTCGGGTTTTGAGTCTTACTCAAATCCACACCTTACAACACAACCAAGAACTCCTTCTTTGCTGATCTATTTTGAACTCCTTCAAAAACTTGTCAAGGCATGCATCTTGTTGAAACTTCCATTAAGCGCTTTCGATCTATCTTCATAGATCTTTGATGCTCAACGTTCAAGTAGCGCAATCCAGGTACTCCTTTGAAAAACTCCTTTCAAACAACCTTTTATGCTTCACAGAAATTCTACATTACTTCTGATCCATAATATGTCAACCACATATACTTATCAGAAATTCTATAGTACTCCCACTCACTTCTTTGGAAATACAAGTTTCTCATAAACCTTGTACAAACCAAAAATCTTTGATCATCTCATCAAAGTGTATATTCCAATTCCGAGATGCTTGCACCAGTCCATTGAAGGATCGCTGGAGCTTGCATACTTGTTAGTATCTTTAGGATCGACAAAACCTCCTGCTTGTATCACATACAATGTTTGCTCAAGGAAACCATCGAGGAAACATTGTTTTGACATCCTATGTGCAATATTTCATAAATAATGCAGCAACTACTAACATAATTCTAACAGACTTTTAGCGTCGCTACGAGTGAGGAAGTCTCATCATAGTCAACTGCTTGATCTTGTCGGAAACATCTTTGCGCCAAGTCGAGCTTTTCTTAATAGTGACTTATCACCATCGTCGTCTGTCTTCCTTTTAAAGATCCATCTTTACTCAATAGTCCTATGACCATCAAGTAGTTCTTCCAAAGTCTACACTTTGTTTGCATACATGGATCCTCTCTCGGATTTCATGGCCTCCAGCCATTTGTCGGAATCCGGGCCCACCATTGCATTCTCCATAACTCGTAGGTTCACTGTTGCTCAACAACATGACCTCCAAGACAGGGTTACCGTACCACTCTGCAGTAGTACGCGACCTTGTCAACCTACGAGGTTTATAGTAACTTGATCCGATGCTCGATGATCACCATCATCAGCTTTCACTTCAATTGGTGTAGGCACCACAGGAACAACTTCCTGCGCCCTGCTACACACTGGTCGAAGTGATGGTTCAATAACCTCATCAAGTTCTACCACCCTCCCACTCAATTCTTTCGAGAGAAACCTTTCCTCGAGAAAGGATCCATTTCTAGAAACAAACACTTTGCTTTCGGATCTGAGATAGGAGATGTACCCAACTGTTTTGGATATCCTATGAAGATGCATTTATCCGCTTTGGGTTCGAGCTTATCAGACTGAAACTTTTTCACATAAGTGTCGAAACCCCAAATTTTCAAGAAACGACAGTTTAGATTTCTCTAAACCTCAGTCTATACTGTGTCATCTCAACGGAAATACGTGGTGCCCTATTTAAAGTGAATGCGGTTGCCTCTAATGCTTAACCCATAAACGATAGTGGTATTTTAATAAGAGACATCATAGTATGTACCATACCAAATAGTGCGTGGCTATGACGTTCAGACACATCATCACACTATGATGTTCCAGGTGGCATGAACTGCGAAACAATTTCCACATTGTCTTAACTGCGTACCAAAACTCGTAACTCAGATATTCATTTCTATGATCATATCGTAGTCAGTTTAACCTCTTGTTACGACGAACTTCACTCCGAAACAGAATTGAACTTTTCAATATTTCAGACTTGTGATTCATTAAGCAAATACTCTAGTATCTACTCAAATCGTCATTGAAGTAAGAACATAATGATATCCACTGCGTGCCTCAACACCCATTGGACTGCATACATCAAAATGTATCACTTCCAACAAGTTACTATCTTATTTTATCTCAATGAAAACAAGGCCTTGCTCATGTGGTATGATTTGCATGTCACTAGTGATTCAAAATCAAGTGAGTATAAAGATCCATCAGCATGGAGCCTCTTCATGCAATTTATACCAACATGACTCAAGCGGCAGTGCCACAAGTAAGTGGTACTATCATCATTACCTCGTGTCTTTTGGCACCAATATCATGAACATGTGTAACACTACGATCGAGATTCAATAAACCATTGAAGGTGATTATTCAAGCAAATAGAGTAACCATTATTCTCTTTAAATGAATAATCGTATTGCAATAATCACGATCCAATCATGTTCATGCTTAACGCAAGCACCAAATAACAATTATTTAGGTTTAACACCAATCCCGATGGAAGAGGGAGCGTGCGATGTTTGATCATATCAACCTTGGAAACACTTCCAACACGTATCGTCACCTCGCCTTTAGCTAGTCTCCGTTTACGCCGTAGCTATCATTCCGTGTTACTAATCACTTAGCAACCGAACCGGTATCCAATACCCTCATGCTACTAGGAGTACTAGTAAAGTACACATCAACATCATGTATATCAAATATACTTCTTTCGACTTTTGCCAGCCTTCTTATCTACCAAGTATCTAGAGTTGCTCCGCCTCAGTGACTTTTATCCTCATTACAGAAGCACTTAGTCTTGGGTTTGGGTTTAATCTTGGGTCTCTTCATTAGTGCAGCAACTGTTTTGCCGTTTCACGAAGTATCCCTTCTAGCCCTTGCCTTTCTTGAAACTTAGTGGTTTTACTAACCATCAACTATTGACGCTCCTTCTTGATTTCTACTTTCGCAGTGTCAAACATCACGAATCACTCAAAGATCATTGTATCTATCCTTGATATGTTATAGTTCATCACGAAGCTCTCACAGCTTGGTGGCAGTGTCTTTGGAGAACCATCACTATCTCATCTGGAAGATTAACTCCCACTTGATTCAAGTGATTGTCGTACTCAGACAATCTGAGTACACGCTCAATGATTGAGATTTTCTCCTTTACTTTGTGGACAAAGAATCTTGTCGGAGGTCTCGTACCTCTCAACAAGGGCACGAGTATGAAATCACAATTTCATCTCTTTAGAACATCACTTATGTTCCGTGACGTTTCAAAACATCTTCGGTGCCTTGCTTCTAAGCCATTAAGTATTTTGCACTGAACTATCGTGTAGTCATCAGAAACGTGTATGTCGGATGTTCACAACATCCACAGATGACGCTCGAGGTGCAGCACACCGAGTGGTGCATTAAGGACATAAGCCTTCTGCGCAGCAACGAGGACAATCCTCGGTTTTACAGACTTAGTCTGCAAAGTTTGCTACTATCAACTTTCAACTAAATTTTCTCTAGGAACAGATATAAAAATAGTAGAGCTATAGCGCAAGCTACATCATAATTCGCAAAGACCATTAGACTATGTTCATGACAATTAGTTCAATTAATCATATTACTTAAGAACTCCCACTCAAAAAGTACATCTCTCTAGTCATTTCAGTGGTACATGATCCAAATCCACTATCTCAAGTCCGATCACCACGTGAGTCGAGAATAGTTTTAGTGGTAAGCATCTCTATGCTAATCATATCAACTATACGATTCATGCTCGACCTTTCGGTCTCATGTGTTCCGAGGCCATGTCTGCACATGCTAGGCTCGTCAAGCTTAACCCGAGTGTTCTGCGTGTGCAACTGTTTTGCACCCGTTGTATGTGAACGTTGAGTCTATCACACCCGATCATCACGTGGTGTCTCGAAACGAAGAACTGTCGCAACGGTGCACAGTCGGGGAGAACACAATTTCGTCTTGAAATTTTAGTGAGAGATCACCTCATAATGCTACCGTCGTTCTAAGCAAAATAAGGTGCATAAAAGGATTAACATCACATGCAATTCATAAGTGACATGATATGGCCATCATCACGTGCTTCTTGATCTCCATCACCAAAGCACCAACACGATCTTCTTGTCAACGGCGTCACACCATGATCTCCATCATCATGATCTCCATCAACGTGTCGCCATCGGGGTTGTCGTGCTACTCATGCTATTACTACTAAAGCTACGTCCTAGCAATATAGTAAACGCATCTGCAAGCACAAACGTTAGTTTAAAGACAACCCTATGGCTCCTGCCGGTTGCCGTACCATCGACGTGCAAGTCGATATTAACTATTAAAACATGATCATCTCATACATCCAATATATCACATCACATCGTTGGTCATATCACATCACAAGCATACCCTGCAAAAACAAGTTAGACGTCCTCTAATTTTGTTGTTGCATGTTTTACGTGGTGACCATGGGTATCTAGTAGGATCGCATCTTACTTACGCAAACACCACAACGGAGATATATGAGTTGCTATTTAACCTCATCCAAGGACCTCCTCGGTCAAATCCGATTCAACTAAAGTTGGAGAAACTGACACTTGCCAGTCATCTTTGAGCAACGGGGTTACTCGTAGCGATGAAACCAGTCTCTCATAAGCGTACGAGTAATGTCGGTCCAAGCCGCTTCAATCCAACAATATCGCGGAATCAAGAAAAGACTAAGGAGGGCAGCAAAACGCACATCACCGCCCATAAAAACTTTTGTGTTCTACTCGAGAAGACATCTACGCATGAACCTAGCTCATGATGCCACTATTGGGGAACGTCGCATGGGAAACAAAAATTTTCCTACGCGCACGAAGACCTATCATGGTGATGTCCATCTACGACAGGGGATGAGTGATCTACGTACCCTTGTAGACCGTACAGCAGAAGCATTAGTGAACACGGTTGATGTAGTGGAACGTCCTCACGTCCCTCGATCCGCCCCGCGAACTATCCCGCGATCAGTCCCACGATCTAGTGCCGAACGGACGACACCTCCGCGTTCAGCACACGTACAGCTCGACGATGATCTCGGCCTTCTTGATCCAGCAAGAGAGACGGAGAGGTAGAAGAGTTCTCCGACAGCGTGACGGCGCTCCGGAGGTTGGTGATGATCTCGTCTCAGCAGGGCTCCGCCCGAGCTCCGCAGAAACACGATCTAGAGGTAATACCGTGGAGGTATGTGGTCGGGCTGCCGTGGCAAAAGTTGTCTCAAATCAGCCCTAATACCTCAGTATATATAGGAGGGAGGGGGAGGGAAGAGGCAGCCTCGAACCCTCAAGGTTTGGCCGAAATTGGAGGTGGAGGAGTCCTACTCCAATCCTACTTGGAGTAGGATTCCACCTTCCCACTTGGAAACTCTTTCCACCTTGTGTTTTTTCCTTCTCAAACCTTATGGGCCTTAGTGGGAACTTATCCCAGCCCACTAGGGGCTGGTTTATCTCTTCCCATAGCCCATGAGACCCCTTGGGGCGTGACACCCCTCCCGATGGTCCCCGGCACCCCTCCCGGCACTCCCGGTACACTACCGATGAGCCCGAAACTTTTCCGGTGACCAAAACAGGACTTCCTATATATCAATCTTTACCTCCGGACCATTCCGGAGCTCCTCGTGACGTCCTGGATCTCATCCGGGACTCCGAACAACATTCGGTAACCAACCATATAACTCAAATACGCATAAAACAACGTCGAACCTTAAGTGTGCAGACCCTGCGGGTTCGAGAACTATGTAGACATGACCCGAGTGACTCCTCGGTCAATATCCAATAGCGGGACCTGGATGCCCATATTGGATCCTACATATTCTCCGAAGATCTTATCGGTTGAACCTCAATGTCAAGGATTCATATAATCCTGTATGTCATTCCCTTTGTCCTTCGGTATGTTACTTGCCCGAGATTCGATCGTCAGTATCCGCATACCTATTTCAATCTCGTTTACCGGCAAGTCTCTTTACTTGTTCCGTAATACAAGATCCCGCAACTTACACTAAGTCACATTGCTTGCAAGGCTTGTGTGTGATGTTGTATTACCGAGTGGGCCCCGAGATACCTCTCCGTCACACGGAGTGACAAATCCCAGTCTCGATCCATACTAACTCAACTAACACCTTCGGAGATACCTGTAGAGCATCTTTATAGTCACCCAGTTACGTTGCGACGTTTGATACACACAAAGCATTCCTCCGGCGTCAGTGAGTTATATGATCTCATGGTCATAGGAACAAATACTTGACACGCAGAAAACAGTAGCAACAAAATGACACGATCAACATGCTACGTCTATTAGTTTGGGTCTAGTCCATCACATGATTCTCCTAATGATGTGATCCCGTTATCAAGTAACAACACTTGCCTATGGCCAGGAAACCTTGGCCATCTTTGATCAATGAGCTAGTCAACTAGAGGCTTACTAGGGACAGTGTTTTGTCTATGTACCCACACAAGTATTGTGTTTCCAATCAATACAATTATAGCATGGATAATAAACAATTATCATGAACAAAGAAATATAATAATAACTAATTTATTATTGCCTCTAGGGCATATTTCCAACACTGAGGTTGCAGGAGGAAAGGGGGAGAGGAGGGAAGAAGAAGAAGGAGGAGGAGGAGGAAGGAGAGGGAGGAAGGGGGAGATAAAGGGAGGAAGACGTGGTGGGCATCCGAGATCTGGAGATCGAACGCCAGCCACGCGACCGGCCGAACGTTTCGGCCGACGCGCTGGCGGAAAACGTTTCCGGTTTAAAAAACACTAGTTACTAAAGCATTAATTTTTAGCCGTGATTATCACAAAGATGGCCCACTTGTTAGGTCTGATGTGGCATAAAAGTCAACACCGTTAACTCTGACTGTTACATTGACCGTTACGACAGTTGAGGCCCACACATGAATCCCTTACAAAAAAACCAATCAGGTCCTTGTGAGTTTTTATTAATAAGTAATCGGGTCTCTACCACCTGCACCGGCCATGGCAGTGTGGCTGCATGCACCACCTGCGCCGGGCCGTGGCTGCACTGGCAGCGGTGGCGCCGACCTGCGCCAGCAAATCGGAGTACACTATTTCACTACAGAAGAAGTATTATACGTATATGCTAGCAAACTATAAGTAAGTTTAACACAACAATTCAGCAAACACAAGTTGGGCCTTAATTTATACACGCGTCAGTGTTATTTCCATACCATCGAACACTCGGATCTAGGAGTATTTTCCATAAACATTGCTGGTTGCAAATGCTTTGGGCATCGATTTAATGAATGCTACAATAGCTTGCCCCTTTAAAACTGATGTGAACTCAGTTGTGCAACCGTGTTCTTGTCTACTAATTACAGTACCATGAAAAAAATGAAACTCCATGGGCACTAGCACCCATGGTTTATTGATATAGAAGAAGCATCCCTAATGAGAAACCAGAAATTCGTCCCCGACGTGGATCGAACCCTGGTTGCTGAAGACGCCACTGCGCTCCCTTGCCACTAGGCTACAACCTAGTTCTCACTAATTACAGTACCATGGTTGATAGAACGGTAGCGACGGAGCATCTCTCTAACACGAGGATGGCCTAAATAAGGATATCGATTTTTCTTTTGCGAGGGACGGACCACGACTCCGACACCGAGTCGGTTACGCACAAGCCGCAGAGCCACGGCCGTCTATATACCATGATGTGTATGTAACTCTCACGTCCATGCATCTGAATCTGAACATCTGATCTCATTTGAAGCACCTCCTATCCCCTCCTGGTGTGGTGTTGAGTAGCGAGGGCGCTTGCTCGAGGCCATCCCTCGCGCATGCGCTGGGCTCGATGATTAATGGCCCGGAGGACACGATGCCGTTTGCTGATCCAAGACTACTATAGTGGTCGACGCCTGGATGTTTCATGAGCCATGCTTATTCAACATGAATTCTGCGACAAGACCCTCGAGCTTCTGGGTGGAACGGCTGGTGACCCACACATGCCTCAATACATCGCACTGCATGTTGAGTCCATGAATGTGTTTGAGCGGAAGTGCGCTCCGTGGACGTGGAAAGCCACATTGCCTCCTTCCACCATGCGGTACATTAGCAGTCATGGGAAGACCTTCGCAATGGCCACTCATGCACATGAGTCGATGGAGACGCTGTAGCTTTTGCGCAAAGCTGCCATGAGGCTTGTAATATAAATATGCGTGGCGAACCTTAACCCTAACCCTTTCTTATTTTGGTATACTCCAATATCTCATCCTCTCTATATCTATAGCCTCTTCTTAGTACTCAGCATTAATGGGATTTTGAGTGGGCTAAACATAGAGAAAAACTTGGTATTTATACCGCGCTAGGATAACTCATGCCTATATGGAGTAGTCATACGACTTAGGTGAAGCTAACTAACTTTGTCATGCAATGCTCAAGCGATTTGAAGAAACGCACATTTGCGTGCATGAAAAAAAAAATCCAAAATGAAAGAAGCAACCTGATGATACTTTGTTAAAGATAGAAATTATAGGAGGCTCTTACTAGAGGAACAACACATCATGCGCTTCAATTGTAGCTCCCTTTCTCTGAGTGTTCAACAACGAACATGGAGGAGAGCAATAACGACTCAAGAGCACGGGTAAGTTGGAAAAAAAAAATCTCCCTTGACCGAGTGAAAGCTAAAAACCACCATATTTCGGGTATGTGTTGCGGAAAACAACCTAGTCACTAATTAGTTGCAAAAATCATCGCGTATTTGGTAATCTTTTTGCAAAAAGCACTGTTCTAGTGATTTAGCCTGTTTGATCACTTTCTGACAAGTAGGTTCACATTGTAAGGAGATGATTTGGTGAAAAATTGACATACTCCTCCCCGAATTTCATGAAGACACCCTTATTCAAAAAATGAAAAAGCAATCAACCCCCTCCCATCCCCGTCATCTCCCTCCTCCTCCCTGGTCACCGCGAGGCTCCGGCTAGACGGCCTCCCTCCTCCCTGGTCTTGCTAGCGGGGCAGGGCGGCCTCCAACCTCCATGGCCGTCGGCTCGCCCCTACCAGGTGTGGCTGCCCACGGCTGCTGCTGCTCGTTGTAGGTTTCTACAAGAGACACGAGAGGAGGGAGGAAGGCGACAGGGCTGCGGCTAGCCAAGCGGAAGCCCTCGCGGGCAACAGGCGGTCGAATCAGGTCCGTCCAGCGCTAGGGATGCGAGCTAGGGTTGAGGGGCATGCGGGCGACGTCGAAACAGAGTCGCGGCGGCGGTGCAAGAGATCGGAGAAGGGGAGGAGGGAGCCGGAGGGGAGAAGAGGTGCATAGAGGAGGGGCGCGATGCTTTGCTCGTCTAGCCGGGGTTGTGGGACACCTGCAAGGTGGGCTGCGCGTGAGACTCGAGGTGCTCAAGCACTCCGTCGACATGCTTTTGCTCGAGTCCAGCCTCCGCGGCGACGTGCCCGCCGGCGCCACGCGCAGGAGCAAGCTGGCTGTTGCGCCGCTGCTGCCCGCCGCCGTTGTTCGCTACTTGCGGTCGCGTCGCACCACTACTGCCCGACGCCCCTGCCGCGCCGCTGCGGCGTCGCCGCGTCGCTACTGCCCGCCACTCCTGCTTGCTGCCGCGGCCGCCCGGAGAAGCACGATGGCCAGGATAGGAGGAGAGGGGGTTCATTGCTTTCCTATTTAAAGACGAAGGGTGTGTTTGTAATTTTTTCACCAAATCATCTCCTTACAATCTAGCCCCACTTGTCAGAAAGTGATCAAACAGGCGAAGTTAGTCAATCAGTACTTTTTGCAAAAAGATTACCGAATACGGGATGATTATCAACAAATTAGTGACTAGGTGGTTTTGTCCAAAATGTGATGGTTTTTTGCAATTCACTCCCCTTGACCGGCCAACATGTCATTTAGGCGGCTATTGGTGAAAATATTTGGGAAAATGCCAATGAAAATTTTCCTGGTGGTCCATAACGTCCTTCCTCATATGGAATATGACAAGAACACACAGTCTATGACCACTTTTTCCCGCTGATTATGAAAGAATATTTTAATATGTTTGTAAGAATGAAGTCATTTTAATATGTTTGTAAGAATGAAGATCATTTTAGGCTGCCTTCCGATTTAATCCTGGCCCACATCTATTCCCTGCATCTTTCTTCCACTATTCCTAGTCTGCCATGTATTTTGCCTTTCCAACTTCGTAAAATTCAACAACTAAGATTCAGCACATTCACATTTGTACAGCCATAACTAGGGCTTGTACACAGAGAAACATATAGAAACACTTGGTATTTATACCACTACTAGGATAACTCATAGCTATATAGAATGGTCATACGTCTCAGGTGAACCTAACTAATTTTGCCATGCAAAAAGACGTTCATATATAGCTATGCACGTACTGGATATTTTATGACTATTTACAACTTGATCTCCTGTAGCAATTTCTCAGTTTCACTGAATATTTTCAAGGATATTGTAGTGATGATGCACTTGTTATAAGCTACTTGTTTTTGGATACTATGAAGAGCTACCTTGCCCGCAGCACAACCAAACGACTAGCTGCTGGCTCTTACCAGAACGGCATTGAACCAAACGTGTAGCTAAGGCAAAGATAGCCCATCCGAGCTAAGCTAGCTCAGTTATGGGCAAGCTGGCGGGGCAATGCAAACATACACACCCTAGGACTCTCATTTGCATCCTTAGTCTGTAGGTGGTCCTAGGTGTAGCTTCTTGCCGTCTCATTTAAAGAGCATATAAGGAGACTATATCACACTTGAGCATGGTTTTGCATTGTTGTAGATGGATAGCCGTCTTCAACTCCCTCGATCAGCCAAGCACACTATTTCACAACAGAAGCAGTATTTTGTTATTCTTCAATATCTTACTCATGTAATATGTGAAGGAATATATGTATCTATTTCTCAACAACAGTGGCATTGTGGCAAGTAGGCCTGTGACGAGTGAAATGTGGAGACGAACTTAGTATTTAAATTATACTACTAGCTAGGGTACCTATTAGAGCTAAATGTATGCGACGGTCTCTGCTGTTCAAGCTAGATATAAAAAAGCTTTCGATTCGATTCGATACGACTACATGCTGGACTTACTCCAACGCCGCAGCTTCCCCACCAGATTCAGAAACTAGGTTGCGGCTATGTGGGCCTCGTCCCCCTCGAGGGTGCTCCTCAATGGCGCGCGAGGTGACCAAATTAAGTTTGGCCGAGAGCTTCGGCAGGGTGAGTCCCTATCAACCTTACTTTTCTTAATCACCATTGCTGCCCTGCAACAGCTGCTTAACAAAGCCACCGATGAGGGCCTTCTTCACCGTTTGAGAGGCCATACCAACTCTATCCGCACTTCTCTCTACATCGACGACGCTGCAATTTTCGTCGCTCCAATCAAAGAGGACGTTGACCAATTGGCAACCATCTTGACCGCGTTCGGGGAAGTGACTCGCCTGACCATCAACCCGTTGAAGAGCATGGTTGCCCGAATTCGCTGACGCGACCTTGATCTCGACACTATCCTCCAAAGCTTTCGGGATAAGAGAGTCGACACCCCTATGCGATACATGGGGCTTCCATTATCCACCCATTGTCTCAAGAAGGCAGACCACCAATTCCTTGTGGATAAAGTTGCTGCTAAGCTTCCGTCGTGGCAAGAAAAAAATGTTAACACAGTTGGTAGTGTCACCCTCGTCAAATCAGTTTTGACGTCCCTAGTTATTTACAACATTACAACACTAAATTTACCCCTGCACTAAGAAAAGATTACCAAGATTCAGCGAGCCTTCCTATGGGCAGGTACTGAGCATGTTCCGGGAGGGAAATGTAAAGTGAACTGGAAGACTGTCTATCGACCTACCAATCTTGTGGTCTCGGCATTTTGGACCTCGACAAGTTTGCCAGAGCCCTCAGACTTCGGTGGTTGTGGTTGTCCTGGGTGGAGATGCAGAGGGCTTGGGTTGGATTGGAGACCCCTTGCGACGAAAAGGATAGGGAGCTTTTCTGTGCGGCAACTACCATCACCATTGGCACTCTTCATGGATCGATGGTCAAAATCCTAAAAACATCGCTCTGTGCATTTTCGTGCTTTGCAAACACACATCTTCATGCACAGCCAAGGTGTTTCCTAAAAACGAGTTGGTTCGTCACATCAACACGAAGGGTGGTCTTTCGGTGAACCTCATCCATCAATTCTATTCCCTTTGGTGCAGGTCTTAGTAGGTTGTTCTGACACCAGGAGCACGTGATGAAATCCGTTGGAAGTTCACGATGGACGGCTGCTACTCTGCTGCCATGGCTTACAGGATGCAATTCGCCGGATTGATCAAGTCTGCAATGCCTACAATGGTCTAGAAAATCTGGGCCCCGCCTAAGATTAAATTCTTCTCTTGGTTGATCCTTCAAGATAGAGTTTGGACCACGGGTCGACTTATTCGTACGGGTTTGCCTAATTGTGGTATCTGCCAGCTCCGCAAGAGAAGTTTGGAATCCGGAGCACACCTGATATTCCAATGTTGTTTCACGATTAGAGTGTGGAACTCGATTTACATTTGGCTAGGCTGGAATTTGCCGATGCCGACATGGAATAACATCCACACAGTCAAGCAATAGTGTAGGGAGGGTCAGGGGTAACTCAGGCATTCAAGGAAGGCACTGCTCTCCTTACAAATTGCTTATCTGCTGGGAGATCTAGAATGAAAGAAATGCTTGGGGTATTCCACAATAAGGCATCTTTTCCCACCCGCATCGTGGCGGAGATAAGAGAAGAGGCAAAAACTTGTGTCGTAGCAGGGGTTAGATTCCTAAGCAACATTTTACCGGAAGTTTAATCATCCACTCTCGAATTATACGGTCCTGTGACCGCCATTAAAAACCTTGTTATCTTTTTTACTTATTAAATGAGATGAAGCAAAGCTTTTGCCTCCATTTTAAAAAAAAGTTAACTTTGCTCAACCCAACTTTGTCATGGAGAAGGACAACCATATAGCTAGGATAGTCATGCAACTCCAATGCTCAACCAATCGGTACAACAAGAACCAGAGGATACAAACTGGCCGCCACGTACTTTATGTGAGAGTTTATCACAGTTTCAAGCATGTAAAACACTGTGAACCTCATTTAGTTTTTTTTACACCTTGAAACACAGTTTCAACAAAAATATGGTGCAAAATGAAACTATAGACATAGTTCACATTGTCGCCATAATTTAATTGTTGTTTCCACTCTCTTAAAACTCTTATATGCATATTTTATTAATTGATTAACTTGTTTTTTTAATTATATATGAAATTTGGTACTCCCTCTGTCATGGTTTAGAAGGTACAGTTAAACTTGCGTGCATTTCCAAAGTAGACAAGGTTTAAGGTGCGAAAACAATTACTCCTATTAATTAGTACTAGTACTACTCATGCATGAGTCCTCCTAATTTGCTGCTCACGCATTAGTACTAGTATTTTCTCAGTTGATTAGGCGCATTAACATCTACATCTGCTACATCTCACAACCAATCGATGACTACCTTGGTCCTAGAGATTTTTGAAGCGTGCCTTCTAAACCGTGACGGATGGAGTATAGCAAATTATAAACAAGCTTAACACATCAATTCAGCAATAACAGGTTGGGCCTTAATTTATACACGTGTCAAAGTTATCTCCATGACATCGAGTACTCGGATGTATTTGCCATATACTTCCTCTATTTCTAAATATAAGTCTTTTTTAGAGATTTCACTATAAAACTACATATGAAATTAAATAAGTGAATATACACACTAAAGTATGTTTATATACATCTATATATAGTCATCTAGTGGAACTTTTAAAAAGACTTATATTTAGGAACATAGGGAGTACATTGCTGGTTGCAAATGCTTTGGGCATCCATGTGATGAACGTAAAATAGCTTGCCATTTAGGAAATGATATTATTTTGAAACGGAGCATATATACCCGTTTTGTATCTGAACGATGCATGCAATCATTTTATTAATTATTCATAATTTTTTTATAAAGTAATACATCAGTAAGGCTGAAACCATCATCCTGACAACACTTGCCGCTAGTCACATCCTCTTGATGAAGAGGTGCCAAATTTCCAAGACGAGTACCAACTAGACATCACACCTCAAGGGCCCAACGGATGCCCCAACCAGGCCACAATATCAGGACTGGGTCACACACCGATCCGGTGCACTCTCACGGGCCGCCGTCGCCTTGGCGAGAGGATGGGGAGCGGCTCCGTCGTGGTGATGATCGGCACTGGCGAGGGAGCGGTCCCGGACGTGATAGGCAGCGGCGGCGGGGCGGCGGCGGTGGTGGTTTGCGGCGGCGGGGCGGTGGTGGTGGTTAGCGGCGGTGGTGGAGGGAGCGACATGATCACCCTGGAATCTCTGGATACCAAATTGGTAGGACTAGGGTTCCTACCGGGCCTCTGGCGTAGGTTGTATGGGCAAGGAGGAGGGGAGCGAGGGCTGGAGCGGGCGCGCCGGCGAGAGGGCGCCGTCGCGGCTAGGGCTGGGCGCGGCGGAGGCTAGGGTTCCGGCTCCTTGGGGAGCCGGGCAACAGAAGATAATATCTTTATTGCTTGATCTCAATTGATGTCTTACAACTAGTATTTATAACTCGAGCCTAAGATAACTTTCCTAAAATAATTTGCCTAAGATAACTTGCGGGCCAAGCCCCTAATATTAACGCCCGGTGGGCCTCTGCCGGCTATAGGCCAAGCCGGTCATAACAATAACAATCTAAATTAAAAAAAAAATCAAGACATGTGTTTCATGTAGTTTACAATCTTGAGGGCATCCACAACACTCTTAACACCCACAACAATCTTCTAAATCTTGCAAGATCCGCCAAGCTCAAGGCTTGCTTGAATCACTCAACTATCCGAAAATCTTGGACAGCCTCTAGTGTAGCATCTTGGGACATTTCACCCTAGAGACCCAGGCAATGTGTCTTGTCTTGTGTCATGTAAATGGGTGTTGGCCCCTCCTACTGTGTTTCAAGTCATTTGTTAAGTGGAGTGAAGCGTTGAACATCTGTGATTATGACGAAGAATCTACCGTAGGCTGACTTCAGGGCTTCTAAACTAGTCATGCTTGGGTTTATTTACTCTGATAGCTCATGTTCATCTATGACCAGCCTATCAAGAGAAACAATATTTTGGTATGCTCCAATATCTTAATACTCAAATTTAATATGTGAAGGAATATGTTTATCCACTTCATAATTAAATCTCAACAAAAATGGCATTGTGACAAGTGGTGGATGGGTTAAATGGGGAGAAGAGCATGTAGTATTTATACTTCTATGATACCTATTAGAGCCATATGTGTGGGACAGTCATATTATTGGTGACCCAATTTTGTCACGCAAAAGCACAACCATATAAGGATAGTCATGTAACTTCTATGCTCAACCAATTGGCACAAGCAAACACTACATGTTAAATATAAAATCGATATTACATACAATCTTCATGTAAAGTAAATGAGAGTATTCTAGTCTCAACCATGTAAGACGCTTTGAATCAGACTAGCACAGTGGCCAACACATATGCATGGACAACATCTTAATTGTCTGTTATTTATTTTTCTCTGTAGCTCATACATTCTATTTGATTTTAAGATATACATCGTTTGATGTTACACTTGAGCTATAACCTTAGTTGATTGAAAATAATACTATATGAATCCTCTAATATAATTATATGGGCTAGCCTGTTACTTAAGTTAACTGTCTCCAAGTGAATGGTCTATATATGTGATTTCAATTTTTTTTCACAAAATAAATGGTGAAATATTTGGTTGGGGTGGTGATATGACATTTTTATGTTGATGCCCTCCCTTTGCACGTTGCTCCAATCTAGAGTTATCTCCAAACCCTTGTTTCGTTTCAACCTTCTGTGGAGCTGTTTTTTTTTGAGAGAATTCTGTGGAGCTGTTGAGCTTTCCTTCACCTTGCTATTTTGGAAGACAGCCAACTCTACCTTCTGTGGCTTTAATTAACACCAGTGTTTGCATCATTACTGATGTGGACTTTTTGGGCTTTGTTTGTCGCACTGCACAGCTAGTATTAAAATGTGGCACTATGCTTTAGTACAAAAATAGATGGGCAGATCTTTTGTAGATCTGTTATCTACTAATCCTGTTTTCACCATTTGTATCATGCTAATCATTATTAGGAGTTGAGTGAATAGGTGTTGCTAGTCACTAGATGCACTCGACAAGTTGAAAGATGTGCACTGAAATTCGTCGACTGGTTCAGTTTTACTCTTGAATTGTTCAAACTTTTCGCCTCAATTTATGGATGTAAAATTAGAGCTAGCTGATGCATAAAACCTGCTGCTGATGACTGCACTAGCTGAGTATTGTTTTGACCAGAAATGTTAATTTTCCTTTGTACTACTTTAATATCTGTTCACTAATGCTTACGGCAGCGATGTAATGAACGGTATCTTCGCCGCAGGGAAAATGAAAGGCATCGCATTCATCAAGGACCCCGATGGCTACTGGATTGAAATATTTGACCTCAAGAGAATCGGGGAGGTGACTGGTACAGCGTCGTGATTAAGTGGAAAACTCAAATACCCGTAAAACGGCGCCGCGCTTTCAGAATTGATATGGACCTTGGTTATATGAACTATGCTTATGTTTTTGTACCTCTGGTTATGACGTCATGAGCAAAGATATCATGTGACCGATGTTTGGGCATAGATGGATCTTCCGCTGTAACCATTCAGTAATGTAAGGTGCAGGTTGGGCATTTTGGCATAAATAAATTGCAACGGGGGCAGACTATTAGTTTCAGTCGCCTCCACCAGCCCCCGTTTGTGAGCAAATCCGGATCAAAGTCGGATGCTTGCGTTTTTTGAGTCTGAAGTCTGAACCGACTCGGCGGGAAAAAACCGACTCGGAACAGAGTTCAGAGCCCGGCTCTTCTGTCTTTACATACACGGTCGAGCCGCCTCATCGGGAAACACGGTCGAGCTGTAGATCACGATCGAGATGGCGCGGCGGCAGCTCGTCTCCGGCGTGGGCGTGTACGTCCCGCCTCCCTGGGCGGCGGCAGCAGCGCCGGTGACGGCGGAGACAGGTCGAGCCCGGCCTACCAGCGGCCTGGCGGAGACAGGTCGAGCCCGGCCTACCAGCGGCGGACCTGGGACGCGCTGAGGCGCAGGATAACCGGCCTCGTCAACAGGGCCACCGCCGCCAACATCCGCCACGTCCTGCCGGAGCTCCTCGCCGAGAACCTCGTCCGCGGCGCGGCCTGCTCTGCAGCGCGCTGCTCAGGTCCCAGGCCGCCTGCCCGGCCTTCACCGACGTGTTCGCCGCCATAGCGGCCGTCGTCAACTCCAAGATCCTCGCCGTCGGCCGGCTGCTCCTCGTCCGGCTTGTGATCCGTCTCCGGCGCGCCCACGTCGCCGGCGACAAGCCCCAGCTGGCCGCCGCGGCGAGCTTCGTCTCCCACCTCGTGAACCAGGGCGTGGCGCACGAGCTGCTGGCGCTGGAGCTTTTCGAGATGCTCCTCGCTGAGCCGACGGACGACGGCGTGGAGGTGGCTGTCGGGGTCGTCACGGAATGCGGCGCTGCACTTAGCATGTCGTGCCCCAGGCAGCTCCATGCCGTGTTCGACGCTCTCCGGAGCATCCTCGTCGCCGACGCCGACGTGGACCGGCGCACCGGGTTCTTGATCGAGGGCCTCTTTGCTGTCCGGAGAACTCAGTTCCGGGAGCACCCTCCCGTCCGCCCGGAGCTTGACCTCGTCGAGCAGGAGGACCAGTTACGCATCAGGTCGAGATCCCCCTCGATGACAGCCATGGCGATCAGCTCGACCCCGAGACCCATCTCGACGTGTTCAAGCCTAGCACCACCTTCCTGCACGACGAGGCATCCTACGAGCACCTCAGACGAAGCATGCTTGGCGTGGACCCCGACGGCGACGGCGAAGACGACGAAGACAAGGATGACGAGTCCGACGATGACGGGGAAGACATGGAGGTGATCAAGGACGAGACGGACGCCAACCTGATGAACCTCCGGCGGATGATATACCAGACGATCATGTCGAGCGCCGGCGCCGAGGAGGCCGGGCACAAGCTCCTGTCCGTGGTGCGGCCGGGCCAGGAGGTGGAGCTCTGCGGCATGCTCGTGGAGTGCTGCAAGCAGGAGAGGGCGTCCAACGCAAGGTTCTACGGCCAGCTCGGGCAGCGGCTGTGCGGCGTCGGCCGGGCGTACCGGGCGGGCTTCGATGCGTGCTTCGCGCGGTGCTACGCGGCGGCGCACCGCATGGGCACCGACGAGCTGCGGGCCGCCGCGGGGCTCTTCGCGCACCTGCTGGCGGCGGACGCCGTCCCGTGGCGCGGCGTGCTGGGCGGGGTCAGGATCACGGAGGAGGACCCCACGTCGTCGTCGCGTATCTTTATGAAGGTAATGTTCCAGGAGATGGTGGAGCAACTCGGGGTCCGGGTGCTCGGCCGAAGGATGAACGACGACGATAACCCAGTGGTCCGTGACGCCCTGTTCCCTAGGGACAAGGCCGAGAACACACGGTTCGCCATCAATTTTTTCATGGCGATTGAGCTTGGAGGTGTCACTGAACCTGCGAGGAAGATCTTATCATTGTAATTGTAAGTGTTGTTGTATGAATATATATATTTGATCAACCTTTTACAAGGTTGACAGTCAGAAACATGTGGTGTGTGATCAACTTCGAGTATATAGCAAAAAAATATCATATTACAAAGGTTGATCACAAGAAACTATCACTTTTTTTTATTAGTCAGAAAATACCATAAAAGTGATGTGCTGTTTAAAGAGGCCAGCACTCTGCGCCGGCCCAACTGTTGGGCCGGTCGACTTGCAGCCGTCAGATCTGTCCCTTCCGAACCGTCGAATCCCGTCGTCCCCAACCTCCAGCACGCGCACGGGAAAAGGGAGAGGTCCGCCTCGTCCCCAACCTCCTCACCGCTGGTCGCCCTCACCGTCGGTCGCTGCCCGTCGAAGCACCATGGATGTAGCTCCGCGACTCAGCTCGTCAAGACCGCTCGCCGCCCCGGCTGCCCCGCGCTCCGGGACTCAGCTCGCCCCGCGCTCCGGGACTCAGCTCGCCCTGACCGTTCGCTGCCCCCGCCGCTCGCCGGCGCACTCGCCGCTGCTCATACCCGTCGGTCTTCACCTCGTCGGTCGCATCTCACCCCCCGTGTTACAAACGCTGGAAAAAAAGTTTCAGTCGTGTATAGAAAAAGGTTCAACCGTTAACAAAAAAAAGCTTCAATAAAAAAACTTCAACGAGGGAAAGTTGCAAACGTTGACAGAAAAAGCTTCAACCGTATATGAAAAAAGTTTCAAATGCCGCTCCGGCTGCATTATCTCGCGTGATCACTCATCAAAAAGTTTCAACCGTGTATAGAAAAGCTTCAACCGTTAAGAAAAAAAGCTTCAACCATATACTTCAACGAGGGAAAAGTTGCAAACGTTGACAGAAAAAGCTTCAACCGCATATAAAAAAAGTTTCAACCGTCGTCCTGGCTGCAGCATCTCGCGTGGTTACCTTCGGTCACCGCCGTCAGGCACAGCGGCTGCCGGTGGAGAAGCCGCAGCGCTCGCCGACAACGACTGAGTGTTGGGGAACGTCGCATGGGAAACAAAAATTTTCCTACGCGCACGAAGACCTATCATTGTGATGTCCATCTACGAGAGGGGATGAATGATCTACGTACCCTTGTAGACCGTACAACAGAAGCGTTAGTGAACGCGGTTGATGTAGTGGAACGTCCTCACGTCCCTCGATCCGCCCCGCGAACTATCCCGCGATCAGTCCCACGATCTAGTACCGAACGGACGGCACCTCCGCGTTCAGCACACGTACAGCTCGACGATGATCTCGGCCTTCTTGATCCAGCAAGAGAGACGGAGAGGTAGAAGAGTTCTCCGGCAGCGTGACGGCGCTCCGGAGGTTGGTGATGATCTCGTCTCAGCAGGGCTCCGCCCGAGCTCCGCAGAAACGCGATCTAGAGGTAATACCGTGGAGGTATGTGGTCGGGCTGCCGTGGCAAAAGTTGTCTCAAATCAGCCCTAATACCTCAGTATATATAGGAGGGAGGGGGAGCGAAGAGGCAGCCTCAAACCCTCAAGGTTTGGCTGAAATTGGAGGTGGAGGAGTCCTACTCCAATCCTACTTGGAGTAGGATTCCACCTTCCCACTTGGAAACTCTTTCCACCTTGTGTTTTTTCCTTCTCAAACCTTATGGGCCTTAGTGGGAACTTATCCCAGCCCACTAGGGGCTGGTTTATCTCTTCCCATAGCCCATGAGACCCCTTGGGGCGTGACACCCCTCCCGATGGTCCCCGGCACCCCTCCCGGCACTCCCGGTACACTACCAATGAGCCCGAAACTTTTCCGGTGACCAAAACAGGACTTCCTATATATCAATCTTTACCTCCGGACCATTCCGGAGCTCCTTGTGACGTCCTGGATCTCATCCGGGACTCCGAACAACATTCGGTAACCAACCATATAACTCAAATACGCATAAAACAACGTCGAACCTTAAGTGTGCAGACCCTGCGGGTTCGAGAACTATGTAGACATGACCCGAGTGACTCCTCGGTTAATATCCAATAGCGGGACCTGGATGCCCATATTGGATCCTACATATTCTCCGAAGATCTTATCGGTTGAACCTCAGTGTCAAGGATTCATATAATCCTGTATGTCATTCCCTTTGTCCTTCGGTATGTTACTTGCCCGAGATTCGATCGTCAGTATCCGCATACCTATTTCAATCTCATTTACCGGCAAGTCTCTTTACTCATTCCGTAATACAAGATCCCGCAACTTACACTAAGTCACATTGCTTGCAAGGCTTGTGTGTGATGTTGTATTACCGAGTGGGCCCCGAGATACCTCTCCGTCACACGGAGTGACAAATCCCAGTCTCGATCCATACTAACTCAACTAACACCTTCGGAGATACCTGTAGAGCATCTTTATAGTCACCCAGTTACGTTGCGACGTTTGATACACACAAAGCATTCCTCCGGCGTCAGTGAGTTATATGATCTCATGGTCATAGGAACAAATACTTGACACGCAGAAAACAGTAGCAACAAAATGACACGATCAACATGCTACGTCTATTAGTTTGGGTCTAGTCCATCACATGATTCTCCTAATGATGTGATCCCGTTATCAAGTAACAACACTTGCCTATGGCCAGGAAACCTTGGCCATCTTTGATCAATGAGCTAGTCAACTAGGGGCTTACTAGGGACAGTGTTTTGTCTATGTACCCACACAAGTATTGTGTTTCCAATCAATACAATTATAGCATGGATAATAAACAATTATCATGAACAAAGAAATATAATAATAACTAATTTATTATTGCCTCTAGGGCATATTTCCAACAGTCTCCCACTTGCACTAGAGTCAATAATCTAGTTCACATCACCATGTGATTCCAACGAATCCAACACCCTTATAGTTATGGGGTCTGATCACGTCTTGCTCATGAGAGAGGTTTTAGTCAACGGTTCTGAAATTTTCAGATCCGTGTGTTCTTTACAAATCTTTATGTCATCTTATAGATGCTGCTACTATGTGCTATTCGGAAATACTCCAAATATCTACTCTACTATACGAATCCGTTTCACTACTCATAGTTATTCGGATTAGTGTCAAAGCTTACATCGACGTAACCCTTTACGACGAACTCTTTAACCACCTCCATAATCGAGAAAAATTCCTTAGTCTATTTAGTTACTAAGGATAACTTTGACCGCTGATCAGTGATTCAATCCTGGATCACTCTTTGTACCTCTTAACAGACTTGCTGCAAGGCACACATCAGGTGCGGTACTCAGCATGGCATACTTTAGAGTCTACGGCTTAGGCATAGAAGACGACCTTCGTCTATTCTCTTTATTCTGCCGTGGTCGGGTTTTGAGTCTTACTCAAATCCACACCTTACAACACAACCAAGAACTCCTTCTTTGCTGATCTATTTTGAACTCCTTCAAAAACTTGTCAAGGCATGCATCTTGTTGAAACTTCCATTAAGCGCTTTCGATCTATCTTCATAGATCTTTGATGCTCAACGTTCAAGTAGCGCAATCCAGGTACTCCTTTGAAAAACTCCTTTCAAACAACCTTTTATGCTTCACAGAAATTCTACATTACTTCTGATCCATAATATGTCAACCACATATACTTATCAGAAATTCTATAGTACTCCCACTCACTTCTTTGGAAATACAAGTTTCTCATAAACCTTGTACAAACCAAAAATCTTTGATCATCTCATCAAAGTGTATATTCCAATTCCGAGATGCTTGCACCAGTCCATTGAAGGATCGCTGGAGCTTGCATACTTGTTAGTATCTTTAGGATCGACAAAACCTCCTGCTTGTATCACATACAATGTTTGCTCAAGGAAACCATCGAGGAAACATTGTTTTGACATCCTATGTGCAATATTTCATAAATAATGCAGCAACTACTAACATAATTCTAACAGACTTTTAGCGTCGCTACGAGTGAGGAAGTCTCATCATAGTCAACTGCTTGATCTTGTCGGAAACATCTTTGCGCCAAGTCGAGCTTTTCTTAATAGTGACTTATCACCATCGTCGTCTGTCTTCCTTTTAAAGATCCATCTTTACTCAATAGTCCTATGACCATCAAGTAGTTCTTCCAAAGTCTACACTTTGTTTGCATACATGGATCCTCTCTCGGATTTCATGGCCTCCAGCCATTTGTCGGAATCCGGGCCCACCATTGCATTCTCCATAACTCGTAGGTTCACTGTTGCTCAACAACATGACCTCCAAGACAGGGTTACCGTACCACTCTGCAGTAGTACGCGACCTTGTCAACCTACGAGGTTTATAGTAACTTGATCCGATGCTCGATGATCACCATCATCAGCTTTCACTTCAATTGGTGTAGGCACCACAGGAACAACTTCCTGCGCCCTGCTACACACTGGTCGAAGTGATGGTTCAATAACCTCATCAAGTTCTACCACCCTCCCACTCAATTCTTTCGAGAGAAACCTTTCCTCGAGAAAGGATCCATTTCTAGAAACAAACACTTTGCTTTCGGATCTGAGATAGGAGATGTACCCAACTGTTTTGGATATCCTATGAAGATGCATTTATCCGCTTTGGGTTCGAGCTTATCAGACTGAAACTTTTTCACATAAGTGTCGAAACCCCAAATTTTCAAGAAACGACAGTTTAGATTTCTCTAAACCTCAGTCTATACTGTGTCATCTCAACGGAAATACGTGGTGCCCTATTTAAAGTGAATGCGGTTGCCTCTAATGCTTAACCCATAAACGATAGTGGTATTTTAATAAGAGACATCATAGTATGTACCATACCAAATAGTGCGTGGCTATGACGTTCAGACACATCATCACACTATGATGTTCCAGGTGGCATGAACTGCGAAACAATTTCCACATTGTCTTAACTGCGTACCAAAACTCGTAACTCAGATATTCATTTCTATGATCATATCGTAGTCAGTTTAACCTCTTGTTACGACGAACTTCACTCCGAAACAGAATTGAACTTTTCAATATTTCAGACTTGTGATTCATTAAGCAAATACTCTAGTATCTACTCAAATCGTCATTGAAGTAAGAACATAATGATATCCACTGCGTGCCTCAACACCCATTGGACTGCATACATCAAAATGTATCACTTCCAACAAGTTACTATCTTATTTTATCTCAATGAAAACAAGGCCTTGCTCATGTGGTATGATTTGCATGTCACTAGTGATTCAAAATCAAGTGAGTATAAAGATCCATCAGCATGGAGCCTCTTCATGCAATTTATACCAACATGACTCAAGCGGCAGTGCCACAAGTAAGTGGTACTATCATCATTACCTCGTGTCTTTTGGCACCAATATCATGAACATGTGTAACACTACGATCGAGATTCAATAAACCATTGAAGGTGATTATTCAAGCAAATAGAGTAACCATTATTCTCTTTAAATGAATAATCGTATTGCAATAATCACGATCCAATCATGTTCATGCTTAACGCAAGCACCAAATAACAATTATTTAGGTTTAACACCAATCCCGATGGAAGAGGGAGCGTGCGATGTTTGATCATATCAACCTTGGAAACACTTCCAACACGTATCGTCACCTCGCCTTTAGCTAGTCTCCGTTTACGCCGTAGCTATCATTCCGTGTTACTAATCACTTAGCAACCGAACCGGTATCCAATACCCTCATGCTACTAGGAGTACTAGTAAAGTACACATCAACATCATGTATATCAAATATACTTCTTTCGACTTTTGCCAGCCTTCTTATCTACCAAGTATCTAGAGTTGCTCCGCCTCAGTGACTTTTATCCTCATTACAGAAGCACTTAGTCTTGGGTTTGGGTTTAATCTTGGGTCTCTTCATTAGTGCAGCAACTGTTTTGCCGTTTCACGAAGTATCCCTTCTAGCCCTTGCCTTTCTTGAAACTTAGTGGTTTTACTAACCATCAACTATTGACGCTCCTTCTTGATTTCTACTTTCGCAGTGTCAAACATCACGAATCACTCAAAGATCATTGTATCTATCCTTGATATGTTATAGTTCATCACGAAGCTCTCACAGCTTGGTGGCAGTGTCTTTGGAGAACCATCACTATCTCATCTGGAAGATTAACTCCCACTTGATTCAAGTGATTGTCGTACTCAGACAATCTGAGTACACGCTCAATGATTGAGATTTTCTCCTTTACTTTGTGGACAAAGAATCTTGTCGGAGGTCTCGTACCTCTCAACAAGGGCACGAGTATGAAATCACAATTTCATCTCTTTAGAACATCACTTATGTTCCGTGACGTTTCAAAACATCTTCGGTGCCTTGCTTCTAAGCCATTAAGTATTTTGCACTGAACTATCGTGTAGTCATCAGAAACGTGTATGTCGGATGTTCACAACATCCACAGATGACGCTCGAGGTGCAGCACACCGAGTGGTGCATTAAGGACATAAGCCTTCTGCGCAGCAACGAGGACAATCCTCGGTTTTACAGACTTAGTCTGCAAAGTTTGCTACTATCAACTTTCAACTAAATTTTCTCTAGGAACAGATATAAAAATAGTAGAGCTATAGCGCAAGCTACATCATAATTCGCAAAGACCATTAGACTATGTTCATGACAATTAGTTCAATTAATCATATTACTTAAGAACTCCCACTCAAAAAGTACATCTCTCTAGTCATTTCAGTGGTACATGATCCAAATCCACTATCTCAAGTCCGATCACCACGTGAGTCGAGAATAGTTTTAGTGGTAAGCATCTCTATGCTAATCATATCAACTATACGATTCATGCTCGACCTTTCGGTCTCATGTGTTCCGAGGCCATGTCTGCACATGCTAGGCTCGTCAAGCTTAACCCGAGTGTTCTGCGTGTGCAACTGTTTTGCACCCGTTGTATGTGAACGTTGAGTCTATCACACCCGATCATCACGTGGTGTCTCGAAACGAAGAACTGTCGCAACGGTGCACAGTCGGGGAGAACACAATTTCGTCTTGAAATTTTAGTGAGAGATCACCTCATAATGCTACCGTCGTTCTAAGCAAAATAAGGTGCATAAAAGGATTAACATCACATGCAATTCATAAGTGACATGATATGGCCATCATCACGTGCTTCTTGATCTCCATCACCAAAGCACCAACACGATCTTCTTGTCAACGGCGTCACACCATGATCTCCATCATCATGATCTCCATCAACGTGTCGCCATCGGGGTTGTCGTGCTACTCATGCTATTACTACTAAAGCTACGTCCTAGCAATATAGTAAACGCATCTGCAAGCACAAACGTTAGTTTAAAGACAACCCTATGGCTCCTGCCGGTTGCCGTACCATCGACGTGCAAGTCGATATTAACTATTAAAACATGATCATCTCATACATCCAATATATCACATCACATCGTTGGTCATATCACATCACAAGCATACCCTGCAAAAACAAGTTAGACGTCCTCTAATTTTGTTGTTGCATGTTTTACGTGGTGACCATGGGTATCTAGTAGGATCGCATCTTACTTACGCAAACACCACAACGGAGATATATGAGTTGCTATTTAACCTCATCCAAGGACCTCCTCGGTCAAATCCGATTCAACTAAAGTTGGAGAAACTGACACTTGCCAGTCATCTTTGAGCAACGGGGTTACTCGTAGCGATGAAACCAGTCTCTCATAAGCGTACGAGTAATGTCGGTCCAAGCCGCTTCAATCCAACAATATCGCGGAATCAAGAAAAGACTAAGGAGGGCAGCAAAACGCACATCACCGCCCATAAAAACTTTTGTGTTCTACTCGAGAAGACATCTACGCATGAACCTAGCTCATGATGCCACTATTGGGGAACGTCGCATGGGAAACAAAAATTTTCCTACGCGCACGAAGACCTATCATGGTGATGTCCATCTACGACAGGGGATGAGTGATCTACGTACCCTTGTAGACCGTACAGCAGAAGCATTAGTGAACACGGTTGATGTAGTGGAACGTCCTCACGTCCCTCGATCCGCCCCGCGAACTATCCCGCGATCAGTCCCACGATCTAGTGCCGAACGGACGACACCTCCGCGTTCAGCACACGTACAGCTCGACGATGATCTCGGCCTTCTTGATCCAGCAAGAGAGACGGAGAGGTAGAAGAGTTCTCCGACAGCGTGACGGCGCTCCGGAGGTTGGTGATGATCTCGTCTCAGCAGGGCTCCGCCCGAGCTCCGCAGAAACACGATCTAGAGGTAATACCGTGGAGGTATGTGGTCGGGCTGCCGTGGCAAAAGTTGTCTCAAATCAGCCCTAATACCTCAGTATATATAGGAGGGAGGGGGAGGGAAGAGGCAGCCTCGAACCCTCAAGGTTTGGCCGAAATTGGAGGTGGAGGAGTCCTACTCCAATCCTACTTGGAGTAGGATTCCACCTTCCCACTTGGAAACTCTTTCCACCTTGTGTTTTTTCCTTCTCAAACCTTATGGGCCTTAGTGGGAACTTATCCCAGCCCACTAGGGGCTGGTTTATCTCTTCCCATAGCCCATGAGACCCCTTGGGGCGTGACACCCCTCCCGATGGTCCCCGGCACCCCTCCCGGCACTCCCGGTACACTACCGATGAGCCCGAAACTTTTCCGGTGACCAAAACAGGACTTCCTATATATCAATCTTTACCTCCGGACCATTCCGGAGCTCCTCGTGACGTCCTGGATCTCATCCGGGACTCCGAACAACATTCGGTAACCAACCATATAACTCAAATACGCATAAAACAACGTCGAACCTTAAGTGTGCAGACCCTGCGGGTTCGAGAACTATGTAGACATGACCCGAGTGACTCCTCGGTCAATATCCAATAGCGGGACCTGGATGCCCATATTGGATCCTACATATTCTCCGAAGATCTTATCGGTTGAACCTCAATGTCAAGGATTCATATAATCCTGTATGTCATTCCCTTTGTCCTTCGGTATGTTACTTGCCCGAGATTCGATCGTCAGTATCCGCATACCTATTTCAATCTCGTTTACCGGCAAGTCTCTTTACTTGTTCCGTAATACAAGATCCCGCAACTTACACTAAGTCACATTGCTTGCAAGGCTTGTGTGTGATGTTGTATTACCGAGTGGGCCCCGAGATACCTCTCCGTCACACGGAGTGACAAATCCCAGTCTCGATCCATACTAACTCAACTAACACCTTCGGAGATACCTGTAGAGCATCTTTATAGTCACCCAGTTACGTTGCGACGTTTGATACACACAAAGCATTCCTCCGGCGTCAGTGAGTTATATGATCTCATGGTCATAGGAACAAATACTTGACACGCAGAAAACAGTAGCAACAAAATGACACGATCAACATGCTACGTCTATTAGTTTGGGTCTAGTCCATCACATGATTCTCCTAATGATGTGATCCCGTTATCAAGTAACAACACTTGCCTATGGCCAGGAAACCTTGGCCATCTTTGATCAATGAGCTAGTCAACTAGAGGCTTACTAGGGACAGTGTTTTGTCTATGTACCCACACAAGTATTGTGTTTCCAATCAATACAATTATAGCATGGATAATAAACAATTATCATGAACAAAGAAATATAATAATAACTAATTTATTATTGCCTCTAGGGCATATTTCCAACACTGAGGTTGCAGGAGGAAAGGGGGAGAGGAGGGAAGAAGAAGAAGGAGGAGGAGGAGGAAGGAGAGGGAGGAAGGGGGAGATAAAGGGAGGAAGACGTGGTGGGCATCCGAGATCTGGAGATCGAACGCCAGCCACGCGACCGGCCGAACGTTTCGGCCGACGCGCTGGCGGAAAACGTTTCCGGTTTAAAAAACACTAGTTACTAAAGCATTAATTTTTAGCCGTGATTATCACAAAGATGGCCCACTTGTTAGGTCTGATGTGGCATAAAAGTCAACACCGTTAACTCTGACTGTTACATTGACCGTTACGACAGTTGAGGCCCACACATGAATCCCTTACAAAAAAACCAATCAGGTCCTTGTGAGTTTTTATTAATAAGTAATCGGGTCTCTACCACCTGCACCGGCCATGGCAGTGTGGCTGCATGCACCACCTGCGCCGGGCCGTGGCTGCACTGGCAGCGGTGGCGCCGACCTGCGCCAGCAAATCGGAGTACACTATTTCACTACAGAAGAAGTATTATACGTATATGCTAGCAAACTATAAGTAAGTTTAACACAACAATTCAGCAAACACAAGTTGGGCCTTAATTTATACACGCGTCAGTGTTATTTCCATACCATCGAACACTCGGATCTAGGAGTATTTTCCATAAACATTGCTGGTTGCAAATGCTTTGGGCATCGATTTAATGAATGCTACAATAGCTTGCCCCTTTAAAACTGATGTGAACTCAGTTGTGCAACCGTGTTCTTGTCTACTAATTACAGTACCATGAAAAAAATGAAACTCCATGGGCACTAGCACCCATGGTTTATTGATATAGAAGAAGCATCCCTAATGAGAAACCAGAAATTCGTCCCCGACGTGGATCGAACCCTGGTTGCTGAAGACGCCACTGCGCTCCCTTGCCACTAGGCTACAACCTAGTTCTCACTAATTACAGTACCATGGTTGATAGAACGGTAGCGACGGAGCATCTCTCTAACACGAGGATGGCCTAAATAAGGATATCGATTTTTCTTTTGCGAGGGACGGACCACGACTCCGACACCGAGTCGGTTACGCACAAGCCGCAGAGCCACGGCCGTCTATATACCATGATGTGTATGTAACTCTCACGTCCATGCATCTGAATCTGAACATCTGATCTCATTTGAAGCACCTCCTATCCCCTCCTGGTGTGGTGTTGAGTAGCGAGGGCGCTTGCTCGAGGCCATCCCTCGCGCATGCGCTGGGCTCGATGATTAATGGCCCGGAGGACACGATGCCGTTTGCTGATCCAAGACTACTATAGTGGTCGACGCCTGGATGTTTCATGAGCCATGCTTATTCAACATGAATTCTGCGACAAGACCCTCGAGCTTCTGGGTGGAACGGCTGGTGACCCACACATGCCTCAATACATCGCACTGCATGTTGAGTCCATGAATGTGTTTGAGCGGAAGTGCGCTCCGTGGACGTGGAAAGCCACATTGCCTCCTTCCACCATGCGGTACATTAGCAGTCATGGGAAGACCTTCGCAATGGCCACTCATGCACATGAGTCGATGGAGACGCTGTAGCTTTTGCGCAAAGCTGCCATGAGGCTTGTAATATAAATATGCGTGGCGAACCTTAACCCTAACCCTTTCTTATTTTGGTATACTCCAATATCTCATCCTCTCTATATCTATAGCCTCTTCTTAGTACTCAGCATTAATGGGATTTTGAGTGGGCTAAACATAGAGAAAAACTTGGTATTTATACCGCGCTAGGATAACTCATGCCTATATGGAGTAGTCATACGACTTAGGTGAAGCTAACTAACTTTGTCATGCAATGCTCAAGCGATTTGAAGAAACGCACATTTGCGTGCATGAAAAAAAAAATCCAAAATGAAAGAAGCAACCTGATGATACTTTGTTAAAGATAGAAATTATAGGAGGCTCTTACTAGAGGAACAACACATCATGCGCTTCAATTGTAGCTCCCTTTCTCTGAGTGTTCAACAACGAACATGGAGGAGAGCAATAACGACTCAAGAGCACGGGTAAGTTGGAAAAAAAAAATCTCCCTTGACCGAGTGAAAGCTAAAAACCACCATATTTCGGGTATGTGTTGCGGAAAACAACCTAGTCACTAATTAGTTGCAAAAATCATCGCGTATTTGGTAATCTTTTTGCAAAAAGCACTGTTCTAGTGATTTAGCCTGTTTGATCACTTTCTGACAAGTAGGTTCACATTGTAAGGAGATGATTTGGTGAAAAATTGACATACTCCTCCCCGAATTTCATGAAGACACCCTTATTCAAAAAATGAAAAAGCAATCAACCCCCTCCCATCCCCGTCATCTCCCTCCTCCTCCCTGGTCACCGCGAGGCTCCGGCTAGACGGCCTCCCTCCTCCCTGGTCTTGCTAGCGGGGCAGGGCGGCCTCCAACCTCCATGGCCGTCGGCTCGCCCCTACCAGGTGTGGCTGCCCACGGTTGCTGCTGCTCGTTGTAGGTTTCTACAAGAGACACGAGAGGAGGGAGGAAGGCGACAGGGCTGCGGCTAGCCAAGCGGAAGCCCTCGCGGGCAACAGGCGGTCGAATCAGGTCCGTCCAGCGCTAGGGATGCGAGCTAGGGTTGAGGGGCATGCGGGCGACGTCGAAACAGAGTCGCGGCGGCGGTGCAAGAGATCGGAGAAGGGGAGGAGGGAGCCGGAGGGGAGAAGAGGTGCATAGAGGAGGGGCGCGATGCTTTGCTCGTCTAGCCGGGGTTGTGGGACACCTGCAAGGTGGGCTGCGCGTGAGACTCGAGGTGCTCAAGCACTCCGTCGACATGCTTTTGCTCGAGTCCAGCCTCCGCGGCGACGTGCCCGCCGGCGCCACGCGCAGGAGCAAGCTGGCTGTTGCGCCGCTGCTGCCCGCCGCCGTTGTTCGCTACTTGCGGTCGCGTCGCACCACTACTGCCCGACGCCCCTGCCGCGCCGCTGCGGCGTCGCCGCGTCGCTACTGCCCGCCACTCCTGCTTGCTGCCGCGGCCGCCCGGAGAAGCACGATGGCCAGGATAGGAGGAGAGGGGGTTCATTGCTTTCCTATTTAAAGACGAAGGGTGTGTTTGTAATTTTTTCACCAAATCATCTCCTTACAATCTAGCCCCACTTGTCAGAAAGTGATCAAACAGGCGAAGTTAGTCAATCAGTACTTTTTGCAAAAAGATTACCGAATACGGGATGATTATCAACAAATTAGTGACTAGGTGGTTTTGTCCAAAATGTGATGGTTTTTTGCAATTCACTCCCCTTGACCGGCCAACATGTCATTTAGGCGGCTATTGGTGAAAATATTTGGGAAAATGCCAATGAAAATTTTCCTGGTGGTCCATAACGTCCTTCCTCATATGGAATATGACAAGAACACACAGTCTATGACCACTTTTTCCCGCTGATTATGAAAGAATATTTTAATATGTTTGTAAGAATGAAGTCATTTTAATATGTTTGTAAGAATGAAGATCATTTTAGGCTGCCTTCCGATTTAATCCTGGCCCACATCTATTCCCTGCATCTTTCTTCCACTATTCCTAGTCTGCCATGTATTTTGCCTTTCCAACTTCGTAAAATTCAACAACTAAGATTCAGCACATTCACATTTGTACAGCCATAACTAGGGCTTGTACACAGAGAAACATATAGAAACACTTGGTATTTATACCACTACTAGGATAACTCATAGCTATATAGAATGGTCATACGTCTCAGGTGAACCTAACTAATTTTGCCATGCAAAAAGACGTTCATATATAGCTATGCACGTACTGGATATTTTATGACTATTTACAACTTGATCTCCTGTAGCAATTTCTCAGTTTCACTGAATATTTTCAAGGATATTGTAGTGATGATGCACTTGTTATAAGCTACTTGTTTTTGGATACTATGAAGAGCTACCTTGCCCGCAGCACAACCAAACGACTAGCTGCTGGCTCTTACCAGAACGGCATTGAACCAAACGTGTAGCTAAGGCAAAGATAGCCCATCCGAGCTAAGCTAGCTCAGTTATGGGCAAGCTGGCGGGGCAATGCAAACATACACACCCTAGGACTCTCATTTGCATCCTTAGTCTGTAGGTGGTCCTAGGTGTAGCTTCTTGCCGTCTCATTTAAAGAGCATATAAGGAGACTATATCACACTTGAGCATGGTTTTGCATTGTTGTAGATGGATAGCCGTCTTCAACTCCCTCGATCAGCCAAGCACACTATTTCACAACAGAAGCAGTATTTTGTTATTCTTCAATATCTTACTCATGTAATATGTGAAGGAATATATGTATCTATTTCTCAACAACAGTGGCATTGTGGCAAGTAGGCCTGTGACGAGTGAAATGTGGAGACGAACTTAGTATTTAAATTATACTACTAGCTAGGGTACCTATTAGAGCTAAATGTATGCGACGGTCTCTGCTGTTCAAGCTAGATATAAAAAAGCTTTCGATTCGATTCGATACGACTACATGCTGGACTTACTCCAACGCCGCAGCTTCCCCACCAGATTCAGAAACTAGGTTGCGGCTATGTGGGCCTCGTCCCCCTCGAGGGTGCTCCTCAATGGCGCGCGAGGTGACCAAATTAAGTTTGGCCGAGAGCTTCGGCAGGGTGAGTCCCTATCAACCTTACTTTTCTTAATCACCATTGCTGCCCTGCAACAGCTGCTTAACAAAGCCACCGATGAGGGCCTTCTTCACCGTTTGAGAGGCCATACCAACTCTATCCGCACTTCTCTCTACATCGACGACGCTGCAATTTTCGTCGCTCCAATCAAAGAGGACGTTGACCAATTGGCAACCATCTTGACCGCGTTCGGGGAAGTGACTCGCCTGACCATCAACCCGTTGAAGAGCATGGTTGCCCGAATTCGCTGACGCGACCTTGATCTCGACACTATCCTCCAAAGCTTTCGGGATAAGAGAGTCGACACCCCTATGCGATACATGGGGCTTCCATTATCCACCCATTGTCTCAAGAAGGCAGACCACCAATTCCTTGTGGATAAAGTTGCTGCTAAGCTTCCGTCGTGGCAAGAAAAAAATGTTAACACAGTTGGTAGTGTCACCCTCGTCAAATCAGTTTTGACGTCCCTAGTTATTTACAACATTACAACACTAAATTTACCCCTGCACTAAGAAAAGATTACCAAGATTCAGCGAGCCTTCCTATGGGCAGGTACTGAGCATGTTCCGGGAGGGAAATGTAAAGTGAACTGGAAGACTGTCTATCGACCTACCAATCTTGTGGTCTCGGCATTTTGGACCTCGACAAGTTTGCCAGAGCCCTCAGACTTCGGTGGTTGTGGTTGTCCTGGGTGGAGATGCAGAGGGCTTGGGTTGGATTGGAGACCCCTTGCGACGAAAAGGATAGGGAGCTTTTCTGTGCGGCAACTACCATCACCATTGGCACTCTTCATGGATCGATGGTCAAAATCCTAAAAACATCGCTCTGTGCATTTTCGTGCTTTGCAAACACACATCTTCATGCACAGCCAAGGTGTTTCCTAAAAACGAGTTGGTTCGTCACATCAACACGAAGGGTGGTCTTTCGGTGAACCTCATCCATCAATTCTATTCCCTTTGGTGCAGGTCTTAGTAGGTTGTTCTGACACCAGGAGCACGTGATGAAATCCGTTGGAAGTTCACGATGGACGGCTGCTACTCTGCTGCCATGGCTTACAGGATGCAATTCGCCGGATTGATCAAGTCTGCAATGCCTACAATGGTCTAGAAAATCTGGGCCCCGCCTAAGATTAAATTCTTCTCTTGGTTGATCCTTCAAGATAGAGTTTGGACCACGGGTCGACTTATTCGTACGGGTTTGCCTAATTGTGGTATCTGCCAGCTCCGCAAGAGAAGTTTGGAATCCGGAGCACACCTGATATTCCAATGTTGTTTCACGATTAGAGTGTGGAACTCGATTTACATTTGGCTAGGCTGGAATTTGCCGATGCCGACATGGAATAACATCCACACAGTCAAGCAATAGTGTAGGGAGGGTCAGGGGTAACTCAGGCATTCAAGGAAGGCACTGCTCTCCTTACAAATTGCTTATCTGCTGGGAGATCTAGAATGAAAGAAATGCTTGGGGTATTCCACAATAAGGCATCTTTTCCCACCCGCATCGTGGCGGAGATAAGAGAAGAGGCAAAAACTTGTGTCGTAGCAGGGGTTAGATTCCTAAGCAACATTTTACCGGAAGTTTAATCATCCACTCTCGAATTATACGGTCCTGTGACCGCCATTAAAAACCTTGTTATCTTTTTTACTTATTAAATGAGATGAAGCAAAGCTTTTGCCTCCATTTTAAAAAAAAGTTAACTTTGCTCAACCCAACTTTGTCATGGAGAAGGACAACCATATAGCTAGGATAGTCATGCAACTCCAATGCTCAACCAATCGGTACAACAAGAACCAGAGGATACAAACTGGCCGCCACGTACTTTATGTGAGAGTTTATCACAGTTTCAAGCATGTAAAACACTGTGAACCTCATTTAGTTTTTTTTACACCTTGAAACACAGTTTCAACAAAAATATGGTGCAAAATGAAACTATAGACATAGTTCACATTGTCGCCATAATTTAATTGTTGTTTCCACTCTCTTAAAACTCTTATATGCATATTTTATTAATTGATTAACTTGTTTTTTTAATTATATATGAAATTTGGTACTCCCTCTGTCATGGTTTAGAAGGTACAGTTAAACTTGCGTGCATTTCCAAAGTAGACAAGGTTTAAGGTGCGAAAACAATTACTCCTATTAATTAGTACTAGTACTACTCATGCATGAGTCCTCCTAATTTGCTGCTCACGCATTAGTACTAGTATTTTCTCAGTTGATTAGGCGCATTAACATCTACATCTGCTACATCTCACAACCAATCGATGACTACCTTGGTCCTAGAGATTTTTGAAGCGTGCCTTCTAAACCGTGACGGATGGAGTATAGCAAATTATAAACAAGCTTAACACATCAATTCAGCAATAACAGGTTGGGCCTTAATTTATACACGTGTCAAAGTTATCTCCATGACATCGAGTACTCGGATGTATTTGCCATATACTTCCTCTATTTCTAAATATAAGTCTTTTTTAGAGATTTCACTATAAAACTACATATGAAATTAAATAAGTGAATATACACACTAAAGTATGTTTATATACATCTATATATAGTCATCTAGTGGAACTTTTAAAAAGACTTATATTTAGGAACATAGGGAGTACATTGCTGGTTGCAAATGCTTTGGGCATCCATGTGATGAACGTAAAATAGCTTGCCATTTAGGAAATGATATTATTTTGAAACGGAGCATATATACCCGTTTTGTATCTGAACGATGCATGCAATCATTTTATTAATTATTCATAATTTTTTTATAAAGTAATACATCAGTAAGGCTGAAACCATCATCCTGACAACACTTGCCGCTAGTCACATCCTCTTGATGAAGAGGTGCCAAATTTCCAAGACGAGTACCAACTAGACATCACACCTCAAGGGCCCAACGGATGCCCCAACCAGGCCACAATATCAGGACTGGGTCACACACCGATCCGGTGCACTCTCACGGGCCGCCGTCGCCTTGGCGAGAGGATGGGGAGCGGCTCCGTCGTGGTGATGATCGGCACTGGCGAGGGAGCGGTCCCGGACGTGATAGGCAGCGGCGGCGGGGCGGCGGCGGTGGTGGTTTGCGGCGGCGGGGCGGTGGTGGTGGTTAGCGGCGGTGGTGGAGGGAGCGACATGATCACCCTGGAATCTCTGGATACCAAATTGGTAGGACTAGGGTTCCTACCGGGCCTCTGGCGTAGGTTGTATGGGCAAGGAGGAGGGGAGCGAGGGCTGGAGCGGGCGCGCCGGCGAGAGGGCGCCGTCGCGGCTAGGGCTGGGCGCGGCGGAGGCTAGGGTTCCGGCTCCTTGGGGAGCCGGGCAACAGAAGATAATATCTTTATTGCTTGATCTCAATTGATGTCTTACAACTAGTATTTATAACTCGAGCCTAAGATAACTTTCCTAAAATAATTTGCCTAAGATAACTTGCGGGCCAAGCCCCTAATATTAACGCCCGGTGGGCCTCTGCCGGCTATAGGCCAAGCCGGTCATAACAATAACAATCTAAATTAAAAAAAAAATCAAGACATGTGTTTCATGTAGTTTACAATCTTGAGGGCATCCACAACACTCTTAACACCCACAACAATCTTCTAAATCTTGCAAGATCCGCCAAGCTCAAGGCTTGCTTGAATCACTCAACTATCCGAAAATCTTGGACAGCCTCTAGTGTAGCATCTTGGGACATTTCACCCTAGAGACCCAGGCAATGTGTCTTGTCTTGTGTCATGTAAATGGGTGTTGGCCCCTCCTACTGTGTTTCAAGTCATTTGTTAAGTGGAGTGAAGCGTTGAACATCTGTGATTATGACGAAGAATCTACCGTAGGCTGACTTCAGGGCTTCTAAACTAGTCATGCTTGGGTTTATTTACTCTGATAGCTCATGTTCATCTATGACCAGCCTATCAAGAGAAACAATATTTTGGTATGCTCCAATATCTTAATACTCAAATTTAATATGTGAAGGAATATGTTTATCCACTTCATAATTAAATCTCAACAAAAATGGCATTGTGACAAGTGGTGGATGGGTTAAATGGGGAGAAGAGCATGTAGTATTTATACTTCTATGATACCTATTAGAGCCATATGTGTGGGACAGTCATATTATTGGTGACCCAATTTTGTCACGCAAAAGCACAACCATATAAGGATAGTCATGTAACTTCTATGCTCAACCAATTGGCACAAGCAAACACTACATGTTAAATATAAAATCGATATTACATACAATCTTCATGTAAAGTAAATGAGAGTATTCTAGTCTCAACCATGTAAGACGCTTTGAATCAGACTAGCACAGTGGCCAACACATATGCATGGACAACATCTTAATTGTCTGTTATTTATTTTTCTCTGTAGCTCATACATTCTATTTGATTTTAAGATATACATCGTTTGATGTTACACTTGAGCTATAACCTTAGTTGATTGAAAATAATACTATATGAATCCTCTAATATAATTATATGGGCTAGCCTGTTACTTAAGTTAACTGTCTCCAAGTGAATGGTCTATATATGTGATTTCAATTTTTTTTCACAAAATAAATGGTGAAATATTTGGTTGGGGTGGTGATATGACATTTTTATGTTGATGCCCTCCCTTTGCACGTTGCTCCAATCTAGAGTTATCTCCAAACCCTTGTTTCGTTTCAACCTTCTGTGGAGCTGTTTTTTTTTGAGAGAATTCTGTGGAGCTGTTGAGCTTTCCTTCACCTTGCTATTTTGGAAGACAGCCAACTCTACCTTCTGTGGCTTTAATTAACACCAGTGTTTGCATCATTACTGATGTGGACTTTTTGGGCTTTGTTTGTCGCACTGCACAGCTAGTATTAAAATGTGGCACTATGCTTTAGTACAAAAATAGATGGGCAGATCTTTTGTAGATCTGTTATCTACTAATCCTGTTTTCACCATTTGTATCATGCTAATCATTATTAGGAGTTGAGTGAATAGGTGTTGCTAGTCACTAGATGCACTCGACAAGTTGAAAGATGTGCACTGAAATTCGTCGACTGGTTCAGTTTTACTCTTGAATTGTTCAAACTTTTCGCCTCAATTTATGGATGTAAAATTAGAGCTAGCTGATGCATAAAACCTGCTGCTGATGACTGCACTAGCTGAGTATTGTTTTGACCAGAAATGTTAATTTTCCTTTGTACTACTTTAATATCTGTTCACTAATGCTTACGGCAGCGATGTAATGAACGGTATCTTCGCCGCAGGGAAAATGAAAGGCATCGCATTCATCAAGGACCCCGATGGCTACTGGATTGAAATATTTGACCTCAAGAGAATCGGGGAGGTGACTGGTACAGCGTCGTGATTAAGTGGAAAACTCAAATACCCGTAAAACGGCGCCGCGCTTTCAGAATTGATATGGACCTTGGTTATATGAACTATGCTTATGTTTTTGTACCTCTGGTTATGACGTCATGAGCAAAGATATCATGTGACCGATGTTTGGGCATAGATGGATCTTCCGCTGTAACCATTCAGTAATGTAAGGTGCAGGTTGGGCATTTTGGCATAAATAAATTGCAACGGGGGCAGACTATTAGTTTCAGTCGCCTCCACCAGCCCCCGTTTGTGAGCAAATCCGGATCAAAGTCGGATGCTTGCGTTTTTTGAGTCTGAAGTCTGAACCGACTCGGCGGGAAAAAACCGACTCGGAACAGAGTTCAGAGCCCGGCTCTTCTGTCTTTACATACACGGTCGAGCCGCCTCATCGGGAAACACGGTCGAGCTGTAGATCACGATCGAGATGGCGCGGCGGCAGCTCGTCTCCGGCGTGGGCGTGTACGTCCCGCCTCCCTGGGCGGCGGCAGCAGCGCCGGTGACGGCGGAGACAGGTCGAGCCCGGCCTACCAGCGGCCTGGCGGAGACAGGTCGAGCCCGGCCTACCAGCGGCGGACCTGGGACGCGCTGAGGCGCAGGATAACCGGCCTCGTCAACAGGGCCACCGCCGCCAACATCCGCCACGTCCTGCCGGAGCTCCTCGCCGAGAACCTCGTCCGCGGCGCGGCCTGCTCTGCAGCGCGCTGCTCAGGTCCCAGGCCGCCTGCCCGGCCTTCACCGACGTGTTCGCCGCCATAGCGGCCGTCGTCAACTCCAAGATCCTCGCCGTCGGCCGGCTGCTCCTCGTCCGGCTTGTGATCCGTCTCCGGCGCGCCCACGTCGCCGGCGACAAGCCCCAGCTGGCCGCCGCGGCGAGCTTCGTCTCCCACCTCGTGAACCAGGGCGTGGCGCACGAGCTGCTGGCGCTGGAGCTTTTCGAGATGCTCCTCGCTGAGCCGACGGACGACGGCGTGGAGGTGGCTGTCGGGGTCGTCACGGAATGCGGCGCTGCACTTAGCATGTCGTGCCCCAGGCAGCTCCATGCCGTGTTCGACGCTCTCCGGAGCATCCTCGTCGCCGACGCCGACGTGGACCGGCGCACCGGGTTCTTGATCGAGGGCCTCTTTGCTGTCCGGAGAACTCAGTTCCGGGAGCACCCTCCCGTCCGCCCGGAGCTTGACCTCGTCGAGCAGGAGGACCAGTTACGCATCAGGTCGAGATCCCCCTCGATGACAGCCATGGCGATCAGCTCGACCCCGAGACCCATCTCGACGTGTTCAAGCCTAGCACCACCTTCCTGCACGACGAGGCATCCTACGAGCACCTCAGACGAAGCATGCTTGGCGTGGACCCCGACGGCGACGGCGAAGACGACGAAGACAAGGATGACGAGTCCGACGATGACGGGGAAGACATGGAGGTGATCAAGGACGAGACGGACGCCAACCTGATGAACCTCCGGTGGATGATATACCAGACGATCATGTCGAGCGCCGGCGCCGAGGAGGCCGGGCACAAGCTCCTGTCCGTGGTGCGGCCGGGCCAGGAGGTGGAGCTCTGCGGCATGCTCGTGGAGTGCTGCAAGCAGGAGAGGGCGTCCAACGCAAGGTTCTACGGCCAGCTCGGGCAGCGGCTGTGCGGCGTCGGCCGGGCGTACCGGGCGGGCTTCGATGCGTGCTTCGCGCGGTGCTACGCGGCGGCGCACCGCATGGGCACCGACGAGCTGCGGGCCGCCGCGGGGCTCTTCGCGCACCTGCTGGCGGCGGACGCCGTCCCGTGGCGCGGCGTGCTGGGCGGGGTCAGGATCACGGAGGAGGACCCCACGTCGTCGTCGCGTATCTTTATGAAGGTAATGTTCCAGGAGATGGTGGAGCAACTCGGGGTCCGGGTGCTCGGCCGAAGGATGAACGACGACGATAACCCAGTGGTCCGTGACGCCCTGTTCCCTAGGGACAAGGCCGAGAACACACGGTTCGCCATCAATTTTTTCATGGCGATTGAGCTTGGAGGTGTCACTGAACCTGCGAGGAAGATCTTATCATTGTAATTGTAAGTGTTGTTGTATGAATATATATATTTGATCAACCTTTTACAAGGTTGACAGTCAGAAACATGTGGTGTGTGATCAACTTCGAGTATATAGCAAAAAAATATCATATTACAAAGGTTGATCACAAGAAACTATCACTTTTTTTTATTAGTCAGAAAATACCATAAAAGTGATGTGCTGTTTAAAGAGGCCAGCACTCTGCGCCGGCCCAACTGTTGGGCCGGTCGACTTGCAGCCGTCAGATCTGTCCCTTCCGAACCGTCGAATCCCGTCGTCCCCAACCTCCAGCACGCGCACGGGAAAAGGGAGAGGTCCGCCTCGTCCCCAACCTCCTCACCGCTGGTCGCCCTCACCGTCGGTCGCTGCCCGTCGAAGCACCATGGATGTAGCTCCGCGACTCAGCTCGTCAAGACCGCTCGCCGCCCCGGCTGCCCCGCGCTCCGGGACTCAGCTCGCCCCGCGCTCCGGGACTCAGCTCGCCCTGACCGTTCGCTGCCCCCGCCGCTCGCCGGCGCACTCGCCGCTGCTCATACCCGTCGGTCTTCACCTCGTCGGTCGCATCTCACCCCCCGTGTTACAAACGCTGGAAAAAAAGTTTCAGTCGTGTATAGAAAAAGGTTCAACCGTTAACAAAAAAAAGCTTCAATAAAAAAACTTCAACGAGGGAAAGTTGCAAACGTTGACAGAAAAAGCTTCAACCGTATATGAAAAAAGTTTCAAATGCCGCTCCGGCTGCATTATCTCGCGTGATCACTCATCAAAAAGTTTCAACCGTGTATAGAAAAGCTTCAACCGTTAAGAAAAAAAGCTTCAACCATATACTTCAACGAGGGAAAAGTTGCAAACGTTGACAGAAAAAGCTTCAACCGCATATAAAAAAAGTTTCAACCGTCGTCCTGGCTGCAGCATCTCGCGTGGTTACCTTCGGTCACCGCCGTCAGGCACAGCGGCTGCCGGTGGAGAAGCCGCAGCGCTCGCCGACAACGACTGAGTGTTGGGGAACGTCGCATGGGAAACAAAAATTTTCCTACGCGCACGAAGACCTATCATTGTGATGTCCATCTACGAGAGGGGATGAATGATCTACGTACCCTTGTAGACCGTACAACAGAAGCGTTAGTGAACGCGGTTGATGTAGTGGAACGTCCTCACGTCCCTCGATCCGCCCCGCGAACTATCCCGCGATCAGTCCCACGATCTAGTACCGAACGGACGGCACCTCCGCGTTCAGCACACGTACAGCTCGACGATGATCTCGGCCTTCTTGATCCAGCAAGAGAGACGGAGAGGTAGAAGAGTTCTCCGGCAGCGTGACGGCGCTCCGGAGGTTGGTGATGATCTCGTCTCAGCAGGGCTCCGCCCGAGCTCCGCAGAAACGCGATCTAGAGGTAATACCGTGGAGGTATGTGGTCGGGCTGCCGTGGCAAAAGTTGTCTCAAATCAGCCCTAATACCTCAGTATATATAGGAGGGAGGGGGAGCGAAGAGGCAGCCTCAAACCCTCAAGGTTTGGCCGAAATTGGAGGTGGAGGAGTCCTACTCCAATCCTACTTGGAGTAGGATTCCACCTTCCCACTTGGAAACTCTTTCCACCTTGTGTTTTTTCCTTCTCAAACCTTATGGGCCTTAGTGGGAACTTATCCCAGCCCACTAGGGGCTGGTTTATCTCTTCCCATAGCCCATGAGACCCCTTGGGGCGTGACACCCCTCCCGATGGTCCCCGGCACCCCTCCCGGCACTCCCGGTACACTACCAATGAGCCCGAAACTTTTCCGGTGACCAAAACAGGACTTCCTATATATCAATCTTTACCTCCGGACCATTCCGGAGCTCCTTGTGACGTCCTGGATCTCATCCGGGACTCCGAACAACATTCGGTAACCAACCATATAACTCAAATACGCATAAAACAACGTCGAACCTTAAGTGTGCAGACCCTGCGGGTTCGAGAACTATGTAGACATGACCCGAGTGACTCCTCGGTTAATATCCAATAGCGGGACCTGGATGCCCATATTGGATCCTACATATTCTCCGAAGATCTTATCGGTTGAACCTCAGTGTCAAGGATTCATATAATCCTGTATGTCATTCCCTTTGTCCTTCGGTATGTTACTTGCCCGAGATTCGATCGTCAGTATCCGCATACCTATTTCAATCTCATTTACCGGCAAGTCTCTTTACTCATTCCGTAATACAAGATCCCGCAACTTACACTAAGTCACATTGCTTGCAAGGCTTGTGTGTGATGTTGTATTACCGAGTGGGCCCCGAGATACCTCTCCGTCACACGGAGTGACAAATCCCAGTCTCGATCCATACTAACTCAACTAACACCTTCGGAGATACCTGTAGAGCATCTTTATAGTCACCCAGTTACGTTGCGACGTTTGATACACACAAAGCATTCCTCCGGCGTCAGTGAGTTATATGATCTCATGGTCATAGGAACAAATACTTGACACGCAGAAAACAGTAGCAACAAAATGACACGATCAACATGCTACGTCTATTAGTTTGGGTCTAGTCCATCACATGATTCTCCTAATGATGTGATCCCGTTATCAAGTAACAACACTTGCCTATGGCCAGGAAACCTTGGCCATCTTTGATCAATGAGCTAGTCAACTAGGGGCTTACTAGGGACAGTGTTTTGTCTATGTACCCACACAAGTATTGTGTTTCCAATCAATACAATTATAGCATGGATAATAAACAATTATCATGAACAAAGAAATATAATAATAACTAATTTATTATTGCCTCTAGGGCATATTTCCAACAGTCTCCCACTTGCACTAGAGTCAATAATCTAGTTCACATCACCATGTGATTCCAACGAATCCAACACCCTTATAGTTATGGGGTCTGATCACGTCTTGCTCATGAGAGAGGTTTTAGTCAACGGTTCTGAAATTTTCAGATCCGTGTGTTCTTTACAAATCTTTATGTCATCTTATAGATGCTGCTACTATGTGCTATTCGGAAATACTCCAAATATCTACTCTACTATACGAATCCGTTTCACTACTCATAGTTATTCGGATTAGTGTCAAAGCTTACATCGACGTAACCCTTTACGACGAACTCTTTAACCACCTCCATAATCGAGAAAAATTCCTTAGTCTATTTAGTTACTAAGGATAACTTTGACCGCTGATCAGTGATTCAATCCTGGATCACTCTTTGTACCTCTTAACAGACTTGCTGCAAGGCACACATCAGGTGCGGTACTCAGCATGGCATACTTTAGAGTCTACGGCTTAGGCATAGAAGACGACCTTCGTCTATTCTCTTTATTCTGCCGTGGTCGGGTTTTGAGTCTTACTCAAATCCACACCTTACAACACAACCAAGAACTCCTTCTTTGCTGATCTATTTTGAACTCCTTCAAAAACTTGTCAAGGCATGCATCTTGTTGAAACTTCCATTAAGCGCTTTCGATCTATCTTCATAGATCTTTGATGCTCAACGTTCAAGTAGCGCAATCCAGGTACTCCTTTGAAAAACTCCTTTCAAACAACCTTTTATGCTTCACAGAAATTCTACATTACTTCTGATCCATAATATGTCAACCACATATACTTATCAGAAATTCTATAGTACTCCCACTCACTTCTTTGGAAATACAAGTTTCTCATAAACCTTGTACAAACCAAAAATCTTTGATCATCTCATCAAAGTGTATATTCCAATTCCGAGATGCTTGCACCAGTCCATTGAAGGATCGCTGGAGCTTGCATACTTGTTAGTATCTTTAGGATCGACAAAACCTCCTGCTTGTATCACATACAATGTTTGCTCAAGGAAACCATCGAGGAAACATTGTTTTGACATCCTATGTGCAATATTTCATAAATAATGCAGCAACTACTAACATAATTCTAACAGACTTTTAGCGTCGCTACGAGTGAGGAAGTCTCATCATAGTCAACTGCTTGATCTTGTCGGAAACATCTTTGCGCCAAGTCGAGCTTTTCTTAATAGTGACTTATCACCATCGTCGTCTGTCTTCCTTTTAAAGATCCATCTTTACTCAATAGTCCTATGACCATCAAGTAGTTCTTCCAAAGTCTACACTTTGTTTGCATACATGGATCCTCTCTCGGATTTCATGGCCTCCAGCCATTTGTCGGAATCCGGGCCCACCATTGCATTCTCCATAACTCGTAGGTTCACTGTTGCTCAACAACATGACCTCCAAGACAGGGTTACCGTACCACTCTGCAGTAGTACGCGACCTTGTCAACCTACGAGGTTTATAGTAACTTGATCCGATGCTCGATGATCACCATCATCAGCTTTCACTTCAATTGGTGTAGGCACCACAGGAACAACTTCCTGCGCCCTGCTACACACTGGTCGAAGTGATGGTTCAATAACCTCATCAAGTTCTACCACCCTCCCACTCAATTCTTTCGAGAGAAACCTTTCCTCGAGAAAGGATCCATTTCTAGAAACAAACACTTTGCTTTCGGATCTGAGATAGGAGATGTACCCAACTGTTTTGGATATCCTATGAAGATGCATTTATCCGCTTTGGGTTCGAGCTTATCAGACTGAAACTTTTTCACATAAGTGTCGAAACCCCAAATTTTCAAGAAACGACAGTTTAGATTTCTCTAAACCTCAGTCTATATTGTGTCATCTCAACGGAAATACGTGGTGCCCTATTTAAAGTGAATGCGGTTGCCTCTAATGCTTAACCCATAAACGATAGTGGTATTTTAATAAGAGACATCATAGTATGTACCATACCAAATAGTGCGTGGCTATGACGTTCAGACACATCATCACACTATGATGTTCCAGGTGGCATGAACTGCGAAACAATTTCCACATTGTCTTAACTGCGTACCAAAACTCGTAACTCAGATATTCATTTCTATGATCATATCGTAGTCAGTTTAACCTCTTGTTACGACGAACTTCACTCCGAAACAGAATTGAACTTTTCAATATTTCAGACTTGTGATTCATTAAGCAAATACTCTAGTATCTACTCAAATCGTCATTGAAGTAAGAACATAATGATATCCACTGCGTGCCTCAACACCCATTGGACTGCATACATCAAAATGTATCACTTCCAACAAGTTACTATCTTATTTTATCTCAATGAAAACAAGGCCTTGCTCATGTGGTATGATTTGCATGTCACTAGTGATTCAAAATCAAGTGAGTATAAAGATCCATCAGCATGGAGCCTCTTCATGCAATTTATACCAACATGACTCAAGCGGCAGTGCCACAAGTAAGTGGTACTATCATCATTACCTCGTGTCTTTTGGCACCAATATCATGAACATGTGTAACACTACGATCGAGATTCAATAAACCATTGAAGGTGATTATTCAAGCAAATAGAGTAACCATTATTCTCTTTAAATGAATAATCGTATTGCAATAATCACGATCCAATCATGTTCATGCTTAACGCAAGCACCAAATAACAATTATTTAGGTTTAACACCAATCCCGATGGAAGAGGGAGCGTGCGATGTTTGATCATATCAACCTTGGAAACACTTCCAACACGTATCGTCACCTCGCCTTTAGCTAGTCTCCGTTTACGCCGTAGCTATCATTCCGTGTTACTAATCACTTAGCAACCGAACCGGTATCCAATACCCTCATGCTACTAGGAGTACTAGTAAAGTACACATCAACATCATGTATATCAAATATACTTCTTTCGACTTTTGCCAGCCTTCTTATCTACCAAGTATCTAGAGTTGCTCCGCCTCAGTGACTTTTATCCTCATTACAGAAGCACTTAGTCTTGGGTTTGGGTTTAATCTTGGGTCTCTTCATTAGTGCAGCAACTGTTTTGCCGTTTCACGAAGTATCCCTTCTAGCCCTTGCCTTTCTTGAAACTTAGTGGTTTTACTAACCATCAACTATTGACGCTCCTTCTTGATTTCTACTTTCGCAGTGTCAAACATCACGAATCACTCAAAGATCATTGTATCTATCCTTGATATGTTATAGTTCATCACGAAGCTCTCACAGCTTGGTGGCAGTGTCTTTGGAGAACCATCACTATCTCATCTGGAAGATTAACTCCCACTTGATTCAAGTGATTGTCGTACTCAGACAATCTGAGTACACGCTCAATGATTGAGATTTTCTCCTTTACTTTGTGGACAAAGAATCTTGTCGGAGGTCTCGTACCTCTCAACAAGGGCACGAGTATGAAATCACAATTTCATCTCTTTAGAACATCACTTATGTTCCGTGACGTTTCAAAACATCTTCGGTGCCTTGCTTCTAAGCCATTAAGTATTTTGCACTGAACTATCGTGTAGTCATCAGAAACGTGTATGTCGGATGTTCACAACATCCACAGATGACGCTCGAGGTGCAGCACACCGAGTGGTGCATTAAGGACATAAGCCTTCTGCGCAGCAACGAGGACAATCCTCGGTTTTACAGACTTAGTCTGCAAAGTTTGCTACTATCAACTTTCAACTAAATTTTCTCTAGGAACAGATATAAAAATAGTAGAGCTATAGCGCAAGCTACATCATAATTCGCAAAGACCATTAGACTATGTTCATGACAATTAGTTCAATTAATCATATTACTTAAGAACTCCCACTCAAAAAGTACATCTCTCTAGTCATTTCAGTGGTACATGATCCAAATCCACTATCTCAAGTCCGATCACCACGTGAGTCGAGAATAGTTTTAGTGGTAAGCATCTCTATGCTAATCATATCAACTATACGATTCATGCTCGACCTTTCGGTCTCATGTGTTCCGAGGCCATGTCTGCACATGCTAGGCTCGTCAAGCTTAACCCGAGTGTTCTGCGTGTGCAACTGTTTTGCACCCGTTGTATGTGAACGTTGAGTCTATCACACCCGATCATCACGTGGTGTCTCGAAACGAAGAACTGTCGCAACGGTGCACAGTCGGGGAGAACACAATTTCGTCTTGAAATTTTAGTGAGAGATCACCTCATAATGCTACCGTCGTTCTAAGCAAAATAAGGTGCATAAAAGGATTAACATCACATGCAATTCATAAGTGACATGATATGGCCATCATCACGTGCTTCTTGATCTCCATCACCAAAGCACCAACACGATCTTCTTGTCAACGGCGTCACACCATGATCTCCATCATCATGATCTCCATCAACGTGTCGCCATCGGGGTTGTCGTGCTACTCATGCTATTACTACTAAAGCTACGTCCTAGCAATATAGTAAACGCATCTGCAAGCACAAACGTTAGTTTAAAGACAACCCTATGGCTCCTGCCGGTTGCCGTACCATCGACGTGCAAGTCGATATTAACTATTAAAACATGATCATCTCATACATCCAATATATCACATCACATCGTTGGTCATATCACATCACAAGCATACCCTGCAAAAACAAGTTAGACGTCCTCTAATTTTGTTGTTGCATGTTTTACGTGGTGACCATGGGTATCTAGTAGGATCGCATCTTACTTACGCAAACACCACAACGGAGATATATGAGTTGCTATTTAACCTCATCCAAGGACCTCCTCGGTCAAATCCGATTCAACTAAAGTTGGAGAAACTGACACTTGCCAGTCATCTTTGAGCAACGGGGTTACTCGTAGCGATGAAACCAGTCTCTCATAAGCGTACGAGTAATGTCGGTCCAAGCCGCTTCAATCCAACAATATCGCGGAATCAAGAAAAGACTAAGGAGGGCAGCAAAACGCACATCACCGCCCATAAAAACTTTTGTGTTCTACTCGAGAAGACATCTACGCATGAACCTAGCTCATGATGCCACTATTGGGGAACGTCGCATGGGAAACAAAAATTTTCCTACGCGCACGAAGACCTATCATGGTGATGTCCATCTACGACAGGGGATGAGTGATCTACGTACCCTTGTAGACCGTACAGCAGAAGCATTAGTGAACACGGTTGATGTAGTGGAACGTCCTCACGTCCCTCGATCCGCCCCGCGAACTATCCCGCGATCAGTCCCACGATCTAGTGCCGAACGGACGACACCTCCGCGTTCAGCACACGTACAGCTCGACGATGATCTCGGCCTTCTTGATCCAGCAAGAGAGACGGAGAGGTAGAAGAGTTCTCCGACAGCGTGACGGCGCTCCGGAGGTTGGTGATGATCTCGTCTCAGCAGGGCTCCGCCCGAGCTCCGCAGAAACACGATCTAGAGGTAATACCGTGGAGGTATGTGGTCGGGCTGCCGTGGCAAAAGTTGTCTCAAATCAGCCCTAATACCTCAGTATATATAGGAGGGAGGGGGAGGGAAGAGGCAGCCTCGAACCCTCAAGGTTTGGCCGAAATTGGAGGTGGAGGAGTCCTACTCCAATCCTACTTGGAGTAGGATTCCACCTTCCCACTTGGAAACTCTTTCCACCTTGTGTTTTTTCCTTCTCAAACCTTATGGGCCTTAGTGGGAACTTATCCCAGCCCACTAGGGGCTGGTTTATCTCTTCCCATAGCCCATGAGACCCCTTGGGGCGTGACACCCCTCCCGATGGTCCCCGGCACCCCTCCCGGCACTCCCGGTACACTACCGATGAGCCCGAAACTTTTCCGGTGACCAAAACAGGACTTCCTATATATCAATCTTTACCTCCGGACCATTCCGGAGCTCCTCGTGACGTCCTGGATCTCATCCGGGACTCCGAACAACATTCGGTAACCAACCATATAACTCAAATACGCATAAAACAACGTCGAACCTTAAGTGTGCAGACCCTGCGGGTTCGAGAACTATGTAGACATGACCCGAGTGACTCCTCGGTCAATATCCAATAGCGGGACCTGGATGCCCATATTGGATCCTACATATTCTCCGAAGATCTTATCGGTTGAACCTCAATGTCAAGGATTCATATAATCCTGTATGTCATTCCCTTTGTCCTTCGGTATGTTACTTGCCCGAGATTCGATCGTCAGTATCCGCATACCTATTTCAATCTCGTTTACCGGCAAGTCTCTTTACTTGTTCCGTAATACAAGATCCCGCAACTTACACTAAGTCACATTGCTTGCAAGGCTTGTGTGTGATGTTGTATTACCGAGTGGGCCCCGAGATACCTCTCCGTCACACGGAGTGACAAATCCCAGTCTCGATCCATACTAACTCAACTAACACCTTCGGAGATACCTGTAGAGCATCTTTATAGTCACCCAGTTACGTTGCGACGTTTGATACACACAAAGCATTCCTCCGGCGTCAGTGAGTTATATGATCTCATGGTCATAGGAACAAATACTTGACACGCAGAAAACAGTAGCAACAAAATGACACGATCAACATGCTACGTCTATTAGTTTGGGTCTAGTCCATCACATGATTCTCCTAATGATGTGATCCCGTTATCAAGTAACAACACTTGCCTATGGCCAGGAAACCTTGGCCATCTTTGATCAATGAGCTAGTCAACTAGAGGCTTACTAGGGACAGTGTTTTGTCTATGTACCCACACAAGTATTGTGTTTCCAATCAATACAATTATAGCATGGATAATAAACAATTATCATGAACAAAGAAATATAATAATAACTAATTTATTATTGCCTCTAGGGCATATTTCCAACACTGAGGTTGCAGGAGGAAAGGGGGAGAGGAGGGAAGAAGAAGAAGGAGGAGGAGGAGGAAGGAGAGGGAGGAAGGGGGAGATAAAGGGAGGAAGACGTGGTGGGCATCCGAGATCTGGAGATCGAACGCCAGCCACGCGACCGGCCGAACGTTTCGGCCGACGCGCTGGCGGAAAACGTTTCCGGTTTAAAAAACACTAGTTACTAAAGCATTAATTTTTAGCCGTGATTATCACAAAGATGGCCCACTTGTTAGGTCTGATGTGGCATAAAAGTCAACACCGTTAACTCTGACTGTTACATTGACCGTTACGACAGTTGAGGCCCACACATGAATCCCTTACAAAAAAACCAATCAGGTCCTTGTGAGTTTTTATTAATAAGTAATCGGGTCTCTACCACCTGCACCGGCCATGGCAGTGTGGCTGCATGCACCACCTGCGCCGGGCCGTGGCTGCACTGGCAGCGGTGGCGCCGACCTGCGCCAGCAAATCGGAGTACACTATTTCACTACAGAAGAAGTATTATACGTATATGCTAGCAAACTATAAGTAAGTTTAACACAACAATTCAGCAAACACAAGTTGGGCCTTAATTTATACACGCGTCAGTGTTATTTCCATACCATCGAACACTCGGATCTAGGAGTATTTTCCATAAACATTGCTGGTTGCAAATGCTTTGGGCATCGATTTAATGAATGCTACAATAGCTTGCCCCTTTAAAACTGATGTGAACTCAGTTGTGCAACCGTGTTCTTGTCTACTAATTACAGTACCATGAAAAAAATGAAACTCCATGGGCACTAGCACCCATGGTTTATTGATATAGAAGAAGCATCCCTAATGAGAAACCAGAAATTCGTCCCCGACGTGGATCGAACCCTGGTTGCTGAAGACGCCACTGCGCTCCCTTGCCACTAGGCTACAACCTAGTTCTCACTAATTACAGTACCATGGTTGATAGAACGGTAGCGACGGAGCATCTCTCTAACACGAGGATGGCCTAAATAAGGATATCGATTTTTCTTTTGCGAGGGACGGACCACGACTCCGACACCGAGTCGGTTACGCACAAGCCGCAGAGCCACGGCCGTCTATATACCATGATGTGTATGTAACTCTCACGTCCATGCATCTGAATCTGAACATCTGATCTCATTTGAAGCACCTCCTATCCCCTCCTGGTGTGGTGTTGAGTAGCGAGGGCGCTTGCTCGAGGCCATCCCTCGCGCATGCGCTGGGCTCGATGATTAATGGCCCGGAGGACACGATGCCGTTTGCTGATCCAAGACTACTATAGTGGTCGACGCCTGGATGTTTCATGAGCCATGCTTATTCAACATGAATTCTGCGACAAGACCCTCGAGCTTCTGGGTGGAACGGCTGGTGACCCACACATGCCTCAATACATCGCACTGCATGTTGAGTCCATGAATGTGTTTGAGCGGAAGTGCGCTCCGTGGACGTGGAAAGCCACATTGCCTCCTTCCACCATGCGGTACATTAGCAGTCATGGGAAGACCTTCGCAATGGCCACTCATGCACATGAGTCGATGGAGACGCTGTAGCTTTTGCGCAAAGCTGCCATGAGGCTTGTAATATAAATATGCGTGGCGAACCTTAACCCTAACCCTTTCTTATTTTGGTATACTCCAATATCTCATCCTCTCTATATCTATAGCCTCTTCTTAGTACTCAGCATTAATGGGATTTTGAGTGGGCTAAACATAGAGAAAAACTTGGTATTTATACCGCGCTAGGATAACTCATGCCTATATGGAGTAGTCATACGACTTAGGTGAAGCTAACTAACTTTGTCATGCAATGCTCAAGCGATTTGAAGAAACGCACATTTGCGTGCATGAAAAAAAAAATCCAAAATGAAAGAAGCAACCTGATGATACTTTGTTAAAGATAGAAATTATAGGAGGCTCTTACTAGAGGAACAACACATCATGCGCTTCAATTGTAGCTCCCTTTCTCTGAGTGTTCAACAACGAACATGGAGGAGAGCAATAACGACTCAAGAGCACGGGTAAGTTGGAAAAAAAAAATCTCCCTTGACCGAGTGAAAGCTAAAAACCACCATATTTCGGGTATGTGTTGCGGAAAACAACCTAGTCACTAATTAGTTGCAAAAATCATCGCGTATTTGGTAATCTTTTTGCAAAAAGCACTGTTCTAGTGATTTAGCCTGTTTGATCACTTTCTGACAAGTAGGTTCACATTGTAAGGAGATGATTTGGTGAAAAATTGACATACTCCTCCCCGAATTTCATGAAGACACCCTTATTCAAAAAATGAAAAAGCAATCAACCCCCTCCCATCCCCGTCATCTCCCTCCTCCTCCCTGGTCACCGCGAGGCTCCGGCTAGACGGCCTCCCTCCTCCCTGGTCTTGCTAGCGGGGCAGGGCGGCCTCCAACCTCCATGGCCGTCGGCTCGCCCCTACCAGGTGTGGCTGCCCACGGCTGCTGCTGCTCGTTGTAGGTTTCTACAAGAGACACGAGAGGAGGGAGGAAGGCGACAGGGCTGCGGCTAGCCAAGCGGAAGCCCTCGCGGGCAACAGGCGGTCGAATCAGGTCCGTCCAGCGCTAGGGATGCGAGCTAGGGTTGAGGGGCATGCGGGCGACGTCGAAACAGAGTCGCGGCGGCGGTGCAAGAGATCGGAGAAGGGGAGGAGGGAGCCGGAGGGGAGAAGAGGTGCATAGAGGAGGGGCGCGATGCTTTGCTCGTCTAGCCGGGGTTGTGGGACACCTGCAAGGTGGGCTGCGCGTGAGACTCGAGGTGCTCAAGCACTCCGTCGACATGCTTTTGCTCGAGTCCAGCCTCCGCGGCGACGTGCCCGCCGGCGCCACGCGCAGGAGCAAGCTGGCTGTTGCGCCGCTGCTGCCCGCCGCCGTTGTTCGCTACTTGCGGTCGCGTCGCACCACTACTGCCCGACGCCCCTGCCGCGCCGCTGCGGCGTCGCCGCGTCGCTACTGCCCGCCACTCCTGCTTGCTGCCGCGGCCGCCCGGAGAAGCACGATGGCCAGGATAGGAGGAGAGGGGGTTCATTGCTTTCCTATTTAAAGACGAAGGGTGTGTTTGTAATTTTTTCACCAAATCATCTCCTTACAATCTAGCCCCACTTGTCAGAAAGTGATCAAACAGGCGAAGTTAGTCAATCAGTACTTTTTGCAAAAAGATTACCGAATACGGGATGATTATCAACAAATTAGTGACTAGGTGGTTTTGTCCAAAATGTGATGGTTTTTTGCAATTCACTCCCCTTGACCGGCCAACATGTCATTTAGGCGGCTATTGGTGAAAATATTTGGGAAAATGCCAATGAAAATTTTCCTGGTGGTCCATAACGTCCTTCCTCATATGGAATATGACAAGAACACACAGTCTATGACCACTTTTTCCCGCTGATTATGAAAGAATATTTTAATATGTTTGTAAGAATGAAGTCATTTTAATATGTTTGTAAGAATGAAGATCATTTTAGGCTGCCTTCCGATTTAATCCTGGCCCACATCTATTCCCTGCATCTTTCTTCCACTATTCCTAGTCTGCCATGTATTTTGCCTTTCCAACTTCGTAAAATTCAACAACTAAGATTCAGCACATTCACATTTGTACAGCCATAACTAGGGCTTGTACACAGAGAAACATATAGAAACACTTGGTATTTATACCACTACTAGGATAACTCATAGCTATATAGAATGGTCATACGTCTCAGGTGAACCTAACTAATTTTGCCATGCAAAAAGACGTTCATATATAGCTATGCACGTACTGGATATTTTATGACTATTTACAACTTGATCTCCTGTAGCAATTTCTCAGTTTCACTGAATATTTTCAAGGATATTGTAGTGATGATGCACTTGTTATAAGCTACTTGTTTTTGGATACTATGAAGAGCTACCTTGCCCGCAGCACAACCAAACGACTAGCTGCTGGCTCTTACCAGAACGGCATTGAACCAAACGTGTAGCTAAGGCAAAGATAGCCCATCCGAGCTAAGCTAGCTCAGTTATGGGCAAGCTGGCGGGGCAATGCAAACATACACACCCTAGGACTCTCATTTGCATCCTTAGTCTGTAGGTGGTCCTAGGTGTAGCTTCTTGCCGTCTCATTTAAAGAGCATATAAGGAGACTATATCACACTTGAGCATGGTTTTGCATTGTTGTAGATGGATAGCCGTCTTCAACTCCCTCGATCAGCCAAGCACACTATTTCACAACAGAAGCAGTATTTTGTTATTCTTCAATATCTTACTCATGTAATATGTGAAGGAATATATGTATCTATTTCTCAACAACAGTGGCATTGTGGCAAGTAGGCCTGTGACGAGTGAAATGTGGAGACGAACTTAGTATTTAAATTATACTACTAGCTAGGGTACCTATTAGAGCTAAATGTATGCGACGGTCTCTGCTGTTCAAGCTAGATATAAAAAAGCTTTCGATTCGATTCGATACGACTACATGCTGGACTTACTCCAACGCCGCAGCTTCCCCACCAGATTCAGAAACTAGGTTGCGGCTATGTGGGCCTCGTCCCCCTCGAGGGTGCTCCTCAATGGCGCGCGAGGTGACCAAATTAAGTTTGGCCGAGAGCTTCGGCAGGGTGAGTCCCTATCAACCTTACTTTTCTTAATCACCATTGCTGCCCTGCAACAGCTGCTTAACAAAGCCACCGATGAGGGCCTTCTTCACCGTTTGAGAGGCCATACCAACTCTATCCGCACTTCTCTCTACATCGACGACGCTGCAATTTTCGTCGCTCCAATCAAAGAGGACGTTGACCAATTGGCAACCATCTTGACCGCGTTCGGGGAAGTGACTCGCCTGACCATCAACCCGTTGAAGAGCATGGTTGCCCGAATTCGCTGACGCGACCTTGATCTCGACACTATCCTCCAAAGCTTTCGGGATAAGAGAGTCGACACCCCTATGCGATACATGGGGCTTCCATTATCCACCCATTGTCTCAAGAAGGCAGACCACCAATTCCTTGTGGATAAAGTTGCTGCTAAGCTTCCGTCGTGGCAAGAAAAAAATGTTAACACAGTTGGTAGTGTCACCCTCGTCAAATCAGTTTTGACGTCCCTAGTTATTTACAACATTACAACACTAAATTTACCCCTGCACTAAGAAAAGATTACCAAGATTCAGCGAGCCTTCCTATGGGCAGGTACTGAGCATGTTCCGGGAGGGAAATGTAAAGTGAACTGGAAGACTGTCTATCGACCTACCAATCTTGTGGTCTCGGCATTTTGGACCTCGACAAGTTTGCCAGAGCCCTCAGACTTCGGTGGTTGTGGTTGTCCTGGGTGGAGATGCAGAGGGCTTGGGTTGGATTGGAGACCCCTTGCGACGAAAAGGATAGGGAGCTTTTCTGTGCGGCAACTACCATCACCATTGGCACTCTTCATGGATCGATGGTCAAAATCCTAAAAACATCGCTCTGTGCATTTTCGTGCTTTGCAAACACACATCTTCATGCACAGCCAAGGTGTTTCCTAAAAACGAGTTGGTTCGTCACATCAACACGAAGGGTGGTCTTTCGGTGAACCTCATCCATCAATTCTATTCCCTTTGGTGCAGGTCTTAGTAGGTTGTTCTGACACCAGGAGCACGTGATGAAATCCGTTGGAAGTTCACGATGGACGGCTGCTACTCTGCTGCCATGGCTTACAGGATGCAATTCGCCGGATTGATCAAGTCTGCAATGCCTGCAATGGTCTAGAAAATCTGGGCCCCGCCTAAGATTAAATTCTTCTCTTGGTTGATCCTTCAAGATAGAGTTTGGACCACGGGTCGACTTATTCGTACGGGTTTGCCTAATTGTGGTATCTGCCAGCTCCGCAAGAGAAGTTTGGAATCCGGAGCACACCTGATATTCCAATGTTGTTTCACGATTAGAGTGTGGAACTCGATTTACATTTGGCTAGGCTGGAATTTGCCGATGCCGACATGGAATAACATCCACACAGTCAAGCAATAGTGTAGGGAGGGTCAGGGGTAACTCAGGCATTCAAGGAAGGCACTGCTCTCCTTACAAATTGCTTATCTGCTGGGAGATCTAGAATGAAAGAAATGCTTGGGGTATTCCACAATAAGGCATCTTTTCCCACCCGCATCGTGGCGGAGATAAGAGAAGAGGCAAAAACTTGTGTCGTAGCAGGGGTTAGATTCCTAAGCAACATTTTACCGGAAGTTTAATCATCCACTCTCGAATTATACGGTCCTGTGACCGCCATTAAAAACCTTGTTATCTTTTTTACTTATTAAATGAGATGAAGCAAAGCTTTTGCCTCCATTTTAAAAAAAAGTTAACTTTGCTCAACCCAACTTTGTCATGGAGAAGGACAACCATATAGCTAGGATAGTCATGCAACTCCAATGCTCAACCAATCGGTACAACAAGAACCAGAGGATACAAACTGGCCGCCACGTACTTTATGTGAGAGTTTATCACAGTTTCAAGCATGTAAAACACTGTGAACCTCATTTAGTTTTTTTTACACCTTGAAACACAGTTTCAACAAAAATATGGTGCAAAATGAAACTATAGACATAGTTCACATTGTCGCCATAATTTAATTGTTGTTTCCACTCTCTTAAAACTCTTATATGCATATTTTATTAATTGATTAACTTGTTTTTTTAATTATATATGAAATTTGGTACTCCCTCTGTCATGGTTTAGAAGGTACAGTTAAACTTGCGTGCATTTCCAAAGTAGACAAGGTTTAAGGTGCGAAAACAATTACTCCTATTAATTAGTACTAGTACTACTCATGCATGAGTCCTCCTAATTTGCTGCTCACGCATTAGTACTAGTATTTTCTCAGTTGATTAGGCGCATTAACATCTACATCTGCTACATCTCACAACCAATCGATGACTACCTTGGTCCTAGAGATTTTTGAAGCGTGCCTTCTAAACCGTGACGGATGGAGTATAGCAAATTATAAACAAGCTTAACACATCAATTCAGCAATAACAGGTTGGGCCTTAATTTATACACGTGTCAAAGTTATCTCCATGACATCGAGTACTCGGATGTATTTGCCATATACTTCCTCTATTTCTAAATATAAGTCTTTTTTAGAGATTTCACTATAAAACTACATATGAAATTAAATAAGTGAATATACACACTAAAGTATGTTTATATACATCTATATATAGTCATCTAGTGGAACTTTTAAAAAGACTTATATTTAGGAACATAGGGAGTACATTGCTGGTTGCAAATGCTTTGGGCATCCATGTGATGAACGTAAAATAGCTTGCCATTTAGGAAATGATATTATTTTGAAACGGAGCATATATACCCGTTTTGTATCTGAACGATGCATGCAATCATTTTATTAATTATTCATAATTTTTTTATAAAGTAATACATCAGTAAGGCTGAAACCATCATCCTGACAACACTTGCCGCTAGTCACATCCTCTTGATGAAGAGGTGCCAAATTTCCAAGACGAGTACCAACTAGACATCACACCTCAAGGGCCCAACGGATGCCCCAACCAGGCCACAATATCAGGACTGGGTCACACACCGATCCGGTGCACTCTCACGGGCCGCCGTCGCCTTCTTCCACTGATCCATCTCCAGAGTAGATACTGACTCACCGACCTTGTCAGGCCTTCCGTCGATGCCACCATGATGTCAGACAACGCCACCATCATGCAATTATCCATCCACACACGCCCGTGCCAAAACTTCATAGCGCCATGCTACCGGGATCCGTCGTCAGCCTTGCGGTAGATGTAAGACTGCTCCTCCTCTTATCCCCTTCAGCCAGGGCTTGCTTGAATACGATGCCCCTAGGAGGGAGAACGATGCCGAAGGCGTCGTCATCCTCCGATCTGATAGACCTAGATCTAGTGTTTTCCCCAAAGCATCTAGATCGAGTTGATTTGACCTGCAACAATGATGCCTCAAGAAGGAAACGACGTCAGAGACGTCGCCATCGTTCACCAAGACCGTAAGTCGGTTTTCAACGGAAGTCGCATCCTTCGATCTCGCGGCTGACTGGAACCGTGCGGAGCTTCGCCATGAAGACGTATGTCGCCGCCGAAGGCGCCGTCATCTTTCGATCTGATAGATCTAGATCTAGTGTTTTCCCCGAAGCATCTAGATCGAGTTGACTTGACCTACAACAATGATGCCTCAAGAAGGAAATGACGTCAGAGACGTCGCCATCGTTCACCAAGACCGTAGTCAGTTTTCAACGGAAGTCGCATCCTCCGAACTCGCGGCTGGCTGGAACCGCGCGGAGCTTCGCCATGAAGACGTATGTCGCCGCCGATACTCAGGCGGAGACCCTCCATACCCTCACCAGAGCTCTCATCGCGTTGCCAACCATCCACATGAAGAATCGACGGCGGATCTGGGTGGGATCCAGATCCGTGGATGCCGTGTTGCCCACCATCGCCAACACCATAAGCCATGGGGTCGTCGGTTACGGCCACATGACCAGGGAGCCACCTTGTTCGCACTTCAAAGCTCCCAGCCCGAGGTGCCCCAGCCGCCTTGAGTGGTTGCCTCCGCCTCCTCCTGCCTCAGCGCCTTAACACCGGGCGGCTCCGTCACCTCGGCCAACAACAACGGCAGCGGCTGCAGGATCTTTCGCTATGGCGTGACGGGTTGGCGGCACTGGGATTTCATCCCTCGGCGCCGCCCTGGGGTCATGGGGAGTAAGCAACATCTCTCTTGACAAACAGAGAGAAAGTATATATATATATATATATATATATTAAAATGTCGTAGAAAATAATACGAACTCAGGTGTGCAACAATGTTCTTGTCACAACTATTTACAACATTATGGCTGATATAACCGTAGCAAGCCTGCTTCTCTCTTACACGACAATGACCTAAGTTAGGATTTTTTTTTTTTTGGAGGGAGGGACTACGACGACAGGCAAGCTGCACAGGCACAGCCTGTCTATACCATGATGTATATGTAACTCTCACGTACATGCATCTCAACACTTGATCTCATCTGAAGCACCTCGGATCCCCTCCTCTCTCGGTGTTGAGTAGTGAGAGCGTTTGCTCGTGGCCAACCCTCGCTTCTGTGCTAAACTCAGTGATTAATGGCCTGCAGGACACAACGCGGCTACTGATCTTTCTGTGTCGTCATGGCCGGTTGGTTGTTTCACGAGCATGAGTGCTGCGACAAGAACCTCGGTCTGCTGCGTGGAACGGCCGGTGGCACGAATATGAATATGGTTTACATAAAGAATATGGTTTGGAACTAGAACGAAATTCGATAAAAACTAAATAAGACTTACTACCTCCGTCCCGGTTTATAAGTCATTCACGTAGTTCTAAGTTGACAATTTAAATATTTAAATATGTATAATATGTGATAAAAATATATATTTAGAAACTACATCCTTGTAGAAATCTAATGATATATTTTTTATGACATATAACACATATTTAATTCCACAAACCGATGACCTAGAACTACGCAAATGACTTATACATCGGGACAGAGGGAGTACGAAATTACATCTTGTCCATTTGACTTACGAAATTATTCCCTTTTCCTGTTGTTCCGAGCCTCAAGCCTCTCTTCCTTGATGGGAGTAAATGATAGGCTGTGGCGAAGCCACACACACGCCTTATGAGAACGACATTCAGGACGCAACCAGTTCATGGCCTTGGCTTGGCCATCAACAAAGCTGTACCTAAAGACGCCATCCCAGTAGACGAAGTAGGCACACGCACTGCCTTCGTCCAGCTTCATGGCAACACTAGCGGGAGATCCAAGGAACAAGACATGGTCCCCTAGGCTCCGTCCATCTTTCTCGATCCATTGCATCTTGCCACTGGCTGGTTCTTTCTGCATCGTGCGCAATGTCACCCGTAGCATGGGCGCCGGATTGCTGCAAGCGTAACGACTCGAAGATCGTTTCTTCTGGATAGATGCCAACAACAACTCACTGTGTGACTCCAAGATGTAGCTGCATTCATGAAGATAATCTATATCGTTGTCCAGATCCCACCTCGACTCGAGATCGTCGCCGATAACATCAGTGCCGTTGGCTTCAAAGTCCGTCTTCATCATCATGAAGCACCACAGAGAATCGCCATCCAGCACTAGGACCTTGTCGTCATGATACATGGCATAGGGTCGTCCATGTCGCATTGCCGGGACACAGGATAGCAGTCGTAAAGGACTGTGAGGGGAAGCTCTTAATGAAGTTGTAGAGAAGAACAATACCATCGCCATAGACGACGCCGCGCAAATTCTCCATGGACTTTCTTTCATCGTCTGGTAAGGGAGGTAAGGGCTTGACGGCTCCGGCAAGAATGTCGCCATCCGTGTTAGCCGGGACACGGGATAGCAGTTGTTGGTATAAACATGGCGAACATGACGAACCGGAACATGAATGACCGCTTATAATATGAATAAACATGGCGAACCGGAACCCCAGCCCTTCTATATTTTGGTATACTCCAATATCTCATCCCCTCTCTCTCTATATATATTATACTTACTCGTACTCAGCGTTAATGGGATTTTGAGTGGGCTCAACATAGAAAAACACTTGGTATTTATACCACTAGGATAATTCATACATATATAGTGTAGCCATACGACTCAGATGAACCTAACTAACTTTGTCATCCAAAAATATGTTCATATGTAGATATGCAGGCCAGAGTCATACAAATTCTATGCTCAACCGGTTTGCAGAAAAGAACAGTTGCATGCATGAGAGAAATTCAAAAATGATAGAAGTCATACAAATTCTATGCTCAACCGGTTTGCAGAAAAGAACATTTGCATGCATGAGAGAAATTCAAAAATGATAGAAGCAACCTAATGATACTTTCTTGAAGATAGAAATTAGAGTCAATTACATCACAATTGTCTGAAGTTGGTAAGAAAAAAACAGTTTGATGCTAAAACTTGCGATATACATTGAACCGGTGACAAAACTTGGCATGGATGTGCATCTACGATGCTAATCATGTTTCATATACATGTAACGTGCTGACGAGGCGCCAACATAACGTGAGACCCAACGTCAGTGACCGGAAGGCGAGGACAGACATGTGGCCTGATTTTTTGTGAAAACAACCTGATATTTTACCTATTCTCACAAAAGCCCTCTCATTTTTTTTCTTAAAATAACCGTAAAAAGTGACTATGACAATTAGGCAGCACTAGCCAAGACACTATGCAACAAAGGGAAATGAGAAGGAAAAATTAAGCACTGCCCAGGTTCAAATACACGACCTTCAACGCCAGCTCGGACAAGCTAGCCATCACACCACATATCACTTGCTCTATAAATATGATTTCTATCTATAATGACATACAAACAAACACACATATAGGCCTTACATAGCTTGCAGTCACTGCAGGCCATTTTAACATTTTAGTTTTTTTATTTTTCTATCACCGGTTTAATATATGCCGCAAGTTTTAGCACCAAATTAACTTTTTTGCCAAGTTTAAACACTTGTAATGTGTTAGAGCCTGAAATTTATGTCGTCAAACTTCTGGTGGGGAGAGATAATCCACTTGATGGCCAGGGATTAAAGGTGCACGAGGATCACTACGGCCAGCTCGGGCATCGGCTGTGCGGCGTCGGCCGGGCATACCGGACGGGCTTCGAGGCGTGCTTCGTGCGGTGCTACGCGGCGGCGCACCGCATGGGCATCCACGAGCTGCGGGCCGCCGCGGGGCTCTTCGCGCACCTGCTGGCGATGGACGTCGTCCCGTGGCACGGCGTGCTGGGCGGGGTCAGGATCACGGAGGAGGACACCACGTCGTCGTCGCGCATCTTGATGAAGGTAATGTTCCAGGAGATGGCAGAGCAACTCGGGGTCTGGGTGCTCGGCCGAAGGATGAACGACGACGATAACCCGGTGGTCCGTGACGCCCTGTTCCCTAGGGACAAGGCCGAGAACACACGGTTCGCCATCAATTTTTTCATGGCGATTGGGCTTGGAGGTATCACTGAACCTGCGAGGAAGATCTTATCATTGTAATTGTAAGTGTTGTTGTATGAATATATATATTTGATCAACCTTTTACAAGGTTGACAGTCAGAAACATGTGGTGTGTGATCAACTTCGAGTATATAGCAAAAAAATATCATGTTACAAGGGTTGATCACAAAAAACTATCACCTTTTTGATTGTTCAGAAAATACCACAAAAGTGATGTGCTGTTTAACAAACACTACTCGTCATGGTCATCCTCACGGACACCCATCCGCCGCCACCACGGCCGCCGGGGTCCCTGCTTCGAACTGCTAGCATGGTTTTTTGCTGAATTTCCCCTCTCATGCCTCCGGAAACGTCATGGTCATGGACCTTGGCTGCTGCTATCCCGACGAGATGTACTCCCTCCATTCTTAAATATAAGACATTTTAGAGATTGTACTATAAACTACATACGAATGTACATAGACATATTTTAGAGTATAGATTCACTCATTTTGCTTCGTATGTAGTCTTCTAATAAATTTTTAAAAGGTTTTATATTTTGAAACGGAGGGAGTAGTTGAGTGATCTGATCATGACGTGACCGGAGGCTTTTCCAAGATCGGTTGGGTCTGGATCCCATGCCGAGTTGGCTGCACCTCTACCTTTAGAGCATGGTTAATAGTACAGGCAGCTGCTGGCTAGATGATGTTGACACGTCGTCTATAGCCAAGCTTATAGCCCACAAGTACAATAGGTAAATGCAAATAAGTGCTACTTTATTGATACAAGGCCCACTATCCTCTCTCACAAAGTGCCTAGGAGCACGTGTTACATCCGGCTGTTAGTTTGTAGCCCGCTTCTCTTCTCTCTCCTCTTCTCTCTCTTTCAACTCATCACAAATATATTATTTTAAGTCTTACAGCCCGTCTATGTCATCCTATTGTACTTGCTCTTATGCGTCACCTGTCGGCCACATATAGACTGTTGGCTGCCGCGACGAGCTAGCACGCAATCGTCGCTGTCCCAGCCGGGCCGCCGCTGTTGGCCAGTGGTGGCCGACTGAACTTTGGCGCTCCCTTTCTTGGCCACACACGTCGACATCCCCGCCGCGGCAAGGCATCGGCGTCACGGAGCAGGACGACATCGGCTGCGGGTTCGCTCGGCATCTCCATCCCGGCCCGTACGCGTCCAGCTCGCGCGCCGGCCGGTCGCTGTATTCTCAGAGCATCTCAAACAGACGCGCTTTGCGCGGCACCCAAAAAATGCGTTTGCCATGCGCGCTTCGGCTGGTTTAGCGCGGGGATAGGCGCTGGCTCCAACAGCCGCGCTATAATGCAGCGCGTGCAGCACGCACAAACCATATATACACCACATATACATTTCAAAAAACAGGAGCAAAAACGATCAAACAAATAAAATAAATCAACAATAAATAGTCATTACAACTCAAACAAATAGTTTATCCTTCAGTACAACAAATAATGCAATAAACACAAGCAATAGTTCATGAACAATACAATACAAATAATGCAATAAACACAACCAAATCATGCTCTTTATCGTCCATGCCATACCCACCACTCTTCAATCAGATCCTTCTGAAGATCATTGTGCATTGCGTGACGCCGAATGGCATATAGGAGGCAACAAAACGGGCTACCCTTTCAGTCCTCCGTCGCACTCGCACGGGATGTCCCAAGAGCTCATACTGTGAGTAATCTAAATCTTGGCCATGCTCATTCTCGATGATCATGTTGTGCATGATCACATAAGCGTGCATGATGTATCCAAGCATTTTTTGATCCCAAAATCTAGCCGGTCCTCTCACAAATAGCAAATTGGGCTTGAAAAATCCTAAATGCTCTCTCCACATCTTTTCTAGCAGCCGCCTGAGCATTGTGGAAATCAAGATTTTTCTTACCTTCCGACTTTTTCAACGGCTTCACGAAGGTTTGCCACTTTGGATAGATGCCATCCGCTAGATAATAGCCATAGTTGTACGTACGGCCATTTGCTACAAACTGCACCGATGGCAACTCACCATCTGCAATCTTATTCATCAGTGATGATCGGTTGACAACATTGATATCATTCAAAGATCCAGGCATTCCAAAGAATGCATGCCAAATCTAAGTCTCCTGATCGGACACCGCTTCAAGGATTATAGTGGAACCCTTTTTTGGCCGTGGAATTGCCCATGCCATGCCTTTTGACAATTCTTCCAACTTCAATGCATGCAATCTATTGAGCCAAGCATGCCAGGAAAGCCGCGAGCCTTGTTCATCGCCAATAGCCTTGCGACGTCTTCAGCAGTGGGAGATCTCAAATACTCCTCGCCAAACACTTGCACAATTCCCACTGCAAAGCGCTTGACACACATGATGGCTTGGCTCTCACCCATAGCCAAGTGATCATCAACTAGATCAGTCGGGATACCCTATGCCAACATACGCAATGCGGCTGTCACCTTCAGAAAGGTGCTATGCTCGAGCTCTCCGGCGGCATTCCTCCTTTGCTGGAAAAACCGGTCATGGCTCGCTAGTTTCTCTGCAATGCGCTTGAACAAGTCTGTGCTCATCCTAAACCGGCGACGAAAATACGACTCCGGGTATGTGGGATTCTCCATGAAATAGTTCTTCATCAATCTGTTATGGGCATCAATCCTATCTCTCCAAATTTTCTCCTGACCCATAACCGAACCACCGTGCTTCGGTTTTTTATTGATATGCATAGCTATGATCATTGCAAGATCCTCCTCCTCTTCCATATCAAATTCTTCTTCGAAAGAATCATACGACGAACTCATCTACAATATTCAATACTATACTATAAAAACTACCATTCAAAACATGCACCAAATTCATAAGTTTGGACCAATACATACCTTGTAGGCGTTTTGTCGAACACCTTGCGGGCGCGGCGCGGCAGCGAGCTCTCGGGCGTTGTTCCTCGGACGTCGGAGGCGCGCGAGGGGCGGCCGGACTAGGAGGGGGTGGGCCGGAAGCGCGGCGGCGCGGGGAGGCCGGGGAAGCGCCTGAACGGTCACCGGGGGGCGCGGGCGGCGCCCGCAGCGGAGACAGGCCGGGGAAGCGCCTGAGTGGTCGCCGGCAGGCGCGGGCGGCGACGGCGGCGCGGGGATAGGCCGGGGAAGCGCTTTACAGTCGCCGGGGTGCGAGCGGCGGCGGCGGCGCGGCCGGATGGGGGGATCGAGCGCGGGAGCGCGGGAGAGAGCATGAGCAAGCGCGGGAGAGTCGCGCGCGCGGGAGCCGGCACTGGAAATGGCGTTTCGGCCAGCGCGCTGAACTGGAAATGGCGCGCGCCGTTTTTACGCGCCCGCTGGAGCTGCCCGCCGCGTTGCGCGCGTGCTAAAACTGCCTTTTTTGCGGCGCGACGCTTTGTATAGCGCGCCTGTTGAAGATGCTCTCAGCGGCACGGTACCGTGCCGGCCTCGAGTTTGCTGTCGGGTTTGCTGGTCGCTGTATTCTCGGCTCCGCCTCCAATCTTAGTCAAGGCCGATCTATCGGGGCAGATAGTAAGGGTGGGAACAATGTATTGGTGGTTCCACAAAAAAAAGACATGTATCGGCCTTGACTAAGATTGGAGGCGAAATGATGGATCTGTCCTTTTAGAGACTAACTAGCCCCATCTTAATTTTTGTAATGGTTCCACCGTTATTTGTACTTTTATGTAATTGTATTCTTGTAACTCTTTGTAACTCTTATTTCTTTACCATTTGATCCGAGTGGATGAATGGTCCCTAAAATAGCAAATCATCATGATCGGAGTAGATGCAAATGCTTTGGGCATCGATCTAACGAATGGTACAATAGCTTACCCCTTAAAAATTGATGTGAACTTAGTTGTGCAACCTGTCTGCTAATTACAGCACCATGGCTGATAGAACGGTAGCGATGAAGCATCTCTCTAACACGAGGATGACCTAAATTAGGATATCAATTTTTTCTTTTGCGAGGGACGGACCACGACTCCGATACCGAGTCGGTTACGCACAAGCCGCAAAGCCATGGCTGTCTATATACCATGATGTGTATGTAGCTCTCACGTACGTGCATCTGAGTCCGAACATCTGATCTCATCTGAAGCACCTCCTATCCCCTCCTGGTGTGGTGTTGAGTAGCGAGAGCGTTTGCTCGAGGCCATCCCTCATGCATGCGCTGGGCTCGGTGATTAATGGCCTGCAGGACACGATGCCGTTTACTGATCCAAGACTACTAGAGTGGTCGACGCGTGGATGTTTCACGATCCATGCCCATTCAACATGAATTCTGCAACAAGACCACCGGGCTGCTGCGTGGAACGGCTGGTGACCCGTATATGCCTCAATGCATCACACTGAATGTCGAGTCCAAGAAGGTGTTTGAGCAGACGTGCACTCCGGGGACGCCACGTTGCCTGCTTCCACCATGCGGTACATTAGCAGTCATGAGAAGACGTTGTCAATGGCTACTAATGCACATGAGTGGATGGAGACGCTGTAGCTTTTGCGCAAAGCTGCCATGAGGCTCGTGATATAAATATGCATGGCGAACCTTAACCCCAACCCTTCCTTATTTTGGTATACTCCAATATCTCATCCTCTTTCTATCTATATCCTCTTCTTAGTATTCAGCATTAATGGGATTTTGAGTGGGCTAAACATAGAGAAACACTTGGTATTTATACCGCGCTAGGATAACTCGTGCCTATATGGAGTAGTCATACGACTTAGGTGAAGCTAACTAACTTTGTCATGCAAAAAGACATTCATATATAGCTATGCACGTAACAGCCATACAGCTTCTATGCTCAAGCGATTTGAAGAAAAGCACATTTGCGTGCATGAATAAAATTCCAAAATGAAAGAAGCAACCTGATGATACTTTGTTAAAGATAGAAATTATACTAGGCTCTTACTAGAGGAACAACACATCATGCGCTTCAATTGTTGCTCCCTTTCTCTGAGTGTTCAACAACAAACATGGAGGAGAGCAATAACGACTCAAGAGCACGGGCAAGTTGGAAAAAAAAATTCTCCCTTGACTGAGTGAATAGCAAAAAACCACCATATTTCAGGTATGTGTTGCGGAAAACACCTAGTCACTAATTTGTTGTAAATATCAAAGCGTATTTGGTGATCTTTTTTGCAAAAAGCACTGATCTAGTGATTTAGCCCGTTTGATCACTTTTTGACAAATAGGGTCACAATGTAAGGAGATGATTTGATGAAAAATTGACATACTGCTCCTCGAATTTCACAAAGACACCCTTATTCAAAAAATGAAAAAGCAATCAACCCCCTCCCATCCCCGTCATCTCCCTCCTCCCCCTGGTCACCACGAGGCTCTGGCGAGACGGCCTCCCTCCTCCGAGGTCTTGCTAGCGGGGCAGGGCGGCCTCCAACCTCCCTGACCGTCGGCTCGCCCCTAGCCGGTGTGGCTGCCCACGGCTGCTGCTGCTGCTCGTTGTAGGTTTCTACAAGAGACACGAGAGGAGAGAGGACGGCGACAGGGCTGCGGCTAGCCAAGCGGAAGCCATCGCGGGCATCAGGTGGCCGGATCAGGTCCGTCCAACGCTAGGGATGCGAGTTAGGGTTGAGGGGCATGCGGGCGACGCCGAAACAGAGCGGCGGCGGCAGTGCAAGAGATCGGAGAAGGGAAGGAGGGAGCCGGAGGGGAGAAGAGGCGCATAGAGGAGGGGCGCGATGCTTTGCTCGTCTAGCCGGGGTTGTGGGACGCCTGCAAGGCGGGCTGTGCGTGAGCCTCGAGGTGCTCAAGCACTCCATCGACATGCTGTTTCTTGAGTCCAGCCTCCGCGGCGACGTGCCGCCGGCGCCACACGTAGGAGCAAGCTGGCGCCGCTGCTGCTCGCTGTCGCGCCGCAGCTGCCCGCCGCCGCTCCTCCTTACTCGCGGTCGCGCCGCGTCGCTGCTGCCCGCCGCTCCTGCCGCGTCGATGTTGCTCGCCTCCATCGCCGCGTCGCTACTGCCTGCCGCTCTTGCCCGTTGCCGCGGTCGCCCGGAAAAGCACGACGGCCAGGATAAGAGGAGAGGGGGTTGATTGCTTTCCTATTTAAAATCTAAGGGTGTGTTTGTAATTTTTTCAACAAATAATCTCCTTACAATCTGGCTCCACTTGACAAAAAGTGATAAAACATGCTAAGTTAGTCAATCAGTACTTTTTGCAAAAAGATTACCGAACACGCGATGATTTTCAACAAATTAGTGACTAGGTGGTTTTCCGCAACACATGTCCGATATGTGATGGTTTTTTGCAATTCACTCCCCTTGACCGGCCAACATGTCATTTAATTAGGTGGCTATTGGTGAAAATATTTGGGAAAATGCCAATGAAAAATTTCCTGATGGTCCATAGCATCCTTTCTCATACGGAATATGATAAGAACACACAGTCTATGACCACTTTTTCACGGTGATTATGAAAGAACATTTTAATATGTTTGTAAGAATGAAATCATTTTAATATGTTTGTAAGAATGAAGATCATTTTGGGCTGCCTTCCGATTTAATCCTGGCCCACATCTATTCCCTGCATCTTTCTTCCACTATTCCTCGTCTGCCATGTATTTTTCCTTTCCCTGACTTAGTAAAATTCAACAACTAAGATTCAGCACATTCATATTTGTACAGCCATAACTAGGATTTGTACACAGAGAAACATATAGAAACACTTGGTGTTTATACCACTACTAGGATAACTCATAGCTATATAGAATGGTCATACATCTCATGTGAACCTAACTAATTTTGCCATGCAAAAAGACGTTCATATATAGCTATGCACGTACTTGATATTTTTGACTATTTACAACTTGATCTCCTGTAGTAATTTCTCAGTTTCATAGAATTTTTTCAAGGATATTGTAGTGATGATGCACTTGCTATAAGCTACTTGTATTTGGATACTATGAAGAGCTACCTTGCCCGCAGCACAACCAAACGACTAGCTGCTGGCTCTTGCCAGAACGGCATTGAACCAAACGTGTAGCTAAGGCAAAGATAGCCCATCCGAGCTAAGCTAGCTCAGTTATGGGCAAGCTGGCGGGGCAATGCAACCATACACACCCTAGGACTCTCATTTGCATTCTTAGTCTGTAGGTGGTCCTAGGTGTAGCTTCTTGCCGTCTCATTTAAAGAGCATATAAGGAGACTATATCACACTTGAGCATGGTTTTGCATTGTTGTAGATGGATAGCCGTCTTCAACTCCCTGGATCAGCCTAGCACACTATTTCACAACAGAAGCAGTATTTTGTTATTCTCCAATATCTTACTCATGTAATATGTCAAGGAATATGTGTATCTATTTCTCAACAACAGTGGAGACAAATTTGGTATTAATTTAAATTATACTACTAGCTAGGGTACCTATTAGAGCTACATGTATGGGACGGTCTCTGCTGTTCAAGCTAGATATAAAAAAGCTTTCGATTTGATCCGATGCAACTACATGCTGGACTTAGTCCAACGCCGTAGCTTCCCCACCAGATCCAGAAACTAGGTTGCCGCTATGTGGGCCTCGTCCCCCTCGAGGGTGCTCCTCAATGGCGTGTGAGGTGACCAAATTAAGTTTGGCCGAGAGCTTCGGCAGGGAGAGTCCCTACCCCCCTTACTTTTCTTAATCGCCATTGCTCCCCTGCAACAGCTGCTTAACAAAGACACCGATGAGGGCCTTCTTCACCGTTTGAGGGGCCGTACCAACTCTATCCGCACTTCTCTCTACATCGACGATGCTGCAATTTTCGTCGCTCCAATCAAAGAGGACGTTGACCAATTGGCAACCATCTTGACCGCGTTTGGGGAAGTGACTCGCCTGACCATCAACCCGTTGAAGAGCATGGTTGCCCCAATTCGCTGTCGCGACCTTGATCTCGACACTATCCTCCAAAGCTTTCGGGATAAGAGAGTCGACACCCATATGTAATACATGGGGCTTCCATTATCCACCCATTGTCTCGAGAAGGCAGACTACCAATTCCTTGTGGATAAAGTTGCTGCTAAGCTTCCGTCGTGGCAAGGAAAAAACGTTAACACAGTTGGCAGCACCGCCCTCATCAAGTCAGTTTTGACTTCCCTAGTTATTTACCACATTACAACACTAAATTTACCCCCGGCACTAAGAAAAGCATTACCAAGATTCAGCGAGCCTTCCTATGGGAAGGTAATGGGCATGTTTGGGGAGGGAAATGTAAAGTGAACTGGAAGACTGTCTATCGACCTACCAATCTTGTGGTCTCGGCATTCTGGACCTTAACAAGTTTGCCAGAGCCCTCAGACTTCGGTGGTTGTGGTTGTCCGGGGTGGAGATGCATAGGGCTTGGGTTGGATTGGAGACCCTTGCGACGAAGAGGATAGGGAGCTTTTCTATGCGGCAACTACCATCACCATTGGCGACGGTTCGACGGCGAGTTTCTGGCACTCTCCATGGATCAATGGTCAAAAGCCTAAGAACATCACTCTGGGCATTTTCGTGCTCTCCAAACACACATCTTCATTCACACCCAAGGTGTTTCCTAAAAACGAGTGGGTTCGTCACATCAACACGTAGGGTGGTCTTTCGGTGAACCTCATCCAACAATTATATTCCCTTTGGTGTATGTCTCAGTAGGTTGTTCTGACACCAGGAGCACGTGATGAAATCCGTTGGAAGTTCACGATGGACGGCTGCTACTCCGCTGCCATGGCTTACAGGATGCAATTTGCCGAACTGACTGCAATGCCTACAATGGTCTATAAAATCTGGGCCCCGCCTAATATTAAATTCTTCTCTTGGTTGATCCTTCAAGATAGAGTTTGGACCATGGATCGACTTATTCGTACGGGTTTGCCAAATCGTGGTCTCTGCCAGCTCCGCAAGAGAAGTCTGGAATCTGCAGCGCACCTGATGTTCCAATGTTGTTTCACGATTAGAGTGTGGAACTCGATTTACATTTGGCTAGGCTGGAATTTGGCGATGCCGAGATGGAATAACATCCACACAGTCAAGCAATAGTGTAGCGAGGGTCAGGGTAACTCAGGCATTGAAGGAAAGCACTGCTCTCCTTACAAATGCTTATCTGCTGGGAGATCTGGAATGAAAGAAATGCTTGGGTATTCCACAACAAGGCATCTTTGCTCACCCGCATCGTGGCGAAGATAAGAGAAGAGGCAAAAACTTGTGTCGTAGCATTGGTTAGATTCCTAAGCAACATTTTTACCAGGAGTGTAATCATCCACTCTCGAATTGTACGGTCCTATGACCGTCATTAAAAACATTATTATCTTTTTATTTATTAAATGAGATGAAGCAAAGCTTTTGCCTCCGTTTCAAAAAAAGTTAACTTTGCTCAACCCAACTTTGTTATGGAGAAGGACAACCATATAGCTAGGATAGTCATGTAAACTCCTATGCTCAACCAATCGGCACAACAAGAACACTAGTGGGGACGGGGCCTATAGCCCCGACCCGTAAGGGGCTTTTGTCCCGGTTCACCAACCGGGACTAAAGGGGCGGGACTAAAGGGCTAACCTTTTCGTCTCGGCCCTGTTACACGCCGGGACTAAAGGTGCTCCACGTGGGCGCCTCGTAGCGCCCCAGGGGCAGGCCCTTTAGTCCCGGTCGTTACACGGACCGGGACTAAAGATTTTTAGATTTTGTTGGTTTTTGGGTTTTTTTTGAATGAAATTATTTTTGGGTTTAGGGTTTTAGGGTTTAGGTGTTCGGGAGATTAACGTGATGCCTCGTTTGGTGTTCGGGAATTAGTTTTCATATAATTTAAATAGAAATAATTATGCATATATATATATAAGATTAACTTATCTTACAAGCGATCATATATATACAATTATATGGAGATCTGAATTATCGGGACTAGAGCCCGTCTATTCGATTACATGGACGAACATCAGTAATGGCCCTTAGCTACACTAAATCGTCCTTTGTCTTCTATAGCTTCCGTCCTCAGAAATCCCGCAAGCTCCTCTGCAACAGAAATCGCGCGTTGCTGTGGTAGGACCTTCGTCCTCATGGCCGTGTGCTATATAAGAAGAGGAGATGAATATGAATATCAATCATGATAACAAAGAATGACGGGTAAAAATAGAGGTGTGAATGTTCATTGCTTACGTCGAATCTGTGATCCTTGAACTCAGAGGTAAACGTGCGAATGGTCTCGCAAACATAGTATCCGCATAGATGCGTTCCCCGTGGCTGCTGGTCACACTTTACGAGAATAGAATATATATAATCAAAATAGTAATCTAGCATCATAAATGTATTGAAAATTAATAGAAGTATATCATACTACTACTTACCTGAGCCGCTCTAAAGGTCAGCTTCTCAGAAAAGTTACCGGTAGTCACGCACTTGAACCGCTTTCAAACCCTGCCCGACAAGGATAATGATTTGCTAAGTTTTTCATTAATTGATATATCAGAAAATCATCGAAAGAGACCGAGTGAGCGCAAGAATGATTAAAATTACCCTTGGAGCATGTCCTGCAGGCTTTGGAACTGTTCCAAGGGTCTCGATAATGGGTCGAAGGCATCAACTCTTCCCTTATCAATTTGAATGTCCAACAGAATCCAATGGAAGCTGCACATGTGTGTATATATATATATATATATATATATATATATATATATATATATATATATGTATTTATGTATGTGTGTGTGTTAGTAACTTATCAATTACACTTATAAGTGAATGGACACAACAGAGTAAAGACCCTCACCTGAAGTTGTATGGAAACAGTATGTGGTCACATAAATTTTGATCTGTTAGAAACCTTAGAAGGTTTTCCTCCGTCTCCTTGGGTTTGTCAGTTAGCGTCGCTATATGTATTTTATCTGGGTCAATAAACCCAATATTTAGGATGCTCTTACTTTTACACTCCAGAATCTTCATTCTGCATAATAGAGTACAAGTTATATATAAACAATGAATTGAAATAACTAAACAAGTTATATGTAGACAACGAATTAAAAAACTTACACACAATAGCAACTCATAAGCGATTTGTCGAGGGCGTCGCCATTGTACATCTGGTAGAGTTCATCAAAGTCGATATGGATTTCTTCGGAGTGGCCGTAGTACTCCCATGGGACACTCAGCACGATCATCGTTCTCCCATTCTTTGATTCACTTAAGTACCATTTATGCAAGTAACACATATTTGTTGGGAGATCATCTTTGCTGACCAAAGGCTCTCCCATGACAAACTGTGGCTTAGGGGCTACCACAGCCTTGGATATCCTGTCGTCTTGGGAAGCCAGCAAATCTTCAACCGAGATACCACATTCATCCGCCAACTCCTTTACTCTTTCAAAAGCTTGCCCCTGCACCGGAGGGGGAACATTCTCGGTTAACACCTTGAGGGGTGGGATCGACTGTTTGGCCTGTTGTCCAAGCTGAGGAACGTCTGATTTTTTCTTGCTTGTAGTTGAACTTGATTTGCTCCCACTTGCACTTGCACGTCAGCTGCTCTTTTTCACTTCCTTCTGCAATGTGCGTGTATAGTCATCAGGCTTATAGTGTAAGTCATACTGTGATGGAGTGGTTATGAAGTCTTTTGCCCATGCTATGTGCTTCTCGGTGTATTCCGGGCGGGGCTCGGGTTCCTTCCTTTTCATCTGCGCATCATGTTGTTCCTTTGCTATCCTGGCGTTTTCCTCGGGGGTACGATCATAAGGTCTGATAGGAAGATTAGCATGAGGTACCTTTGGGAGGGGCGACAGTTTGCGCTTTGGGGAGCTCCGTCGCTTAGAAATCATCGACGGAGCGTTCTTGCTGGCACGATTCCGCTTAGTATCATGTGCGGGCGGCGGCGGAGACGGACGACCCAAGTCCGGCGGCGGTGATCGAGATGGACTCGTGTTGTGCTGGCCGACGTCATGTGGAGGGCTTGGAGGTAATGGAGGTATAGGTGACCTGCGACGACTCGGAGGCGGTGTTGTCCTTGGGGCCGTGCCTGGAAGCTTGATGTAGTTCTTGTCCCATAGGATGACTCCACCCAGTACTTCTCCGAGTGTCCTCTCATCTTCGGGTTCAGCTATGTCGAGCTCCATATCATTAAACCCCGCCATGATTTCATCCACCCCGACTTTAGCAAAGCCAGCTGGAATCTCACGGCCATGCCAGCGTGCATCAGGGCCAGAAGGTAAAGCTTGTCCGACGGCCACCTTCATGGATATGTTCTTGAATTTCTGATGGAGTTCACATGATGTTGACTCCTTGATTCCATCCACGGGGTAGCCGGGAGCGCCCTCTATCATTCTTCGTTCATCGTCGGGCGGGGCCTCAGATTCAGCCACGCTACTTTTCCGCTTAGATGGGGCGCCGGTAATATCAAGTGCAGGATCTTCCTGGCGCGGTACTCCTCTAAGCTCATCAATCTGCTTTTGTTGCTCGTTAATCCTGACAAGCAACTGGTTGAACTTGTCATTCTCCTCATCCTGCTGCCGCTTCTTTGCTCTCTCTCGGCTTCTGTAAGTGTCTTGGTCTCTGGCAAACCCAAACCACCACGGGTAAGAAGGACCGAAGCCTCGCGTTCGTCCTCCATGTTCGTCATTGCTGAGGACCAGTGTGAGGAAATCTTTATCTCTATATGTAGTGAACTTTCTTTGTCCCTCCTTAATTTCTTTCACTATCCTTTTCCAATTCTCCCTGGGTATCCTAAGATCGTCATTGCAGATGAGGTCCCCTGTTGTTTCGTCGTACGACCCACCATGCGCAAGGAACCAATTTCTTGTTCTCAATTCCCACTCATCACGGAGTGGTTCAGGTACGATGCCTTTATCTATCAGATCTTGCTCTTTCTTATCCCACTTTGGGATGGCAGTCTCATAGCCCCCGGCCCCAGCTTGTGGTGATATTTCTTCTTGTCGGCATTTATCTTGTTCTTTTCTGATAATGCCTGGGCATCTTCTGACTCCTTGTACTCTTGAAATGCCTTCGAGTGATTCGCCTGCTTGGCTAGATACCCCTCGAATACTGGCACTTTCTGTGTCTTCAGATAGTTTTTCATAGCTTCTTCTTCCAGCTACGGAACAGTTCGGCCATCTTCTTCAGAGTCCACTGCTTGACTTTGGCCCTCAGTTTGTCTGCGGTGTCTTCATTCTCACATTCTGGCAGGTTGAAATGTGACATGAGATCATTCCAAAGATTATCTTTGTACCTTTCGGCGACATAGTCACTATCGGCTGCCCCTTTGCGCTTGTTCCACTCCCGAACGCTGATCGGGACGTGATCCCTAACGAGAACTCCGCATTGCTTCTTGAATGTGTCAGCAGCATTCTTAGGAAGCTTGGGTTCGCCCGTAGGAAATATCACCTCAAATGTGTAATGCGTCAGTGCATCCAACTTTCTAGTCGGGCCTCGTTTCGTAGTTTTGCTCGATGTGGAGGCCTAAGAGGGAGAAACATTCGTCAAATGAATGTATATGTATACAATATAGAGCTATCTCCAATATTTTTCACATATTACAAGTGATTGTCGAACTTCATATGTATACCTCGCCGGACTTCTCCTCTTCACCGGCTTCTCCATCAGTGGAGCTATCACCTTCTCCGTCATTGGACCTATCTCCTGCCCCATCGGCTTCATCTTCGTGTCGCTCGACCTCCATTCCAACGTCCTGGTTTAGATATGACGACGGAGATTCAGCTGGTTCAATGTCGGGGCCGTCTTTGATTATATCTTCGAGAAGTTCTTCCTCTTCGAGGTTCCTGATATGTGGATGCATAGTTCTGCAAAAAACGGATTCTCTTAACCTTTGTACCAAAAAAGAATTATTCTATCAGGAACTCCGTTCCAAAACAACTGAAGTCCCGGGTCGTGGCTCCACCCGGGACTCCTAGATTTCTCCATAGTATTCAAAGTAGGAGTACTTTTCCAATTTGAGCATTCAATAAGCAAAACCAAATCGTAAAATAAAGTAGTATTCAAATTAGCATGCATTCAATTATAAGCTAATACATCATCACTTTTGTCCGTACATCGTCGAATATTATCACTAATACTCCTCGAATACTATCATACATATAGCATCACTAATACATCTAGAACCGTAGCGCCTGACGGGTATCGGCGCGGGCGATGGACACCCAAAGAGAAGGAACCATCACAGGATCATAGCTCCAATGAGATCCCCGAAGAACCTGCCAGGTATGCTCGAACCTGCCCTCAAACGCAACCATGTAGCGACGGACGTGCTCATCCTCCTCGCTGACACGGTGACGTACCACCTTCGCGGTGTCCGGAAGCCTCGGCACCCTCACTGGCCCACGCGACCGCCACCAAACAAGGATCGGGTCAACGACGGGCTGGCTCGTCACCAACCTACGCCCCCCGGAAGGTAGCACCTCCCAATACCAGCCGGGCGGAGCCCAGTTCCGGACAGGGCCCCTCTGATCAAGCAGGTGTCCTCCGCCGAGTCGACGACGAGGATGCGGGATATGCATCGTAAAATGAACTAAAAAAATAAACTAGTTATATTAATTTTCTTGCTAAAAATAAACTATTAACACTTAAGCATATACAATAGCAAAATTAAACTATTAATACTTAAGCATATACAATAGCAAAATTAAGCAATAATCTAAGAAACACTATTAACACTTAAGCATATACACTATACAATAGCAAAATTCCTCCTCTTCTTATTTTCATTTTTCTTCTCCTCCTCTTCTTTTCTTCTCTTCTCCTCCTCTTCTTTTCTTCTTTTCTTATACACTATACACTATATACACTATAGCAAAATTCATCCTCTCCTTATACTCTATACACTATACACTTAAACATATACACTATAAAATATACACTTTTTCTTCTTTTCTTCTCCTCCTCTTCTTATTTTCATTTTTTCTAATCTTATTTTCTTATTTTTGTTCATATTTCTTCTTCTTGTAACCCTAACCTAATTCTAAATATTACTAACCCTAATAATCTAGCACAAACCTAATAACAATAGGAATTAAATGACAAAAAAATATTTTCTTTTTCTTCTTTTCTTCTCCTTTTTCTTCCTTTCTTCTCATTTTTCTTCTTATCTTCTCCTTTTTCTTCTTTTCTTCTATACTGACCGGAGTGTTGGGGAGGAGGGGGTGGGGGGCTTACCGGCCGAAGGTGTCGACGGCGTGCGGCGAGGAGGACGGTGAGGAGGACGACGAGGAGGCGAGGAGGACGGCGCGACGGCGAGGAGGACGGCCGACGGCAGGTGGCGGCGAGCAGGACGGCGGGCAGCCTGACGGCGTCGGTTAGTTCATCGCTGTGTCGCGCCGGGCAGGAGAACGAGAGGAAGAAGAAGAGAAATGGACGAATTGGGTTGGAAATTTTCGAAGTCCCCCTTATATAGATGGATCTATAGTCCCGCTTATATGGGGACTAACACTTGTTTATAAGCCCCGTCGCAGCTTGTCCATCGAGCTCCTCTCTAAAGCAGGCTTCCGGGCCTAAACTTACTGAAAATTGAAACTATATTCGAAATTGTGGAGAAAATTCAATCTGAATTCAAAGTGAATTCAGGTTGAATTTTGTCCATGATTTCTCATATAGTTTTAATTTTTTTCTATTTTCAAAATTAATTATTTTGACTATCCAAACTATTAACTTATTTTGTTATTTTCAATTAAAAACTATGTTTATTAAAAATTCTTTTTGCATATTCGAGAATTTGACAAAACTATGATAATGAAAAGTGTTTGAAATTGAATAAATAATTCAAAACTATTTTCTATTTTCATAATTAATAATTTTGACTATCCAAACTATTATCTATTTTGTTATTTTCAATTAAAAACTATGTTTATTAAAAATTCTTTTTGCATATTTGAGAATTTGACAAAACTATGATAATGAAAAGTGTTTGAAATTGAATAAATAATTCAAAACTATTTTCTATTTTCATAATTAATAATTTTGACTATCCAAACTATTATCTATTTTGTTATTTTCAATTAAAAACTATGTTTATTAAAAAATATTTTTGCATATTTGAGAATTTGACAAAACTATGATAATGAAAAGTGTTTCAAATTGAATAAATAATGCAAAACTATTTTCTATTTTCATAATGAATAATTTTGACTATCCAAACTATTATCTATTTTGTTATTTTCAATTAAAAACTATGTTTATTAAAAATTATTTTTGCATATTTGAGAATTTGACAAAACTATGATAATAAAAGTGTTTCAAATTGAATAAATAATGCAAAACTATTTTTTATTTTCATAATTAATAATTTTGACTATCCAAACTATTATCTATTTTGTTATTTTCAATTAAAAACTATGTTTATTAAAAATTCTTTTTGCATATTTGAGAATTTGACAAAACTGTGATAATGAAAAGTGTTTCATATTGAATAAATAATGCAAAACTATTTTTTATTTTCATAATTAATAATTTTGACTATCCAAACTATTATCTATTTTGTTATTTTCAATTAAAAACTATGTGTATTAAAAATTCTTTTTGCATATTTGAGAATTTGACAAAACTATGATAATGAAAAGTCCTTCAAATTGAATAAATAATGCAAAACTATTTTTTATTTTCATAATTAATAATTTTGACTATCCAAACTATTATCTATCGAAGTAGCAGGGTTTCGAACGGGAACTCATCTCTTACAAAGGGATTTCATTTTTTTGAACTTATTTGAACTCCATACTTTTTGTGTGTTCAAAATGCACCATTCAAAGGCACATCACAAAATTTCAACAATTTCTGACTTCATTTGGTATATTTCGTGCATTTTTTTTTGAGCTACTTGACCCTGAAATTGAAAAGCACTACAAATGAACTCTGAAAATGTTGAAAGTTGGCATGCTATCATCATTTCACCCACATAGCATGTGTTAAAAAGTTGAGAGGGCTACAACAAAAACCGGATGTAGTTCGTGTACAAAACTGACAATCTCTCTCGAAGTAGCAGGGTTTCGAACGAGAACTCATCTCTTACAAAGGGATTTCATTTTTTTGAACTTATTTGAACTCCACACTTTTTGTGTCTTCAAAATGCACCATTCAAAGGCACATCACAAAATTTCAACAATTTCTGACTTCATTTGGTATTCTTCGTGCATTTACTTATTTTTTTTGAGCTAGTTGACCCTGAAATTGAAAAGCACTACAAATGAACTCTGAAAATGTTGAAAGTTGGCATGCTATCATCATTTCACCCACATAGCATGTGTTAAAAAGTTGAGAGGGCTACGACAAAAACTGGATGCAGTTCGTGTACAAAACTGACAATCTCTCTCGAAGTAGCAGGGTTTCGAACCAGAACTCATCTCTTACAAAGGGATTTCATTTTTTTGAACTTATTTGAACTCCATACTTTTTGTGTGTTCAAAATGCACCATTCAAAGGAACATCACAAAATGGACAATCTCTCTCGAAGTAGAAGCGACCCCCACAATAAGAGACGGCATTCTTCTTCTCTCATATATGGTGGACACTAGCTCACCTGATTTTTCAACCGTCGATGATGATCACTACTCCTACTTCCCCTAGTGCATAACCAATATCTAGCACAAGGAGAAGAAGGAGAAGCGGCCCCCACAACAAAAGTGGTTCCGCTGCACGCCACGTGGTTTCGCTGCACGCCACGTGGGACTAATGGTCTTTCATTTTTAAATGATTGTTTTAATCAAAAACAGATCTGTTACAAAAGGGATTTCATTTTTTGAACTTATTTGAACTGAATACTTTTTGTATATATATGTGGTCGAAATGCATGATACCATGAAGTTAGAAAGGGCTAAACCATTTGAAAGTAGCAAATGAAGTTAGAAAGGGCTAAACCATTCAAATTTGGAAACTATAATGGCACAAACAGAAACTAGACATATATAAATTGGTCCAAGAAGTACATGATACTAGTCCAAACAGTACATAATAATAGCTACCATAGATATATATACAAGTGTTCGACGTTAAGAACACTACTCGTCTGAATCATCTAAATCAGAATGTCCACGTTCCTCGAGGTGACGCTGGCCATAGTTGACGACTCGAATCTTGCGGTACAACTCGTATGAAACGTATGCATCTTTTGCTGCATACTCAATGTTGATATCATCAAGTGGGCCCTTCTCCCAAAGTCTGTGCTGAGACTTTGGGAAACTGGTCTTCATATCACCATATGACTCGTCGATCAAGGCAACTGCCATATGAGCCATCGAAGTCCTGTCATGTCAAAGCCTGAATATCGTTTGGAGATCAACGAGGCAACCAGCTGGTATCTCAATACCAAAGTTGTGCCTCATCTTCAGCTTGTCGTTCCTTATGTCAACGGAAGCTAAAGTGATGCCCCTGCGAAGGAACTCCATGAGTTCTGGACAATGCTTGTCACTCGTGCAACAAAAACAAATTAAAATGGAACAAATGTTACATACTGCTGCAATAAGGAAACATGTTTCACTACAACTAAAGAGAAACTTATCTTTAGGATTCAATTAGAACATATGCAATGGAACCTAGAGAGATCACTATAGCTATCCAATGGAACCTAGAGAGATCACTAGCTATATGCAATTTTCATGACTATGACATATCATATTGCTATCCAATGGAACCTAGAGAGATCACTAGCTATATTCAATTTTCATAACCTTGGATCAAAGAACACCGCATAAAATTGTATCACTACAACTATGATTTCAATGGAACATATTGAACCAATCAGATTTTTCAGATTATGGAACACTATTCCAATCAGATTGTGTTTCCTTCAACTAATCAAAATTGTTTCACTACAACTATTTGAAGCGAACCAACTATGATTCCAATGGAACATATTAAACACTAGTTGATTCTAATACGATTTTTCAGATTATGGAACACTATTCCAATGAGATTGTGTTTCCTTCAACTAATCAAAATTGTTTCACTACAACTATTTGAAGGGAACCAACTATGATTCCAATGGAACATATTAAACACTAGTTGATTCTAATACGATTTTTCAGATTATGGAACACTATTCCAATGAGATTGGGCTCCCCTTCAACTAATCAAAATTGTTTCACTACAACTATTTGAAGGGAACCAACTATGATTCCAATGGAACATATTAAACACTAGTTGATTCTAATACGATTTTTCAGATTATGGAACACTATTCCAATTAGATTGTGCTCCCCTTCAACTAATCAAAATTGTTTCACTACAACTATTTGAAGGGAACCAACTATGATTAAAACAAATAAACTTACAATGTCATTATCTTGGATCAAAGAAAGCCTCAAAACTTACCTCGCCCATTGGAAGATCAAGACATGGCGTGCGAAGCATAGCTGGATGACGACAACACCGCGTTGATCGGCCGTGTACTCCAGATCAAGCCCCAAGAACTTCTCATGATCCGTTGCGTGGTCAAACCGTTTTTCCTTCAATTGTTCAAGAAAAAACGACACCTCGTTGCTCAGGTTCGTGTACACGACATCGAGCATCGTCGTGCCATGTGCGAGCACCTTACAAAAGCTAGCTGGCATGGTGGAAAAAGAGAAGGGAAGAAGAGAGGAGAAGAAGAGAGGAGAAGAACAGAGAGGGCGACGCGAGAGAGAAGAAGAATAGAGAAATGGCGACTGTACGCTTCGGTTCGTGCTTTTCATCGCCCGAAACGACGCGGGATGCAAACCGTTTGGGCCTTTAGTCCCGGGTTGAGCCACCAACCGGGACTAAAGAGGTATACCAAACGGTTGCCACCACTACGGCAGGCCACGTGTTAGGCCTTTAGTTCCGGGTTGAGCCACCAACCGGGACTAAAGAGGTATACAACCGGTCGCCACCACTACGGCAGGTCACGTGTTAGTCCTTTAGTCCCGGGTTGACCCACCAACCGGGACTAAAGGGGACTACGAACGGTTGCCAGCACCACTGCCCGCCGCGTGGCCATTTAGTCCCGGTTTGGGACACGAACCGGGACTAAAGTCTCCTTACGGGCCGGGACTAAAGCCTCGAGGGAGGCATTGAGAATTGGGACGACGTGGCCGGGCCTTTAGTCCCGGCCCAGAGGCAGGCCGGGACTAAATGGTCCAGGCCAAAGGCCCGTTTTCCACTAGTGGAACCAGAGGATACAAACTGGCCGCCACATACTTTATGTGAGAGTTTATCACAGTTTCAAGCATGTAAAACAGTGTGAACCTCATTTAGTTTTTTTACACCTTGAAACACAGTTTCAACAAAATTATGGTGCAAAATGAAACTATAGACATAGTTCACATTGTCGCCATAATTTAATTGTTGTTTCCACTCTCTTAAAACTCGTATATGCATATTTTATTAATTGGTTAACTTGTTTTTTTAATTATATATGAAATTTGGTATAGCAAATTATAAACAAGCTTAACACATCTATTCAGCAATAATAGGTTGGGTCTTAATTTATACACGTGTCAAAGTTATTTCCATGACATCGAATACTGGGATGTATTTGCTATATACTTCCTCTGTTCCTAAATATAAGCCTTTTTAGAGATTTCACTAGAAAACTACATACAAAATTAAATAAGTAAATGTACACACTAAGGTATGTCTAGATACATCCATATGTAGTCATCTAGTGGAACTTATATTTAGGAACATAGGGAGTACATGTGACATCCTCGACTTTTGCTACAGTAATTATTGTAATTAAGCTACAGTGATCACCCGCTAATGATGCCACGTCACCGTTAACTATATCAATGTTCTCGTGATGGTTGAAACCGAATCATAGTTCGAAGCTTCGGGATTAAGTCAAACGTGAAATGATCTTTGTGTTGTTGAGATAACAACGTCGGGGAGTTGTAAAGATTCCCTAACAGATTATAATATCAAGTCGGGTACTCTTGGAATCGTTGATGATCCCGATATATTAAGAAAGGGGGCTTCAACAAAATAAGTAAAGAGATATAGTAAATGAAGATAAATAAACAAAAGAAAGGACTAAAAGTATAAATAATAAACGATGAAAGAAAAGTAAATAAGAATAGAATAAAGAAAAAGGGATTAGAATAAGAAATAATAGAAAGGAGGAAACAAAACAAAACAAATCAAAAAAAAAGGAAAACCGACCGGCCCAACTGGGCCAAAAGGCCCAGCCGGCCACCCACCCCTCATCCCGCAAACCCTAGCCCTCCTGGGCGCCACCCCCCCTCGCTACTCCGTCCCTTTCCCACGCCGCCGCCAGCCACCCCCTCGTGGGGGGCCCCACCCCCCACCGACACTCCCTCCTCTCATCCCGTGACTCTCCCTCCCCACGATCCCTCCACTCCCTCTCTCTCTCGGCCCCCCACCAACCGAGAGCCCCCCCCATCCCCACGACTCCAGGCCCCTCCCTCCTCTCCCGTCGCCCCTCCACCTCGCCCCAGATCCCACCTCGGCCGGCGGCCTCCCCTGCCTCCCGCCGGCGAGCTCCCCCGCCGGCCCCCTCCCTCCATCCTCTCCACCGCCTCCTTCTACCCCGGCGGCCCCCCCCATCGGTCCCCGCATCCTCCTCCCCGGCGGCCCCTCATCCTCCCGGCCGGCGAGCCGCCTGCCCCTCGGCCTCCACCCCGCCGGCAGGGGGCCCCGGCTGCCTCGGCCTCCACCTCGGCCGGCCTCCCTCGGCCCCTTCACCACACCGGCGAGCCCCTCCCCCACCGGGCCTCCCCTACGCCTCTTCCTCGCCGGATCCGGCCGGCTCCCCCTCGCCGGCGCGTCACCACCATCGTCACCGTCACCGTCACCGCCTCCACGCCGTCTCCACCGTCACCTTCGTGCGAACTCCGGCTTCACCGGGCCGTCACGTCACCGTCGGTGAGCCCCTCCTCGGGCTCCTCCCACCTTGTCGTTCTCCTCGACGTCCCGGTTCCGTTCCGGCAAACGGGGCCTCGATCCGTCGACGGTGGACTCCGGTAGGAGGATTTGAGTATTTGGTTCCTCTAGGTGGTGTTAGCACACACAGTTCTCTGTCTGTTAACAGAGAGAGATGAGTGTTGAGAGAAAAGAAAAAATGAATAAAAACAAATGTTGTATTCCGTATGTATGTATGTATGTATTCGATACCCGTATTATGTATGTATTTGCGTATATAGGCATGTGGAGAGATACGACATTTGTATGTTTATTTATTTGTGATTTTAAAATGTGTATTTGACCTTAGGTCACTTACCGGTGGGGCCAATGCACCCGCTGTCCATGACAGGGAGGCCCCAAGCGATAGTTGATATAATTAGAAAAATAATGTTTTTATTAAATAAATAAATAAATAGATATATTTAGTTAAATTAATTAATTATAATAATTAGAGTATGACACGCGGGTCCCCCACTAAATTAATCTGATTAATTAATAATTAATCTTAATAAAAACTTGTGCCTATGACGTTCGGGACCCGCTGGTCAGTTGACCGGTCAAATGTTGATGTCAGCATGACATCGCGATGATGTCATAATAGGATTTTATTAAATCTTTTAAATCTGTTTTTAATTCCTAAATAATTAATAAAACTTTGAAAATTAATACAAAATAATCCGTAAGTCAGATCGAATTATTTTCAACATGAAAGTTGATCAGCAAAGCGAGACGAACCCGGATACACGCCCCGTTCGTCTGTCACGCGTCCCTAGCATAGCAAACATGGAACTTTTCCATCGTTTCCAGTATAACCGGTAGTAGCCCGAGACCCGGAAAATATCGTCAGGTATTCTTCCGACCCGTCTATGACGGATGTTGCTGCGTTAGTTCATGTCTAGCCTGCATCTTTCCATGTCATGTTTTGTGTTGCATCGGTGCTATTATTTATTGTTTCTTCCCCCCTCTTCTTACCGGTAGACCCCGAGACTGACGCTGCTGCCGGGTACATCTACGACCCTGCCGATCAGTCCTTTGCCGCAGAGCAGCAAGGCAAGCAAACTCCCCTTGATCATTCATATATCGCCTATGTCTTTCTTCCTACTGCTTGCATTAGTATTTTGCTACTGTTGTAGTTAGCTCCTATATCTGATGCATAGCCTGTTTTTGATGAACTGCTGCTTTCAGTCCTGTACTTTTAATATGCTTAGTATAGGTGGAGCAGTCATCTCCTCTGACCCCGTAGATCAGTTGCCCCGCTTGTTTTCAAATCTCGATCTCTGATCGACGAGCCAGACCCGACACATCACGTTCACCCCCCTTCGTTGTACGACGCTACAGGGATACTATCGGGTACCGAGGGTGACACCTCGCTAAGTACTCCTGATGATATCTCTGTAGTATAGCTAGTCGGTCGTGGTTATCGAGGGTGATTCCTCTTTCACCATTCCCGATGACGCCCCTGTCGTGCAACCCCGCGAGTGTGGGACCCCCGAGGGTGATTCCTCTAAGCCCACCTTGACGGGTACATCGTTCGGGATCCAACGAGGGTGATACCTCGGATTCCCCCGATGTTACGACCACACAGTTACTCGACCATGTTACTGGGATCATTGGTGATTAGTTGTAAGACGGGTGGATTCCCGCGAGACAGTGTTGCTGGCCTAATTAAAATGCTAATGGATTTGGGTATTTGATCTGGGTTGGTCGGAGACCTTTTCGCACTAACCGGCTACGCGGGAAGAATTATGGGTACTCGGCGTCGCGGTATCAGCCGAAGCTTTTCAGATGCCAGCAGTGTAGCGGCGCGCGCCCGAGTGGTCCCGAGATGCATCGCGCTTGTGATTAAGGGATGCTAGGACTGACGTCGGCCGCCCACGCCACGTGCAGGAGCGTGAAGGGGAACTGGGCCCATGAACCCTTTGTGCTTAGGATTTAGACCGGCGGGCTGGCCTCTCTGATTAGTCTTAGGTGGGGCTGCGATGTGTCGATATTCCGAGGCCGGGCAGGACCCAGAAAAGTATGTCCGGCCAGAGTGTTATCGAGCGTGACGGGACATGTGGTGCACCCCTGCAGGGATGAAAATTAACTATTCGGATAGCCGTGTCCACGGTTACAGGACGACTTGGAGTTGTGCCCCGATCTTATACAACTACAATTGTTACTTAACTGGATTTAGTTTGCCTCGGGATTGCTTCCTCGCAGGGAGTCGAGGGAGGATCTTTAGGCGTGACCTCACTTTAATTTTTGCTGCAACAATATGACTATTATTGTTTTACCCCTGTTCTACTCTCGTCTATTGCTGCAAGACCCTGAAGATGCTAGTCTTCGATAGGACTAGGCCTTCTCTCTCTATTCTCGCATTGCTGCAGTCAGTCCACATATAACCCCCTTCTTTGATACTGATGCATATTTAGAATAGTTCTGATGTAAGACTTGCGAGTACTTTGGATGAGTACTCACCGCTGCTTTGCTCCCCCTTGTTCCCTTGATCCGTTTGCTGCGACCAGATGATGGAGCCCAGGAGATGGAGGTCCCCGCCGCCGACGACTGCTACTCCGACGGTGCCTACTACTACGTGGAGGCCGTTGATGATCAGGAGTAGTTAGGAGGTTCCCAGGCAGGAGGCCTCGCCTCGTTCGATCGTTGTATCTTTTGTGCTAGCCTTCTCTAAGGCACCCCATGTTTTATGTCTGTACTCAGATATTTGTTGCTTCCGCTGACCCGTGTGTTTATCGAGCTTTCGTATTCTAGCCCTCGAGGCCCCTGGCTTGTAATATGAAGCTGATGTTATTTTATTTGTGTCTTGAGTTGTGTTGTGATATCTCCCCGTGAGTCCTTGGGTTTGATCGTACGCATTTGCGTGTATGATTAGCGTACGATTAAGCCGAGGGCGTCACAAGTTGGTATCAGAGCCAACTGCCTGTAGGTAGCCCCCTTTCCAACTCCTTGGCCGAAGTTGAGTCTAGTGTTTGAAAAACTTTACTAACACTGATGTTGTGGCTTACGGGCCCACATCTCAATTGGGTGGTATTAGTATCTTTTACTCCTTTCCTATACTCTGGGCTATACTTTCTCTTCTCTTTCGGGTCAAAGATTTTACTAACTCTAACATTAGGTTCGCGTAAATATTTCCTCCCAGGGAGTCTCGTATTTCAGTCGATGGCTTGATCTATCAGAAGACTCCGAAGTTACTCTCTGATGTTATCTCGAGAACTAGTGCCTATCGCTCTTGCGATTTCCTTTCCCCCGACTACCACTATGGATGACTACATACATATGTCGTTCATACTTTCTTCTCCAATTGTTCTTGTTATTACGAGATGCAACGAATTACCTTATCGGGGATTTGTCCGTCATCAGTTGTCATGGGTTTCGATAGCTCTCCGAATTACTATTCGGTCTTCCGAAATCCTCTGTAGCCAAATGTTCATGACCTTTCTCACATGCTTGCATTATGGTTAAATCCATATGTCTAGCAGCATTCATTAAAATCCTTTGTGATTTTCCTGTGATCTTATTGATTCTACCTTTGTGTGAATGCACACAATCATCTGTTGTGACTCATAAATTATCTGCCGGCTCAGACGTCCTTCCAGACCGAGCTGGTTCTCAACAAATCAGTTTTTGGTTGGTTGTCCATCTAAGTCCATTCAACCTACTTGTATTTGATCGGAGCATCTGATTATGATACACCAACCTGGAAATACTAATTCCTTTGGTAAATAAGTATCGATATTTTTAGATATTCTAGAAACCGATGCATTGCATCATGTCTCCCTCTGATTGAGTACCGATACTCACATCAGATCCTTTGTGGATTGCCAGACCCATTGTTGTGTTGTTATCCGACGGCATCCTTTGCTTTAGAAAATTCTTGTGATTGTTTCCCCTGACACATGATGCATTTGGTAAATTGTGTCTTCTCCCTTTGATAAGTTGTACCATACGAATTGTGAGCCATGCCCTTCAAGCATGTGTTAGTTACTCTTGAAGTTTGTGGTATATGTTCCTAAGATGCCCCGATGGGTTGGACATGTGCCTTCCTTAATCAATATGACCTGAAGAGTTTTCACAAGTCTTGCTCTTCTGGTGTTTTGCCAAATGTTCTTTCAAGGCTACAACTTGATCAAAGGCGAGGAATAAATGGCAGGTGATGCATTGATGAAGTGGGAGTCGACCTTGAACATTGTGTTCATGCCCATGGAAACGACGTTGATCCTATCATAGAAACTTCTCGTATAAATAATCAAATCATTCTGTAGTTTAAAATATGGGATCTGTGATCTTATCCTTTGTAGTCGTGGTTCCGACCATGTTGTCGTACCTTGATTTCATTCTCGGACGAGTTAAAGTACTTGCCTTCTTCAGATCGACACACCGGTCCAAACCTTGAAGTTGATCTACCTCCGAGTATTATTCCTTGTAGCTTGAGGATATCACAGAGCTATGGAACTTCTTGTGAGCTCCTCATCAACTATGATATCTTTCTTAGTTCCAGTTGCCTCGTGTTTGAGTTGTTGGACACGTGAGTACATCGATAACTGAATCGAGTACGCATTAGGATTCAACAATTTTTAGTAATCTTCCTTGTTTACGAGTTTGTACTTGATCATGTCATTCCAAGCTGTTAAGCTACATCATCATCGTCATGTTGTAGCTCGACCTTGCTATCTATACCCTTCATCCCTGGAACACAATACCAACTGTGCGTTAAGCTTGCATCGGGCTTTCCACCTCATGTTGGTTGTCTTGAAAGGCAATCTCAATTCTAAGCGAGCAGTCTTATCTGTGTTTCTGACAAGCTCTTGCTTCATCATTCCCTTGCTTGATGTCGTCGCTAAACGATTACATCTTCATGAAATTTCTCGACAAATGTGTCGTGATCACCATCAACATTCGGAGCTCTTGGAGGGTAACAATTGAATGCATGTTGAGAAATACCATCCCTTTCCCTCGATGATTTGTATTATCATCGACACCCGTGTTGCTTTCCCTCCAACACAAACGTGTTCATGTTTTGTGTTGTCCTTTGTGTTACTCACTATCCAGCTTATGTTATCTTCTACCTTGGAGTATTACTATCTGGCACGTCAAGAATGTCGTGAAAATTGCACGCGTATTAAGAATTCTTGATATAGTAATACTTCTTGCCATCACCATTCATTTCTTGGTCCCGTGTTGTTTCTAACCGGTATACCGACAAATGAACCCTGATGTGTGGTTCCCCTACTTCTGACAACCCTATCCCCTTGAGGTTAACAACTGATTGTTTCCTTCTTGGTGTGTTGGGTGTTGACTCATCATTTTAGCATTGGTCATGCTACTCACTAAGTATTTCCGAGTGCACCCTTTTACCAATGTTTAATTGTTGTTGTTCCCTCGAGCATACGACATTATACCATTTGATTTGACAAATGCTATCTCTTTGATATTATAATTTTGGCTGTCAAAATTTTGAGGGATTGCTGTTGAGCCTATCAGCCACACCCTCAACTTCTCTATGTACCACGATGAAGCTCTTGAAATCATTACCCTTGTGCCTAGCTCATGAAGAATATGTGGATAATAGAAGTGTATTTCCCAAAGTTCACGTGCACTCTTTCCGCCGTGAATATGGAAAGTTTTGTTTCGCTTCCTCTCGTGAAATACCAAATCATTCACGCATGTGCGAAGTGTTATATGTTTTGAAGAATTGTTATCTTCACTTGATATAATTTCTCTTAGCACGCCAAACCACCGACTGATTTGATCAAGGAAAATAAGTTCTTTCATAAGAGCTAATCCAGACTTACACATGGAGCTTTGTTATCTTCGATGATGGTTTCCAAACGAGAACTCGATTGCTTTTTGACGTAAGAATTCTATGTGGGCACGAATGTCTTGACATTGTGTTCATATGTCTTAAAGTCGAACCCCTGATTCAAGGATTGCTTGTGTAGCTCATATCATGAGAATCCTGCATCATCATCTTTTCTTCTCAGGCATCTTGAGTCCGAGGCGTCCCGTCACCCATCAGATCTGAATTTCGGACAGATATGATGGTTGTGACATTTTCCCAATAATTATAACTTTGGTCTTTAGGTAAACCGGTACAGTGATGTCTTGTCTGGCACACTGGGTCGGAGGACCTACTGTTATAAATCCTTCCATATGTAAGGTTCGCCATTCTACCATGAGGAAATTGTATGACTTAGCTTTGTAAGTTGTCCCTCTTGGTTCCTCTTTGTATATCCATAAGTCCAACCTTTATCTGATGACCATGTCGATGCTACCCCAAAGCACGGATGTGGTACTCTAAATTCAACAGGAACATTGGAAGTGCGATGCTAAATTGTTCCTGATCAATTATCCAACCCACATGGTATGGATAAACATGATGATTCTTCTTGTCTCTTTACCAAGATGATTATGTACTGGATGACCTATCATGTATACCATACTCTATGATTTCCCCGGGAATGGTATACTCTAATACTTGTGTGTGTGAACACATTTTCCCTTCCCATTGGTCTGTTTGATTTTTATTGTGGCATAACTTATCTAAGCAGTGTTAATTCCCTGTTAGGTAAAATTCTTGTTGAATAACTCTGTCAGCAAGACCGTGTTACTATTGTGGATAACATTCCGGTAGCCGCCGATGGACAGAACCTTGCCTATTGGCCCGCCTCGTTTCAACGAGCAGGAAAATGGTTCTATTCGTTCCCCGCCCTTGGTACTGACGTTGTTACCAACATTACTGACAGGTTACCCTCTGACATGTCTTGCTACCAAGACCGTATAGTATGTCATCCCTCAGCCTACTTTCGGGCCACATGGTGGACTCATAACCCAAAGTTCCACAGGATTGAAACCTGACTCTCCTGTACATCTTTGATTCCAAGGTATCCCTTATACTTGGCTTCGTATGAAATTCCCGAGCCACCGTTCAAAGTACCGATCACTCTGTGGTCCAGATGTTACCCAACATGTTGAAGATCAAGTTCACATTATTGATGAGAATCTGAAGGCTGCTCAGTCTCGTCAGAAGAGTCAGTATGACCGTCATCATCAAGATATGGTCTATCAACCTAGCGAAAAGGCTTATCTTCGTGTCACACCAATGAGAGGTGCACACCGTTTCGGAATCAAGGGCAAGTTAGCTCCTCGTTATATTGGTCCTTTCACTGTTCTCGAAAGGCGTGGAAGAGTGGCTTATCAATTGGAACTGCCGGCGAACCTTTCTCAGGTTCACGATGTCTTCCATGTTTCTCAGCTCCGTCGCTGCTTCAAGCACCCTATTCGAGCAGTGGATCACAATATGCTTGAGCTACAACAAGACCTCTCTTATAAAGAGCATCCGGTCCGCATTTTCGACCAAGATGAACGTAAGACTCGTCGCAAGGTCACTAAGTTCCTTAAGGTGCAGTGGTCAAATCACTCTGAAGATGAAGCCACTTGGGAACGCGAGGATCATCATCGTGATGAATACCCCGGGCTCTTTCCCTCTACCTCTTAATTCTCGGGACGAGAATTCTTGTTAGTAGGGGAGAATTGTGACATCCTCGACTTTTGCTACAGTAATTATTGTAATTAAGCTACAGTGATCACCCGCTAATGATGCCACGTCACCGTTAACTATATCAATGTTCTCGTGATGGTTGAAACCGAATCATAGTTCGAAGCTTCGGGATTAAGTCAAACGTGAAAAGATCTTTGTGTTGTTGAGATAACAACGTCGGGGAGTTGTAAAGATTCCCTAACAGATTATAATATCAAGTCGGGTACTCTTGGAATCGTTGATGATCCCGATATATTAAGAAAGGGGGCTTCAACAAAATAAGTAAAGAGATATAGTAAATGAAGATAAATAAACAAAAGAAAGGACTAAAAGTATAAATAATAAACGATGAAAGAAAAGTAAATAAGAATAGAATAAAGAAAAAGGGATTAGAATAAGAAATAATAGAAAGGAGGAAACAAAACAAAACAAATCAAAAAAAAAAAAAGGAAAACCGACCGGCCCAACTGGGCCAAAAGGCCCAGCCGGCCACCCACCCCTCATCCCGCAAACCCTAGCCCTCCTGGGCGCCACCCCCCCTCGCTACTCCGTCCCTTTCCCACGCCGCCGCCAGCCACCCCCTCGTGGGGGGGGGGGGCACCCCCCACCGACACTCCCTCCTCTCATCCCGTGACTCTCCCTCCCCACGATCCCTCCACTCCCTCTCTCTCTCGGCCCCCCACCAACCGAGAGCCCCCCATCCCCACGACGCCAGGCCCCTCCCTCCTCTCCCGTCGCCCCTCCACCTCGCCCCAGATCCCACCTCAGCCGGCGGCCTCCCCTGCCTCCCGCCGGCGAGCTCCCCCGCCGGCCCCCTCCCTCCATCCTCTCCACCGCCTCCTTCTACCCCGGCGGCCCCCCCCATCGGTCCCCGCATCCTCCTCCCCGGCGGCCCCTCATCCTCCCGGCCGGCGAGCCGCCTGCCCCTCGGCCTCCACCCCGCCGGCAGGGGGCCCCGGCTGCCTCGGCCTCCACCTCGGCCGGCCTCCCTCGGCCCCTTCACCACGCCGGCGAGCCCCTCCCCCACCGGGCCTCCCCTACGCCTCTTCCTCGCCGGATCCGGCCGGCTCCCCCTCGCCGGCGCGTCACCACCATCGTCACCGTCACCGTCACCGCCTCCACGCCGTCTCCACTGTCACCTTCGTGCGAACTCCGGCTTCACCGGGCCGTCACGTCACCGTCGGTGAGCCCCTCCTCGGGCTCCTCCCACCTTGTCGTTCTCCTCGACGTCCCGGTTCCGCTCCGGCAAACGGGGCCTCGATCCGTCGACGGTGGACTCCGGTAGGAGGATTTGAGTATTTGGTTCCTCTAGGTGGTGTTAGCACAGAGAGTTCTCTGTCTGTTAACAGAGAGAGATGAGTGTTGAGAGAAAAGAAAAAATGAATAAAAACAAATGTTGTATTCCGTATGTATGTATGTATGTATTCGATACCCGTATTATGTATGTATTTGCGTATATAGGCATGTGGAGAGATACGACATTTGTATGTTTATTTATTTGTGATTTTAAAATGTGTATTTGACCTTAGGTCACTTACCGGTGGGGCCAATGCACCCGCTGTCTATGACAGGGAGGCCCCAAGCGATAGTTGATATAATTAGAAAAATAATGTTTTTATTAAATAAATAAATAAATAGATATATTTAGTTAAATTAATTAATTATAATAATTAGAGTATGACACGCGGGTCCCTCACTAAATTAATCTGATTAATTAATAATTAATCTTAATAAAAACTTGTGCCTATGACGTTCGGGACCCGCTGGTCAGTTGACCGGTCAAATGTTGATGTCAGCATGACATCGCGATGATGTCATAATAGGATTTTATTAAATCTTTTAAATCTGTTTTTAATTCCTAAATAATTAATAAAACTTTGAAAATTAATACAAAATAATCCGTAAGTCAGATCGAATTATTTTCAACATGAAAGTTGATCAGCAAAGCGAGACGAACCCGGATACACGCCCCGTTCGTCTGTCACGCGTCCCTAGCATAGCAAACATGGAACTTTTCCATCGTTTCCAGTATAACCGGTAGTAGCCCGAGACCCGGAAAATATCGTCAGGTATTCTTCCGACCCGTCTATGACGGATGTTGCTGCGTTAGTTCATGTCTAGCCTGCATCTTTCCATGTCATGTTTTGTGTTGCATCGGTGCTATTATTTATTGTTTCTTCCCCCCTCTTCTTACCGGTAGACCCCGAGACTGACGCTGCTGCCGGGTACATCTACGACCCTGCCGATCAGTCCTTTGCCGCAGAGCAGCAAGGCAAGCAAACTCCCCTTGATCATTCATATATCGCCTATGTCTTTCTTCCTACTGCTTGCATTAGTATTTTGCTACTGTTGTAGTTAGCTCCTATATCTGATGCATAGCCTGTTTTTGATGAACTGCTGCTTTCAGTCCTGTACTTTTAATATGCTTAGTATAGGTGGAGCAGTCATCTCCTCTGACCCCGTAGATCAGTTGCCCCGCTTGTTTTCAAATCTCGATCTCTGATCGACGAGCCAGACCCGACACATCACGTTCACCCCCCTTCGTTGTACGACGCTACAGGGATACTATCGGGTACCGAGGGTGACACCTCGCTAAGTACTCCTGATGATATCTCTGTAGTATAGCTAGTCGGTCATGGTTATCGAGGGTGATTCCTCTTTCACCATTCCCGATGACGCCCCTGTCGTGCAACCCCGCGAGTGTGGGACCCCCGAGGGTGATTCCTCTAAGCCCACCTTGACGGGTACATCGTTCGGGATCCAACGAGGGTGATACCTCGGATTCCCCCGATGTTACGACCACACAGTTACTCGACCATGTTACTGGGATCATTGGTGATTAGTTGTAAGACGGGTGGATTCCCGCGAGACAGTGTTGCTGGCCTAATTAAAATGCTAATGGATTTGGGTATTTGATCTGGGTTGGTCGGAGACCTTTTCGCACTAACCGGCTACGCGGGAAGAATTATGGGTACTCGGCGTCGCGGTATCAGCCGAAGCTTTTCAGATGCCAGCAGTGTAGCGGCGCGCGCCCGAGTGGTCCCGAGATGCATCGCGCTTGTGATTAAGGGATGCTAGGACTGACGTCGGCCGCCCACGCCACGTGCAGGAGCGTGAAGGGGAACTGGGCCCATGAACCCTTTGTGCTTAGGATTTAGACCGGCGGGCTGGCCTCTCTGATTAGTCTTAGGTGGGGCTGCGACGTGTCGATATTCCGAGGCCGGGCAGGACCCAGAAAAGTATGTCCGGCCAGAGTGTTATCGAGCGTGACGGGACATGTGGTGCACCCCTGCAGGGATGAAAATTAACTATTCGGATAGCCGTGTCCACGGTTACATGACGACTTGGAGTTGTGCCCCGATCTTATACAACTACAATTGTTACTTAACTGGATTTAGTTTGCCTCGGGATTGCTTCCTCGCAGGGAGTCGAGGGAGGATCTTTAGGCGTGACCTCACTTTAATTTTTGCTGCAACAATATGACTATTATTGTTTTACCCCTGTTCTACTCTCGTCTATTGCTGCAAGACCCTGAAGATGCTAGTCTTCGATAGGACTAGGCCTTCTCTCTCTATTCTCGCATTGCTGCAGTCAGTCCACATATAACCCCCTTCTTTGATACTGATGCATATTTAGAATAGTTCTGATGTAAGACTTGCGAGTACTTTGGATGAGTACTCACCGCTGCTTTGCTCCCCCCTTGTTCCCTTGATCCGTTTGCTGCGACCAGATGATGGAGCCCAGGAGATGGAGGTCCCCGCCGTCGACGACTGCTACTCCGACGGTGCCTACTACTACGTGGAGGCCGTTGATGATCAGGAGTAGTTAGGAGGTTCCCAGGCAGGAGGCCTCGCCTCGTTCGATCGTTGTATCTTTTGTGCTAGTATTCTCTAAGGCACCCCATGTTTTATGTCTGTACTCAGATATTTGTTGCTTCCGCTGACCCGTGTGTTTATCGAGCTTTCGTATTCTAGCCCTCGAGGCCCCTGGCTTGTAATATGAAGCTGATGTTATTTTATTTGTGTCTTGAGTTGTGTTGTGATATCTCCCCGTGAGTCCTTGGGTTTGATCATACGCATTTGCGTGTATGATTAGCGTACGATTAAGCCGAGGGCGTCACAGTACATTGCTGGTTGCAGATGCTTTGGGCATCCATGTGATGAACGTAAAATAGCTTGCCATTTAGGAAATGATATTATTTAGAAGCGGAGCATATATCCTTGTTTTGTATCTGGACGATGCATGCAATCATTTTATTAATTATTCATAATTGTTTTATAAAGTAATACATCAGTAAGCATGAAACCATCATCCTGACAACACCTGCCGCTAGTCACATCCCCTTGATGAAGAGGTGCCAAATTTCCAAGACGAGTACCAAACAGACATCGTACCTCAAGGGCCCAACGGATGCCTCAACCAGGCCACAATGTCAGGACTGGGTCACACACCGATCCGGTGCACTCTCACGGGCCGCCGCCACCTTCTTCCACCGATCCATCTCCAGAGTAGATGCTGACTCACCGACCTTGTCAGGCCTTCCGTCGATGCCACCATGGTGTCAGACAACGCCACCATCATGCATTTATCCATCCACACATGTCCGTCGCCAAAACTTCGTAGCACCATGCTACCGAGATCCGTCGTCAGCCTAGCGGTAGATGTAAGACTGCTCCTCCTCTTATCCCCTTCAGCCAGGGCTTGCTTGAATACGATGCCCCTAGGAGAGAGAACGACGCCGAAGGCGCCGTCATCTTTCGATCTGATAGACCTGGATCTAGTGTTTTCCCCGAAGCATCTAGATCGAGTTGACTTGACCTACAACAATGATGCCTCAAGAAGGAAACGACGTCAGAGACGTCACCATCGTTCGCCAAGACCGTAGTCAGTTTTCACCGGAAGTCGCATCCTCTGATCTCGCGGCTGACTGGAACCGCGCGGAGCTTCGCCATGAAGACGTATGTCGCCGCCGAAGGCGCCGTCATCTTCCGATCTGATAGACCTAGATCTAGTGTTTTCCCCGAAGCATCTAGATGGAGTTGACTTGACCTAGAACAATGATGCCTCAAGAAGGAAACAACGTCAGAGACGTCGCCATCGTTCGCCAAGACCGTAGTCGGTCTTCAACGGAAGTCGCATCCTCCGAACCCGCGGCTGGCTGGAACCGCGCGGAGTATCGCCATGAAGACGTATGTCGTCGCCGATACTCAGGCGGAGACCCTCCATACCCTCACCAGAGCTCTCATCGCGTCGCCGACCATCCACATGAAGAATCGACGACGGATCTGGGTAGGATCCAGATCCGTGGATGCCGTGTTGCCCACCATCGCCAACACCATAAGCCATGGGGTCGTCGGTTGCGGCCACTACACGACCAGGGAGCCACCTTGTTCGCGCTTCAAAGCCCCCAGCCCGAGGTGCCCCAGCCGCCTTGAGTGGTTGCCTCCGCCTCCTCCTGCCTCGGCGCCTTGACACCGGGCGGCGCCGTCACCTCGGCCAACCACAACGGCACCGGCTGCAGGATCTTTCGTTATGGCATGAGGGGTTGGCGGCACTGGGATTTCATCCCTCTGCGCCGCCTTGGCGTCATGGCCTCATGGGGAGTAAGCAACAGCTCTCTTGACAAACAGAGAGAAAGTATATATATATATATATATATATATATATATATATATATATATATATATATATATATCATAGAAAATAATACGAACTCAGGTGTGCAACAATGTTCTTGTCACAACTATTTACAACATTATGGCTGATATAACCATAGCAAGCCTGCTTCTCTCTTACACGACAATGACCTAAGTTAGGATCTTTCGCTATGGCGTGACGGGTTGGCGGCACTGGGATTTCATCCCTCGGCGCCGCCCTGGGGTCATGGGGAGTAAGCAACATCTCTCTTGACAAACAGAGAGAAAGTATATATATATATATATATATTAAAATGTCGTAGAAAATAATACGAACTCAGGTGTGCAACAATGTTCTTGTCACAACTATTTACAACATTATGGCTGATATAACCGTAGCAAGCCTGCTTCTCTCTTACACGACAATGACCTAAGTTAGGATTTTTTTTTTTTTTGGAGGGAGGGACTACGACGACAGGCAAGCTGCACAGGCACAGCCTGTCTATACCTCAACACTTGATCTCATCTGAAGCACCTCGGATCCCCTCCTCTCTCGGTGTTGAGTAGTGAGAGCGTTTGCTCGTGGCCAACCCTCGCTTCTGTGCTAAACTCAGTGATTAATGGCCTGCAGGACACAACGCGGCTACTGATCTTTCTGTGTCGTCATGGCCGGTTGGTTGTTTCACGAGCATGAGTGCTGCGACAAGAACCTCGGTCTGCTGCGTGGAACGGCCGGTGGCACGAATATGAATATGGTTTACATAAAGAATATGGTTTGGAACTAGAACGAAATTCGATAAAAACTAAATAAGACTTACTACCTCCGTCCCGGTTTATAAGTCATTCACGTAGTTCTAAGTTGACAATTTAAATATTTAAATATGTATAATATGTGATAAAAATATATATTTAGAAACTACATCCTTGTAGAAATCTAATGATATATTTTTTATGACATATAACACATATTTAATTCCACAAACCGATGACCTAGAACTACGCAAATGACTTATACATCGGGACAGAGGGAGTACGAAATTACATCTTGTCCATTTGACTTACGAAATTATTCCCTTTTCCTGTTGTTCCGAGCCTCAAGCCTCTCTTCCTTGATGGGAGTAAATGATAGGCTGTGGCGAAGCCACACACACGCCTTATGAGAACGACATTCAGGACGCAACCAGTTCATGGCCTTGGCTTGGCCATCAACAAAGCTGTACCTAAAGACGCCATCCCAGTAGACGAAGTAGGCACACGCACTGCCTTCGTCCAGCTTCATGGCAACACTAGCGGGAGATCCAAGGAACAAGACATGGTCCCCTAGGCTCCGTCCATCTTTCTCGATCCATTGCATCTTGCCACTGGCTGGTTCTTTCTGCATCGTGCGCAATGTCACCCGTAGCATGGGCGCCGGATTGCTGCAAGCGTAACGACTCGAAGATCGTTTCTTCTGGATAGATGCCAACAACAACTCACTGTGTGACTCCAAGATGTAGCTGCATTCATGAAGATAATCTATATCGTTGTCCAGATCCCACCTCGACTCGAGATCGTCGCCGATAACATCAGTGCCGTTGGCTTCAAAGTCCGTCTTCATCATCATGAAGCACCACAGAGAATCGCCATCCAGCACTAGGACCTTGTCGTCATGATACATGGCATAGGGTCGTCCATGTCGCATTGCCGGGACACAGGATAGCAGTCGTAAAGGACTGTGAGGGGAAGCTCTTAATGAAGTTGTAGAGAAGAACAATACCATCGCCATAGACGACGCCGCGCAAATTCTCCATGGACTTTCTTTCATCGTCTGGTAAGGGAGGTAAGGGCTTGACGGCTCCGGCAAGAATGTCGCCATCCGCGTTAGCCGGGACACGGGATATCAGTTGTTGGTATAAACATGGCGAACATGACGAACCGGAACATGAATGACCGCTTATAATATGAATAAACATGGCGAACCGGAACCCCAGCCCTTCTATATTTTGGTATACTCCAATATCTCATCCCCTCTCTCTCTATATATATTATACTTACTCGTACTCAGCGTTAATGGGATTTTGAGTGGGCTCAACATAGAAAAACACTTGGTATTTATACCACTAGGATAATTCATACATATATAGTGTAGCCATACGACTCAGATGAACCTAACTAACTTTGTCATCCAAAAATATGTTCATATGTAGATATGCAGGCCAGAGTCATACAAATTCTATGCTCAACCGGTTTGCAGAAAAGAACAGTTGCATGCATGAGAGAAATTCAAAAATGATAGAAGTCATACAAATTCTATGCTCAACCGGTTTGCAGAAAAGAACATTTGCATGCATGAGAGAAATTCAAAAATGATAGAAGCAACCTAATGATACTTTCTTGAAGATAGAAATTAGAGTAAATTACATCACAATTGTCTGCAGTTGGTAAGAAAAAAACAGTTTGATGCTAAAACTTGCGATATACATTGAACCGGTGACAAAACTTGGCATGGATGTGCATCTACGATGCTAATCATGTTTCATATACATGTAACGTGCTGACGAGGCGCCAACATAACGTGAGACCCAACGTCAGTGACCGGAAGGCGAGGACAGACATGTGGCCTGATTTTTTGTGAAAACAACCTGATATTTTACCTATTCTCATAAAAGCCCTCTCATTTTTTTTCTTAAAATAACCGTAAAAAGTGACTATGACAATTAGGCAGCACTAGCCAAGACACTATGCAACAAAGGGAAATGAGAAGGAAAAATTAAGCGCTGCCCAGGTTCAAATACACCACCTTCAACGCCAGCTCGGACAAGCTAGCCATCACACCACATATCACTTGCTCTATAAATGTGATTTCTATCTATAATGACATACAAACAAACACACATATAGGCCTTACATAGCTTGCAGTCACCGCGGGCCATTTTAACATTTTAGTTTTTTTATTTTTCTATCGTCCGGTTTAATATATGCCGCAAGTTTTAGCATCAAATTAACTTTTTTGTCAAGTTTAAACACTTGTAATGTGTTAGAGCCTGAAATTTATGTCGTCAAACTTCTGGTGGGGAGAGATAATCCACTTGATGGCCAGGGATTAAAGGTGCACGAGGATCACTACGGCCAGCTCGGGCATCGGCTGTGCGGCGTCGGCCGGGCATACCGGACGGGCTTCGAGGCGTGCTTCGTGCGGTGCTACGCGGCGGCGCACCGCATGGGCATCCACGAGCTGCGGGCCGCCGCGGGGCTCTTCGCGCACCTGCTGGCGATGGACGTCGTCCCGTGGCACGGCGTGCTGGGCGGGGTCAGGATCACGGAGGAGGACACCACGTCGTCGTCGCGCATCTTGATGAAGGTAATGTTCCAGGAGATGGCAGAGCAACTCGGGGTCTGGGTGCTCGGCCGAAGGATGAACGACGACGATAACCCGGTGGTCCGTGACGCCCTGTTCCCTAGGGACAAGGCCGAGAACACACGGTTCGCCATCAATTTTTTCATGGCGATTGGGCTTGGAGGTATCACTGAACCTGCGAGGAAGATCTTATCATTGTAATTGTAAGTGTTGTTGTATGAATATATATATTTGATCAACCTTTTACAAGGTTGACAGTCAGAAACATGTGGTGTGTGATCAACTTCGAGTATATAGCAAAAAAATATCATGTTACAAGGGTTGATCACAAAAAACTATCACCTTTTTGATTGTTCAGAAAATACCACAAAAGTGATGTGCTGTTTAACAAACACTACTCGTCATGGTCATCCTCACGGACACCCATCCGCCGCCACCACGGCCGCCGGGGCCCTGCTTCGAACTGCTAGCATGGTTTTTTGCTGAATTTCCCCTCTCATGCCTCCGGAAACGTCATGGTCATGGACCTTGGCTGCTGCTATCCCGACGAGATGTACTCCCTCCATTCTTAAATATAAGACATTTTAGAGATTGTACTATAAACTACATACGAATGTACATAGACATATTTTAGAGTATAGATTCACTCTGCGCCGGCCCAACCGTTGGGCCGGTCGACCTGCAGCCGTCAGATCTGCCCCTTCCGAACCGTCGGATCCCGTCGTCCCCAACCACCAGCACGCGCACGGGAAAAGGGAGAGGTCCGCCTCGCACGCGCCGACGCCCCAGTACGCGTCGACCGCCTCGCCTCGCCTCCTCACCGCTGGTCGCCCTCACCGTCGGTCGCCGCCCGTTGAAGCACCATGGATGCAGCTCCGCGACTCAGCTCGTCCAGACCGCTCGCTGCCCCGGCTGCCCCGCGCTCCGGGACTCAGCTCGCCCCGCGCTCCGGGACTCAGCTCGCCCCGCGCTCCGGGACTCAGCTCGCCCCGACCGTTCGCTGCCCCCGCCGCTCGCCGGCGCACTCGCCGCTGCTCATACCCGTCGGTCTTCACCTCGTCGGTCGCATCTCACCCCCCGTGTTACAAACGCTGGAATTTTTTTTCAACCGTGTATGGAAAAAGCTTCAACCGTTAACAAAAAAAAGCTTCAGTCAAAAACCTTCAACGAGGGAAAGTTGCAAACGTTGACAGAAAAAGCTTCAACCGTATATGAGAGAAGTTTCAAATGCCGCTCCGGCTGCATTATCTCGCGTGGTCACTCATCAAAAAGTTTCAACCGTGTATAGAAAAGTTTCAACCGTTAAGAAAAAAAGCTTCAACCAAATACTTCAACGAGGGAAAAGTTGCAAGCGTTGACAGAAAAAGCTTCAACCGCATATAAAAAAAGTTTCAACCGTCGTCCCGGCTGCAGCATCTCGCGTGGTTACCTTCGGTCACCGCCGTCAGACACAGCGGCTGCCGGTGGAGAAGCCGCAGCGCTCGTCGACAATGACTGAGGTTGCAGGAGGGAAGGGGGAGAGGAGGGACGAAGAAGAAAGAGGAGGAGGAGGAAGGAGAGGGAGGAAGGGGGAGAGAAAGGGAGGAAGACGCGGTGGGCATCCGAGATCTGGAGATCGAACGCCAACCACGCGACCGGCCGAACGTTTCGGCCGACGCGCTGGCGGAAAACGTTTCCGGTTTAAAAAACACTAGTTACTAAAGCATTAATTTTTAGCCGTGATTATGACAACGATGGCCCACTTGTTAAGTCTGATGTGGCATAAAAGTCAACACCGTTAACTTTGACTGTTACATTGACCGTTACGACAGTTGAGGCCCACACATGAACCCCTTACAAAAAAACCAATCAGGTCGTTGTGAGTTTTTATTAATAAGTAATCGGGTCTCTACCACCTGCACCGGCCATGGCAGTGTGGCTGCGTGCACCACCTGCGCCGGGCCGTGGCTGCACTGGCAGCGGCGGCGCCGACCTGCGCCAGCAAATCGGAGGACACTATTTCACTACAGAAGAAGTATTATACGTATATGCTAGCAAACTATAAGTAAGTTTAACACAACAATTCAGCAAACACAAGTTGGGCCTTAATTTATACACGCGTCAGTGTTATTTCCATACCATCGAACACTCGGATCTAGGAGTATTTTCCATAAACATTGCTGGTTGCAAATGCTTTGGGCATCGATTTAATGAATGCTACAATAGCTTGCCCCTTCAAAACTGATGTGAACTCAGTTGTGCAACCGTGTTCTTGTCTACTAATTACAGTACCATGGTTGATAGAACGGTAGCGACGGAGCATCTCTCTAACACGAGGATGGCCTAAATAAGGACATCGATTTTTCTTTTGCGAGGGACGGACCACGACTCCAACACCGAGTCGGTTACGCACAAGCCGCAGAGCCACGGCCGTCTATATACCATGATGTGTATGTAACTCTCACGTCCATGCATCTGAATCTAAACATCTGATCTCATTTGAAGCACCTCCTATCCCCTCCTGGTGTGGTGTTGAGTAGCGAGAGCGCTTGCTCGAGGCCATCCCTCGCGCATGCGCTGGGCTCGATGATTAATGGCCCGCAGGGCACGATGCCGTTTGCTGATCCAAGACTACTGTAGTGATGGACGCGTGGATGTTTCACGAGCCATGCTTATTCAACATGAATTCTGCGACAAGACCCTCGAGCTTCTGGGTGGAACGGTTGGTGACCCACACATGCCTTAATACATCGCACTGCATGTTGAGTCCATGAATGTATTTGAGCGAAAGTGCACTCCGTGGACGTGGAAAGCCACGTTGCCTCCTTCCACCATGCGGTACATTAGCAGTCATGGGAAGACCTTCGCAATGGCCACTCATGCACATGAGTGGATGGAGACGTTGTAGCTTTTGCGCAAAGCTGCCTTGAGGCTTGTAATATAAATATACGTGGCGAACCTTAACCCTAACCCTTCCTTATTTTGGTATACTCCAATATTTCATCCTCTCTATATCTATAGCCTCTTCTTAGTACTCAGCATTAATGGGATTTTGAGTGGGCTAAACACTTGGTATTTATACCGCACTAGGATAACTCATGCCTATATGGAGTAGTCATACGACTTAGGTGAAGCTAGTAAGTTGGAAAAAAAAATCTCCCTTGACCGAGTGAAAGAAAAAACCCACCATATTTCGGGTATGTGTTGCGGAAAACAACCTAGTCACTAATTAGTTGCAAAAATCATCGCGTATTTGGTAATCTTTTTGCAAAAAGCACTGTTCTAGTAATTTAGCCTGTTTGATCACTTTCTGACAAGTAGGGTCACATTGTAAGGAGATGATTTGGTGAAAAATTGACATACTCCTCCCCGAATTTCACGAAGACACCCTTATTCAAAAAAATGAAAAAGCAATCAACCCCCACCCATCCCCGTCATCTCCCTCCTCCTCCCTGGTCACCGCGAGGCTCCGGCGAGACGGCTTCCCTCCTCCCTGGTCTTGCTAGCGGGGCAGGGCGGCCTCAAACCTCCCTGGCCGTCGGCTCGCCCCTAGCCGGTGTGGCTGCCCACGGCTGCTGCTGCTCATTGTAGGTTTCTACAAGAGACACGAGAGGAGGGAGGAAGGCGACAGGGCTGCGGCTAGCCAAGCAGAAGCCATCGCGGGCAACAGGCGGTCGAATCAGGTCCGTCCAGCGCTAGGGATGCGAGCTAGGGTTGAGGGGCATGTGGGCGACGTCAAAACAGAGTCGCGGCGGTGGTGCAAGAGATCAGAGAAGGGAAGGAGGGAGCCGGAGGGGAGAAGAGGTGCATAGAGGAGGGGGGCGATGCTTTGCTCGTCTAGCCGGGGTTGTGGGACGCCTGCAAGGTGGGCTGCGCGTGAGCCTCGAGGTGCTCAAGCACTCCGTCAACATGCTTTTGCTCGAGTCCAGCCTCCACGGCGACGTGCCCGCCGGCGCCACACGCAGGAGCAAGCTAGCGCCGCTGCTGCTCGCCGTTGCGCCGCCACAGCCCGCCGTCGTTGCTCGCTATTCGCGGTCGCGTCGCACCGCTGCTGCCCGCCGCCCCTGTCGCGCCGCTGCGGCGTCGCCGCGTCGCTACTGCCCGCCACTCCTTCTTGCTGCCGCGGCGGAGAAGCACGACGGCCAGGATAGGAGGAGAGGGGGTTCATTGCTTTCCCATTTAAAGTCGAAGGGTGTGTTTGTAATTTTTCACCAAATCATCTCCTTACAATCTAGCCCCACTTGTCAAAAATGATCAAACAGGCGAAGTTAGTCAATCAGTAGTTTTTGCAAAAAGATTACCGAATACGCGATGATTTTCAACAAATTAGTGATTAGGTGGTTTTCCGCAACGCATGTCCGAAATGTGATGGTTTTTTGCAATTCACTCCCCTTGACCGGCCAACATGTCATTTAGGCGGCTATTGGTGAAAATATTTAGGAAAATGCCAATGAAAAATTTCCTGGTTGTCCATAACGTCCTTTTTCATACGGAATATGACAAGAACACACAGTCTATGACCACTTTTTCCCGCTGATTATGAAAGTATATTTTAATATGTTTGTAAGAATGAAGTCATTTTAATATGTTTGTACGAATGAAGATCATATTAGGCTGCCTTCGGATTTAATCCTGGCTCACATCTATTCCCTGCATCTTTCTTCCACTATTCCTAGTCTGCCATGTATTTTGCCTTTCCCTGATTTCGTAAAATTCAACAACTAAGATTCAGCACATTCACATTTGTACAGCCATAACTAGGGCTTGTACACAAAGAAACATATAGAAACACTTGGTATTTATACCACTACTAGGATAACTCATAGCTATATAGAATGGTCATACGTCTCAGGTGAACCTAACTAACTTTGCCATGCAAAAAGACGTTCATATATAGCTATGCGCGTACTGGATATTCTATGACTATTTACAACTTGATCTCCTGTAGCAATTTCTCAGTTTCACTGAATATTTTCAAGGATATTGTAGTGATGATGCACTTGTTATAAGCTACTTGTTTTTGGATACTATGAAGAGCTACCTTGCCCGCAGCACAACCAAACGACTAGCTGCTGGCTCTTGCCAGAACGGCATTGAACCAAAGAGCATATAAGGAGACTATATCACACTTGAGCATGGTTTTGCATTGTTGTAGATGGATAGCCGTCTTCAACTCCCTGGATCAGCCTAGCACACTATTTCACAACAGAAGCAGTATTTTGTTATTCTCCAATATCTTACTCATGTAATATGTGAAGGAATATGTGTATCTATTTCTCAACAACAGTGGAGACAAACTTAGTATTTAAATTATACTACTAGCTAGGGTACCTATTAGAGCTACATGTATGGGACGGTCTCTCCTGTTCAAGCTAGATATAAAAAAGCTTTCGATTTGATTCGATGCAACTACATGCTGGACTTAGTCCAACGCCGCAGCTTCCCCACCAGATTCAGAACTAGTTTGCCGCTATGTGGGCCTCGTCCCCCTCGAGGGTGCTCCTCAATGGCGTGCGAGGTGACCAAATTAAGTTTGGCCGAGAGCTTCGGCAGGGCGAGTCCCTACCCCCCTTACTTTTCTTAATCGCCATTGCTCCCCTGCAACAGCTGCTTAACAAAGACACCGATGAGGGCCTCTTCACCGTTTGAGGGGCCGTACCAACTCTTTCCGCACTTCTCTCTACATCGACGATGCTGCAATTTTCGTCGCTCCAATCAAAGAGGACGTTGACCAATTGGCAACCATCTTGACCGCGTTTGGGGAAGTGACTCGCCTGACCATCAACCCGTTGAAGAGCATGGTTGCCCCAATTCGCTGTCGCGACCTTGATCTCGACACTATCTTCCAAAGCTTTCGGGATAAGAGAGTCGAGACCCATATGTAATACATGGGGCTTCCATTATCCACCCATTGTCTCGAGAAGGCAGACTACCAATTTCTTGTGGATAAAGTTGCTGCTAAGCTTCCGTCGTGGCAAGAAAAAACGTTAACACAGTTGGCAGCACCGCCCTCATCAAGTCAGTTTTGACTTCCCTAGTTATTTACCACATTACAACACTAAATTTACCCACGGCACTAAGAAAAGCATTACCAAGATTCAGCGAGCCTTCCTATGGGCAGGTAATGGGCATGTTCCGGGAGGGAAATGTAAAGTGAACTGGAAGACTGTCTATCGACCTACCAATCTTGTGGTCTCGGCATTCTGGACCTCGACAAGTTTGCCAGAGCCCTCAGACTTCGGTGGTTGTCGTTGTCTTGGGTGGAGATGCAGAGGGCTTGGGTTGGATTGGAGACCCTTGCGACGAAGAGGATAGGGAGCTTTTCTATGCGGCAACTACCATCACCATTGGCGACGGTTCGACGGCGAGTTTCTGGCACTCTCCATGGATCGATGGTCAAAAGCCTAAGAACATCGCTCTGGGCATTTTCGTGCTCTCCAAACACACATCTTCATGCACACCCAAGGTGTTTCCTAAAAACGAGTGGGTTCGTCACATCAACACGTAGGGTGGTCTTTCGGTGAACCTCATCCAACAATTCTATTCCCTTTGGTGTAGGTCTCAGTAGGTTGTTTTGACACCAGGAGCACGTGATGAAATCCGTTGTAAGTTCACGATGGACGGCTGCTACTCCGCTGCCATGGCTTACAGGATGCAATTCGCCGGACTTATCAAGTCTGCAATGCCTACAATGGTCTAGAAAATCTGGGCCCCGCCTAAGATTAAATTCTTCTCTTGGTTGATCCTTCAAGATAGAGTTTGGACCACGGATCGACTTATTCGTACGGGTTTGCCAAATTGTGGTCTCTGCCAGCTCCGCAAGAGAAGTCTGGAATTTGCAGCGCACCTGATGTTCCAATGTTGTTTCACGATTAGAGTGTGGAACTCGATTTACATTTGGCTAGGCTGGAATTTGGCGATGCTGACATGGAATAACATCCACACAGTCAAGCAATAGTGTAGCGAGGGTCAGGGGTAACTCAGGCATTCAAGGAAAGCATTGCTCTCCTTACAAATGCTTATCTGCTGGGAGATCTGGAATGAAAGAAATGCTTGGGTATTCCACAACAAGGCATCTTTGCCCACCCGCATCGTGGCGAAGATAAGAGAAGAGGCAAAAACTTGTGTCGTAGCAGTGGTTAGATTCCTAAGCAACATTTTTACCGGGAGTGTAATCATCCACTCTCGAATTGTACGGTCCTATGACCGTCATTAAAAACATTGTTATCTTTTTATTTATTAAATGAGATGAAGCAAAGTTTTTGCCTCCGTTTCAAAAAAATTTAACTTTGCTCAACCCGACTTTGTCATGGAGAAGGACAACCATATAGTTAGGATAGTCATGTAAACTCCTATGCTTAACCAATCCGCACAACAAGAACCAGAGGATACAAACTGGCCGCCACGTACTTTATGTGAGAGTTTATCACAGTTTCAAGCATGTAAAACACTGTGAACCTCATTTAGTTTTTTTTACACCTTGAAACACAGTTTCAACAAAAATATGGTGCAGAATGAAACTATAGACATAGTTCACATTGTCGCCATAATTTAATTGTTGTTTCCACTCTCTTAAAACTCGTATATGCATATTTTATTAATTGGTTAACTTGTTTTTTTAATTATATATGAAATTTGGTATAGCAAAATATAAACAAGCTTAACACATCAATTCAGCAATAACAGGTTGGGTCTTAATTTATACACGTGTCAAAGTTATTTCCATGACATCGAATACTGGGATGTATTTGCTATATACTTCCTAAGTTTTTTTTAGAGATTTCACTAGAAAACTACATACAAAATTAAATAAGTAAATGTACACACTAAGGTATGTCTACATACATCCATATGTAGTCATCTAGTAGAACTTATATTTAGGAACATAGGGAGTACATTGCTGGTTGCAAATGCTTTGGGCATCCATGTGATGAACGTAGCTTGCCATTTAGGAAATGATATTATTTAGAAGCGGAGCATATATCCCTGTTTTGTATGTGGACGATGCATGCAATCATTTTATTTATTATTCATAATTGTTTTATAAAGTAATACATCAGTAAGCATGAAACCATCATCCTGACAACACCTGCCGCTAGTCACATCCCCTTGATGAAGAGGTGCCAAATTTCCAAGACGAGTACCAAACAGACATCGTACCTCAAGGGCCCAACGGATGCCTCAACCAGGCCACAATGTCAGGACTGGGTCACACACCGATCCGGTGCACTCTCACGGGCCGCCGCCACCTTCTTCCACCGATCCATCTCCAGAGTAGATGCTGACTCACCGACCTTGTCAGGCCTTCCGTCGATGCCACCATGGTGTCAGACAACGCCACCATCATGCATTTATCCATCCACACATGTCCGTCGCCAAAACTTCGTAGCACCATGCTACCGAGATCCGTCGTCAGCCTAGCGGTAGATGTAAGACTGCTCCTCCTCTTATCCCCTTCAGCCAGGGCTTGCTTGAATACGATGCCCCTAGGAGAGAGAACGACGCCGAAGGCGCCGTCATCTTTCGATCTGATAGACCTGGATCTAGTGTTTTCCCCGAAGCATCTAGATCGAGTTGACTTGACCTACAACAATGATGCCTCAAGAAGGAAACGACGTCAGAGACGTCACCATCGTTCGCCAAGACCGTAGTCAGTTTTCACCGGAAGTCGCATCCTCTGATCTCGCGGCTGACTGGAACCGCGCGGAGCTTCGCCATGAAGACGTATGTCGCCGCCGAAGGCGCCGTCATCTTCCGATCTGATAGACCTAGATCTAGTGTTTTCCCCGAAGCATCTAGATGGAGTTGACTTGACCTAGAACAATGATGCCTCAAGAAGGAAACAACGTCAGAGACGTCGCCATCGTTCGCCAAGACCGTAGTCGGTCTTCAACGGAAGTCGCATCCTCCGAACCCGCGGCTGGCTGGAACCGCGCGGAGTATCGCCATGAAGACGTATGTCGTCGCCGATACTCAGGCGGAGACCCTCCATACCCTCACCAGAGCTCTCATCGCGTCGCCGACCATCCACATGAAGAATCGACGACGGATCTGGGTAGGATCCAGATCCGTGGATGCCGTGTTGCCCACCATCGCCAACACCATAAGCCATGGGGTCGTCGGTTGCGGCCACTACACGACCAGGGAGCCACCTTGTTCGCGCTTCAAAGCCCCCAGCCCGAGGTGCCCCAGCCGCCTTGAGTGGTTGCCTCCGCCTCCTCCTGCCTCGGCGCCTTGACACCGGGCGGCGCCGTCACCTCGGCCAACCACAACGGCACCGGCTGCAGGATCTTTCGTTATGGCATGAGGGGTTGGCGGCACTGGGATTTCATCCCTCTGCGCCGCCTTGGCGTCATGGCCTCATGGGGAGTAAGCAACAGCTCTCTTGACAAACAGAGAGAAAGTATATATATATATATATATATATATATATATATATATATATATATATATATATATATATATATATATATATATATCATAGAAAATAATACGAACTCAGGTGTGCAACAATGTTCTTGTCACAACTATTTACAACATTATGGCTGATATAACCATAGCAAGCCTGCTTCTCTCTTACACGACAATGACCTAAGTTAGGATCTTTCGCTATGGCGTGACGGGTTGGCGGCACTGGGATTTCATCCCTCGGCGCCGCCCTGGGGTCATGGGGAGTAAGCAACATCTCTCTTGACAAACAGAGAGAAAGTATATATATATATATATATATTAAAATGTCGTAGAAAATAATACGAACTCAGGTGTGCAACAATGTTCTTGTCACAACTATTTACAACATTATGGCTGATATAACCGTAGCAAGCCTGCTTCTCTCTTACACGACAATGACCTAAGTTAGGATTTTTTTTTTTTTTGGAGGGAGGGACTACGACGACAGGCAAGCTGCACAGGCACAGCCTGTCTATACCTCAACACTTGATCTCATCTGAAGCACCTCGGATCCCCTCCTCTCTCGGTGTTGAGTAGTGAGAGCGTTTGCTCGTGGCCAACCCTCGCTTCTGTGCTAAACTCAGTGATTAATGGCCTGCAGGACACAACGCGGCTACTGATCTTTCTGTGTCGTCATGGCCGGTTGGTTGTTTCACGAGCATGAGTGCTGCGACAAGAACCTCGGTCTGCTGCGTGGAACGGCCGGTGGCACGAATATGAATATGGTTTACATAAAGAATATGGTTTGGAACTAGAACGAAATTCGATAAAAACTAAATAAGACTTACTACCTCCGTCCCGGTTTATAAGTCATTCACGTAGTTCTAAGTTGACAATTTAAATATTTAAATATGTATAATATGTGATAAAAATATATATTTAGAAACTACATCCTTGTAGAAATCTAATGATATATTTTTTATGACATATAACACATATTTAATTCCACAAACCGATGACCTAGAACTACGCAAATGACTTATACATCGGGACAGAGGGAGTACGAAATTACATCTTGTCCATTTGACTTACGAAATTATTCCCTTTTCCTGTTGTTCCGAGCCTCAAGCCTCTCTTCCTTGATGGGAGTAAATGATAGGCTGTGGCGAAGCCACACACACGCCTTATGAGAACGACATTCAGGACGCAACCAGTTCATGGCCTTGGCTTGGCCATCAACAAAGCTGTACCTAAAGACGCCATCCCAGTAGACGAAGTAGGCACACGCACTGCCTTCGTCCAGCTTCATGGCAACACTAGCGGGAGATCCAAGGAACAAGACATGGTCCCCTAGGCTCCGTCCATCTTTCTCGATCCATTGCATCTTGCCACTGGCTGGTTCTTTCTGCATCGTGCGCAATGTCACCCGTAGCATGGGCGCCGGATTGCTGCAAGCGTAACGACTCGAAGATCGTTTCTTCTGGATAGATGCCAACAACAACTCACTGTGTGACTCCAAGATGTAGCTGCATTCATGAAGATAATCTATATCGTTGTCCAGATCCCACCTCGACTCGAGATCGTCGCCGATAACATCAGTGCCGTTGGCTTCAAAGTCCGTCTTCATCATCATGAAGCACCACAGAGAATCGCCATCCAGCACTAGGACCTTGTCGTCATGATACATGGCATAGGGTCGTCCATGTCGCATTGCCGGGACACAGGATAGCAGTCGTAAAGGACTGTGAGGGGAAGCTCTTAATGAAGTTGTAGAGAAGAACAATACCATCGCCATAGACGACGCCGCGCAAATTCTCCATGGACTTTCTTTCATCGTCTGGTAAGGGAGGTAAGGGCTTGACGGCTCCGGCAAGAATGTCGCCATCCGCGTTAGCCGGGACACGGGATATCAGTTGTTGGTATAAACATGGCGAACATGACGAACCGGAACATGAATGACCGCTTATAATATGAATAAACATGGCGAACCGGAACCCCAGCCCTTCTATATTTTGGTATACTCCAATATCTCATCCCCTCTCTCTCTATATATATTATACTTACTCGTACTCAGCGTTAATGGGATTTTGAGTGGGCTCAACATAGAAAAACACTTGGTATTTATACCACTAGGATAATTCATACATATATAGTGTAGCCATACGACTCAGATGAACCTAACTAACTTTGTCATCCAAAAATATGTTCATATGTAGATATGCAGGCCAGAGTCATACAAATTCTATGCTCAACCGGTTTGCAGAAAAGAACAGTTGCATGCATGAGAGAAATTCAAAAATGATAGAAGTCATACAAATTCTATGCTCAACCGGTTTGCAGAAAAGAACATTTGCATGCATGAGAGAAATTCAAAAATGATAGAAGCAACCTAATGATACTTTCTTGAAGATAGAAATTAGAGTAAATTACATCACAATTGTCTGCAGTTGGTAAGAAAAAAACAGTTTGATGCTAAAACTTGCGATATACATTGAACCGGTGACAAAACTTGGCATGGATGTGCATCTACGATGCTAATCATGTTTCATATACATGTAACGTGCTGACGAGGCGCCAACATAACGTGAGACCCAACGTCAGTGACCGGAAGGCGAGGACAGACATGTGGCCTGATTTTTTGTGAAAACAACCTGATATTTTACCTATTCTCATAAAAGCCCTCTCATTTTTTTTCTTAAAATAACCGTAAAAAGTGACTATGACAATTAGGCAGCACTAGCCAAGACACTATGCAACAAAGGGAAATGAGAAGGAAAAATTAAGCGCTGCCCAGGTTCAAATACACCACCTTCAACGCCAGCTCGGACAAGCTAGCCATCACACCACATATCACTTGCTCTATAAATGTGATTTCTATCTATAATGACATACAAACAAACACACATATAGGCCTTACATAGCTTGCAGTCACCGCGGGCCATTTTAACATTTTAGTTTTTTTATTTTTCTATCGTCCGGTTTAATATATGCCGCAAGTTTTAGCATCAAATTAACTTTTTTGTCAAGTTTAAACACTTGTAATGTGTTAGAGCCTGAAATTTATGTCGTCAAACTTCTGGTGGGGAGAGATAATCCACTTGATGGCCAGGGATTAAAGGTGCACGAGGATCACTACGGCCAGCTCGGGCATCGGCTGTGCGGCGTCGGCCGGGCATACCGGACGGGCTTCGAGGCGTGCTTCGTGCGGTGCTACGCGGCGGCGCACCGCATGGGCATCCACGAGCTGCGGGCCGCCGCGGGGCTCTTCGCGCACCTGCTGGCGATGGACGTCGTCCCGTGGCACGGCGTGCTGGGCGGGGTCAGGATCACGGAGGAGGACACCACGTCGTCGTCGCGCATCTTGATGAAGGTAATGTTCCAGGAGATGGCAGAGCAACTCGGGGTCTGGGTGCTCGGCCGAAGGATGAACGACGACGATAACCCGGTGGTCCGTGACGCCCTGTTCCCTAGGGACAAGGCCGAGAACACACGGTTCGCCATCAATTTTTTCATGGCGATTGGGCTTGGAGGTATCACTGAACCTGCGAGGAAGATCTTATCATTGTAATTGTAAGTGTTGTTGTATGAATATATATATTTGATCAACCTTTTACAAGGTTGACAGTCAGAAACATGTGGTGTGTGATCAACTTCGAGTATATAGCAAAAAAATATCATGTTACAAGGGTTGATCACAAAAAACTATCACCTTTTTGATTGTTCAGAAAATACCACAAAAGTGATGTGCTGTTTAACAAACACTACTCGTCATGGTCATCCTCACGGACACCCATCCGCCGCCACCACGGCCGCCGGGGCCCTGCTTCGAACTGCTAGCATGGTTTTTTGCTGAATTTCCCCTCTCATGCCTCCGGAAACGTCATGGTCATGGACCTTGGCTGCTGCTATCCCGACGAGATGTACTCCCTCCATTCTTAAATATAAGACATTTTAGAGATTGTACTATAAACTACATACGAATGTACATAGACATATTTTAGAGTATAGATTCACTCTGCGCCGGCCCAACCGTTGGGCCGGTCGACCTGCAGCCGTCAGATCTGCCCCTTCCGAACCGTCGGATCCCGTCGTCCCCAACCACCAGCACGCGCACGGGAAAAGGGAGAGGTCCGCCTCGCACGCGCCGACGCCCCAGTACGCGTCGACCGCCTCGCCTCGCCTCCTCACCGCTGGTCGCCCTCACCGTCGGTCGCCGCCCGTTGAAGCACCATGGATGCAGCTCCGCGACTCAGCTCGTCCAGACCGCTCGCTGCCCCGGCTGCCCCGCGCTCCGGGACTCAGCTCGCCCCGCGCTCCGGGACTCAGCTCGCCCCGCGCTCCGGGACTCAGCTCGCCCCGACCGTTCGCTGCCCCCGCCGCTCGCCGGCGCACTCGCCGCTGCTCATACCCGTCGGTCTTCACCTCGTCGGTCGCATCTCACCCCCCGTGTTACAAACGCTGGAATTTTTTTTCAACCGTGTATGGAAAAAGCTTCAACCGTTAACAAAAAAAAGCTTCAGTCAAAAACCTTCAACGAGGGAAAGTTGCAAACGTTGACAGAAAAAGCTTCAACCGTATATGAGAGAAGTTTCAAATGCCGCTCCGGCTGCATTATCTCGCGTGGTCACTCATCAAAAAGTTTCAACCGTGTATAGAAAAGTTTCAACCGTTAAGAAAAAAAGCTTCAACCAAATACTTCAACGAGGGAAAAGTTGCAAGCGTTGACAGAAAAAGCTTCAACCGCATATAAAAAAAGTTTCAACCGTCGTCCCGGCTGCAGCATCTCGCGTGGTTACCTTCGGTCACCGCCGTCAGACACAGCGGCTGCCGGTGGAGAAGCCGCAGCGCTCGTCGACAATGACTGAGGTTGCAGGAGGGAAGGGGGAGAGGAGGGACGAAGAAGAAAGAGGAGGAGGAGGAAGGAGAGGGAGGAAGGGGGAGAGAAAGGGAGGAAGACGCGGTGGGCATCCGAGATCTGGAGATCGAACGCCAACCACGCGACCGGCCGAACGTTTCGGCCGACGCGCTGGCGGAAAACGTTTCCGGTTTAAAAAACACTAGTTACTAAAGCATTAATTTTTAGCCGTGATTATGACAACGATGGCCCACTTGTTAAGTCTGATGTGGCATAAAAGTCAACACCGTTAACTTTGACTGTTACATTGACCGTTACGACAGTTGAGGCCCACACATGAACCCCTTACAAAAAAACCAATCAGGTCGTTGTGAGTTTTTATTAATAAGTAATCGGGTCTCTACCACCTGCACCGGCCATGGCAGTGTGGCTGCGTGCACCACCTGCGCCGGGCCGTGGCTGCACTGGCAGCGGCGGCGCCGACCTGCGCCAGCAAATCGGAGGACACTATTTCACTACAGAAGAAGTATTATACGTATATGCTAGCAAACTATAAGTAAGTTTAACACAACAATTCAGCAAACACAAGTTGGGCCTTAATTTATACACGCGTCAGTGTTATTTCCATACCATCGAACACTCGGATCTAGGAGTATTTTCCATAAACATTGCTGGTTGCAAATGCTTTGGGCATCGATTTAATGAATGCTACAATAGCTTGCCCCTTCAAAACTGATGTGAACTCAGTTGTGCAACCGTGTTCTTGTCTACTAATTACAGTACCATGGTTGATAGAACGGTAGCGACGGAGCATCTCTCTAACACGAGGATGGCCTAAATAAGGACATCGATTTTTCTTTTGCGAGGGACGGACCACGACTCCAACACCGAGTCGGTTACGCACAAGCCGCAGAGCCACGGCCGTCTATATACCATGATGTGTATGTAACTCTCACGTCCATGCATCTGAATCTAAACATCTGATCTCATTTGAAGCACCTCCTATCCCCTCCTGGTGTGGTGTTGAGTAGCGAGAGCGCTTGCTCGAGGCCATCCCTCGCGCATGCGCTGGGCTCGATGATTAATGGCCCGCAGGGCACGATGCCGTTTGCTGATCCAAGACTACTGTAGTGATGGACGCGTGGATGTTTCACGAGCCATGCTTATTCAACATGAATTCTGCGACAAGACCCTCGAGCTTCTGGGTGGAACGGTTGGTGACCCACACATGCCTTAATACATCGCACTGCATGTTGAGTCCATGAATGTATTTGAGCGAAAGTGCACTCCGTGGACGTGGAAAGCCACGTTGCCTCCTTCCACCATGCGGTACATTAGCAGTCATGGGAAGACCTTCGCAATGGCCACTCATGCACATGAGTGGATGGAGACGTTGTAGCTTTTGCGCAAAGCTGCCTTGAGGCTTGTAATATAAATATACGTGGCGAACCTTAACCCTAACCCTTCCTTATTTTGGTATACTCCAATATTTCATCCTCTCTATATCTATAGCCTCTTCTTAGTACTCAGCATTAATGGGATTTTGAGTGGGCTAAACACTTGGTATTTATACCGCACTAGGATAACTCATGCCTATATGGAGTAGTCATACGACTTAGGTGAAGCTAGTAAGTTGGAAAAAAAAATCTCCCTTGACCGAGTGAAAGAAAAAACCCACCATATTTCGGGTATGTGTTGCGGAAAACAACCTAGTCACTAATTAGTTGCAAAAATCATCGCGTATTTGGTAATCTTTTTGCAAAAAGCACTGTTCTAGTAATTTAGCCTGTTTGATCACTTTCTGACAAGTAGGGTCACATTGTAAGGAGATGATTTGGTGAAAAATTGACATACTCCTCCCCGAATTTCACGAAGACACCCTTATTCAAAAAAATGAAAAAGCAATCAACCCCCACCCATCCCCGTCATCTCCCTCCTCCTCCCTGGTCACCGCGAGGCTCCGGCGAGACGGCTTCCCTCCTCCCTGGTCTTGCTAGCGGGGCAGGGCGGCCTCAAACCTCCCTGGCCGTCGGCTCGCCCCTAGCCGGTGTGGCTGCCCACGGCTGCTGCTGCTCATTGTAGGTTTCTACAAGAGACACGAGAGGAGGGAGGAAGGCGACAGGGCTGCGGCTAGCCAAGCAGAAGCCATCGCGGGCAACAGGCGGTCGAATCAGGTCCGTCCAGCGCTAGGGATGCGAGCTAGGGTTGAGGGGCATGTGGGCGACGTCAAAACAGAGTCGCGGCGGTGGTGCAAGAGATCAGAGAAGGGAAGGAGGGAGCCGGAGGGGAGAAGAGGTGCATAGAGGAGGGGGGCGATGCTTTGCTCGTCTAGCCGGGGTTGTGGGACGCCTGCAAGGTGGGCTGCGCGTGAGCCTCGAGGTGCTCAAGCACTCCGTCAACATGCTTTTGCTCGAGTCCAGCCTCCACGGCGACGTGCCCGCCGGCGCCACACGCAGGAGCAAGCTAGCGCCGCTGCTGCTCGCCGTTGCGCCGCCACAGCCCGCCGTCGTTGCTCGCTATTCGCGGTCGCGTCGCACCGCTGCTGCCCGCCGCCCCTGTCGCGCCGCTGCGGCGTCGCCGCGTCGCTACTGCCCGCCACTCCTTCTTGCTGCCGCGGCGGAGAAGCACGACGGCCAGGATAGGAGGAGAGGGGGTTCATTGCTTTCCCATTTAAAGTCGAAGGGTGTGTTTGTAATTTTTCACCAAATCATCTCCTTACAATCTAGCCCCACTTGTCAAAAATGATCAAACAGGCGAAGTTAGTCAATCAGTAGTTTTTGCAAAAAGATTACCGAATACGCGATGATTTTCAACAAATTAGTGATTAGGTGGTTTTCCGCAACGCATGTCCGAAATGTGATGGTTTTTTGCAATTCACTCCCCTTGACCGGCCAACATGTCATTTAGGCGGCTATTGGTGAAAATATTTAGGAAAATGCCAATGAAAAATTTCCTGGTTGTCCATAACGTCCTTTTTCATACGGAATATGACAAGAACACACAGTCTATGACCACTTTTTCCCGCTGATTATGAAAGTATATTTTAATATGTTTGTAAGAATGAAGTCATTTTAATATGTTTGTACGAATGAAGATCATATTAGGCTGCCTTCGGATTTAATCCTGGCTCACATCTATTCCCTGCATCTTTCTTCCACTATTCCTAGTCTGCCATGTATTTTGCCTTTCCCTGATTTCGTAAAATTCAACAACTAAGATTCAGCACATTCACATTTGTACAGCCATAACTAGGGCTTGTACACAAAGAAACATATAGAAACACTTGGTATTTATACCACTACTAGGATAACTCATAGCTATATAGAATGGTCATACGTCTCAGGTGAACCTAACTAACTTTGCCATGCAAAAAGACGTTCATATATAGCTATGCGCGTACTGGATATTCTATGACTATTTACAACTTGATCTCCTGTAGCAATTTCTCAGTTTCACTGAATATTTTCAAGGATATTGTAGTGATGATGCACTTGTTATAAGCTACTTGTTTTTGGATACTATGAAGAGCTACCTTGCCCGCAGCACAACCAAACGACTAGCTGCTGGCTCTTGCCAGAACGGCATTGAACCAAAGAGCATATAAGGAGACTATATCACACTTGAGCATGGTTTTGCATTGTTGTAGATGGATAGCCGTCTTCAACTCCCTGGATCAGCCTAGCACACTATTTCACAACAGAAGCAGTATTTTGTTATTCTCCAATATCTTACTCATGTAATATGTGAAGGAATATGTGTATCTATTTCTCAACAACAGTGGAGACAAACTTAGTATTTAAATTATACTACTAGCTAGGGTACCTATTAGAGCTACATGTATGGGACGGTCTCTCCTGTTCAAGCTAGATATAAAAAAGCTTTCGATTTGATTCGATGCAACTACATGCTGGACTTAGTCCAACGCCGCAGCTTCCCCACCAGATTCAGAACTAGTTTGCCGCTATGTGGGCCTCGTCCCCCTCGAGGGTGCTCCTCAATGGCGTGCGAGGTGACCAAATTAAGTTTGGCCGAGAGCTTCGGCAGGGCGAGTCCCTACCCCCTTACTTTTCTTAATCGCCATTGCTCCCCTGCAACAGCTGCTTAACAAAGACACCGATGAGGGCCTCTTCACCGTTTGAGGGGCCGTACCAACTCTTTCCGCACTTCTCTCTACATCGACGATGCTGCAATTTTCGTCGCTCCAATCAAAGAGGACGTTGACCAATTGGCAACCATCTTGACCGCGTTTGGGGAAGTGACTCGCCTGACCATCAACCCGTTGAAGAGCATGGTTGCCCCAATTCGCTGTCGCGACCTTGATCTCGACACTATCTTCCAAAGCTTTCGGGATAAGAGAGTCGAGACCCATATGTAATACATGGGGCTTCCATTATCCACCCATTGTCTCGAGAAGGCAGACTACCAATTTCTTGTGGATAAAGTTGCTGCTAAGCTTCCGTCGTGGCAAGAAAAAACGTTAACACAGTTGGCAGCACCGCCCTCATCAAGTCAGTTTTGACTTCCCTAGTTATTTACCACATTACAACACTAAATTTACCCACGGCACTAAGAAAAGCATTACCAAGATTCAGCGAGCCTTCCTATGGGCAGGTAATGGGCATGTTCCGGGAGGGAAATGTAAAGTGAACTGGAAGACTGTCTATCGACCTACCAATCTTGTGGTCTCGGCATTCTGGACCTCGACAAGTTTGCCAGAGCCCTCAGACTTCGGTGGTTGTCGTTGTCTTGGGTGGAGATGCAGAGGGCTTGGGTTGGATTGGAGACCCTTGCGACGAAGAGGATAGGGAGCTTTTCTATGCGGCAACTACCATCACCATTGGCGACGGTTCGACGGCGAGTTTCTGGCACTCTCCATGGATCGATGGTCAAAAGCCTAAGAACATCGCTCTGGGCATTTTCGTGCTCTCCAAACACACATCTTCATGCACACCCAAGGTGTTTCCTAAAAACGAGTGGGTTCGTCACATCAACACGTAGGGTGGTCTTTCGGTGAACCTCATCCAACAATTCTATTCCCTTTGGTGTAGGTCTCAGTAGGTTGTTTTGACACCAGGAGCACGTGATGAAATCCGTTGTAAGTTCACGATGGACGGCTGCTACTCCGCTGCCATGGCTTACAGGATGCAATTCGCCGGACTTATCAAGTCTGCAATGCCTACAATGGTCTAGAAAATCTGGGCCCCGCCTAAGATTAAATTCTTCTCTTGGTTGATCCTTCAAGATAGAGTTTGGACCACGGATCGACTTATTCGTACGGGTTTGCCAAATTGTGGTCTCTGCCAGCTCCGCAAGAGAAGTCTGGAATTTGCAGCGCACCTGATGTTCCAATGTTGTTTCACGATTAGAGTGTGGAACTCGATTTACATTTGGCTAGGCTGGAATTTGGCGATGCTGACATGGAATAACATCCACACAGTCAAGCAATAGTGTAGCGAGGGTCAGGGGTAACTCAGGCATTCAAGGAAAGCATTGCTCTCCTTACAAATGCTTATCTGCTGGGAGATCTGGAATGAAAGAAATGCTTGGGTATTCCACAACAAGGCATCTTTGCCCACCCGCATCGTGGCGAAGATAAGAGAAGAGGCAAAAACTTGTGTCGTAGCAGTGGTTAGATTCCTAAGCAACATTTTTACCGGGAGTGTAATCATCCACTCTCGAATTGTACGGTCCTATGACCGTCATTAAAAACATTGTTATCTTTTTATTTATTAAATGAGATGAAGCAAAGTTTTTGCCTCCGTTTCAAAAAAATTTAACTTTGCTCAACCCGACTTTGTCATGGAGAAGGACAACCATATAGTTAGGATAGTCATGTAAACTCCTATGCTTAACCAATCCGCACAACAAGAACCAGAGGATACAAACTGGCCGCCACGTACTTTATGTGAGAGTTTATCACAGTTTCAAGCATGTAAAACACTGTGAACCTCATTTAGTTTTTTTTACACCTTGAAACACAGTTTCAACAAAAATATGGTGCAGAATGAAACTATAGACATAGTTCACATTGTCGCCATAATTTAATTGTTGTTTCCACTCTCTTAAAACTCGTATATGCATATTTTATTAATTGGTTAACTTGTTTTTTTAATTATATATGAAATTTGGTATAGCAAAATATAAACAAGCTTAACACATCAATTCAGCAATAACAGGTTGGGTCTTAATTTATACACGTGTCAAAGTTATTTCCATGACATCGAATACTGGGATGTATTTGCTATATACTTCCTAAGTTTTTTTTAGAGATTTCACTAGAAAACTACATACAAAATTAAATAAGTAAATGTACACACTAAGGTATGTCTACATACATCCATATGTAGTCATCTAGTAGAACTTATATTTAGGAACATAGGGAGTACATTGCTGGTTGCAAATGCTTTGGGCATCCATGTGATGAACGTAGCTTCCCATTTAGAAAATGATATTACTTTGAAACGGAGCATATATCCCTGTTTTGTATCTGGACGATGCATGCAATCATTTTATTAATTATTCATAATTGTTTTATAAAGTAATACATCAGTAAGCAAGAAACCATCATCCTGACAACACCTGCCGCTAGTCACATCCCCTTGATGAAGAGGTGCCAAATTGCCAAGACGAGTACCAAACAGACATCGTACCTCAAGGGCCCAACGGATGCCCCAACCAGGCCACAATGTCAGGACTAGGTCACACACCGATCCGGTGCACTCTCACGGGCCGCCACCACCTTCTTCTACCGATCCATCTCCAGAGTAGATACTGACTCACCGACCTTGTCAGGCCTTCCGTCGATGCCACCATGGTGTCAGACAACGCCACCATCATGCATTTATCCATCCACACACGCTCGTCGCCAAAACTTCGTAGCACCATGCTACCGGGATCCGTCGTCAGCCTAGCGGTAGATGTAAGACTGCTCCTCCTCTTATCCCCTTCAGCCAGGGCTTGCTTGAATACGATGCCCCTAGGAAGGAGAACGACGCCGAAGGCGCCGTCATCTTCCGATCTGATAGACCTGGATCTAGTGTTTTCCCCGAAGCATCTAGATCGAGTTGACTTGACCTACAACAATGATGCCTCAAGAAGGAAACGACGTCAGAGACGTCACCATCGTTAGCCAAGATCGTACTCAGTTTTCACCGGAAGTCGCATCCTCTGATCTCGCGGCTGACTGGAACAGCGCGGAGCTTCGCCATGAAGACGCATGTTGCCGCCGAAGGCGCCGTCATGTTCCGATCTGATAGACCTAGATCTAGTGTTTTCCCGAAGCATCTAGATCGAGTTGACTTGACCTACAACAATGATGCCTCAAGAAGGAAACGACGTCAGAGACGTCGCCATCGTTCACCAAGACCGTAGTCGGTTTTCAACGGAAGTCGCATCCTCCGAACCCGCGGTTGGCTCGAACCGCGCGGAGCATCGCCATGAAGACGTATGTCGTCGCCGATACTCAGGCGGAGACCCTCCATACCCTCACTAGAGCTCTCATCGCGTCGCCGACCATCCACATGAAGAATCGACGACGGATCTGGGTAGGATCCAGATCCGTGGATGCCGTGTTGCCCACCATCGCCAACACCATAAGCCATGGGGTCGTCGGTTGCGGCCACACGACCAGGGAGCCACCTTGTTCGCGCTTCAAAGCCCCCAGCGCGAGGTGCCCCAGCCGCCTTGAGTGGTTGCCTCCGCCTCCTCCTGCCTCAGCGCCTTGACACCGGGCGGCGCCGTCACCTCGGCCAACCACAACGGCACCGGCTGCAGGATCTTTCGTTATGGCGTGAGGGGTTGGCGGCACTGGGATTTCATCCCTCGGCGCCGCCTTGGGGTCATGGCCTCATGGGGAGTAAGCAACAGCTCTCTTGACAAACAGAGAGAAAGTATATATATATATTATATATATATATTATATATATATATATATATATATATATATATATATATATATATATATATATATATATATAGTAGAAAATAATATGAACTCAGGTGTGCAACAATGTTCTTGTCACAGCTATTTACAACATTATGGCCGATATAACCGTAGCAAGCCTGCTTCTCTCTTACACGACAATGACCTAAGTTAGGATCTTTTTTGAGGGAGGGACTACGACGACAACACCAAGACGGTTATATATAGGCAAGCTGCACAGCCACAGCCCGTCTATACCATGATGTGTATGTAACTCTCACGTGCATGCATCTCAACACTTGATCTCATCTCAAGCACCTCGGATCCCCTCCTCGATCGGTGTTGAGTAGTGAAAGCGTTTGCTCGTGGCCAACCCTCGCGCCTGTGCTAAACTCAGTGATTAATGGCCCGCAGGACACGACGCGGCTGCTAGTGTCGTCGTGGCCGGCTAGTTGTTTCACGAGCCCTGCCCCTTGAACATGAGTGATGCGACAAGATCCTCGGTCTGCTGCGTGGGACGGCCGGTGGCACGAATATGAATATGGTTTACATAAAGAATATGGTTTGGAACTAGAACGAGATTCGATAAAAACTAAATAAGACTTACTACCTTAAATAAGACTTACTACCTTCGTCCCGGTGTACAAGTCATTCACGTAGTTTTAAGTTGACAATTTAAATATGTATAATATGTGATAAAAAATATATATTTAGAAACTACATCCGTGCAGAAATCTAATGATATATTTTTATGACATATAACACATATTTAATTCCACAAATTGATGACCTAGAACTATGCAAATGATTTATACATCGGGACAGAGGGAGTACGAAATTACATCTTGTCTATTTGACTTACGAAATTATTCCCTTTTCCTGTTGTTCCGAGCCTCAAGCCTCTCTTCCTTGATGGGAGTAAATGATAGGCTGGGACGAAGCCACACACACGCCTCATGAGAACGACATTCAGGACGCAACCAGTTCATGGCCTTGGCTTGGCCATCAACAAAGCTGTACCTAAAGACGCCACCCCCGTAGACGAAGTAGGCACACGCACCGCCTTCGTCCAGCTTCATGGCAACACTAGCGGGAGATCCAAGGAACAAGACATGGTCTCCCAGGCTCCGTCCATCTTTCTCGATCCATTGCATCTTGCCACTGGCTGGTTCTTTCTGCATCATGCGCAATGTCACCCGTAGCATGGGGGTCGGATTGCTGCAAGCGTAACGACTCGAAGATCGTTTCTTCTGGACAGATGCCAACAACAACTCACTGTGTGACTCCAAGATGTAGCTGCATTCATGAAGATAATCTATATCGTCGTCCAGATCCCACCTCGACTCGAGATTGTCGCCGGTAACATCAGTGTTGTTGGCTTCAAAGTCCGTCTTCATCATCATGAAGCACCACAGAGAATCGCCATCCAGCACTAGGACCTTGTCGTCATGATACATGACATAGGGTCGTCCATGTCGCATTGCCGGGACACAGGATAGCAGCCGTAAAGGACTATGAGGGGAAGCTCTTAATGAAGTTGTAGAGAAGAACAATACCATCGCCATAGACGACGCCGCGCAAATTCTCCATGGACTTTCTTTCATCGTCTGGTAAGGGAGGTAAGGGCTTGACGGCTCCGGTAAGAATGTCGCCATCCGCGCTAGCCGGGACACGGGATAGCAGCTATTGGTATAAACATGGCGAACATGGCGAACCGGAACATGAATGGCCGCTTATAATATGAATAAACATGGCGAACCGGAACCCCAGCCCTTCTATATTTTGGTATACTCCAATATCTCATCCCCTCTCTCTCTATATATATTATACTTACTCGTACTCAGCGTTAATGGGATTTTGAGTGGGCTCAACATAGAAAAACACTTGGTATTTATACCACTAGGATAATTCATACATATATAGTGTAGCCATACGACTCAGATGAACCTAACTAACTTTGTCATCCAAAAATATGTTCATATGTAGATATGCAGGCCAGAGTCATACAAATTCTATGCTCAACCGGTTTGCAGAAAAGAACAGTTGCATGCATGAGAGAAATTCAAAAATGATAGAAGTCATACAAATTCTATGCTCAACCGGTTTGCAGAAAAGAACATTTGCATGCATGCGAGAAATTCAAAAATGATAGAAGCAACCTAATGATACTTTCTTGAAAACAGAAATTAGAGTCAATTACATCACAATTGTCTGAAGTTGGTAAGAAAAAAACAGTTTGGTGCTAAAACTTGCGATATGCATGAGGACAGACATGTGGCCTGATTTTTTGTGAAAACAACCTGATATTTTACCTATTCTCACAAAAGCCCTCTCATTTTTTCTTAAAATAACCTAAAAAGTGACTATGACAATTAGGCAGCACTAGCCAAGACACTATGCAACAAAGGGAAATGAGAAGGAAAAATTAAGCACTGCCCAGGTTCAAATACACGACCTTCAACGCCAGCTCGGACAAGCTAGCCATCACACCACATATCACATGCTTTATAAATGTGATTTCTATCTATAATGACATACAAACAAACACACATATAGGCCTTACATAGCTTGCAGTCACCGCGGGCCATTTTAACATTTTAGTTTTTTTATTTTTCTATCATCGGCCGGTTTAATATATGCCGCAAGTTTTAGCACCAAATTAACTTTTTTGCCAAGTTTAAACACTTGTAATGTGTTAGAGTCTGAAATTTATGTCGTCAAACTTCTGGTGGGGAGAGATAATCCACTTGATGGCCAGGGATTAAAGGTGCACGAGGATCACTACGGCCAGCTCGGGCATCGGCTGTGCGGCGTCGGCCGGGCATACCGGACGGGCTTCGAGGCGTGCTTCGTGCGGTGCTACGCGGCGGCGCACCGCATGGGCATCGACGAGCTGCGGGCCGCCGCAGGGCTCTTCGCGCACCTGCTGGCGATGGACGTCGTCCCGTGGCACGGCGTGCTGGGCAGGGTCAGGATCACGGAGGAGGACACCACGTCGTCGTTGCGCATCTTGATGAAGGTAATGTTCCAGGAGATGGCAGAGCAATTCGGGGTCCGGGTGCTCGGCCGAAGGATGAACGACGACGATAACCCGGTGGTCCGTGACGCCCTGTTCCCTAGGGACAAGGCCGAGAACACACGGTTCACCATCAATTTTTTCATGGCGATTGGGCTTGGAGGTGTCACTGAACCTGCGAGGAAGATTCACCATCAATTTTTTCATGGCGATTGGGCTTGGAGGTGTCACTGAACCTGCGAGGAAGATCTTATCATTGTAATTGTAAGTGTTGTAATATGAATCTATTTGATCATCCTTTTACAAGGTTTACAGTCAGAAACATGTGCTCGTATTGTGTGTACTAATATCTATTTTGTTATCCTTGTTCCAACGATTCTTACAAATGTCCATGAAAACTATGCTTGGTTACTTTAGAATTCATTTATTGTTATATGTGCAAGTCACTGTTTGCAGAACACGATTTAAGAGTGTACAATTTTACTTCAGAAAAAAATATGCACTATACAATTTGCATGTTTATAAACTTCTAGTTGCACACGGGTTTTAATACGTGCACCTGGGAAATTTCATCAAATTAGGAATATATATTGAAGATTATTAACTTGCAAATAAGAGTGTGCATCTAAGTTCAAATCTGCACTAAACTGAAGTTGCCTTTTTCAGAACGTAAGACATAAGAAAACTTCACGCGACATGGGATTAGCAAGACTGATAAGAATATCTCTTTATACTTACAAAGGGAAGGTCCCTAAGATTAATCCCTTCAAAAAAAGGTTTACTGCTTTGTATTACATAGCAACCAACCGATCCAACCAACGCCAACGATAGATGCTTGTACAGAAGGAGCATAGTCACGACCAAAAGAAACGAAAAAGAAAATACAAAAGGAACAAATACCGCCAAACGCCGGATTGACAAAAAATGAAGAAGCCTCGCGACCATTGCGCCCACCGAAGAACTCCTACCAAGCTCCTAAACTCCGAAACGTAGTATCAACCAACACCTTCAAGAAGGGACGCGGCGATGACTACGCCTGCTGCCAAGGGTTTTCCTGGTACGCGGCGAGGAGAGAGGAATGGTAGTCCCCGACGACACCCTCAGGCGCCACCGCGTCGTTGTTGGCCAAGCGGACAAGGATTTCTCCAGATCCCAACCTTTACCTCGGTCGCTTCAGAACTCGCCACCAAAACCAACCACCACCCCGCACCAACACAGTCTTGAAGCTTCCCACGTTGTCTCACCACGGCACCGCGAAATAGGACCAGGGTACGGAGCAGCAGCACCGTCAACACGCGGGAGGGCCCAACCTCCACCGTCATCGATAGGATCCGACCGGACGCAACAACATGAACATACCAGGCCCAACCAAGCCCTGAAAGTGAAACGTTCGTAGAACTCCCGCCGTCGCACTGCAAAAGACATGCCGTCGACGTCGGTGCTTCCTGTCTAAGCTCAATGATGGTAGCTTTTCGGTTTACGGGTTGCAGACAAAAATCATGCGCCGCTAGTTCCGCAAAGTATCCACTTCGTTGATACAGCAAAGAAATCCACCGGTCCCAGCTTCTACCATTGTTGGTTCCAGCAAATCTGCTTGCCGGTTATAGCTTTTTGCCATTGCCTGCGTGTGGCCAATTCCAACAATTTTTTTAGCCGGTTCCAGCAAAAGATGTCCCAGTTGCAGCAAAAACATCTCCACGGCCGTCCGGTTCCAGCTTTTTACATCGGCTGGTTCCAGCAACGCCCTCTAGGAATCGTCCTTACTCAAAATGGCGGCTGGCCCTGCACAATCTTCTTCCCCTGACACCATGCAGTGAAGCATCCAGGCCACTAAGGCTGGTCGTAATGAGAGTATTATAAATAGTATCATGCATGTCAAATAGACATATTTGATGAGGTGACATGAAAAAAAAGAGGGTTTAGTATCATATTAAATGTTGTGCTATTATATGTTATGAATGACAATAAATAAACTATCCTATGATACTAACATATGATATGCAATACGGATGTAGTATCTGTTGCCAGTAAGGTGTTGAAATTAGAGATGGGCCTTAGACCCATAAGACAAATTTCAGAAAAATCTCCAAGGGCCCATGTAGGTGGTGACATGACAAGGTGGTGGGAAGTTTAGTCCCACCCCGCTAGTGGAGGAGAAGTTGGACCCCTTTATAAGGGTCTCTCTTCCACATGCGGGTTGCGGGAACGAGCCGAGCTCATACCTACGCGCTTATTTTTGCCGGTCAGGAACGGAGAATACGTAACGGACAAGGCACGATCCGAGACGTCGGATCGTGGCTGTTACCGACTCGGACGTGGGCTTGGCCCACGTCTCTCCACCCAGCCGCCTTTATAAGCACGCGGTCGCCTATCCTAGCCGTCACGAGAATCAGATCACATCTGCCTCACGCGTTCGTTCCTTGACTACTGCTGCCGCCGGCGACTCCGTCCCGTTTAGCGCGTACACGGTCGACGGGAGAGCAGGCCTCCGAAACCTCGCCTCTCTGGTTCCTGTACGGGAGAGGGGCGATTAGGTTTTTGGGGAGCGATCACGCGACTGCTCGCCTCCGTCCGTCTGCTTCGTCTACGTCCGCGTCGCCCTCGTCATCGCCATGTCTTCACCAAGCAAAGCTGATCGTCTCCGCGAGAACGCCGAAGCCGAGAAGAAGGCGGCAGAGGATACTGCCGCCGCCGCCGCTGCTGCTACGGCCAATTTGCCGATCGGAGGGTATGATGTGTTTGTCTCTCTCCTGTTTCTGTCTGCACTAGTAGTATTGCCTATATGCGTAGATGTTTCTACTATATGCGTAGTACTTGCTAGTATACTCCGTGATCAGTATGTCCTGAACCTAGTCAATGCCATGTTAGTAATTATTTCATGGATTAATCTACTCGGAAAATTTTCTATTTACTCAACAATCCAAAAACCTAATGTCTGTAGGAATTTTTCGAGTAATGGTTTTGCTGCTGCACTGAAACCGGATAAATTTACCGGTACTTTTTTCAAGCGTTGGCAAACGAGAACCACCTTATGGCTCACAGCTATGAACGTGTTCTGGGTAGCCGGTGTCACTCCTACGGAAACTATCACTCCTGAACAGGAGAAGATGTTTAAGGAGGCCACCATCCTATTCCTTGGAGCAGTCATTAGCGTGATCTGAGATAAGCTGGTTGATGCATATTTACATATGCATGCTGCCAAGGACTTGTGGGAGGCGCTCGAATCTAAATTCGGGGCCACCGATGCTGGGAGTGAGATGTATGTTATGGAGCAGTTCCACGATTACAAGATGGTTGACAACCGTTCTGTATTGGAACAAGCTCATGAGATAATATGCATAGCTAAGGAACTTGAGGTTCTTAAGTGCAATTTGCCGGGCAAGTTTGTCGCGGGCTGTATAATTGCTAAGCTCCCTAATTCCTGGAGGAACTTTCCTACTACTCTGAAACATCAGAGGCGTGAGTTCTCAGTAGAGGACATCATCGGCCATCTGAGTGTTGAGCAGAACTCAAGAGCAAAGGTCTCCAATGGAAAAGCGGTGGAAAGCTCTTCTGCTGCCAATATGGTACATCAGAGGAACTTCAATTCTCACAAGCCCAAGGGAAAGAATTATGTCCAACAGAATACCGACTTCAAGAAGAAGGGAAAGAAGCCCTTCAAGAAGAATAAGAAGGGAGATGGCTGCTATACTTGTGGTTTAGAGGAACATTGGGCGAACAAATGCCCAAACAAGTACAAGAAGCCGGCACAGGACTCCAAGTCTGCCAATATGATCGTGGGCAACAATGAAAGTGGTGCATCTGGGTACGGTAATTTACTTACTGTATTTACAGTTTGTCAGTCCACCGATTGGTGGGTGAACACGGGTGCAAATATTCATGTGTGTGCTGACTTATCATTGTTCTCTTCTTATCAGGCCACCGGTCGCGGGTCCGTATTGATGGGGAATGGCGCGAGTGCTTCTGTTCTTGGTGTTGGCACGGTCGATCTGAAGTTTACTTCGGGAAGGATCGTACAGCTGAAGAACATGCAGCATGTCCCCGCCATCAAGAAGAATCTCGTTAGTGGCTCCCTTCTGTGTAGAGAAGGGTTTAAGTTGGTATTCGAGTCTAATAAAGTAGTAGTTACGAAATATGGACTTTTCGTTGGAAAAGGTTATGAATGCGGAGGTCTGTTCCGCCTTTCTCTAGCAGATTTTTGTAATAAAGTCGTGAACAATATTCATTCGAGTGTTAATGAATCTGAAGTTTGGCATTCACGTCTTTGTCACATAAGTTTCGGTGTTATGTCGCGGCTAGCAAAACTGAATGTAATCCCAACTTTCACTTTAGCCAAAGGTTCTAAGTGCCATTCGTGTGTGCAAGCAAAGCAACCTCGCAAGCCTCACAAGGCTGCAGAGGAGAGACACTTGGCACCATTAGAACTCATACATTCTGATCTTTGTGAGATGAATGGTGTGTTGACTAAAGGTGGAAAGAAATACTTCATGACATTGATAGATGATTCCACTAGATTTTGCTATGTGTATCTGTTAAATACTAAAGATGAGGCTCTACACTACTTTAAAATCTATAAGGCAGAAGTTGAGAATCAACTTGAAAAGAAAATTAAACGAATCCGGTCTGATCGTGGTGGAGAGTACTTCTCAAACGAATTTGATTCATTTTGTGCGGAACACGGCATTATTCATGAGAGGACGCCTCCCTATTCACCCCAATCAAACGGGGTTGCCGAGCGAAAAAACCGTACTCTAACTGATTTGGTTAACGCCATGTTAGACACATCGGGTTTATCCAAGGCATGATGGGGGGAGGCTATATTGACCGCGTGTCATGTTCTGAATAAAGTTCCTACAAAAGATAATGAGGTCACTCCCTACGAGGAGTGGTCGAAGAGAAGGACGACGCTCTCGTACTTACGTACTTGGGGCTGCTTGGCGAAAGTCAATGTACCGATCCCCAAGAAGCGTAAGCTTGGACCAAAGACTGTGGACTGCGTTAATTTGGGATACGCTAAGAATAGTGTAGGTTATAGATTTCTAGTAGTGAAATCTGAGGTACCTGACGTGAAGGTCGGTACAATAATGGAGTCGAGGGATGCTACATTCTTTGATGATATATTTCCCATGAGAGATATGCAAAGCACTTCTAGACAGGAATCTGAGATAACTCCTGAGCCTGCCATTCCTATGGAATACTATGAACAAACACATGATGAAAGTCCTGAGGAGGATGACGAGGAAGCCCGTGGTTGGGGCAAGAGACAAAGGACTGCAAAGACCTTTGGTGATGATTTCTTCGTATACCTCGTGGATGATAATCCCACTTCTATTTCAGAAGCGTATGCTTCTCCAGATGCTGATTACTGGAAAGCTGCGGTCCTTAACGAGATGGATTCCATCATGGCTAACGGGACATGGGAAATCACTGATCGTCCCTATGGTTGCAAACCATAGGGATGCAAGTGGGTGTTCAAAAAGAAGCTTAGGCACGATGGTACGATTGAAAAGTACAAGGCTAGGCTTGTGGCCAAGGGCTATGCCCAGAAAGAAGAAGAAGATTTCTTCGATACTTATTCACCTGTGGCTAGACTGACCACCATTAGAGTACTACTCTCATTGGCGGCCTCTCATGGTCTTCTCGTTCATCAAATGGACGTTAAGACGACTTTCCTGAATGGAGAGCTAAATGAGGAAATCTATATGCAACAGCCAGATGGCTTTGTGATAGAAGGTCAGGAAGGAAAGGTGTGTAAGTTGCTGAAATCTTTATATGGTCTGAGACAAGCACCTAAGCAATGGCATGAGAAGTTTAATACAACTCTGACATCTGTTGGCTTCGTTGTTAATGAAGCTGACAAATGTGTATACTATCGCCATGGTGGGGGCGAAGGAGTTATATTGTGCTTGTATGTTGATGACATACTGATATTTGGAACCAACCTCAAAGTAATTGAGGAGGTTAAGTCTTTTTTGTCTCAAAACTTTGAGATGAAGGACCTTGGGGTGGCTGATGTTATCTTGAACATCAAGCTGTTCAGAGATGATGAGGGTGGGATTACACTTCTGCAATCCCACTATGTTCATAAGATTTTGAGTCGCTTTGGATATTCTGACTGCAAAGTTTGTCAAACGCCATATGATCCTAGTGTGCTTATTCGAAAGTTTAAAGGCACAGCTATAGATCAATTGAGATTCTCTGAAATTATCGGTTCACTTATGTACCTAGCTAGCGCAACGAGGCCTGACATCGCGTTTGCTGTGAGCAAACTTAGCCGGTTTGTTGCAAACCCGGGCGATGTTCATTGTCGTGCTGTTGAAAGAATTATGCGCTACTTGAAAGGTACTGTCAACCACGGGCTTCACTATATGGGATTCCCATCGGTACTTGAAGGGTATAGTGATGCGAATTGGATCTCTGATGCTGATGAGATGAAGGCCACCACTAGGTATATGTTTACTCTTGGGGGTGGTGCTGTTTCCTGGAAGTCTTGCAAGCAAACGATCTTAACGAGATCGACAATGGAAGCAGAATTAACAGCATTAGACACATTTGGTGTCGAAGCAGAATTTCTTCGAGATCTTTTGATGGACTTACCTGTGGTTGAGAAGCCGGTTCCGGCTATCCTTATGAACTGCGATAATCAGACGGTTATTGTTAAAGTGAAGAGTTCAAAGGACAATATGAAGTCCAACAAACATATAAGAATGAGATTGAAGTCTGTCAGACGTTTGAGAAACTCCGGAGTGATAGCGTTGGATTATATCCAAACGGCTAAGAATCTGGCAGATCCCTTTACTAAAGGGCTATCACGTGTTGTGATAGATAGTGCATCGAGGGAGATGGGTATGAGACCCACATGAGTTGCCATGGCAGTAACCCAACCTATATGATCGGAGATCCCGTGAAGTAGGACCTGGGAAAACAAGCCAGTGGAGAACTGAGGAGAGTAACTTTACTAACCCACTCCGTTGGAGATGCAATACTCTCGGATACTATATGGTAGGATGACTATTGTATTAATGTGTTCTAAAGCTTATATGTAAGCAAGATGCTGTCCTACAGAGCGATCTTTGAAGGAACACACCTATATGAGCTTGACTGCTGGTCACAGTCTATGAGATTTGGGTGATCTCTAGTAAATTCATGAATAGGCCAGGAGTGTGACTAATATGCTCCACCCGATGGGTCACCTTCGGCAGCCTAGTACAAGTAAGACTTGTGGTGAAGCTCCTTTACGCCAAATTGACAATTCAAGGCATAGTCCATTGTTCAGTTGTAAAGGGGTGTAGCTACTTGCTCTAGGTGAAGCTCAACCTTAACAGGTCTTCACTGAAATGTTGGTATATTAAAACAGTGATTGGAACGAGGGAACACGATGTGCCCTTGAGATCTGGTGGGGGATTGTTGAAATTAGAGATGGGCCTTAGGCCCATAAGACAAATTTCAGAAAAATCTCCAAGGGCCCATGTAGGTGGTGGCATGACAAGGTGGTGGGAAGTTTAGTCCCACCCCGCTAGTGGAGGAGAAGTTGGACCCCTTTATAAGGGTCTCTCTTCCACATGCTATTGGAGAGTGAGAAGAGAAGGTGCCCTCGCGCACTCCTCCTCCGTCGCCCGCCTCGCCACGCCTCGTCACGACGCGCCGCGCCGCGCCGCGGGAATGAGCCGAGCCGAGCTCATACCTACGCGCTTATTTTTGCTGGTCAGGAACGGAGAATACGTAACGGACAAGGCACGATCCGAGACGTCGGATCGTGGCTGTTACCGACTCGGACGTGGGCTTGGCCCACCTCTCTCCACCCAGCCGCCTTTATAAGCACGCGATCGCCTACCCTAGCCGTCACGAGAATCAGATCACATCTGCCTCACGCGTTCGTTCCTTGACTACTGCTGCCGCCGGCGACTCCGTCCCGTTTACCGCGTACACTGTCGACGGGAGAGCAGGCCTCCGAAACCTCGCCTCTCTGGTTCCTGTACGGGAGAGGGGCGATTAGGTTTTTGGGGAGCGATCACGCGACTGCTCGCCTCCGTCCGTCTGCTTCGTCTACGTCCGCGTCGCCCTCGTCATCGCCATGTCTTCACCAAGCGAAGCTGATCGTCTCCGCGAGAACGCCGAAGCCGAGAAGAAGGCGGCAGAGGATACTGCCGTCGCCGCCGCTGCTGCTACGGCCAACTGGCCGATCGGAGGATGTGATGTGTTTGTCTCTCTCCTGTTTCTGTCTGCACTAGTAATATTGCCTATATGCGTAGATGTTTCTGCTATATGCGTAGTACTTGCTAGTATACTCCGTGATCAATATGTCATGAACCTAGTCAATGCCATGTTAGTAATTATTTCATGGATTAATCTACTCGGAAAATTGCCTATTTACTCAACATAAGGCATGCCTGCAGACGACGGCGACCGGCGTGAGAGCGGCCAAGTCAAGTCGTGGCATGCGTGTGTCTCCTGACGTGAGTCCGTGCTCACGTTCGTTGCGTGGAGAAGCTGAATGCACGAAGGCGTGTGATCTGTTGGAGCCAGCTGAGTCATACGTGCGGTCGGAGCAGCTGATTGCCCACGTCCTGAGAATGACCATGCATGTAGCTAGGAGGTTGTGTGTGCATAGCTTAGTTAGTTCGCTCAGTGGCCGCATAATTCGTGCGTGCGTGCGTGAGTTAGTGGGGGTGTGTATGGCTGCTGGTTTGTTTGTGCAGTCGGCTATAAAAGCTCCGTGTGTACTGTTTGTAGAAGGGGCCGGTGTGTAGCCGTGCTTCGTTGTGTTGCCGAGCGATGGAGTGTGCCGAGCCGAGTGTGACGGGCCTAGAAGATGTAGTCTCCATCGGGACCGTGATGTGTGTCCGGTCGATGCGAGAGTTCTTTCGGGTTGTGCCGCGTGCGTGCGTGTGTACCTTCGTGTACCTGTGTCGAGGGAGTTGAGATGAATAGAGGCTAACATATAGACCGTTCGTCGGTCGGGGCGTTCGTCGCCGGAAATGTGTTTTGTTCATCGTCTTCTACCTCCGTCCAGCGTTCGTCGTCGGAGGGCTTTTCGGCGCTCGTCGCCGGTGGGTTTGTTCCAACAGTATCATACACTAATATCATATGCATGATACTAGCTAGTACTCCCTCGGTCCCAAAATAAATGTCTTAAGCTTAGTACAATTTTGTATTAGAGCTAGTACAAAGTTAAGACAGTTATTTTGGGACGGAGGGAGTATATGATACTCTTCATTACAACCAGCTTAAGTTATCACTCAACAAAAAATAAGGCGCCAACCCAAAGGCCTAGGGGGCTGCGCTGCCGTCGACACAGGAGATGAGACTCGCCTATCAGATCTGCGTCGAACTCGGTAGATCCGACCACATACGACACCACCTTTCCAATAATTATCTTTCCAAGACAACTTAATGTTAACCATTTGTTTTTTTGTATTTATTCCTTATATTGACAGTAGTTTTGGGGTCTAAAAAAACACGAAAGAAAACAGAAACATTGATCCCCAACAAGTTTTGGCGAGTTTACATGATCCTCACGAAACCTAGCTCAATATAGTCAACCAATGGCGTTACACCAGATAAAACCACACTAGCCAGCAATAAATGGTGATTATTTGTTCATCATCATATTCTAATACAAAAGTGCAGCTGTAATTGGAAAAGTTCATGGTACATGAGAAGACTCAAACACGTTGGCTAGACATTTAGCTTGCTGGATAGTTCAGATTGTTCTGAAAAGCAAGCAATAAGTCCAAAGGGATATTTATTTTGTATAGCCACAGCTCCAGTTAGCTCATGCGGAATACTCCTTCTCTTCCTAAATATAAAATCTTTTAAAGATTTTACTATAAACTAGATACGAAGTAGAATGAATGAATCTATATCTTAAAATATAACTACATACATTCGTATTTATAGTACAATCTTTAAAAGATCTTTTATTTAGGAACAGAGGAAGTAAGTTCTAATATATTGCGTTCTTATTGAAATGATAGAGAATTTGCCCATGCAGTGTACTTACACAAATATTATATTTTCTGACAATATTGTACGTGAAAAGTGTGTATAAATCAATTGATTTTGTGTACAATTAATGATATTACGATGGCATTACTAGACATCATAATTGTACACCTTTGACCTTTCTTTCGTGCACCAGTTGAGGTCCTCTCTCACGAAGACTTCTTAACATTAGTTCAAGTGCTCGCCTATTGATCTGCAGAGAACAACTGATGACACGGACACTGTATAGGCCACGAAATAGTTCAGTTTTCCATATGGTCAAACTTTAGGCAACATTTATACATCAACAATTGACAGTTGCCGGAGTGACAGCCCTCCCGCGTGTCAACGATGCTACTGTTCCTAGTCCCGGCCCTTTTCGTCGCTGTGCAGGCCTCATCTTGCGGTGTCGTGGTGAGACGGCACGGGGGCCTTAAGACCATGTTGACGCAGGGTGAAGGTCGGTTTGGTGGCAGGCTTCGGAGTGCCCCAGGTGCAGGTTGGGATCGTGGGAAATCCTCGTCGGCCCAGCCGACACCGACGCGGTGGCGCCTTTGGGTGTCGCCGAACCTTCCTGGAGGGCATCGGGGGCTACCCTTCCTCGCGCCTCGTCGCGTACCGGAGGAAACCCTTGGCAGCAGCATCGTCATCATCCAGTCCTTGTTGGAGGTGTTGATTGGTACCGGCATTTTGGAGTCATGGAACTTGGTGGGAGATCCTTGATGGGTGCAGTGCTCGCGAGGCTTCTTCGTTTTTGTCGATCTGCCGGTGTCGGTATACGTATTTATTTCTTTTGTATTTTCTTTTTCATCTTTTTTGGACGCGACTGTGCTGTTTTCGCCCCAGCATCTATCAATGAATGTTTCGGCTGGTTGCTTTGTAATACAAAATGGGAGAACCATTTTTTTTGTCAGAGATGGTGGGATATAGTGTGAAACTTGGAAAGATAGATGATTCGGCGCATCATAACCTGATGGCCTTGGCAGTATATTTATATACGGATGGCAAAGCCATATACAAGGTTGTTACAATGATAGCTATCCTAACTACCATATCTCAACTAACTCTCGTGTTTAACATTCCCCTCAATCTTAACTTCCATGAAGATTAAGATTGAACCTATTAGACACCAATGGAGATTCAGCCAATGGTTTGGTGAAGATATCTGCAACCTGTTCTTTTGAGGAGATAAAACGTATTTCCAATGCCTTAGCTGCAACCCTCTCTCGAACAAAATGGAAATCCACTTCTACATGCTTTGTTCTTGCATGAAAGACAGGATTGGCAGATAGATAGGTAGCTCCCAAGTTGTCACACCACAAGACCGGTGATCTTGGCATGAAAACTCCCAATTCTCCAAGAACAGACTCTATCCAGATCACTTCAGCTGTTCCATTGGCAAGAGCCTTGTACTCAGACACTGTGCTGGACCTTGATACGGTGGCTTGCTTCCTTGAGCTCCATGACACAAGATTGGGACCAACGAAAACAACAAATCCTCCTGTAGATTGACGATCATCACTACACCCAGCCCAATCTGCATCTGAGAAACAGCTGAGGAGCATAGAGGGAGATTTGCGTATGGACAGCCCCATATCACAGGTGTATTTCAAGTATCTCAAGATACGTTTGGCTGCAGAGAAGTGAACCGTAGTTGGCGCATGCAAGAATTGACATACCCGATTTACTGCAAAGGAAATATCTGGTCGTGTGAGCGTCAAGTATTGAAGTGCACCAACTAGACTCCGGTATTTTGTGATATCATCCTGTGGGAGAAGTGTACCACTATCTCTGCTGATCTTCTCACTGGAGGACATGGGTGTTGTTGCAATGTTGCAGTTGTCCATGTTAGCACGGTGGAGGATGTCGCCAATATATTTCTGCTGAGAGAGAACCAGCCCCTTTGGCGACGACTTCACCTGAACTCCAAGGAAGTAATGCAGGGGACCAAGATCCTTGATAGCAAAGGAAACTTTGAGGTCAGCAAGCAGCTTGAGAGCAGCAGGCTGAGAGGAGCTGGCAACAATAATGTCGTCGACGTAGACAAGCATGAAGATAGTAATCCCACCGCGATTGTAAACAAACAAGGATGTGTCAGCCTTGGAGGGGACAAAACCAAGATCCTGAAGGCGAGAACTGAGGCGGGAATACCAAGCACAGGGCGCTTGCTTCAGGCCGTAGAACGCCTTGCGGAGCTTGCAGAGGTAATGAGGGACACGGGCATCAGCATACCCAGGGGATTGCCGCATGTATACTTCCTCCTGAAGGACACCATGGAGGAACGCATTTTGGACGTCGAGCTGCCGCAAACACCAGCCACGCGAAACAGCAATGGAGAGAACCAAGCGAACGGTAACAGGTTTAACAATGGGACTGAATGTGTCATCGTAGTCCAACCCGTACCTTTGTTTGAATCTTTTAGCGACGAGACAAGCCTTGAGACGATCAACTGAGCCATCTGCCTTGCGCTTAACTTTGAACACCCATTTGCAATCAATAACATTGACATTGGGGGGCGGAGGAACCAGCGTCCAGGTGCCGTTGGCATGAAGAGCATCAAGTTCAGTGCACATAGCCTGACGCCACTCCGGGCACTGGAGAGCGTCACGATGATTGGCAGGCTCGCGAGAAGCAAGAAACGCACGACGAGACGGGTTATAGGGAACAGTCCCATCCATGCGATCTTTGCCCTTCCAGGTGTTATCACGCAGCCGGGTCGTCATTTTATGCATTGGTGGTGGAGGTGCAGTTGCAGTGGCTGTAGCGGGTGCAATCTCTCTAGCAGGGACCAGAGAATCCTCCTGTAGTGCTGCACCAGGCGCGGGCGAAGGAGGTGCAGTAGGCTGGGGCGAGCAGCTGGTGGTGTCCACTGGCGGGGTGATTGGCGAGCCGGCAACTGCAGGGTCGACAACACGAGCAGCATCTGATCGCGAGACCGTATCAGGTCCTGGTGAAACGACAGTGGGCGAGCTGATGTCGTCTGTTGCTGCGGGATCCGAGACACCGTGCGCCGCTGCTGCCTGCTGAGAAGATCTGAGCCCTGCATCCACGTTAGAATCCGAGACAGGAGTGCCATATTTCATGTGGTCAAGTGAAGGTAAGAGAATAGCATGTTCAGAGATTCTTGGTGGTATAGGTGCTGTTTGGGATTGAGCAAAGGGAAAAATTCTCTCATCAAATACGACATAGCGTGAGATATAAATGCGAGCACTAGGGAGATGAAGACATTTATATCCCTTATGGCGAATACTATAACCTATGAACACACATTGTTGAGAACGAAAAGCAAGTTTGTTGTCATTGCATGGCCTTAAGTTGGGCCAACAAGCACAACCAAAGGTTCTAAGTGATATATAGTCAGGTTTGGTGTTGAACAGTTTCTCCATGGGGCTTAGATTGTTGATAACACGACTAGGGAGTCGGTTAATGAGATAGCAGGCTGAGAGGAACGCATGATCCCAATACCGTAGAGGCATAGAAGCATGTGATAAGAGAGACAAGCCCATGTCAACAATGTGACGGTGTTTCCTCTCAGCTGACCCGTTTTGTTGATGAGTGTGTGGACAAGAGACATGATGATCAATACCTAATTCACGGAAGAAGGTATTGCTAAGTTTTTCATATTCACCACCCCAGTCGGACTGCACACATAGGATCTTACCAGAGAGAAGGCGTTCAACATGTGCGAGGAAATCACGAAATACATGAAACACATCACTCTTTTTCTTGAGAAAATAATGTTGGAAATATGCCCTAGAGGCAATAATAAAATGGTTATTATCATATTTCCTTGTTCATGATAATCGTCTATCGTTCATGCTATAATTGTATTAACAGGAAACAGTAATACATGTGTGAATGAATAGATCACAATGTGTCCCTAGCAAGCCTCTAGTTAGCTAGCTCGTTAGTCAATAGATGATCATGGTTTCCTGATCATGGACATTGGATGTCATTGATAACGGGATCACATCATTGGGAGAATGATGTGGTGGACAAGACCCAATCCTAAGCCTAGCACTAGATCGTATTGTTCGTATGCTAATGCTTTTCTAATGTCAAGTATCTTTTCCTTCGACCGTGAGATCGTGCAACTCCCGGATACCGTAGGAGTGCTTTGGGTGTATCAAACGTCACAACGTAACTGGGTGACTATAAAGGTGCACTATGGGTACCTCCGAAAGTGTCTGTTGGGTTGGCGCGAATCGAGATAGGGATTTGTCACTCCGTGTGACGGAAAGGTAACTCTGGGCCCACTCGGTAGAACATCATCATGAGCTCAATGTGACTAAGGAGTTAGTCACACGATGACGTGCTACGGAACGAGTAAAGAGACTTACCGGTAACAAGATTGAACAAGGTATAGGTATACCGACGATCGAATCTCGGGCAAGTTCTATACCGACAGACAAAGGGAATCGTATACGGGATTGATTGAATCCTTGACATCGTGGTTCATCCGATGAGATCATCGTGGAGCTAGTGGGAGCCACCATGGGTATCCAGACCCCGCTGATGGTTATTGGCCAGAGAGGTGTCTCGGTCATGTCTGCCTGTCTCCCGAACCCGTAGGGTCTACACACTTAAGGTTCGATGACGCTAGGGTTATAGGGAATTGTTGTACGAGATTACCGAAAGTTGTTCGGAGTCCCGGATGAGATCCCGGACGTCACGAGGAGCTCCGGAATGGTCCGGAGGTAAAGATTGATATATAGGACGGATGGTTTCGGACACCGGAAGTGTTTCAGGCATCACCGGTAACGTACCGGGACCACCGGGACCACCGGAGGTGGTCCCGGGGGACCACCGAAGGGGGGCTGCGACCCCAAGAGGTAAGATGGGCTAAGTGGGGGTGGGAACCAGCCCCTAGTTGGGCTGGTATGCCTCCCCACTCAGCCCATGGCGCAGGGGAAAGGAAAAGAGGGGGGAACCCTAATTCAGGTGGGCCTTAGGCCCACCAGAGGGGTGCGCCACCCCTCCCCCTTGCCCTGGCCGCCACCCCTTCCCCATCTGAGGGCTGCCGCACCCCTTAGGGGTGGGAACCCTAAGGGCTGCGCCCCCTCCCTCTCCCCCTATATATAGATGAGGTCCGGGGCTGTTTGAGACACGGTTTAATCTCTCTCTCTCGCAGCCCTGCCCTCTCCCTCCTGCTCTCTGCCGGTGCTTGGCGAAGCCTTGCCGGGAGACCTCGTCTCTCCACCAACACCACGCCGTCGTTTTGCTGGTCCTCTTCCCCAACCTCTCCCTCCTCCTTGCTGGATCAAGGTGCGGGAGACGTCACCGGGCTGCACGTGTGTTGAACGCGGAGGTGCCGTTGTTCGGCACTAGATCGGAATCGCTGCGAGTACGACTCCATCAACCGCGTTCTAGCAAACGCTTCCGCTTAGCGATCTTCAAAGGTACGAAGATGCTCTTACCCCTCTCTCGTTGCTGGTCTCTCCATAGGAAGATCTGAACATGCGTAGGAAAAAATTTGAATTTATGCTACGTTTCCCAACAGTGGCATCCGAGCCAGGTTTTCTATGCGTAGATTCTATGCACGAGTAGAACACAAAAGTTGTGGGCGATGGTTTGTCAATTTGCTTGCCGTTACTAGTCTTATTCTTTTCTGGCGGTATTGTGGGATGAAGCGGCCCGGACCGACCTTACACGTACTCTTACGTGAGACTGGTTCCACCGACAAACATGCACATCGTGCATAAAGGTGGCTAGCGGGTGTCTGTCTCTCCTACTCTAGTCGGATTGGATTTGATGAAAAGGGTCCTTATGAAGGGTAAATAGCTTTGGCATATCATCGTTGTGGCTGTCACGTAGGTAAGAAGGCGTTCTTGCTAGAAACCCAAATCAGCCACGTAAAACTTGCAACAACAATTAGAGGACGTCTAACTTGTTTTTGCAGGGTTTGACATGTGATGTGATATGGCCAAAGTTGTGATGTTGCATGTATGACGTATGAGATGATCATGTTATTGTAATAGGTTTCACGACTTGCATGTCAATGAGTATGACAACCGGCAGGAGCCATAGGAGTTGTCTTAATTTATTGTATGAGATGCAACGCCATGTGCTTGCTACTTTTACTTCATTGCTAACGGTTAGCCATAGTAGTAGTGATAGTAGTAGTTGGCGTGACGACTTCACGAAGACACGATGATGGAGATCATGATGATGGAGATCATGGTGTCACGCCGGTGACGATGATGATCATGCGATGCCTGAAGATGGAGATCGAATGAGCAAAGATGATAATGGCCATATCATGTCACTATATGATTGCATTGTGATGTTTATCATGTTTTACATCTTATTGCTTAAAACGACGGTAGCATAATAAGATGATCCCTCCTAAAATTTCGAGAACGTATTCCCCTAAGTGTGCACCGTTGCGAAGGTTCGTTGTCTCGAAGCACCACGTGATGATCGGGTGTGATAGATTCTAACGTTCGCATACAACGGGTGTAAGCCAGATTTACACATGCAAAACACTTAGGTTGACTCGACGAGCTTAGCATGTACAGACATGACCTCGAATACAAGAGACCGAAAGGTCGAACATGAGTTGTATGGTTGAATACGATCAGCATGAAGTTGCTCACCATGGCGACTAGTCCGTCTCACGTGATGATCGGACACGGGTTAGTCAACATGGATCATGTATCACTTAGATGACTAGAGGGATGTCGATTTAAGTGGGAGTTCATACTTAATTTGATTAAATGAACTTAATTGTCATGAACTTAGTCTAAAAATTGTCTTTATAAATATTGTAGATGTCCAACGTCAACCTCAACTTCAACGCATTCCTAGAGAAAAACAAGCTGAAAGATGATGGTAGCAACTATGCGGACTGGGTTCGCAACCTGAAGCTCATCCTTGAAGCAGCTAAAAAGGCTTATGTCCTTAATGCGCCGCTAGGTGACCCTCCCGCTCCCGCAGCAGCGCAGGACGTTCTAAACGTCTGGCAAGCGCGAAGTGATGACTACTCTCTGGTCAGGTGTGGCATGTTATACAGTTTAGAAACGGGGCTCCAAAGACGTTTGGAGCAACACGGGGCATATGAGATGTTCCAAGAGCTGAAGCTAGTATTTCAAGCTCATGCCCGTGTCGAGAGATATGAAGTCTCGGACAAGTTCTTCAGCTGTAAGATGGAGGAGAACAGTTCTGTCAGTGAGCACATACTCAAAATGTCTGGGTTACACGGTCGTCTGACTTCACTTGGAGTCGAACTTCCGGATGATGCTATCATTGACAGAATCCTCCAGTCTCTCCCACCAAGCTACAAAGGCTTTGTGCGTAACTACAACATGCAAGGGATGGAGAAAACCATTCCCGAGTTGTACTCGATGCTCAAGTCTGCAGAAGTAGAAATCAAGAAGGAGCATCAAGTGTTGATGGTCAACAAGACCACTAGTTTCAAGAAAGGCAAGGGTAAGAAGAACTTCAAGAAAGACGGCAAAGCTGTTGCCGCGCCCGGTAAGCCAGATGCCGGGAAGAAGAAAAAGAACGGACCCAAGCCTGAGACTGAGTGCTTCTACTGCAAGGGAAAAGGTCACTGGAAGCGGAACTGCCCCAAATACTTAGCGGACAAGAAGGCCGGCAACGTTAAAGGTATATGTGATATACATGTTATTGATGTGTACCTTACCAGCGCTCGTAGTAGCTCCTGGGTATTTGATACTGGTGCTGTTGCTCACATTTGCAACTCAAAGCAGGAACTGCGGAATAAGCGGAGACTGGCCAAGGACGAGGTGACGATGCGCGTCGGGAATGGTTCAAAGGTCGATGTGATCGCCGTCGGCACGCTACCTCTACATCTACCGTCGGGATTAGTTTTAAACCTTAATAATTGTTATTTAGTACCAGCTTTAAGCATGAACATTGTATCGGGGTCTTGCTTAATGCGAGACGGCTACTCATTTAAGTCAGAGAATAATGGTTGTTCTATTTATATGAGTGATATGTTTTATGGTCATGCTCCGTTGGTGAATGGTTTATTCTTGATGAATCTCGATCGTGATGTTACACATATTCATAGTGTGAGTACCAAAAGATGCAAAGTTGATAATGATAGTCCCACATACTTGTGGCACTGCCGCCTTGGTCATATCGGCGTTAAGCGCATGAAGAAGCTCCATACTGATGGACTGCTAGAGTCTCTTGACTTTGAATCATTTGACACATGCGAACTATGCCTCATGGGCAAGATGACTAAGACTCCATTCTCAGGAATAATGGAGAGAGCCTCCGACTTATTGGAAATAATACATACTGATGTGTGTGGTCCAATGAACGTTGAAGCTCGCGGTGGTTATCGTTATGTTCTCACTCTCACCGATGATTTGAGTAGGTATGGGTATGTCTACTTGATGAAGCACAAATCTGAGACGTTTGAAAAGTTCAAGGAATTTCAGAGTGAGGTTGAGAATCAACGTGACAGAAAAATAAAATGTCTACGATCTGATCATGGAGGAGAATATTTGAGTCACGAGTTTGGCGCACACCTAAGAAAGTGTGGAATCGTTTCACAACTAACGCCGCCTGGCACACCGCAGCGCAACGGAGTGTCTGAACGTCGTAATCGCACCTTATTGGATATGGTACGATCTATGATGTCTCTCACCGACTTACCGCTATCATTTTGGGGATACGCATTAGAAACTGCAGCATTCACTTTAAATAGGGCACCGTCTAAATCCGTTGAGACGACACCGTATGAACTGTGGTTTGGCAAGAAACCTAAGTTGTCGTTTCTTAAAGTTTGGGGCTGCGATGCTTATGTGAAGAAACTTCAACCAGAAAAGCTCGAACCCAAAGCGGAGAAATGCGTATTCATAGGATACCCTAAGGAAACTATTGGGTATACCTTCTATCTTAGATCCGAAGGTAAAACCTTTGTTGCCAAGAATGGATCCTTTCTAGAGAAAGAGTTTCTCTCGAAAGAAGTAAGTGGGAGGAAGGTAGAACTTGATGAGGTAATTACACCCCCTCTCGAACAGGAAAGTAGCGCAACGCAAGAAGTTGTTCCTGTGATGCCTACACCAACTGAAGAGGAAGTTAATGATGATGATCATGAAGCTTCGGATCAAGTTACTACTGAACCGCGAAGGTCCACAAGGGTACGCTCCGCACCAGAGTGGTACGGCAACCCTGTGATGGAAATCATGTTGTTAGACAACGGTGAACCTTCGAACTATGAAGAAGCGATGGCGGGCCCGGATTCCAACAAATGACTTGAGGCCATGAAATCCGAGATAGGATTCATGTATGAGAACAAAGTATGGACTTTGGTGGACTTGCCCGATGACCGGCGAGCCATAGAAAATAAATGGATCTTCAAGAAGAAGACTGATGCAAACGGTAATGTAACCGTTTACAAAGCTCGACTTGTCGCAAAGGGTTTTCGACAAATTCAAGGAGTTGACTACGAAGAGACTTTCTCTCCCGTAGCGAAGTTGAAATCAGTCTGAATCATGTTAGCAATTGCCGCCTTTTATGATTATGAAATTTGGCAAATGGACGTCAAAACAGCATTCCTTAACGGGAATCTTAAGGAAGAGTTGTATATGATGCAACCAGAAGGTTTTGTCGACCCTAAGGGTGCTAACAAAGTGTGCAAGCTCCAGCGCTCCATCTATGGGCTAGTGCAAGCATCTCGGAGTTGGAACATTCGCTTTAGTGAGGTGATTAAAGCGTTTGGGTTCATACAGGTTTACGGAGAAGCCTGTCTGTACAAGAAAGTGAGTGGGAGCTCTGTGGCTTTCCTCGTACTATATGTGGATGACATATTATTGATGGGGAATGATATAGAGATGTTGGAGAGCATAAAGGCCTATTTGAACAAGAGTTTTTCAATGAAGGACCTTGGAGAAGCTGCATACATATTAGGCGTCAAGATCTATAGAGATAGATCGAGACGCCTCATAGGTCTTTTGCAAAGTACATACCTTGACAAGATATTGAAGAAATTCAATATGGAAAACTCAAAGAAGGGGTTCTTGCCAGTTTTGCAAGGTATGAGATTGAGTAAGACTCAGTCGCCGACCACGGCAGCAGATAGAGAGAAGATGAGTTATGTCCCCTACGCTTCAGCCGTGGGCTCTCTAATGTATGCCATGCTGTGTACCAGACCTGATATAAACCTTGCGATAAGCTTGGTAGGGAGGTACCAAAGTAATCCCGGTGAGGAGCACTGGACAGCGGTCAAGAATATCCTTAAGTACCTGAAAAGGACTAAGGAAATGTTTCTCGTTTATGGAGGTGACGAAGAGCTCGTCGTAAAGGGTTACGTCGACGCTAGCTTCGACACAGATCCGGATGACTCTAAGTCACAAACCGGATACGTATATGTGTTGAATGGTGGGGCAGTGAGCTGGTGCAGCAGCAAGCAAGAGGTCGTGGCAGCATCTACATGTGAAGCGGAGTACATAGCTGCTTCAGAAGCGGCTCATGAAGGAATTTGGATGAATGAGCTCATCACCGACCTTGGAGTGGTTCCAAGCGCGTCGGGTCCTATGACACTCTTCTGTGACAACACTGGAGCCATTGCCATAGCCAAGGAGCCCAGGTTTCACCGGAAGACGAAGCACATCAAGCGCCGCTACAACTCCATCCAGGACCATGTCCAAACTGGAGTGATAGATATTTGTAAAGTACACACGGATCTGAATATTGTAGACCCGTTGACTAAACCTCTTCCACGAGCAAAACATGATCAGCACCATAATGCTATGGGTCTTCGATACATCACAATGTAACTAGATTATTGACTCTAGTGCAACTGGGAGACTGTTGGAAATATGCCCTAGAGGCAATAATAAAATGGTTATTATCATATTTCCTTGTTCATGATAATCGTCTATCGTTCATGCTATAATTGTATTAACAGGAAACAGTAATACATGTGTGAATGAATAGATCACAATGTGTCCCTAGCAAGCCTCTAGTTAGCTAGCTCGTTAGTCAATAGATGATCATGGTTTCCTGATCATGGACATTGGATGTCATTGATAACGGAATCACATCATTGGGAGAATGATGTGGTGGACAAGACCCAATCCTAAGCCTAGCACTAGATCGTATTGTTCGTATGCTAATGCTTTTCTAATGTCAAGTATCTTTTCCTTCGACCGTGAGATCGTGCAACTCCCGGATACCGTAGGAGTGCTTTGGGTGTATCAAACGTCACAACGTAACTGGGTGACTATAAAGGTGCACTACGGGTACCTCCGAAAGTGTCTGTTGGGTTGGCGCGAATCGAGATCGGGATTTGTCACTCCGTGTGACGGAAAGGTAACTCTGGCCCACTCGGTAGAACATCATCATGAGCTCAATGTGACTAAGGAGTTAGTCACACGATGACGTGCTACGGAACGAGTAAAGAGACTTACCGGTAACGAGATTGAACAAGGTATAGGTATACCGACGATCGAATCTCGGGCAAGTTCTATACCGACAGACAAAGGGAATCGTATACGGGATTGATTGAATCCTTGACATCGTGGTTCATCCGATGAGATCATCGTGGAGCTAGTGGGAGCCACCATGGGTATCCAGACCCCGCTGATGGTTATTGGCCAGAGAGGTGTCTCGGTCATGTCTGCCTGTCTCCCGAACCCGTAGGGTCTACACACTTAAGGTTCGATGACGCTAGGGTTATAGGGAATTGTTGTACGAGATTACCGAAAGTTGTTCGGAGTCCCGGATGAGATCCCGGACGTCACGAGGAGCTCCGGAATGGTCCGGAGGTAAAGATTGATATATAGGACGGATGGTTTCGGACACCGGAAGTGTTTCGGGCATCACCGGTAACGTACCGGGACCACCGGGACCACCGGAAGTGGTCCCGGGGGACCACCGAAGGGGGGCTGCGACCCCAAGAGGTAAGATGGGCTAAGTGGGGGTGGGAACCAGCCCCTAGTTGGGCTGGTATGCCTCCCCACTCAGCCCATGGCGCAGGGGAAAGGAAAAGAGGGGGGAACCCTAATTCAGGTGGGCCTTAGGCCCACCAGAGGGGTGCGCCACCCCTCCCCCTTGCCCTGGCCGCCACCCCTTCCCCATCTGAGGGCTGCCGCACCCCTTAGGGGTGGGAACCCTAAGGGCTGCGCCCCCTCCCTCTCCCCCTATATATAGATGAGGTCCGGGGCTGTTTGAGACACGGTTTAATCTCTCTCTCTCGCAGCCCTGCCCTCTCCCTCCTGCTCTCTGCCGGTGCTTGGCGAAGCCTTGCCGGGAGGCCTCGTCTCTCCACCAACACCACGCCGTCGTGTTGCTGGTCCTCTTCCCCAACCTCTCCCTCCTCCTTGCTGGATCAAGGTGCGGGAGACGTCACCGGGCTGCACGTGTGTTGAACGCGGAGGTGCCGTTGTTCGGCACTAGATCGGAATCGCTGCGAGTACGACTCCATCAACCGCGTTCTAGCAAACGCTTCCGCTTAGCGATCTTCAAAGGTACGAAGATGCTCTTACCCCTCTCTCGTTGCTGGTCTCTCCATAGGAAGATCTGAACATGCGTAGGATAAATTTTGAATTTATGCTACGTTTCCCAACAGTGGCATCCGAGCCAGGTTTTCTATGCGTAGATTCTATGCACGAGTAGAACACAAAAGTTGTGGGCGATGGTTTGTCAATTTGCTTGCCGTTACTAGTCTTATTCTTTTCCGGCGGTATTGTGGGATGAAGCGGCCCGGACCGACCTTACACGTACTCTTACGTGAGACTGGTTCCACCGACAAACATGCACATCGTGCATAAAGGTGGCTAGCGGGTGTCTGTCTCTCCTACTCTAGTCGGATTGGATTTGATGAAAAGGGTCCTTATGAAGGGTAAATAGCTTTGGCATATCATCGTTGTGGCTGTCACGTAGGTAAGAAGGCGTTCTTGCTAGAAACCCAAATCAGCCACGTAAAACTTGCAACAACAATTAGAGGACGTCTAACTTTGTGACATCCTCGACTTTTGCTACAGTGATTATTGTAATTAAGCTACAGTGATCACCGCTAATGATGCCACGTCACCGCTAACTATATCAATGTTCTCGTGATGATTGAAACCGAATCATAGTTCGAAGCTTCGGGATTAAGTCAAACGTGAAGAGATCTTCGTGTTGTTGAGATAACAACGTCGGGGAGTTGTAAAGTTTCCCTAACAGATTATAATATCAAGTCGGGTACTTGTGGAATCGTTGATGATCCCGATATATTAAGAAAGGGGCTTCAACAAAATAAGTAAAGAGATATAGTAAATGAAGATAAATAAACAAAAGAAAGGACTAAAAGTATAAATAATAAACGATGAAAGAAAAGTAAATAAGAATAGAATAAAGAAAAAAGGGATTAGAAGAAGTAATAATAATAATAAAAAAAAGAGAAAACAAAATAAATCAAATCAAAAAAAAAAAAAGGAAACAACCCCCCCCCCCTGGCCCAACTGGGCTCAAGGCCCAGCCGGCCTCCCCAAACCCTAGAGCGCCCCTCCCCTGGCGACCAGAACCCCCCACCCCTCGCTACTCCCTCCCTTTCCCACGCCGCCGCCAGCCCCCCTCGTGGGGGGCCCCACCCCCACGCCGCCACCTCTCCCTCCCCTCTCGCGTCTCTCTTTCTCTCTGCCCACGAGAGTGCCTCCCCCACCGAGGCTCCCCACGAGAGAAGCCCACCTCCCGTGACTCTCTCCCCCACCCCCATCTCGCCTCCTCCACCTCGCCCCTCTCCCTCCCCAGCCGGCGGCCGCCCTCCCCCGCCGGCAGCCCCCTCCCCCGCCGGCCTCCTCCCTCCACCGCCTCCTCCTACCCCGGCGGCCTCCTCCCCCACGGCCACCTCCTCCCTCCACGGCCACCTCCCCCCACGGCCTCCTCCCTCTCCCGGCGGCCCCTCCCCTCGCCCCGCCGGCCGAGCCCCTCCTTCCGCCGGCGAGCCACCCCCTCCACCCCACCGGCAGGGGGCCCCGGTTGCCTCGGCCTCCACCTCGCCGGCCTACCGCCCCGGCCCCCCGTCGGCCTTCTCCCGCTCGGTCCGGGAGGGACCGGGCAGGGAGACACCTCCACCACGCCGGATCCGGCCGGCTCCTCCTCGCCGGCACCGTCACCGCCTCCACGTCCGTCTCCACCGTCAACTACGTGCGAACTCCGGCTTCACCGGGCCGTCACGTCACCGTCGGTGAGCCCCTCCTCGGGCTCGTCCCACCGTGTCGATCTCCTCGCCGCCCCGGTTCCGTTCCGGCAAACGGGGCCTCGATCCGTCGAGGGTAGACTCCGGTAGGAGGTTTTGAGTATTTGGTTCTTCTAGGTGGTGTTAGAGAAAGTTGTGTCTCTGTTAACAGAGAGAGAGATGAGTGTTGAGAGAAAGATAAATGAAAAAGAATAAATGGTGTATTAGATGCGTATGTATGTATGTATGTATGAGATGTGATGTATATATTTGTGTATTTGGGTATTTAGAGGAATACGGTATTTGCACGGATAGGTATCTAATAAAAATAAATGAGGAAATAACCTTAGGCCACTTACCGGTGGGGCCAATGCACCGCTGTCAATGACAGGGAGGCCCCACGCGATGATTAAAAATAATGTTTTCTTAAAATAGATAAATAAATAGATATTTAGTTAAAATAATTAATTAACATAATTAGAGTATGACACGTGGGTCCCTCGTTAAATTAATCTGATTAATAAATATTTAATCTTAAATAAAACTTGTGCCTATGACGTTCGGGACCCGCTGGTCAGTTGACCGGTCAAACGTTGATGTCAGCCTGACATCGCGATGATGTCATAATAGGATTTTACTAAATCTTTTAAATCTGTTTTTAATTCTTAAATAATTAATAAAACTTTGAAAATTAATATTAAATAATCCGTAAGTCAGATCGAAATAGTTTCAACATGAAAGTTGATCAGCAAAGCGAGACGAACCCGGATACACGGCCCGTTCGTCTGTCACGCGTCCCTAGCATAGCAAACATGGAACTTTTCCATCGTTTCCAGTGTAACCGGTAGTAGCCCGAGACCCGGAAAATATCGTCAGATATTCTTCCGACCCGTCTATGACGGATGTTCCTGCGTTAGCTCATGCCTAGCCTGCTTTTTCCATGTCATGTTTTGTGTTGCATCGGTGCTATTATTTATTGTTTCTTCCCCCTCTTCTTACCGGTAGACCCCGAGACTGACGCTGCTGCCGGGTACATCTACGACCCTGCCGATCAGTCCTTTGCCGCAGAGCAGCAAGGCAAGCAAACTCCCCTTGATCATTCCTATATCGTCTATGTCTTTCTTCCTACTGCTTGCATTAGTATTTTGCTACTGTTGTAGTTAGCTTCTATATCTGATGCATAGCCTGTTTTTGATGAACTGCTACTTTCAGTCCCGTACCTTTAATATGCTTAGTATAGGTGGAGCAGTCATCCCCTCTGACCCCGTAGATCAGTTGCCCCGCTTGTTTTCAAATCTCGATCTCTGATCGACGAGCCAGACCCGACACAGCACGTTCACCCCCCTTCGTTGTACGACGCTACAGGGATACTATCGGGTACCGAGGGTGACACCTCGCTAAGTACTCCTGATGATATCTCTGTAGTATAGCTAGTCGGTCGTGGTTATCGAGGGTGATCCCTCTTTCACCATTCCCGATGACGTCTCTGTCGTGCCACCCCGCGAGTGTGGGACCCCCGAGGGTGATTCCTCTAAGCCCACCTTGACGGGTACATCGTTCGGAATCCAACGAGGGTGATACCTCGGATTCCCCCGATGTTACAACCACACAGTTACTCGACCATGTTACTGGGATCTTCGGTGTTTAGTTGTAAGACGGGTGGATTCCCGCGAGACTGTGTTGTTGGCCTAATTAAAATGCTAATGGATTTGGGTATTTGATCTGGGTTGGTCGGAGACCTTTTCGCACTAACCGGCTACGCGGGAAGAATTATGGGTACTCGGCGTCGCGGTATCAGCCGAAGCTTTTCAGATGCCAGCAGTGTAGCGGCGCGCGCCCGAGTGGTCCCGAGATGCATCGCGCTTGTGATTAAGGGATGCTAGGACTGACGTCGGCCGCCCACGCCACGTGCAGGAGCGTGAAGGGGAACTGGGCCCATGAACCCTTTGTGCTTAGGATTTAGACCGGCGGGCTGGCCTCTCTGATTAGTCTTAGGTGGGGCTGCGACGTGTCGATATTCCGAGGCCGGGCAGGACCCAGAAAAGTATGTCCGGCCAGAGTGTTATCGAGCGTGACGGGACATGTGGTGCACCCCTGCAGGGATGAAAATTAACTATTCGGATAGCCGTGTCCACGGTTACAGGACGACTTGGAGTTGTGCCCCGATCTCTTACAACTACAATTGTTACTTAACTGGAATTAGTTTGCCTCGGGATTGCTTCCTCGCAGGGAGTCGAGGGAGGATCCTTAGGCGTGACCTCACTTTAATATTGCTGCAACAATATGACTATTAATGTTTTACCCGTGTTCTACTCTCGTCTATTGCTGCAAGACCCTGAAGATGCTAGTCTTCGATAGGACTAGGCCTTCTCTCTCTATTCTCGCATTGCTGCAGTCAGTCCACATATAACCCCCTTCTTTGATACTGATGCATAATTAGACTAGTGCTGATGTAAGACTTGCGAGTACTTTGGATGAGTACTCACCGCTGCTTTGCTCCCCCCTTGTTCCCTTGATCCGCTTGCTGCGACCAGATGATGAAGCCCAGGAGATGGAGGTCCCCGCCACCGACGACTGCTACCCCGACGGTGCCTACTACTACGTGGAGGCCGCTGATGATCAGGAGTAGTTAGGAGGTTCCCAGGCAGGAGGCCTCGCCTCGTTCGATCGTTGTATCTTTTGTGCTAGCCTTCTCTAAGGCACCCCATGTTTTATGTCTGTACTCAGATATTTGTTGCTTCCGCTGACTCGTGTGTTTATCGAGCTTTCGTATTCTAGCCCTCGAGGCCCCTGGCTTGTAATATGAAGCTGATGTTATTTTATTTGTGTCTAGAGTTGTGTTGTGATATCTCCCCGTGAGTCCTTGGGTTTGATCGTACGCATTTGCGTGTATGATTAGCGTACGATTAAGCCGAGGGCGTCACAAGTTGGTATCAGAGCCAACTGCCTGTAGGTAGCCCCCTTTCCAACTCCTTGGCCGAAGTTGAGTCTAGTGTTTGAAAAACTTATTAACACTGATGTTGTGGCTTACGGGCCCACATCTCAAATTGGGTGGTATTAGTATCTTTTACTCCTTTCCTATACTCTGGGCTCTACTTTCTCTTCTCTTTCGGGTCAAAGATTTTACTAACTCTAACATTAGGTTCTCGAATCACATCAATCCGGAGCGCTGGACTATCTACTCTTTTTCTCCTGAATATGTATTACACACACTGTCATTGACATCCGTCAATCTTATTTTCAGATGCGTCCCGCAAGACAGCACGTGCGCCTGACACAGGCCACCGAGACGACTGGGTTCCCGGCCGTTTTGGTCGATCTCCTGACCAGGCTGGGATATCGCTCGTACCCCGAGTACACTGTGTTCGAGGATTTCCGCGAGTACAACCAGTACCAGTACCAGGCTGAGGTTCGCATCTTCGACCAGAGGGGCGGTGAGACCCTTGAGCGCCACGTGTTCTGTGGTATTGGAGTGTCGGTCGAGATGGCCGTCCATGATGCGGCCTACATCGCCATCACCCGTCTCCGTGGAGCGTACCCTCACCTGGAGGAGAGCCCTTTCAGATACATCCCGCATGCTCCTGCTGGGGATGAGACTGGGTCTGATCTCACTGCCTACGCTTCTGACGTTCGGGAGCGCAACGACCGTTCCTACGTCGCTGTCTGCGCCCCCTACGTGACGCGTCGCTACGACGCGCGGATTCTGGTGCAGTACACTGAGGCAATGGATCGTGCTTTCCGAGCTCTGACTGTGGAGCTGTATGCTACGACGCATTGACAGAGCTGCAGCCATCACACTGTCCGAGGGTTCCCCCTTTGCGCATCCGCGAGCCGAGCAGGACAGAGCTACCATCAGCTCTCGAGTGGACAGATGTTGGGGGTAGAACCCCTGCACTTGGACCTCAGCTCCTCGACTGGATGTCGTACCGTCACCAGAGTCACAACGGGACACAGGGTCCTGTCCCTACCTTCTATCACCGCCAGCTACCAGGATTCGTTTGTCCTCTCCGACGTTGATGTAGCCTTATCGCTACATCTCGTTGTGGTACTCTTCCACCGCGTGCCTGCGCGCCGCCTAGTGAGTCCAGGGTATCGTCAAATGCGTCCGGGCTATCGCCAAATTTCGAGTTTTTAATCGTTAGTCTGTAATCGAACTTATGTATGGGTCTGTATGTCGAACTCAACTACTATGGAGTATCTATCGCATTTCCCTTTCATTATGCTTGATTACTTCATGAATGCGTGCGATGCCTTTCGATTACTTTAAGCTAAACTACCCCTGCTAAATATTTAACAGGATGGTTAGACCAGCTGGCCGCCCGCGTGGCCGTGCCAACGATGCACCACCCCCGCCTCCTGAGTATATGGCGGGGATGATCCAACAGTTTGAGCTGAACCGCCAGTTTATGCAAGGGCTCATGGATCAGTTCCAAAGGCCGAACATGAACCAACCACAAGGCGTGACGCTACAAGACTTCTGCCGTCTCAACCCTGCGATCTACCGCAGCTCAACTCAGCCTCTTGATGCTGATGACTGGCTCCGTGACATTTCTTATGAGCTAGAGTCTGCCAATGTGCCCCTGGCGAGCTATGTCAACTTTGCCGCCTACTTTCTGAAGGGTCCCGCTGCTCAATGGTGGGACAGCCACAGGCGCTCTCAGCCCGATGGAACTATCATCACTTGGGCAGAGTTCAAGGCTGCTTTCCGTGCTCGATACATTCCCCAGGGAATCATGGACCGGAAGAAGCGTGAGTTCCGCAACTTAGTCCAGGGCAACAAGACTGTGGATGCTTATCAGCGGGAATTTCTGGAATTATCTCGCTATGCTAAAGAAGACATTGCGACTGATGCACGCAGGCAGGAGAAGTTCCGTGAAGGCCTCCACCCTGATATCAAGCTGACACTCCTCGTTCAGGACTATGCTGATTTCGCCACCCTCGTGAACAAGGCTATTCAGGTTGAGACTGGTCTGCAGGAATACAAAGATAGCAGCAAGCGCAACCGTGACATGGGCTCATCTTCGGGCTCATCTGCACAGAAGCGGAAGATCTGGATTCCCAACAACATGTACCATGCACCTGCTCCTACTCCGAGGCCGTCCTATGCTGCACCTCGCCTGCCTCCTCCACCACCTAGGCAGCCGAGGCTTCCAGCTCCACCGCCTCGAGTTCCTCCTTCCCGTCCCGAGGACGGGCTGTGCTTCAAGTGTGGCCGTCCAGGTCACCGTGCTAGAGACTGCAGGCAGAATCAGAATCAGCTGGCACTTCCCGCAACTGACCGTGGCAACAACCAGAACCGCAACTTCAACACTAAGCCTGCTTATGTTCGTGGTCAGGCCAACAACATTGATATGGGTCAAGCTCAAGACCAGCCTGCTACCGTGATGGGTACACTTCTCGTTAACTCAGTACCTGCTTCTGTATTGTTTGATACAGGAGCATCGCATTCCTTTATGTCGGAAAATTTTGCATACATGCATGACATTAGGAGCGAAGAGATGAACCTCCCGATAGTGGTAAACACCCCTGGGGGCGAATGCCGAACCTCTGTGGTTTGCCCCCATGTTCCAGTTGAAATTGAAGGATTAGAATTCCTTGCCAACCCCATCCTACTAAAGTCATCCAACATCGATCTCATATTGGGGATGGACTGGTTGAAGGCTCATACGGCATCGATCGTTTGTGCCACCAAAACCGTCCACCTCCTACACCCTTCAGATGAACTCGTAAGCTACCATGCTCATCTCGTCCGTAATGCTGAGGCACGGCTGTATGCCTTGAATGCATTAAATGCGTCGCCTCTTGAAGGGATTGAAAACATTCCAGTGGTCCGAGAGTTCCAAGATGTCTTTCCAGAAGAACTTCCGGGGATTCCCCCTGCTCGAGCTGTCGAGTTTGTCATTGACTTGGTACCCGGTACCACTCCTATTGCCAAGCGTCCTTATAAAATGCCACCACATGAACTCCTTGAACTTAAGCAAGAAATTGACAACTCGCTCCGTCTGGGTTTCATCCGTCCGAGTTCCTCTGCTTGGGGAGCACCTTCTCTCTTTGTTAAGAAGAAGGATGGGACAAATCGATTGGTTCAAGACTATCGTCCTATCAACCAAGCCACTATTCAAAACAAATATCCTCTCCCGCGGATAAATGATTTGTATGATCAACTTGCTGGTTCCACCGTTTTCTCTAAGCTCGACTTGAGATTGGGATACCACCAGATCCGTGTTCGCAAGGAGGATATTCCAAAGACCGCCTTTGTTACTCGATATGGATCATACGAGTACACCGTCATGTCTTTCGGCTTAACCAATGCACCGGCAACTTTCTCTCGATTGATGAATTATATATTCATGGACTACCTCGACAAATTTGTCGTGGTATATCTGGATGATATTCTGGTGTTTTCGAAGAACAAAGAAGAGCATGCTGAACATCTTCGTCTTGTACTGGATAAGCTTCGGGAGCATAAACTCTATGCGAAGTATTCCAAATGTGAGTTTTGGCTAGACGAAGTGACTTACCTTGGTCATGTGATTTCCAAGGATGGTATTGCGGTCAACCCCGAACGAATTCAAGCTATTCTTGACTGGACTCCCCCGAAGAATGTCAAGCAAGTCAGAAGTTTTCTCGGACTCGCCAGCTATTGCCGTCGATTCGTCGAGAACTTCTCCAAGATTGCGAAGCCCTTAACCAACCTGCTTCACAAAGGTGTTAAGTATGAATGGACTGATAAATGCCAGGAAAGTTTCCAAGCGCTCAAGGACAAACTGACGTCCGCTCCAGTACTTGCTCCTCCAGATACGAAAAGGGATTTCGTCATATACTGTGATGCTTCTCGTCAAGGAATAGGTTGTGTCCTAATGCAGGATCGCAAGGTGATCGCTTATGCTTCACGTCAACTGCGTGCTCATGAAGAGAACTACCCAGTTCATGATCTCGAGCTTGCCGCAGTCATTCATGCATTGAAGGAATGGCGACAATACCTTGTCGGTAATCGCTGTGAAATCTACACCGACCATCAAAGTCTGAAGTACTTGTTCACTCAACCGGAGCTGAACCTGCGTCAACAAAGATGGATGGAGCGTATAGCAGATTTTGACTGTAGTATATCATATACCCCTGGCAAGGCTAACGTAATGGCTGATGCCTTAAGTCGCAAGTCATACTGCAACCACCTCCAGGTTCATCAGGTTCACGATCGTTTGCAAGAGGAATTCCGTAAGCTGAACCTCCACATTGTTCCTCAGGGTTACCTTGTTCCCCCTCCTGAAGAGTATCAAAAGATGAACCTTCGTGTTGTTAATCAGGGTTCCCTCAGTAACCTAGTGGTTGAACCAGATCTTGTGAGCTCCATAAAGAATATACAAAACTTTGACGATGATGTCGACAGGATTAAGAGCTATATTGCGAAGGGCAAACCCTCCTTTTTCACTGTTGATGAAGGTGGCGCCTTGTATTTCAAGGGTCGCCTATTCGTTCCAAATAAGAAGGAAAATCTCAGGATGACTGGGAAGGTGATGGAAGAAGCTCATGACACACCATTGTCTATTCACCCGGGTAGTACCAAGATGTACCAAGACATCCGGCAAAGATTCTGGTGGCCCAATATGAAACAAGACATTGCACGCTATGTGGCAGAATGTGATATATGCCGGCGTATCAAAGCAGAACACCAAAAGCCTGCTGGAACTCTGCAACCTATCTCTATTCCCGAGTGGAAATGGGATCACGTTGAAATGGACTTTGTCACTGGTTTTCCCAGATCTCAGAAAGGTAATGATGCTATCCTTATCGTCATTGATCGACTGTCCAAAGTTGCACATTTCCTAGCCGTCAAAGAAACGATTAATGCTAGTCAACTGGCAGATCTTTATATGTCAAGAGTTGTTTCACTTCACGGTATTCCGTTGGTGATCAGTTCGGACCGTGGCAGCTTGTTTACTTCAAAATTCGGGGAAAGTTTTCAGAAGGCTATGGGGACTCATCTGTCCTTCAGCACTGCATTTCATCCTCAATCCCAGGGACAAGTTGAACGAGTCAATCAAATTCTCGAGGACATGCTTCGAGCTTGTGTCATTTCTTTCGGTAAGAAATGGGAGGAATCTCTCCCGTATGCCGAGTTCTCGTACAACAATATCTATCAAGCTAGTCTGAAGATGGCCCCTTTCGAAGTATTGTATGGGCGAAGGTGTCGAACTCCTCTGAATTGGTCAGAAACTGGGGAACGATCACTCTTCGGCCCGGATATTATTCAACATGCCGAAGATCAAGTCCGCATTATTCATGAGAATCTGAAGGCTGCTCAGTCTCGTCAGAAAAGTCAGTATGACCGTCATCATCAAGATATGGTCTATCAACCTGGCGAAAAGGCTTATCTTCGTGTCACACCAATGAGAGGTGCACACCGTTTCGGAATCAAGGGCAAGTTAGCTCCTCGTTATATTGGTCCTTTCACTGTTCTCGAAAGGCGTGGAAGAGTGGCTTATCAATTGGAACTGCCGGCGAACCTTTCTCAGGTTCACGATGTCTTCCATGTTTCTCAACTCCGCCGCTGCTTCAAGGATCCTATTCGAGCAGTGGATCACAATATGCTAGAGCTACAACAAGACCTCTCTTATAAAGAGCATCCGGTCCGCATTCTCGACCAAGCTGAACGTAAGACTCGTCGCAAGGTCACTAAGTTCCTTAAGGTGCAGTGGTCAAATCACTCTGAAGATGAAGCCACTTGGGAACGCGAGGATCATCTTCGTGATGAATACCCCGGGCTCTTTCCCTCTACCTCTTAATTCTCGGGACGAGAATTCTTGTTAGTAGGGGAGAATTGTGACATCCTCGACTTTTGCTACAGTGATTATTGTAATTAAGCTACAGTGATCACCGCTAATGATGCCACGTCACCGCTAACTATATCAATGTTCTCGTGATGATTGAAACCGAATCATAGTTCGAAGCTTCGGGATTAAGTCAAACGTGAAGAGATCTTCGTGTTGTTGAGATAACAACGTCGGGGAGTTGTAAAGATTCCCTAACAGATTATAATATCAAGTCGGGTACTTGTGGAATCGTTGATGATCCCGATATATTAAGAAAGGGGCTTCAACAAAATAAGTAAAGAGATATAGTAAATGAAGATAAATAAACAAAAGAAAGGACTAAAAGTATAAATAATAAACGATGAAAGAAAAGTAAATAAGAATAAAATAAAGAAAAAAGGGATTAGAAGAAGTAATAATAATAATAAAAAAAAGAGAAAACAAAATAAATCAAATCAAAAAAAAAAAGGAAACAACCCCCCCCCCTGGCCCAACTGGGCTCAAAGCCCAGCCGGCCTCCCCAAACCCTAGAGCGCCCCTCCCCTGGCGACCAGAACCCCCCACCCCTCGCTACTCCCTCCCTTTCCCACGCCGCCGCCAGCCCCCCTCGTGGGGGGCCCCACCCCCACGCCGCCACCTCTCCCTCCCCTCTCGCGTCTCTCTTTCTCTCTGCCCACGAGAGTGCCTCCCCCACCGAGGCTCCCCACGAGAGAAGCCCACCTCCCGTGACTCTCTCCCCCACCCCCATCTCGCCTCCTCCACCTCGCCCCTCTCCCTCCCCAGCCGGCGGCCGCCCTCCCCCGCCGGCAGCCCCCTCCCCCGCCGGCCTCCTCCCTCCACCGCCTCCTCCTACCCCGGCGGCCTCCTCCCCCACGGCCACCTCCTCCCTCCACGGCCACCTCCCCCCACGGCCTCCTCCCTCCCCCGGCGGCCCCTCCCCTCGCCCCGCCGGCCGAGCCCCTCCTTCCGCCGGCGAGCCACCCCCTCCACCCCACCGGCAGGGGGCCCCGGTTGCCTCGGCCTCCACCTCGCCGGCCTACCGCCCCGGCCCCCCGTCGGCCTTCTCCCGCTCGGTCCGGGAGGGACCGGGCAGGGAGACACCTCCACCACGCCGGATCCGGCCGGCTCCTCCTCGCCGGCACCGTCACCGCCTCCACATCCGTCTCCACCGTCAACTACGTGCGAACTCCGGCTTCGCCGGGCCGTCACGTCACCGTCGGTGAGCCCCTCCTCGGGCTCGTCCCACCGTGTCGATCTCCTCGCCGCCCCGGTTCCGTTCCGGCAAACGGGGCCTCGATCCGTCGAGGGTAGACTCCGGTAGGAGGTTTTGAGTATTTGGTTCTTCTAGGTGGTGTTAGAGAAAGTTGTGTCTCTGTTAACAGAGAGAGAGATGAGTGTTGAGAGAAAGATAAATGAAAAAGAATAAATGGTGTATTAGATGCGTATGTATGTATGTATGTATGAGATGTGATGTATGTATTTGTGTATTTGGGTATTTAGAGGAATACGGTATTTGCACGGATAGGTATCTAATAAAAATAAATAAGGAAATAACCTTAGGCCACTTACCGGTGGGGCCAATGCACCGCTGTCAATGACAGGGAGGCCCCACGCGATGATTAAAAATAATGTTTTCTTAAAATAGATAAATAAATAGATATTTAGTTAAAATAATTAATTAACAAAATTAGAGTATGACACGTGGGTCCCTCGTTAAATTAATCTGATTAATAAATATTTAATCTTAAATAAAACTTGTGCCTATGACGTTCGGGACCCGCTGGTCAGTTGACCGGTCAAACGTTGATGTCAGCCTGACATCGCGATGATGTCATAATAGGATTTTACTAAATCTTTTAAATCTGTTTTTAATTCTTAAATAATTAATAAAACTTTGAAAATTAATATTAAATAATCCGTAAGTCAGATCGAAATAGTTTCAACATGAAAGTTGATCAGCAAAGCGAGACGAACCCGGATACACGGCCCGTTCGTCTGTCACGCGTCCCTAGCATAGCAAACATGGAACTTTTCCATCGTTTCCAGTGTAACCGGTAGTAGCCCGAGACCCGGAAAATATCGTCAGATATTCTTCCGACCCGTCTATGACGGATGTTCCTGCGTTAGCTCATGCCTAGCCTGCTTTTTCCATGTCATGTTTTGTGTTGCATCGGTGCTATTATTTATTGTTTCTTCCCCCTCTTCTTACCGGTAGACCCCGAGACTGACGCTGCTGCCGGGTACATCTACGACCCTGCCGATCAGTCCTTTGCCGCAGAGCAGCAAGGCAAGCAAACTCCCCTTGATCATTCCTATATCGTCTATGTCTTTCTTCCTACTGCTTGCATTAGTATTTTGCTACTGTTGTAGTTAGCTTCTATATCTGATGCATAGCCTGTTTTTGATGAACTGCTACTTTCAGTCCCGTACCTTTAATATGCTTAGTATAGGTGGAGCAGTCATCCCCTCTGACCCCGTAGATCAGTTGCCCCGCTTGTTTTCAAATCTCGATCTCTGATCGACGAGCCAGACCCGACACAGCACGTTCACCCCCCTTCGTTGTACGACGCTACAGGGATACTATCGGGTACCGAGGGTGACACCTCGCTAAGTACTCCTGATGATATCTCTGTAGTATAGCTAGTCGGTCGTGGTTATCGAGGGTGATCCCTCTTTCACCATTCCCGATGACGTCTCTGTCGTGCCACCCCGCGAGTGTGGGACCCCCGAGGGTGATTCCTCTAAGCCCACCTTGACGGGTACATCGTTCGGAATCCAACGAGGGTGATACCTCGGATTCCCCCGATGTTACAACCACACAGTTACTCGACCATGTTACTGGGATCTTCGGTGTTTAGTTGTAAGACGGGTGGATTCCCGCGAGACTGTGTTGTTGGCCTAATTAAAATGCTAATGGATTTGGGTATTTGATCTGGGTTGGTCGGAGACCTTTTCGCACTAACCGGCTACGCGGGAAGAATTATGGGTACTCGGCGTCGCGGTATCAGCCGAAGCTTTTCAGATGCCAGCAGTGTAGCGGCGCGCGCCCGAGTGGTCCCGAGATGCATCGCGCTTGTGATTAAGGGATGCTAGGACTGACGTCGGCCGCCCACGCCACGTGCAGGAGCGTGAAGGGGAACTGGGCCCATGAACCCTTTGTGCTTAGGATTTAGACCGGCGGGCTGGCCTCTCTGATTAGTCTTAGGTGGGGCTGCGACGTGTCGATATTCCGAGGCCGGGCAGGACCTAGAAAAGTATGTCCGGCCAGAGTGTTATCGAGCGTGACGGGACATGTGGTGCACCCCTGCAGGGATGAAAATTAACTATTCGGATAGCCGTGTCCACGGTTACAGGACGACTTGGAGTTGTGCCCCGATCTCTTACAACTACAATTGTTACTTAACTGGAATTAGTTTGCCTCGGGATTGCTTCCTCGCAGGGAGTCGAGGGAGGATCCTTAGGCGTGACCTCACTTTAATATTGCTGCAACAATATGACTATTAATGTTTTACCCGTGTTCTACTCTCGTCTATTGCTGCAAGACCCTGAAGATGCTAGTCTTCGATAGGACTAGGCCTTCTCTCTCTATTCTCGCATTGCTGCAGTCAGTCCACATATAACCCCCTTCTTTGATACTGATGCATAATTAGACTAGTGCTGATGTAAGACTTGCGAGTACTTTGGATGAGTACTCACCGCTGCTTTGCTCCCCCCTTGTTCCCTTGATCCGCTTGCTGCGACCAGATGATGAAGCCCAGGAGATGGAGGTCCCCGCCACCGACGACTGCTACCCCGACGGTGCCTACTACTACGTGGAGGCCGCTGATGATCAGGAGTAGTTAGGAGGTTCCCAGGCAGGAGGCCTCGCCTCGTTCGATCGTTGTATCTTTTGTGCTAGCCTTCTCTAAGGCACCCCATGTTTTATGTCTGTACTCAGATATTTGTTGCTTCCGCTGACTCGTGTGTTTATCGAGCTTTCGTATTCTAGCCCTCGAGGCCCCTGGCTTGTAATATGAAGCTGATGTTATTTTATTTGTGTCTAGAGTTGTGTTGTGATATCTCCCCGTGAGTCCTTGGGTTTGATCGTACGCATTTGCGTGTATGATTAGCGTACGATTAAGCCGAGGGCGTCACAAACTTGTTTTTGCAGGGTTTGACATGTGATGTGATATGGCCAAAGTTGTGATGTTGCATGTATGACGTATGAGATGATCATGTTATTGTAATAGGTTTCACGACTTGCATGTCGATGAGTATGACAACCGGCAGGAGCCATAGGAGTTGTCTTAATTTATTGTATGAGATGCAACGCCATGTGCTTGCTACTTTTACTTCATTGCTAACGGTTAGGCATAGTAGTAGTGATAGTAGTAGTTGGCGTGACGACTTCACGAAGACACGATGATGGAGATCATGATGATGGAGATCATGGTGTCACGCCGGTGACGATGATGATCATGCGATGCCTGAAGATGGAGATCGAATGAGCAAAGATGATAATGGCCATATCATGTCACTATATGATTGCATTGTGATGTTTATCATGTTTTACATCTTATTGCTTAAAACGACGGTAGCATAATAAGATGATCCCTCCTAAAATTTCGAGAACGTATTCCCCTAAGTGTGCACCGTTGCGAAGGTTCGTTGTCTCGAAGCACCACGTGATGATCGGGTGTGATAGATTCTAACGTTCGCATACAACGGGTGTAAGCCTCGGAGAAGTATTCTCTTGGTGGTCAAATCCTTCATAAGAAAATAGTGGGATAATATTTCAGATAGGCATTATTGTCAGTAATGAGACGATTGACAGAAAGAAGATTTTTATCAGCATCAGGAACATGAAGCACGTTGCGGAGTTTTAGTGTAGCAGATGGAGTGGGAAGAAGTGCATGACCACGATGAGATATGGGCAAACCTGAACCATCAGCTGTGTGGATGCGATCGCGGCCGGTGTACTTCTCTCGAGTGGTGAGGCGATCCAGATCAGCAGTGATGTGATCGGTAGCCCCTGTGTCCGTGTACCAGGCTGGATCGCCTAGGATGGACGGCGGCGAGGCCGCTGCGAGGGCAGCCATCTTGGATTGGGGTGGCTGGAAAGCGAAGTTGAAGCGCTGGAGACACTCCCAGGCAAGGTGGCCAGGCTTGCGACAGAGTTGGCACTGGTGACGGCCACCATCGCCACCCCCATGGTCACCACGATCGCCGCGGTTGTGACCGTAGTCACCACCACCACTACCGTGGCGATTTCCGCGATCGCCGCGGCCATTGTTGTTGTTGTTGCCGTGCCCCTGGTAGCCGGCGTGATCACCGTAGTTGGGGTTGCCGCGGCCCCTGTCGCGGCCCTTGCCGCGGTAGCCACCTCTGTCACGGGCGGTGTAGTTGACAAAGGAGTTGTTGGAGGCTTGGTGGAGACGAGCGACGTTGTACTCACGACGGCGCTCGAAGGCGATCGCATGAGAGTAAAACTCAGCAAGTGACATGCCTTGAGGGCGAGTAGTGGCGGCGGTGATGAGGGGCTCGTAGTCGCTGTCAAGGCCGGTGACGACGGCGGTGATGATGCCCTCATCGCGCATAGGGCGACCGGCAGCAGCAAGATGATCAGCGTTCATCCTGATTTTGGTGAAGTAATCCACCATGGAGAGATTTCCTTTGCGGAAGGTAGCCATCTCGAGCTTGATCTGGACAACACTGGCATGGGAGTGGGAGAGATACATCTGCTCGAGGTGAGTCCAAATTTGACGAGAAGTGGTGAACATGATGACCTGTTGGAGGACGTCGTCCGTGAGCGACGCCATGAGGTAGCTGAGGACGATCTGGTCCTGGCGAAACCAATCAGCGTATGCGGGATTGGGTGCCTGCACGCCCTTCTCATCAGCAGGGAGGAGCTGATCGGGGGCGGGAGAGGAACCGTCGACGTAGCCGACGGCGTTGGCGATGCGCATGGGTGGGAGAATCTGGGCTTTCCACATGAGATAGTTGGTGTTGGTGAGGCGGGCAGTGATGAGGCTAGCGGAAGGAGCAGGGATGGAGGAGGCCGCCGGAGAGGGGAGGGGTGCGGTAAGGTTGAGAGCACCCATGGCGGAGGAGGAGGAGTTGGCGGCGGTGGGAGATCCCATGATGATCGAGGCTGTTAGGCACAGAGGCCTGATACCATGTGAAACTTGGAAAGATAGATGATTCGGCGCATCATAACCTGATGGCCTTGGCAGTATATTTATATACGGATGGCAAAGCCATATACAAGGTTGTTACAATGATAGCTATCCTAACTACCATATCTCAACTAACTCTCGTGTTTAACATATAGGTCCTCAGGATACGATTGAACTCGAAGTGTGCTGCACGTATATGGTTACTAGTAATTGAAAGTAGCCAGTTACTACATGTTTTTGGCAGAAATGTGTATGTTACTTTTAGAAGGGAAAAAAAATATTTTCTCATTTCTGCAGCTCGCTTACTTAATTGTACCACTCATGAAGTAACATACAAAAAAAGATGTAATTCATCATGTACTACAAATGGGACAAATACCTTCTCAGTCACATTGTTTTGGGTGTCACGGAGAGAGAAAGAAATATTGCCCGTAAGGTTCTCAAAAGCAAGCAATTAGTTCAAGGGAAATTTGCAGTGTATGGCGCTACAGTTTGAATAAGCTCATCCACAATAAGTTCAAATATATTTCCTCCTTATTGAAATGATAGGGAATTTCCCCATACAGTCTACTTATGCAAAATATTTACTTTTGACGACATTGTACAAAAAAAATATGTACATATCAAGTGGTTTTGTTACACTTCGGAATATTATGATGGCATTGCTCGACATCAGAATTGTACACCTTTCCTCTGTGCATCAGTATAGATTCTCTCAAGCGAAGACTTCTGCACATTAGTTGAAGTGCTCGCCTATTGTTCTTTAGAGGACAGCCAGCATTTCAGATGCTGAAGAAGCCACCAGCGATCACATATGAGAGTGTAACACGTTATTTCCTCATGCTCAAGCATGGATTTTGTATGTTGTGGCTAGCCTGACATGTCCATATCGCTGGACTAGCCTAGCACGTAATTTTGCAGCATAAGCAGTATTTTGTTACGAGCTCTTTTACGGTGATTGGCGAGTTACGACTTGTAATTTCATGTAACTCTGTCTCTAATTTTTTCTGACCGTCGGATCTGAAAAATCATTTATAGATATTATTTTTTATAAAAGGAAAGAATGGTAAAGTAACTGGTCCCACCAAAATTTTGTATTGGTCCCATTGTTACGTGTAATTTCCCGTAATTTTATTTTCGTCACACCTTGTAACTCCTATTTTTTTTTACCGTCGGATTAGTGTGGATGGACGGCATGTAAACTCGCCAATCACCGTGACACTTGTATTTTGTTATACTCCAATATCTTATACTCGACATATATAGTATGTGGAGAAAAAGTGCATCCACTTCATAACTCTCAAAGATAGTGGCAAGTTGAGAATGGGCCAAATCTTGGATAGAGCTTGGTGTTTATACTGCTAGGATAACTATCATATGAGAGTCATGTAAATTTTCTGAACTTACTAATTCTATCATGCACAATTGGCAGCGGTGCATGGATATATACCATGCATGAGAGACTAGCTCAACAAAAATTATAAACTAAAGAAAAGAGCTTATGGTATATTGAATATGCAAATCCACATACTTCTAGTGTACTGTATATATAAGAGTTTATTCTAGTTTGAACCATGTATTAGTGGCACGGTGACACGTTGAACCACATTTTAATTCGGATGACACTATGATATACCCACAATTCTACTATGAACTAGACATTTTAGCAACCGAGGCCAGACAAATCCTTGTATGAGAAGTGTTTGGATGAATTGGATGACTCAGATGGGAAGAGTTTTTGAGTTTTTGTTATGTATCGTCTGAAAAAATCATCTGTTATGTGTTAGAGAATGTAATCTTTGCTTAACATGAACACTTTCGGTTTGTAAGTCATGCTTTATGTCTGTCTTTTCAGTTCATATCACGAAGTATTGGCAATGCTGTCATCTTTACAAATGATATGTCTCAGTTCATGCAACCATTCTTTTGTTACTGCTAATTGCAGTGCCATGACTGGTTGTGAGGATCTGTTCCTCTAAAATGAGGGTGACCCGAAATTAGGATTTCCAATTTTTTATTCTTCTGTGTGGAGCAACTTCAAGTCAAACGCCGAATATCGGTTGCACGATGGCCGCAGCCACAACTGGCTTTACATAATTATTAGTATGCATACTTAACTCCCACATACACACATCTTGTTTCAACCAAATGGTTCCCTTCCTGCAGGTTTCATTAGCAGGGTTTGCTCGATCTCCCAGCATGGAGCTACTGAAGCACAGCCCGACATAAACGTTGTTGTGGTGCTCGAGACCGAACAAACCCAGTCGGTATATCATGTGATATGTCTGGAAGGCTTGCCTTGACCACCACGGCAGCGGTGAAGATGATGCACCGATGGAAATACATGCATGGAGGTGATCGATCTGGATACAGGGCGAGCAAACAATCGTCGCCCCATTACAGCCTGCTGCATTGTGGTGCCCGAGCGTCGGCATCGGCCAATCTTACGATCATGCGGAGACAGTGATCATGCCAAGAGGCACAGACTCACAGTAGTGGATGCGATCGTTGTAGTTTTGATGGAAATGTATCATAAAGCTTATCATGTTCTTGACAAGGAGAGATGCCCGAGGTTTACTAGCCATAGCTTCATACATAACAATGAAGACATGCATGCCCAACCGGAACCCTAAACCTTCTATCTTTTGGTATACTCCAATATCTCATATCATTCTATCTAATATGGAGGAAATAATTAACGCATGTATCAACTTCTTAATACTCAACATCAATGGAATTTTGAATGGGTTAAATAAGGAGAAACCGGTAGTATTTATACCACCATGGTGAGTTGGTGACTATGATACTCTTATAGGGTAGTCATATGACTTTCATGAACCTGACGTCATGCAAAAAAAGTAAAAAATGGTCATACAAAGCTATGCCTATAACACTCATACAACTTCTATGCTCAATCGATTGGTGGAGGCTTATTCCATGCCGGAGAGAAGTCCAAAATGGAAGAAGCCTCATGATGTTGTGTTGAAGATAAAAATAAATTATAAATCTCTTTTATCTTGGAATGTAATAATAAATAGAATTTAAATTTTTTTGATTTTTGCGTTAGTGTGACAAGTGTGCTTGATAACTTTCATGCGAAACGGATTGAGGTGGTTCGTTGATGAAAAAAAATGTAACATTTGGAGGTAACATTTGTAGTTCAACCTGTTTATTTTGTACAAATCAAAATACTTAAGCTTTCCTCCTGAAAATTTACAGGTAGCATTTTGGTGTGACAATGAACACATCTTTTTCAAAAAAGAAAATTGACATTTGCCAAAATCATCTTTGGTGGGCAGAAGCATATGCTCTCAAGAGTTGAATTGGATTTTCGTATACTCTGCTCTTACTAAAAGCAACAACGTGGACCATGGTTGACCTGTGAAAACCGTTAGTAACAACACATCATGCACTTGAACTGTTGCTCCCATCCTCTCATTTTAGCGAACATGCAGATGAGCAACAACTCAAGGAGGCAAAAATTCCATTTGACGCCTGCAGCGCACACCACCTCCTCTCTTACAACACTAGGAGCTCTCACTCAAGGAACTCTTGCAACACCCAATAGGAGCTCTCACTCAAGGAACTCTTGCAACACCCAATAGGAGCTCTCACTCAAGGATGCCAAACACCGGCGGAGCTACAACAAGGCTGGATGGGCCATGGTCCACCCAGCTCAAAGCAAATACAGTGAGAGGTTTGAAATTAGATTCGGCCCATTTGAGAAAAATAGTGGGCTTTTCCTTGTACCGGCTTGCACACATTTGACACTGTAGCTCCGCCACTGGTGGCAAAGTGGCAAATTATCTCCCTTAACCGACCAAGGTGTGGTTTACATGACCACTCAAAACTAGCCATTCGAGAAAATCATTGATTAAAAAGTTGATAATATAAAATTTTGCATGGTGTCCATGATGCCGTTTCTCCAAAGGATTTTGCCAAAACACTCAGTTCATAAATCAATTTCTGCACGGTGATTGGTCTCGGAGGATTCACATAATTAATCTGCAAGGAAGTTCTTGTAGTATTTAGTGCAATTATTTGCAACTTGTTATCCCGTGTACATCCATTCATGACTTTCAGTCTGATTCTGTTTTTGTTTTGATTGATTCATCCCGTACTATTTACCAGGGTCAATTACTTTTCTTAAGAGTTGAAACAATCACTACTAGAGTCGGCAAGGTTGCCCAGTGCTCACTCGTTTGCCGAATTCGTTTTATTTATTGAGAATTCTGCAAAAGAAGAGGAAGCCGAGTGTAAGGTAAAAACAAATTAGCAATGACAAATAACCCGGCAAACAAACACCTTTGACAAGTACGGAATAAAAAACTCGATAAAGGTGGTTCGAACCATAGAACTTTTAGTATGAAACTAACTAACTTTGATTCGGAAGAACCGAACGAGCTTTAACTTTGGGTTCAAAGGCTGATCATACAGATTTTATACAAGTATACAGCGCATGATGTGGCGGATTCATCTTTATTTTTTGAAGGGTAAATCACTTGGCAATTTATTGTGAGTTTACGAGTATAACATCCTGTAGTACATGCAGAATCAGAAAGCTAGGGCATCGTCCCAATTATACATCAAATTTGAATCATAAGCATGTCTAGCTAAGAACCCTTGGAGTTCAACATTTCGCTACCCGAGAGAGAACCCGAAACTATGCCTGGCGACCCGGGCGACCAGGGTGACCCTGGCGTTTCAGGTGTCGCCGGAGACATCGTCAGCGAGGGGGAATACCGGCGAACCAGATCGCCATCCGACCTTGGGATCCGTGCGATTGGTCTTTCCGCGGCGAGGAAAGAGCACCGGCTTCAGATCTCGCCGGACGAGGAGGTTCACAAGCGGATTAAATGGAAGGTCTCATTTTCAGAGATTGGCACATCAGATCGGAAGGAAGGGAGAATTGTCTATCACCCGGACCCGGAGTTAAGATGGTTGACACTCAGGGACGAGGAGGATGACATTCTCGCCGGCCGTTATCTCCAAGAGGGAGATCTGATCAGCGAAGGTGCGCATTTTTTAGTGGACGTTTTTTCTGTCGTTTGTGTCTCTCACATCTTGCAGGGGGTTCCGATTTATCTCCAAGATCAGCAGCCAATTGATGTGTCCCCGGACGAGGAAGAGAGGTACAAGCACAGACAAAACCTACCTCGGGTTGGGGGGAGGTTTTGGGTTCTTGCAGAAGAGGACATCGACGACGTGGCAGAACAGTCATCTCCGCTTCAGGCTCTTGCAGATCTTGCACACAAGGAGGAGGAGGTTCCAGCATGCGCGGAGGTGGAGTCTCCGGCGAGCGAGAAGCCGGTGAACAATGCCATCTCACCTTTGCTGCCGGCAGCGAATTTTTTTGAGCGGCGTCATAGAACTAATTTCAAACTAAATGCGAAGGCGAGAGCATCTAATGTGGTGAAGCCATGGATCGGCCCGATTCCAAAGGTTAGTTTACCACCTCTTTCTCTGGCGGATTTCTTTAAGCCGGATGCGTGGAGGGTCAATGCCAAGAGCAAGCGGTACGGCCACAGCGGCTCGTCGCCGGCGGAGGCGAGCATGAAATCCTCAGCGCTGATTTTAGGGCCATGTTTTTGAATTCAGTTCTTTCTGATGTGGGTTTAGATGGGCCTAATGAGATTGAGTCGTCTCCTGGGTATAAGGCCCAGAACGAGCTTGCCGTCGCAGAATCGGTATCTTCTCCTGTGTATATGACCCAGCGTGAGATAGACCAGGTTGCGTCGCTCTTTTCTCCTGATATCGAAGGGGCTTTGCTGTCGCCGTCCCCTAGGGTTCGGCGTCTGCCGTCTATAGGATTTCCTCGACTGGGAACGGGACGTGCGCCTCGTGTGTGCTCTTCCATCGGGATGGCTGGCCGTGGTTCAAATAAACCTGACGGCTCGGCTGCTCCGGCTAAGGGTGCCGGCATGGGATCGATGCAGCACCCTGGTCGCCCTAATGGACTAGGAGCCCGTCCTCCTGCTAAGACGGCGAAGGTGGCCGCGGCTCCCGATGCCTCGGGCGGGCTAGTGGCAGGAGATAGACAACCTCCCCGTGGTCGTTGGGGGTGATGATGGGTTCGACGACTATGGTGAAGGTCAACATCGGGGCTCGTCGTCATCGGGTGGCGGTCATGGATATGCATGGCAGTCCGGAGCTGGCAATAATGGTGGTTTTGCTGGTCCTCACGGCAACTTCGCACCAGGAGTGGCAGGGCCTCCTCATCATAAGAGGGGCGCCTTTCGTCAGGGCTGGGGTGGTAGAGGAGGCGGCAGGAAACCGAGGCCGCCGCTGCCACTGTCGGTTCCTGTGGTGGTTGTGGCCGATGCTCCTGTCCCATTTGTCGATGGCCAGGCGGGTGGGAGTTCTGATTTGGCACCGTCCCAGGGTATTGCTGCTGACCTTACTACCGAAGCAGATAAGATAGTATCTCACGGAAAGCTCGAGGGCGGGGATATGCCTTCTAAGTGGGCTCGCAAGAAGGAGAAGATGTCGTGTTATCATTGTGGCGAGACTGGTCACTTTTTGTCGGAATGCAAGGCTGATCTTTGCGAGTTTTTTCTCAAGCCTAAACATGGCGGGGCTCAGTGCCCTCTCACGGTTGGACCAATGTCGGTGGTGCATATCTATGGTGTTTGTTGTCAGGAGCTGATGTTCTTTGAGTCACCTGCGATTTCGACTGCGGGCCATGCACCTGATGTGGCCTTCACAGGTATGGTCACTTTGGCTCGGGGGACTATGTCTGCTGAGCAGGTGGTGAAGGAACTACGTGAGCTGGTGTCTTTGACCTTTCGGTGGGAGCCAGTAATGATTGCTGAGAATGTGTTCAAAGTGGTGTTTCCCACCAAGGAGGACCTAGCACGCTTGGTTAAGTTTGGTATGTGTAGAGTACCAAGTACTTCGTGTGTGTTAGAGTTTGATAAGTGGTCCAGTGATGAGCCACAAGGAGTGGCTCTTCCTCAGATCTGGGTCCGCTTTTCTGGAGCCCCCTCTAAGGCCGTAAATGATTTTCTGTTTACGTGGAGTTTAGGATCTTTGATTTGCAAGACTGAAAAGGTAGACATGGTGTTTACCCGAGCTAAAGGAGTTGCTCGTATGCTTGTTAGTGTCATTCATATTGAACTGGTGCCGGATAAAGTTGTTTGGATGCATGAGGGTATGAAGTACACACTCCATCTTGAGATTGAGAGCCCCCCTTTATTTGAGGAAGAGGAGCAGGAGCGAGATAAGGATGTGGACATGTCTGATGGGGATGATGTGTCGGGTTCAAAGGAAGCCGACAAGAGAGACAACATGACTGATTCTGCTAAGATGCCGGCACCTGCACAGGCGACAGGGTTGGCCCGGGGCTCTGCGTCCGTTTCGGTACCTATGGAGCAGCTCCGGTTTGGTTCCTTTGGACCGGCGTTGGCACCGGCGAAGGCTCCAGGCGGAACATTGGTGGCGACCTTCGAGGGTCCCAGGTGTCAGACCCGGGTCTCGGGGAAGGAGCCTATCATCATGGCGCACGGGCCTGTTTCGCCTACGACGCCTTTGACAGCCGTTTCTCTCCAAACCTATCTTGCAGGAGCAAGGACGCAGGGTTTGGGATTGGTGCATGACTCTATGGTACTTGAGCCTGCGACATCGGAGGTTTCGGCTACTGTTTCGGTGTCAGAGGTTGTTAGTCCGATGGTGGAGCCGGTTGCGCAGGAGGTGGCATTTATCACTGAGGAGGATGTTGTTGCGTTTGGGGGGCTCACGAATCCCATGACTCAGGACAGGCGTTCCAGTCAACGTATTCAGGAGCAACCAGACGCGGATGACTTGTAGTTGGGCCGTGCAATGCGAGCTGCAAAAATAAGGGATGCGGAATACTCGACATGTATATCTTTTAACAAAGACAATTCCATTCTGCATTTCTCTCCGCATGATATTTTAGATAATGCTGCTGATATTGGGGTCTCGTTGGGTAATACTGGTAGCCAAATTTCGAAATCTATTAATGACCTTCTAGACTTAGAGGTAGATAGGGCTCTTGACATTATTCGAAATCTTGCTGCCGTTAAACCTATGAATGATTCTGCGATTAATGAGCTGGGGGGTCTGAATACTCTATGTGAGAACTTGGACATCACGGCTGATCTGGAGGGGGGAGAGGTTTCTACCTTAAAGCAGAGTTTCGAGGAGGCACTTTCTTCACTGTTCGACCTCCAAACTTCTGGTTATATGGACAAGGAGGTTCTGGAGAAACCAAAACGGCCTTGGAAACGGAAGGTATATCCGGTTTCGGCGGTTAGAAGGAGTGCTCGCGCTAAGACTGTCAAAAAATTTATGATGAAAGATGAGAGGAATTTTTTGGAATAGGAGAGGTCTTCGAGACTTGGCTAAAACAAGATTTCTTGCTAAGGCAACGTTAGAGCATCACCTTGATTTTATAGCGCTCATGGAGACTGGGAGAGACAATTTTACTTCTCAGTTTTTGAGCTCCTTATCCGCGGGAGTGGACTTTGATTGGATTGTCTCCCTCCAAGAGGAAGATCCGGTGGGATCTTACTTGGAGTAAGATGTGATAGCCTTCATGTTCAGGAAGTGGTACTCGGGGATTTTGTGGTTAAATTCCGGATTACATCCAAAGTGGATGGATTCAAATGGGCTCTTGTTGCGGTGTATGGGGCTGCTCAACCGGAGCTTAAACCTGATTTTCTCGCTGATCTGGTTCGGATCTGTGATGAGAAATTACCGCTTTTGATAGGAGGTGATTTCAATATTATTAGGAGAGCTGACGAAAAGAACAATGATAATTTTGATGGCAGATGGCCATTTATGTTTAACACTATCATTGAGAGCCTCGACCTAAGGGAGATTGAACTCTCTGGTAGAAAATTCACCTGGGTCAACTCCCTTCAAAACCAGACTTTTGAAAAGCTAGACAGAGTTCTTACTAGCACTGACTGGGAACAGAAGTTTCCCCTAGTAACGGTGCGTGCGGTCGAGAGAGCAATTTCTGACCACACACCTTTGTTGCTGGATTCTGGTAGTGCTATTTAGTTGGGCAACAAATTCGGATTCTCCTTTGAGCTAAGATGGTTCACAAGGGAGGGGTTTATAGATTTGGTTGCTCAGGAATGGAATCAAGAGTTGGGTGGAACATCCAACGTTGATCAATGGCAAAACAAAATTAGACATCTTAGACAATACCTTCGTGGTTGGGCTAAGAACGACTCAGGGAGCTATAAGGATGAGCAGGACAGGCTCATTAAACTTATAGACGATCTTGACCGTAAGGCTGAGACTATTATTCTGGATTTTAATGAGAGATCTTTGAAGAATGAAGCTGAACAACGACTTCGAGTACTCCTTAGAGAGGAGGAATCAAAATGGGCGAAAAGAGCTAAAGTTCGGGCGATTGTCCATGGGGATAATAATATTAAATGTTTTCACTTGATTGCAAATGGCAAGCATAGGAAAAAGAGAATCATTCAGCTCGAGCAAGATGAGGGAACAATAGTAGGTCATGAGAACCTAAAATTGTATATCTCTAATTATTCCAAAAAGTTATTTGGTGCTTTTGATCATAGTTTTGTGACTATGGATGAGCATCAAGTGGCGGATATCCTCAAGTTGGAGAGGTTGACAATGAGTTATTATCTGCCCCTTTTACAGAGAAAGAGGTGTTGGAGGCCATCGGGGAGATGAAGAATGGTAAAGCTCCCGGGCCAGACGGGTTTCCGGCTGAGTTTTACAAGAAATGTTGGCACATTATCAAGAAGGATCTTATGGCAATGTTTCAGGATCTGTATGATGGTCAGCTTCAACTCTTTCATTTGAATTTTGGTACTATTACGCTGTTACCAAAGAAAGAGGGGGCGACCCGCATTGAGCAGTTTCGCCCAATCTGTTTGCTAAACGTTAGTTTCAAGATTTTCACGAAAACATAGATGGTACATTTGGTGGTGCAATCTACGCAAACATCTTTTATGCCTGGGCGGAATATTCTTGAAGGTGTCGTTGTTCTGCATGAAACATTGCACGAAATCCATTCGAAGAAACTTGATGGTGTTATCTTCAAGGTGGATTTTGAAAAGGCTTACGATAAAGTCAAATGGTCTTTCTTGCAGCAAACCCTTCGTATGAAGGGGTTCGACGAGCTTTGGCGAAAGCATGTCGATTGATTTATAAAAAACGGTAGTGTCAGGATTAAGGTTAATGATGACGTAGGTCATTTCTTTCACACACTCAAGGGTCTCCGACAGGGGGACCCAATGTATGCTATTTTATTCAACATTGTTGCTGACATGTTGGCCCTTATGATTAAGAGGGCCAAAGATAAGGATCTGGTTGGGGGGCTCATCCCGCACCTCGTGGATGGGGGAGTTTCTATACTGCAATATGCCGATGACACCATTCTGTTTATGGAACATGATCTGGTCAAAGCTAGGAATTTGAAGCTCATACTTTGCTTGTTTGAGCAGCTATCTGTGCTGAAAATTAACTTTAATAAAAGTGAGGTGTTCTATTTTGGTAGAGCGAAAAATGAACAACACACTTATAATCAATTGTTCGGTTGTGAAACTGGGACATTGCCCTTTATGTATTTAGGAATTCCTATTCATCACCGAAGATTATGAAACAAGGAATGGAAATGCATTAAGGATCGGTTTGAGAAAAAGTTGAGTTGCTGGAAAGGCAAGCTTCTTTCTTATGGAGGACGGCTAGTGCTGATTAATTCAGTATTAACGAGTATGCCCATGTTTCTCCTATCCTTCTTCGAAGTTCCCGTTGGGGTACGGAAAAGACTGGATTTTTATCGATCCCGTCTCTTTTGGCAAAGTGATGAGCTTAAGACCAAGTATAGGCTTACTAGATGGGATATTATCTGTAGACCCAAGGATCAAGGAGGTTTAGGAATTTAAAATTTAGAGATCAAAAATAGATGTCTACTCAGCAGATGGCTGTTTCGACTATCTTCGGAAAATGAAGTTATGTGGATACAAATTTTGAAGAACAAGTACTTACAGAACAAATCCTTATCTCAGGTTACAGCTCATCCAACGGACTCTCCTTTCTAGAGGGGGTTGATGAGGACTAAAAATGCATTCTTTCGTAGAACTAGGTTCATCATAGGTAATGGTGAATCCACTAGTTTCTGGGAAGATATTTGGTTAGGGGAGATGCCTCTAGCATTTCAATATCCGCAGTTGTACCATATTGCACAACGGCGACAGGCATCCGTTGCGTCAATACTTAGCGAGATTCCTCTTAACACTAGTGGGGACGGGGCCTTTAGCCCCGGCCCGTAAGGGGCTTTAGTCCCGGTTCACCAACCGGGACTAAAGGGGCGGGACTAAAGGCCTAACCTTTTTCGTCCCGGCCCTCTTACATGCCGGGACTAAAGGTGCTCCACGTGGGCGTCTCGTAGCGCCCCAAGGCAGGCCCTTTAGTCCCGGTTCGTTACACGGACAAGGACTAAAGATTTTCAGATTTTGCTGGTTTTTGGATTTTTTTTTTGAATGAATTATTTTTGGGTTTTAGGGTTTTATGGTTTAGGTGTTCGGGAGATTAACGTGATGCCTCGTTTGGTGTTCGGGAATTAGTTTTCATATAATTTAAATAGAAATAATTATGCATATATATATAAGATTAACTTATCTTACAAGCGATCATATATATACAATTATATGGAGATCTGAATTATCGGGACTAGAGCCCGTCTATTCGATTACATGGACGAACATCAGTAATGGCCCTTAGCTACACTAAATCGTCCTTTGTCTTCTATAGCTTCCGTCCTCACAAATTCCGCAAGCTCCTCTGCAACAGCAATCGCGCGTTGCTGTGGTAGGACCTTCGTCCTCATGGCCGTGTGCTATATAAGAAGAGGAGATGAATATGAATATCAATCATGATAACAAAGAATGACGGGTAAAAATAGAGGTGTGAATGTTCATTGCTTACGTCGAATCTGTGATCCCTGATCTCAGAGGTAAACGTGTGAATGGTCTCGCAAACATAGTATCCGCATAGATGCGTTCCCCGTGGCTGCTGGTCGCACTTTACGAGAATGGAATATATATAATCAAAATAATAATCTAGCATCATAAATGTATTGAAAATTAATAGAAGTATATCATACTACTACTTACCTGAGCCGCTCTAAAGGTTAGCTTCTCAGGAAAGTTACCGGGAGTCACGCACTTGAACCGCTTCCAAACCCTGCCCGACAAGGATAATGATTTGCTAAGTTTTTCATTAATTGATATATCAGAAAATCATTGAAAGAGACCGATAGAGCGCAAGAATGATTAAAATTACCCTTGGAGCATGTCCTGCAGGCTTTGGAACTGTTCCAAGGGTCTCGATAATGGGTCGAAGGCATCAACTCTTCCCTTATCAATTTGAATGTCCAACAGAATCCAATGAAAGCTGCACACGTATATATATATGTGTGTGTGTCAATAACTTATCAATTACACTTATAAGTGAATGGACACAACAGAGTAAAGACCCTCACCTGAAGTTGTATGGAAACAGTATGTGGTCACAGAAATTTTGATCTGTTAGAAACCTTAGAAGGTTTTCCTTCGTCTCCTTGGGTTTGTCAGTTAGCGTCGCTATATGTATTTTATCTGGGTCAATAAACCCAATATTTAGGATGCTCTTACTTTTACACTCCAGAATCTTCATTCTGCATAATAGAGTACAAGTTATATATAGACAATGAATTGAAATAACTAAACAAGTTATATGTAGACAACGAATTAAAAAACTTACAAACAATAGCAACTCATAAGCGATTTGTCGAGGGCGTCGCCATTGTACATCTCCACCGGACGACATGACGAAAGGAAGTAGTCGCAAACTCGACGGAAGTCGCTTAGACGCCTGCCCCACGGTGGGCGCCAACTGCCGTGGGTATAAGCCTGACAGTAGATGTGTAGGGTACGAAAAGGATGGGCAGAGCCTTAGCTACGGCGAGGTTGTATGAGTTCAGGCCCCTCTACGGTGGAAGTAATAGCCCTACGTCTCAGTGCTCTGGGAGCTTGTTGTCGAGTGGAATATGGAATACAATGAGTTGCTAACCCTTGCACCAGTGCGGAAGGGTGGCTTATATAGAGTGTGTTGCCCTCCACAACGGTTCGGTGCACAGGGGTGGAGTAGTGGCGAATAAATGCCTACGTTACAAGTAACGTACGTCTTAAATGCTAATAAAGGCGTGTGGAAACGTATGACCGTTTCCCCCCAGGGGGGGGGGGTTACGATGCACAGAGTGGAATCCAGTCGGTTAGTTTGATATGCTCCGAATGCTCGTCTCCGACTGGATGGTTGAAGATCTGTTACCGACTGGATGATGGGAACTTCTTAGTGCAGTCGGAACTGACTAAGGGCCTTGTCCCTTATGAAGGGTAGTCCTTGGGTAGGACCTACAAGGCAGGCCTATGACCCTATCCTAGGACTATAACCCCATCATTAGTCCCCGAATGGATTAGGGCTGGAACGACGAAGCGATGCTTGAAGTTTGGATCCGACTGGTACGGATGTGACTTTGGCGTTGCTTGCCTCGATCCATTTTATCTTTTCTGATCAACGATCCGAGTGGAAGTATTTGCGAAACAAACTGTCGGAAACCGAGTGCTTCCGCGGTATCTTCTGACGTGACCAGTCAACTGACTGCGGCGGATTTTCCGGGATCCTCAAATTTCGGTTACCGTGCGCCCAGCGGGGATGACACCATCGAGCTCGAGTAGCGCCTGACGCCTCGATTCTCGCGCCTTCAACCTCTCCACTAATATCGCCGCGGTTGGTCGGGGGATAAGGTTTCGGGGCCACCCGCGAGCGACCCAGTCGGAACCTTACTTAAAACCCAGCGGCGAGGGTTTTTCGTTACGCTCGCCGAATCTTTTGCCTTCGCTCGCCCCGTCCTTCTCGCCACCTCCAGCGCACCTGAACTCCTTCCTCCTTCTTCCCCTCCGCGGATCCGTAGTTTCCGCCATGACCAAGGGTCAGACCAGCAAGATGGAGGCGAGGAAGAAGAAGGGGAAGGCGGCGGCTCCTGCTGAGCGGCGGCAGCGACCGCTGCCGACGGGGTGGATCCAAGGCGACTTCCTCCCCTCCACGGTGACGGAGGGAGATCTGCTGCAGCTGGTGGAGCACGGGATGATCGTGCACAAGTCGTGGAGGCTACCGGCGGAGAATGAGGGTCGAGCCGGCGCCCCGGGAGGGGGAGAGCGTTCTACTGCTCAGCCATGTCTATCGAGGTTTCTCTCAGCCCCCGCATCCTTTTTTCAAAGGCATTATGAACCACTTTGGGGCGCAGCTTCACGACTTTCCCCCGAATGCTATAGCCCATCTCTTTGCTTTCATAGTTCCGCGCGAGTGCTTCATCGGCTGTCCTCCTCATTGCAGGATGTTCAAGCATATATTCTCTGCTAGATCCCAAACTATCAAACGACTCACCCAGTAGGATGATAAAACACATTTTCTCCAGCTCTGTGGAGGCTTATGTTTCCAGAAAAAGAGTCGGAGTAGTTATCCTGCCCTTGAGCTGAGTGAGTCGGTTAGGAACTGGCAGTCGACGTGGTTCTACTGCCAAGACGTTGCCTGCCCGAATACCTCGACAGTGTTGCCTCCCTTTAGCTTAGACCGACCTGCTCCGCCTAAGCAGCTTGCGCTCATGAAGGCGGAAAAGAACGACATCCAGCCTCTCGTCGATGCACTCGTAGATGTCGTCAGAAGGGGGGGTCACCGGCATAGACTTGCTGGAGGTTTTCCTCGGTCGGCGCATCCAACCTCTGCAGGCTCGCGACCACGCCATGTGGCATTATACGGGGCCCGAAGATTGCACTCGGACCATCGTTGTGGGCGCGACTGAGGAGAAGGTGGCGTCGTGGGTGCTCCAGATCACAGGCGCCTGCGAGAACCCCAGAGGATCCCGGCGAGTGAAGCCTTTCTGCGCGGACAATCCTCCTCCGAATCAGGTGAGTGCCATTTGTCAAGTGCACGTGATTGTCTTAGTTTTAAAGCTTGCTTGAATCTCTGTGTGACGTCTGATGTCGCCGACTGTATTTTATGCAGAAGTGGACCAACTGGTTTTCTCCCGTCTCGAACGGGGAACCCGACCGAGGAGGAGGAGGAAGGCAGCCAGGAAGGCAGCGTGGAGAGTGCCGAGTACGTCTCCGACAACGGGGAAATGGAGGAACAGACTAGTGAGTAAGAGGAGGAATACGAAGAGCAGGACTCGGCACCCCCGCAGCTAGAGCATCGGACCAAGCGCCAACATGAACCTGCAGTTCCCCCGGTCCCTCCGGCATCTTCGAGTGCTCTGCCCACTGCTCCCGTGGTCCCGAGTGCTCGGAGCACCAAGAGGGCCAGGGATGTTGCTGTTGAGCCTGCGGGTCAGCCTTCCAAGGCGGCCAAACCGAGTGGATCTAAACCTCGGAAGGCTTTGCCGCGGATGAGGGTTACTATTCCCGTCACCTCCACGTAAGTGCATTGATCTTCTAATTTCTTCTGATATCCGATTGGACTCATGTTTATTGGTCGAATGAATTTCACTCGACAGAGTTGCTACCTCTGCCACCTCTCCGGCACGCCAGGAGGATGACCCCATGGACACGGACAACGTCGTCTCGTCCCAGCCAGGTGCGTTGTAGTGACTCCGAGAGTTTTATATTATCGCGTTGCGAATTCTATCTTAGGTCTTGCCTCTTTCTTTTTCTGAGATCTCGCGTCGTTCGGTCTGTCAGGGGCGATTTGCGTGGATGAGGGTGACCAGGGGAGACCTGAGCAAGCTGCGGAGCCTGTTCTTGAGGCTGCTCCGCCAGTTACTGCTCTTGCCGCAGACGCGTTGCCGACTGAGGCGGTGCCGCCGACTGAAACAGCGCTGGTGGCTGATGAACCGACTTGAGCGGGCCTTGGGATGCCCAAGGAGCTTCCAACGATGCCAGGCTCGTCGAATATCGAGTTCAACGTCCAGCGCCTCCCGGAGGATCAGGTGGGAGCGGCCAAGGGGGCCCTGGTGGAGGCGGAGTTGATGGTGGGAGAAGCCAAGAAGGCATACGACTCCATCACATCCCTGTACCAGCGGAGCTTGGAGCTGCCGGATGATATCCAAGTAAGTGGGCTAGTAAGTATTTACTTTTCTCTTGTAACCCACTGGGTGTTCTCGGATACCGTATGATGTTTGCAATGGGTTCACTCTGAGTGAACCCAGTGGGTGTAGTCCCCGAGACTTCTGTCGAGTGCTTGCACTGGCAGTTGTCTTTATACATATTGTCTTTGACTTGGTTAGATCCGTAAATAATATGGTCGACTGCGAACAGTTGTGGCACTCGGGGTGCACTTACTGTAAGAGTCCCCGAGAGTAATTTTACTCAGGTCAGGTAGTATTAGCCTCGTAGGCGTAGGTGGTAACATGTATCTCAATTGGGCGGATCTGCTTGAGTTGCATGCCATTGGGGTCACTCTCAGTGAACCCATTGGGTGTAGTCCCCGAGACCGCTGTCGACTGCTTGCGTCGGCAGGGGTCTGAAGAACTTAGACTTTTATTGTTGAATTGTCTGATTGTCTCTTGGTGCTGGCTGGGAGAAAACTTGTGAAATGGGGACAGCATATGAGACTCTCAGGGCGGAGAAGATTCAGTTTGCTGGTGAGCTGGATGCAGCACTGCTTGCAATGGCTGGTATGAAGGAGGTTCTAGCGGAACGAGAGAAGTCGTTGGAGCAGGCTTGTGAAGTGAACAAAGTGCTGACTGAGGAAGTTGAGAAGATGGGGAAACAAAGGACTGCTCTGATGGGACAAATGGACGTGCTGAACAAACGGTGTATAGCTCAGGAGAAATACGTCAGTGACTGGGCTCGGCAGATGATGACGCGTCTGGCTGGTAAGTCCTGCTTTTTCCGAGTGCTTGTGGCATGTGCGTCACACTCGGCGCTTATTGTTTGCTTGTCCTGTTGTTGCAGCTTTTTGCATTGACGCTGAAGCTGAAGCAGCTGACGTGGAGCGTTCGATTCGCGAGAACGTTCCACTCGGCGAGGACGCCAATCGAGATCTGCTCCGAGCGCACATCCGCGTGGGCAAACTTGGCCCTTTCATCGGTCGACTGAGAGAATTCGTCGGTCGGATCGACAAGGAGCTTTGGCCTGAAGATGAGTTGCGGCAGGAGATGGAAAACTTGATGACTCGACTGGAGGAGATCCCGAACCGAGTGCAGTCATGGAAGAAATCTACGGCTCGTTGTGGTGCAGATGTTGCTCTGTCCCTGGTCCGAGTTCATTGCAAGGAGGTGCACAAGGAGAAGCTGAAAGCATTGAAGGTCGCCAACACGAAGAAACTTCGATTCGAAGACTTCATGGAAATCTTCCTTGAGAGTGCCACCCGCATCGCCGACGGTATCGATCTGGACACGTTCGTAGAGCCCTCCAGTCCTGGCACTAATCCGGATGATGCGTAAGAAAACTTTATCCTCGGTATGCCGAGTGTTGATTTGTAAGGAACTTTGGCCACTGCTGTTGGCCGTCACATTCTTGGATCGGTGCGGGTAAGCTTGATCCGCACCGAGTGATCTATCTTTGTTTGAACTTTTGAATCTGAACCAAATCGTTTGCTCTTGTGTTGCAATTTTGCCTCGAGTTTTTGTTTGGCTTTCTTGGTGAAGCCAATGGCAAACATGCGTGGCATGTAAGTGCCAGTTGTCTTGACATCTGCATGAGCCTCTGTGAGGGTCTTGCGGGGTCTCCGAGTGGATCTGTAGGGTACGCTCGAAGGCAATAGAGTACTTAGGCGATTCATGATCGCAGCTAAGTCGTCGAGTGTGTCGGACAGGCCTCACTCGAAGCGAGTTGGTACTCATGTAATTGTCAGTGGTCTTGACATCCACATGAGCCTCAATGAGGGTCCGGTGAGTGTCCGAGTGGATCTGAAGGACACACTCGAAGGTCAAAAAATACTTGGGCGATATGGGATCGCAGCTATGTTGTCGAGTGCGACTATGAGGTCGCACTCGGTGCGATGTGTTAGTCATGTAGTTGTCAGTTGTTTTGACATCCTCATGAGCCTCAATGAGGGTCTGCTACTCATGTATTTGTCAGTTGTTTTGACATCCACATGAGCCTCAATGAGGGTCTATTACTCATGTATTTAGGCGATTCTGGATTGCAGCTAAGCCCCCGAGTGCACACTCGGAGAAAGTTGATACTTAGGCGATTCTTGATCGCATCTAAGTCCCCGAGTGTGACGTGAAGTGCACACTCAAAGAAAGTTAATACTTAGGCGATTCTTGATCACAGCTAAGTCCCCGAGTGTGACGTCAAGTGCACACTCAAAGAAAGTTAATACTTAGGCGATTCTTGATCGTAGCTAAGTCCCCGAGTGCGACGTTAAGTGCACACTCGAAGAAAGTTAATACTTAGGCAATTCTTGATCGCAGCTAAGTCCCCGAGTGTGACGTTAAGTGCACACTCGAAGAAAGTTAATTCCTAAGCGATTCTTGATCGCAGCTAAGTCCCCGAGTGTGACGTTTAGTGCACACTCGGAGAAAGTTAGAACTTAGGCGATTCTGGATCACAGCTAAGTTTTTTTTGAGACCGGAGTCTGCGACCGCGGACGAATTTTGAATCTGCAAAAGCTCACTCTGCTTTATATTATTTCGTCAATGCTTGTTCTTTACATTGCTTCAGTCGACGGTCACGTGTAGAAGCGCTTCAGGAGATCTCCATTCCATGCTCGCGGCTCGTCTATCTCCCTGTCGATGTTGTAGAGTCTGTATGTTCCGTTGTTCACCACTTTGGAGATGATGAAGGGTCCTTCCCAGGCAGGAGCCAACTTGTGGGGTCTTTGCTTATCCACTCGGAGCACCAGGTTGCCTGCTTGGAACGTGCGACTCCTGATGTGGCGTGCATGAAAGCGCCGCAGATCTTGTTGATAAATGGTTGAGCGAGTCAGTGCCATGTCGCGCTCCTCCTCTAGAAGGTCCACTCCATCTTACCTTGCTTGTTCTGCTTCAGCTTCGGAGAAGAGTTCGACTCATGGAGCATTATGAAGCAAGTCACTCGGAAGGACCGCTTCTGCTCCATAAACGAGGAAAAACGATGATCGCCCTGTAGATCTGTTCGGGGTTGTGCGGAGACCCCAAAGCACTGAAGGTAACTCGGTGACCCATGCGCCAGCGGCATGTCCCACCTCTCGCAGGAGTCGGGGCTTCAAACCTTGCAGAATAAGTCCATTCCCCCGCTCTGCTTGTCCATTGGATTGAGGATGTGCTACAGAAGCAAAATCCACTCGGATACCTTGGCTTGCACAGAAACCTTTGAATCTGTCCGAGTCGAAGTTTGTTCCATTGTCCGTGATTATGCTGTGAGGCACACCGAATCTGGAGATGATGTCCCTGACAAACTTGATGGCTGTTAGGGCGTCGAGCTTCTTGATGGGCTTGGCTTCAATCCATTTTGTGAACTTGTCGACTGCCACCAACAGATGTGTGTATCCTCCTTGGCCTGTCCTAAATGGACCGACTGTATCTAATCCCCATACCGCAAACGTCCATACAAGAGGGATTGTCTACAACGCAGATGTCGGCTTGTGGGACTTGTTGGAGTAGAACTGACAGCCCATACATCGGGCGACCATACCTTTAGCCATCTCGTTTGCCTGCAGCCAGAAGAAACCAGCCCTGAATGCCTTGGCGACAATTGCTCTCGAAGAGGCGTGATGACCGCAGGTCCCCGAGTGAATATCTTCCAGGATTAGCTGCCCCTCCTCTGGGGAGATGCATCGTTGAAGAACGCCTGAAATGCTTTCCTTGTACAATTGGACGTCAATGACAGTGAATGACTTCGACCTGCGGACTATTTGCATGGCATGGACTTCGTCTTCTGGTAGTTCCTGCCTGAGGATATATGCAATGATCGGCACAATCCAATCGGGGATGACAGCAAGAATCTCCATGACCAGATCAACCACAGCAGGTACATCGACTTCAGTCGGATCTGTTGAACTCTTTGGTTGTACTAGTTCCTCCGTGAAAGGATCTTCTTTGACTGAGGGAAGGTGAAGGTGCTCGAGGCAGACGTCACTCGGGACTGGTCTCCGAGTGGATCCGAGTTTTGCCAACTCATCAGCTGCTTGGTTCTTCAGTCTCGGAACATGGTGAAGGTCTAGACCTTCAAACTTCTTCTCAAGCTTCCTCACTGGATTGCAATATGTGGTCATGGTGGGGTTCCTGACGTCCCACTCTCTCATCACTTGATTGACCACCAAATCCGAATCGCCATAGACCATCCGGCGACGGACGCCGAGTGAGATGGCCATGCGCAATCCGTAGAGGAGAGCTTCATACTCTGCCTCGTTGTTGGAGGAATCGAAGTGTATCTATAGCACGTACTTGAGCTTGTCGCCCTTTGGCGATATGATCACAACGCCAGCGCCGGAGCCATTCAACATCTTGGACCCATCGAAGAACATTGTCCAATGGGCCGAGTAGATGTGGGTCGGTTGCTGTTGTTCTACCCATTCTGCTATGAAGTCAGCCAGAGCTTGAGACTTAATAGCTTTCTTGGCCTCGAACTTGATATCGCAGTACAGCATCTCCATTGCCCACTTCACCAATCGGCCTGATGCGTCTCGATTGTGGAGAATTTCCGACAACGGAGCATCAGAAACGACAGACACCGAGTGGTCTTGGAAATAATGGGCCACCTTCTTCGCAATCATGTAAATCCCGTAGATAAGTTTTTGATAGTGGGGATACCTCTGCTTGGAAGGAGTCAGGACTTCGGAGACGTAGTACACTGGCCGCTGAACTTTGTATGCTTTGCCTTCTTCTTCTCGTTCGACTGTAAGAACAGTACTGACGACTTGATTTGTAGCCGCGATATACAGAAGAAGGGGCTCTTTACTGAGCGGAGCCGTAAGAACCGGCTAGGTGGAAAGTAGGACTTTGAGGTCGTCGAATGCGACTTGGGCTTCGTCTGTCCACTCGAAAGTATCTGATTTCTTCATGAGTCGGTACAGAGGAAGTGCTTTCTCGCCGAGTCGACTGATGAACCTGCTCAAAGCCGCTAGGCAACCTGTGAGCCGTTGAACATCGTGTATTCTGACCGGCCTCTCCATTCGGACGATGGTCCCGATCTTTTCAGGGTTGACATCGATCCCTCGTTCGGAAACGAAGAAACCGAGTAACTTTCTGTGGGAACGCCGAATGAACATTTGGCGGGGTCGAGCTTGATATCGTACCTTCGAAGGTTGGCGAATGTTTCTGCCAAGTCAGTCAGCAGGTCGGAACCTTTGCGTGACTTGACTACGATATCATCCATATATGCCTCCACATTCTGACCGATCTGGTCGAGAAGGCATTTTTGGATCATGCGCATAAAGGTAGCTCCTGCATTCTTCAAACCGAACGGCATAGTGATGTAGTAGAAGCACCTGAATGGGGTGATCAAGGCTGTTTTTAATTCATCGGGGCCATACAGACGGATCTGATGATAGCCCGAGTAGGCATCAAGAAATGACAAACGCTCGCAACCCGCAGTCGAATCGACAATTTGATCTATGCGGGGGAGCGGAAAATGGTCTTTCGGGCAGACCTTATTGAGATGCTTGTAGTCGATGCACATTCGGAGCGACTTGTCCTTCTTGGGCACCATGACAACATTGGCGAGCCACTCGGAGTGGTGAACCTCGCGAATGAAGTTGGCTGCCAGCAGCTTGGCCACCTCTTCCCCGATTGCCTTCCTCTTGTGCGCGACGGACCGGCGTAGGCGCTCTCGGACGGGCCGAGCGGTGGGATCCACATGCAGTCGGTGCTCAGCCAACTCCCTGGGTACACCTGGCATGTCAGAGGGTTTCCATGCGAAGATGTCCCAGTTCTCACGGAGGAATTGGGTGAGCTCGGCTTCCTATTTAGGATCGAGGGTGGTGGAGATGTTCGTCGAGGCAGCAGTGTCGTCCGTCGGGTGGATGCTGACCTTCTTCGTCTCTCCCGCCGACCGGAATGCAGACTCTGAAGCTGGCTTCTTCGAGCGCATCAGGTCGGCGGGGTTGACTGTTTTCTTGTACTCGTCGAGCTCGAGGACGGCCATCTGCTGGTCGGCGATTCTTGATCCTTGCTACAGACATTCTTCGGCTCGCTGTCGATTGCCCGTGATGGTGATCACGCCTTTCGGGCCTGGCATCTTCAGCTTCAGGTATACGTAACATGGACGGGCCATGAAACGCGCATACGCTGGGCGGCCCAGAATTGTGTGGTAAGCGCTCTAGAAGTCCACCACTTCGAACGTCAGCTTTTCCTTGCGGAAGTTCTTGTCGGAGCCAAAAACGACGTCCAACGCGATCTGGCCTAGTGACTTGGCTTTCCGTCCAGGGACGACTCCATGGAACTGCATGCTGCTCTCGCCGAGTTTGGACATTGGAATGCCCATCCCTTTGAGTGTGTCGGCGTACATGATGTTCAAGCCGCTGCCGCCATCCATGAGGACTTTGCGCAATCGGACTCCTTCCACCACCGGGTCGACGACCAGTCGAAGGTGATTGCAGTCTGAGACCATTTGAGGAACTTGGGGTTGGTAGGGGTAGCCATGTTCACCTCCCTGTTCACCAGCTTCAGTCGACTCTTGCTCTCAACGTCAGCAAAAATCATGAGCGTTGCATGGACTTGCGGGAACGGATCCTCCTTATCCTCCTCATCCTGTTCGTTGTCCTTTTCACTCGGTTGCCCTTCGCCGAACCCCTCGATCAGGAGGCGACACTATCGAGTGGTATGCTTTGGATATATGGGGTTGCCTTCTTCATCCATCTTCGTATGGACCGGACATGGCTGGTCCAGGATGGGATTATAGAACTGCTTCTTCTTGGGGGTAAACTGCGCCTTCCCTTTGCCCTTGAACTTAGAATTGGTCACGGCTGCAGCTTCTGCCTGCGGAGTGGATGGAGCTTTCTTCTTTTGCTTCCGAGTGTTACTCCCATCTCCATCATCGACTGTCTTGTGATTGCCGCTTCGGATGCGGTCCTCTTCTTCGCCATTTGCATAGCGTGCTGCTATCTCCATCATCTTGCTCATCGAGATGTCACCTGTTCGGCCAAACTTTAGGTACAGATCCCTGTACCGCACGCCTGCCTTGAAGGCGCAGACTGCTTGATGCTCGGTGACTTTCTCCACCGTGTGGTAGAGAGTTGTCCAACGCTGAATGAAATCACGCAGGGGCTCATTCTGCTTCTGGACGCAATGCTGGAGCTCCACGAGGCCCGCAGGGCGCTTGCACGTCCGTTCGAAGGTCCTGATGAACCATCGGGCCAGATCTGCCCAACTGTAGATGCTTGAGGGGGCCAACTGGTTTAGCCACGCCCGCGCCGAGCAGTCGAGCATCAGAGGGAGGTGCTTCATGGCGACATGGTCGTCCCCTCCTCTGATCTGGACTGCCACTCGGTAGTCATCCAGCCACGTTTCTGGCTTGGATTCTCCTGTAAACTTGCTGATTCCCATCGCCAATGGGAAGTTGGGCGGGATGTCAGCCGGACGGATGGCTCGACTGAAACACTCGGGACCAGACACGATGGTCCTACTTCCACTCGGACGGTCCATATCGTAACCATCGCGGTGGGCACGGCCCCTGTCGACCCTTTGCTGGGCGATACGCCCTCTTGCATCGGGCCTTGGGTCGTAAGTGTTGGAAATATGCCCTAGAGGCAATAATAAAATGGTTATTATCATATTTCCTTGTTCATGATAATCGTCTATTGTTCATGCTATAATTGTATTAACAGGAAACAGTAATACATGTGTGAATAAATAGATCACAATGTGTCCCTAGCAAGCCTCTAGTTGGCTAGCTCGTTAGTCAATAGATGATCATGGTTTCCTGATCATGGGCATTAGATGTCATTGATAACGGGATCACATCATTGGGAGAATGATGTGATGGACAAGACCCAATCCTAAGCCTAGCACTAGATCGTATTGTTCGTATGCTAATGCTTTTCTAATGTCAAGTATCTTTTCCTTCGACCGTGAGATTGTGCAACTCCCGGATACCGTAGGAGTGCTTTGGGTGTATCAAACGTCACAACGTAACTGGGTGACTATAAAGGTGCACTACGGGTACCTCCGAAAGTGTCTGTTGGGTTGGTATGAATCGAGATCGGGATTTGTCACTCCGTGTGACGGAGAGGTATCTCTGGGCCCACTCGGTAGAACATCATCATGAGCTCAATGTGACTAAGGAGTTAGTCACACGATGCCGTGCTACGGAATGAGTAAAGAGACTTACCTGTAACGAGATTGAACAAGGTATAGGTATACTGATGATCGAATCTCGGGCAAGTTCTATACCGACAGACAAAGGAAATCGTATACGAGATTGATTGAATCCTTGACATCGTGGTTCATCTGATGAGATCACCATGGAGCAAATGGGAGACACCATGGGTATCCAGACCCCGCTGATGGTTATTGGCCAGAGAGGTGTCTCGGTCATGTCTGCCTGTCTCCCGAACCCGTAGGGTCTATACACTTAAGGTTCGATGACGCTAGGGTTATAGGGAATTGTTATACAAGGTTACTGAAAGTTGTTCGGAGTCCCGGATGAGATCCCGGACGTCACGAGGAGCTCCGGAATGGTCCGGAGGTAAAGATTGATATATAGGACGGATGGTTTCGGATACCGGAAGTGTTTCGGGCATCACCGTTAACGTACCGGGACCACCGGGACCACCGGAGGGGCCACCGAAGGGGGGCAACGACCCCGGGAGATAAGGTGGGCCAAGTGGGGGTGGGAACCATCCCCTAGGTGGGTTGGTGCGCCTCCCCACTCAGCCCATTGCGCAAGGGAGAGAAAAGGGGAGGGGCAAACCCTAGGCCAGGTGGGCCTAAGGCCCACCAGATGGTGCGCCACCCCCTCCTCCCCCTTCTGGCCGCCGCACCTCCCATCTGGGGGAGGCTGCCGCACCCCCTAGGGTGGGAACCCTAGGGGTGGCACCCCCTCTCCCCTCCCCCTATATATATCGGGCACTTTTGGCCATTGAGAGACACGGTTTTTCCCTCTCTCTCGGCGCAGCCCTGCTCTTCTTCCTCCTCCTCTCCGCCGGTGCTTGGCGGAGCCCTGCCGGGAGACCTCGTCTCTCCATCGACACCACGCCGTCGTGTTGCTGGAGTTCTTCCCCAACCTCTCCCTCCTCCTTGCTGGATCAAGGTGCGGGAGACATCACCGGGCTGCACATGTGTTGAACGCGGAGGTGCCGTTGTTCGGCACTAGATCGGAATCGCTACGACTACGACTCCACCAATCGCGTTCTAGCAACGCTTTCGCTTAGCGATCTTCAAAGGTATGAAGATGCTCTTACCCCTCTCTTGTTACTGGTCTCTCCATAGGAAGATCTGAATATGCGTAGGAAAATTTTGAATTTATGCTACGTTACCCAACAGTAAGTGTCGCCGACTGAACGCCGATCATCATGATGTCGGGGCCCGTAGGGCCCACCCCGCGGAGGGGTGCGTGAACGGCGACGATCTTCGTGATTTATGGAACGGCTGCCTCCCCTGTGCCGCTGCTGGGAAACAGGGCTGTGAACTAACCGATGCGTATTCGCATGAACAGAACTATTGTGGATCGTGTTGTGCGACTGGGAGACTGCCGAATTCTGCTGCTGCACCGTGTGCAACAGGGCGCGGATTTGCTCGATCCCTCTACCAGCCTCTGAATCAGTCGGCTAGAGGGAATCGGCTATCTTGGCAGCCGCAGCCAAGTTGAGGAGAGGTGTGCGGAACAACTCCACGTTGCTCCGCCGAGTGTGCCGACTGGCAGAACGACGAGGTGGACGGCGCGCCGGACGTTTCGCCGACCTCGTACTCGTTTTGGCCAGCTTGACGGGGATCTTCATGGGAGTAGGCCATGTGTACTTCTGCTGCGGGCCCGCGACCCGCGTACTCAGAAGGAAACTCGGTCGGAACCGAGTCCGAGCGATGGGACAGCGGGGCAACCACAACGGACTCTAGAACCGCCACTTGTGAAGACGCGTTCTGGCGCGCCTGGGCGTGTTGCACCCAACGCTGGAGCCGCGGACGGCGAGACCGCTTGCCGCGGCGCGTGAGAGCGGTGTAGGTCGACACCGGAGCCGACTGCTGGAGAAGAAGAATGCCGCGGGCGCCGGCACGGAAGTGTGTATCCCCACGACGGGGAAGCACCTCGACGTCGAGAGGAGCATCCGGAAGCCACACCGAATCGTCAACGATGAAGGAGAGAGCGCCGAAGAAGATCTGGTGACCCATGCTCGAATCTCCACCGGACGACATGACGAAAGGAAGTAGTCGCAAACTCGACGGAAGTCGCTTAGACGCCTGCCCCACGGTGGGCGCCAACTGTCGTGGGTATAACCCTGACAGTAGATGTGTAGGGTACGAAAAGTATGGGCAGAGCCTTAGCTACGGCGAGGTTGTATGAGTTCAGGCCCCTCTACGGTGGAAGTAATAGCCCTACGTCTCAGTGCTCTGGGAGCTTGTTGTCGAGTGGAATATGGAATACAATGAGTTGCTAACCCTTGCACCAGTGGGGGAGGGTGGCTTATATAGAGTGTGTTGCCCTCCACAACGGTTCGGTGCACAGGGGTGGAGTAGTGGCGAATAAATGCCTACGTTACAGGTAACGTACATCTTAAATGCTAATAAAGGCGTGTGGAAACGTATGACCGTTTCCCCCCAGGGGGGGGGGGGGGTTACGGTGCACAGAGTGGAATCCAGTCGGTTAGTTTGATATGCTCCGAATGCTCGTCTCCGACTGGATGGTTGAAGATCTGTTACCGACTGGATGATGGGAACTTCTTAGTGCAGTCGGAACTGACTAAGGGCCTTGTCCCTTATGAAGGGTAGTCCTTGGGTAGGACCTACAGGGCAGGCGTATGACCCTACCCTAGGACTATAACCCCATCAATTATCGTTCTCCCATTCTTTGATTCACTTAAGTACCATTTATGCAAGTAACGCATATTTGTTGGGAGATCATCTTTGCTGACCAAAGGCTCTCCCATGACGAATTGTGGCTTAGGGGCTACCACAACCTTGGGTATCCTGTCGTCTTGGGAAGCCAGCAAATCTTCAACCGCGATACCACATTCATCCGCCAGCTCCTTTGCTCTTTCAAAAGCTTTCCCCTGCACCGGAGGGGGAACATTCTCGGTTAACACCTTGAGGGGTGGGATCGACTGTTTGGCCTGTTGTCCAAGCTGAGGAACGTCTGATTTTTTCTTGCTTGTAGTTGAACTTGATTTGCTCCCACTTGCACTTGCACGTGAGTTGCTCTTTTTCACTTCCTTCTGCAATGTGCGTGTATAGTCATCAGGCTTATAGTGTAAGTCATATTGTGATGGAGTGGTTATGATGTCTTTTGCCCATGCTATGTGCTTCTCGGTGTATTCCGGGCGGGGCTCGAGTTCCTTCCTTTTCATTTGCGCATCATGTTGTTCCTTTGCTATCCTGGCGTTTTCCTCGGGGGTACGATCATAAGGTCTGATAGGAAGATTAGCATGAGGTACCTTTAGGAGGGGCGATAGTTTGCGCTTTGGGGAGCTCCGTCGCTTAGAAATCATCGACGGAGCGTTCTTGCTGGCACGCTTCTGCTTAGTATCATGTGCGGGCGGCGGCGGAGACGGACGACCAAAGTCCGGCGGCGGTGATCGAGATGGACTCGTGTTGTGCTGGCCGACGTCATGTGGAGGGCTTGGAGGTAATGGAGGTGTAGGTGACCTACGATGACTCGGAGGCGGTGTTGTCCTTGGGGCCGAGCCTGGAAGCTTGATGTAGTTCTTGTCCCATAGGATGACTCCACCCAGTACTTCTCCGAGTGTCCTCTCATCTTCGGGTCCAGCTATGTCGAGCTCCATATCATTAAACCCCGTCATGATTTCATCCACCCCGACTTTAGCAAAGCCAGCTGGAATCTCACGGCCATGCCAGCGTGCATCAGGGCCAGAAGGTAAAGCTTGTCCGACGGCCACCTTCATGGGTTCTTGAATTTCTGATGGAGTTCACATGATGTTCACTCCTTGATTCCATCCACGGGGTAGCCGGGACCGCCCTCTATCATTCTTCGTTCATCGTCGGGCGGGGCCTCAGATTCAGCCATGTTGCTTTTCCGCTTAGATGGGGCGCCGGTAATATCAAGTGCAGGATCTTCCTGGCGCGGTACTCCTCTAAGCTCATCAATCTGCTTCTGTTGCTCGTTAATCCTGGCAAGCAACTGGTTGAACTTGTCATTCTCCTCATCCTGCTGCCGCTTCTTTGCTCTCTCTCGGCTTCTGTAAGTGTCTTGGTCTCTGGCAAACCCAAGCCACCATGGGTAAGAAGGACCCAAGCCTCGCGTTCGTCCTCCATGTTCGTCATTGCCGAGGACCAGTGTGAGCAAATCTTTATCTCTATCTGCAGTGAACTTTCTTTGTCCCTCCTTAATTTCTTTCACTATCCTTTTCCAATTCTCCCTGGGTATCCTAAGATCGTCATTGCAGATGAGGTCCCCTGTTGTTTCGTCGTACGACCCACCATGCGCAAGGAACCAATTTCTTGCTCTCAATTCCCACTCATCACGGAGTGGTTCAGGTACGATGCCTTTATCTATCAGATCTTGCTCTTTCTTATCCCACTTTGGGATGGCAGTCTCATAGCCCCCTGGCCCCAGCTTGTGGTGATATTTCTTCTTGTCGGCATTTATCTTGTTCTTTTTTGATAATGCCTGGGCATCTTCTGACTCCTTGTACTCTTGAAATGCCTTCCAGTGATTCGCCTGCTTGGCTAGATACCCCTCGAATACTAGCTCTTTCTGTGTCTTCAAATAGTTTTTCCATAGCTTCTTCTTTCAGCTACGGAACAGTTCGACCATCTTATTCAGAGTCCACTGCTTGACTTTGGCCCTCAGTTTGTCTGCGGCGTCTTCATTCTCACATTCTGGCAGGTTGAAATGTGACATGAATCATTCCAAAGATTATCTTTGTAACTTTCGGCGACATAGTCACTATCGGCTGCCCCTTTGCGCTTGTTCCACTCCCGAACGCTGATCGGGACGTGATCCCTAACGAGAACTCCGCATTGCTTCTTGAATGTGTCAACAACATTCTTAGGAAGCTTGGGTTCGCCCGTAGGAAATATCACCTCAAATGTGTAATGCGTCCGTGCATCCAACTTTCTAGTCGGGCCTCGTTTCGTAGTTTTTCTCGATGTGGAGGCCTAAGAGGGAGAAACATTCGTCAAATGAATGTATATGTATACAATATAGAGCTATCTCCAATATTTTTCACATATTACAAGTGATTGTCGAACTTCATATGTATACCTCGCCGGACTTCTCCTCTTCACCGGCTTCTACATCAGTGGAGCTATCACCTTCTCCGTCATTGGACCTATCTCCTGCCCCATCGGCTTCATCTTCGTGTCGCTCGACCTCCATTCCAACGTCCTGGTTTAGATATTACGACGGAGATTCAGCTGGTTCAACGTCGGGGCCGTCTTTGATTATATCTTCGAGAAGTTCTTCCTCTTCGAGGTTCCTGATATGTGGATCCATAGTTCTGCAAAAAAAACGGATTCTCTAAGCAATTTGAGCATCTAGAACCGTAGGAGTTCTTTTCCAATTTGAGCATTCAATAAGCAAAACCAAATCGTAAAATAAAGTAGTATTCAAATTAGCATGCATTCAATTATAAGCTAATACATCATCACTTTTGCCCGTACATCGTCGAATATTATCACTAATACTCCTCGAATACTATCATACATATAGCATCACTGATACATCTAGAACCGTAGCGCCCGACGGGTATCGGCGCGGGCGGTGGACACCCAAAGAGAAGGAAACATCACACGATCATAGCTCCAGTGAGATCCCCGAAGAACCTGCCAGGTATGCTCGAACCTGCCCTCCAACGCAACCATGTAGCGACGGACGTGCTCATCCTCCAACGCAACGCAAAATTAAATGAAAAAAAATATATTTCTTCTTCTTGTAACCCTAAACTAATTTTTTCTCTTCTTCTATTTCTCCTCTTCTTCTACTTCTTCTTCTACTTCTACTTCTCCTCTTCTTGTAGTACTTCTCCTTTTCTGTTCTTCTACTTCTCCTCTCCTCCTCTTCTAAATTTTTTCTCTTCTTCTACTTCTCCTCTTCTATTTTTCCACTTCTTCTCCTCTCCTCCTCTTCTTATTCTCCTTTTTCTTATTTTCTTCTCCTCCTCTTCTTATTTTTATTTTTCCTAATCTTATTTTCTTATTTTTGTTCATATTTCTTCTTCTTGTAACCCTAACCTAATTCTAAATATTACTAACCCTAATAATCTAGCACAAACATAATAACAATAGGAATTAAATGACAAAAAAATCTTTTTCTTTTTCTTCTTCTCTTCTCCTTTTTCTTCTTTTCTTCTCCTTTTTCTTCCTTTAATTCTTCTCCTTTTTCTTCTTCTCTTCTACTTTTTCTTCTTTTCTTCTACTGGCCGGAGTGTTGGGGAGGAGGGGGCGGGGGGCTTACCGGCCGGAGGTGTCAACGGCGCGCGGCGAGGAGGACGACGCGGAGGACGGCGCGACGGCGAGGAGGACGACGGCGACGGCGAGGAGGACGGCGCGGCGGCGAGGAGGATGGCCGGCGGCGAGCAGGACGGCAGGCGGCGGCGAGCAGGACGGCGGGCAGCCTGACGGCGTCGTCGAGTTCGTCGCTGTGCCGTGCCGGGCAGGAGAACGAGAGGAAGAAGAAGAGAAATGGACGATTTGGGTTGGAAATTTTCGAAGTCCCGCTTATATAGGTGGACCTTTAGTCCCGGTGCGTGGCTCGATCTGGGACTAAAGACCCCCTTTAGTCCCGGGTGGAGCCACGCCCCGGGACTAAAGGCCTCTTTTCGGGCAGACCAAGAGGCGGGAAGCAGGGGGTCTTTAGTCCCGGTGCTTGGCTCCAGCCGGGACTAAAGGGGGTCTTTACTCCCGGGTCGTGGCTCCAACCGGGACTAAAGCCCCTCCTCGGTTGCACGATAAGTTTAGTCCCACCTCGCTCAGCGAGGGGGACAAACACTTGTTTATAAGCCCCGTCGCAGCTTGTCCATCGAGCTCCTCTCTAAAGCAGGCTTACGGGCCTAAACTTAGTGAAAATTTAAACTATATTCGAAATTATGGATAAAATTCAATCTGAATTCAAAATGAATTCAGGTTGAATTTTGTCTATGATTTCTCATATAGTTTCAATTTTTTTATATTTTCAAAATTAATTATTTTGACTATCCAAACTATTAACTTATTTTGTTATTTTCAATTAAAAACTATGTTTATTAAAAATTATTTTTGCATATTTGAGAATTTGACAAAACTATGATAATGAAAAGTGTTTCAAATTGAATAAATAATGCAAAACTATTTTTTATTTTCATAATTAATAATTTTGACTATCCAAACTATTATCTATTTTGTTATTTTCAATTAAAAACTATGTTTATTAAAAATTCTTTTTGCATATTTGAGAATTTGACAAAACTATGATAATGAAAAGTGTTTCAAATTGAATAAATAATGCAAAACTCTTTTTTATTTTCAAAATTAATTATTTTGACTATCCAAACTATTAACTTATTTTGTTATTTTCAATTAAAAACTATGTTTATTAAAAATTCTTTTTGCATATTTGAGTAGTTGACAAAACTATGATAATGAAAAGTGTTTCAAATTGAATAAATAATGCAAAACTATTTTTTATTTTCATAATTAATAATTTTGACTATCCAAACCATTATCTATTTTGTTATTTTCAATTAAAAACAATGTTTATTAAAAATTATTTTTGCATATTTGAGAATCTGACAAAACTATGATAATGAAAAGTGTTTCAAATTGAATAAATAATGCAAAACTATTTTTTATTTTCAAAATTAATTATTTTGACTATCCAAACTATTAACTTATTTTGTTATTTTCAATTAAAAACTATGTTTATTAAAAATTCTTTTTGTGTGTTCAAAATGCACCATTCAAAGGCACATCACAAAATTTAAACAATTTCTGACTTCATTTGGTATTCTTCGTGCATTTACTTATTTTTTTTGAGCTAGTTGACCCTGAAATTGAAAAGCACTACAAATGAACTCTGAAAATGTTGAAAGTTGGCATGCTATCATCATTTCACCCACATAGCATGTGTTAAAAAGTTGAGAGGGCTACGACAAAAATTGGATGCAGTTCATGTACAAAACTGACAATCTCTCTCGAAGTAGCAGGGTTTCGAACGAGAGCTCATCTCTTACAAAAGGGATTTCATTTTTTTGAACTTATTTGAACTTCATACTTTTTGTGTGTTCAAAATGCACCATTCAAAGGCACATCACAAAATTTAAACAATTTCTGACTTCATTTGGTATTCTTCGTGCATTTACTTATTTTTTTTGAGCTAGTTGACCCTGAAATTGAAAAGCACTACAAATGAACTCTGAAAATGTTGAAACTTGGCATGCTATCGTCATTTCACCCACATAGCATGTTTTAAAAAGTTGAGAGGGCTACGACAAAAACTGGATGCAGTTCGTATACAAAACTGACAATCTCTCTCGAAGTAGCAGGGTTTCGAACGAGAGCTCATCTCTTACAAAGGGATTTCATTTTTTTGAACTTATTTAAACTCCATACTTTTTGTGTGCTCAAAATGCACCATTCAAAGGCACATCACAAAATTTCAACAATTTCTGACTTCATTTGGTATTCTTCGTGCATTTACTTATTTTTTTGAGCTAGTTGACCCTGAAATTGAAAAGCACTACAAATGAACTCTGAAAATGTTGAAAGTTGGCATGCTATCGTCATTTCACCCACATAGTATGTGTTAAAAAGTTGAGAGGGCTACGACAAAAACTGGATGCAGTTCGTGTACAAAACTGACAATCTCTCTCAAAGTAGGAGGGTTTCGAACGAGAACTCATCTCTTACAAAGGGATTTCATTTTTTTGAACTTATTTGAACTCCATACTTTTTGTGTGTTCAAAATGCACCATTCAAAGGCACATCACAAAATTTCAACAATTTCTGACTTCATTTGGTATTCTTCGTGCATTTACTTATTTTTTTGAGCTAGTTGACCCTGAAATTGAAAAGCACTACAAATGAACTCTGAAAATGTTGAAAGTTGGAATGCTATCACCATTTCACCCACATAGCATGTGTTAAAAAGTTGAGAGGGCTACGACAAAAACTAGATGCAGTTCGTGTACAAAACTGACAATCTCTCTCGAAGTAGCAGGGTTTCGAACGAGAACTCATCTCTTACAAAGAGGTATACTAACGGTCGCCACCACTACGGCAGGCCACGTGTTAGTCCTTTAGTCCCGGGTTGAGCCACCAACCGGGACTAAAGGGGGATACGAACGGTTGCCACCACCACTACCCACCGCGTAGCCCTTTAGTCCCGGTTTGGGACACGAACCGGGACTAAAGGCTCCTTATGGGCCGGGACTAAAGCCTCGCGGGAGGCATTGAGAATTGGGGCGACGTGGCCGGGCCTTTAGTCCCGGCCCAGAGGCAGGCCGGGACTAAATGGTCCCGGCCAAAGGCCCGTTTTCCACTAGTGTAATATTCAATTCCGCAGATCTGTTATTGGTAATAGATGGATTAGTTGGCTGCATCTTGTGAGAAGGTTGATGGATGTTAACCTTTCTCACAATCCCGACCGTGTATATTGGAAGTTGACTAGCAATGGAATATTCACGGTTAAATCTATGTATATGAATCTCATCGATTCCGCACCTAGTCCAAAATCGGCTCATATTTGGAAGATCAAAGTCCCTCTTAGAATCAAAGTCTTTATGTGGTTTGTTCATAAAGGGATAGTTCTAACAAAGGATAATCTTGTCAAGCGGAATTGAAATGGTAATTGTAGATGTAGTTTCTGTCCTGATAAAGAAATCATACAACACCTCTTTCTTCATTGTCCTATGACTAAACTGGTTTGACGCTCGCTACATATTGCTTTTAACATCACTCCTCCTAACAGTATAACCACGTTATTCGGGATGTGGCTAAAAGAGGTTGATGTACATTTTGCTAAACTTATTCGCGTGGGGTCTTGTGCAGTGTTGTGGGTAATATGGAATTGCAGGAATGACTTGGTGTTTAACAGACAACCGATTTTCACTTCTTGCAGGTTATTCACAGGGGCTACCGCACTGATCCGCACATGGTCATTACTCACTCCTGTGAAAGCCAGGGAGCCTATGGTTACTGGGTGTGTCTGATGGGAGATGGTAGCACATGCTATCTTCAACCGGTTTGGATGGCGTCATGTTAATAGGATAGGTGTTTAGTCATCTATATTTCTGCCATCTCCGGCTTGGGCATGAGTGATGCCTTGTATCGTTGATTTTTCTTTCTATTTCAGACTTATTGTACTCGGTGGCGACTTATTTTTGATTTTTAATATATGGTTGTATGCATCTCTTGATGCAGAGGCCGGGGCTCAGCCTGGTTTTTTAAAAAAAGCTAAGAACCGTTGAGCAGTGCTGAAAACGCATGATGTTGTATTCATCTTTAATTAGTGCACCACATAGCAAATACCACAAACATGCCAGGTTTGTGTGTCTTTCGTTTTGTTCCTTTTACTCCTTCCCATAGCTGCCCAACTCTCATAGTCTCATTTACGTGATCGTTTCTTGCCTTGTCATTCAGAGAGCATACAACGAGAGTAGCTCGCACTTGAGCATGATTTTGCAAATGTTTTAGGTGGATAGCCGTGTTCAATTCCCTGGACCAACCTAGCACACTATTTCAGTACAGAAGGAGTATTATATGCAATTTACTATAGCACACTATAAGTAAGTTTAACACAACAATTCAACAACACAAGTTGGGCCTTAATTTGTACACGCGTCAATGTTATTTGCATGCTATCCAACACTCGAATATATTTCCCATAAACATTAATTGCTGGTTGCATATGCTTTGGGCATCGCTCTAATGAATCGTACAATAGCTTGCCCCTTCAAAACTGATGTGAACTCAGTTGTGCAACCGTGTTCTTGTCTGCTAATTACAGCACCATGGCTGATAGAACGGTAGCGATGGAGTGTTGACTAACATGATTATTTAGGAAACATAGATAGACTAGGATTTGTTTTTGTGTTGACTTGTACTCTAAGATGATCATGTACTCAAATATAGATGCCCACAAGGCTCAAGCAATACAACAATTATCCCTCTAATCTCTTTCAACATGGCATCTACCGTAAGTTTCTAGACCTAACCGCCGCCCGCCGCTTCCGCACCGCGTGCCGCCCCTGGTGCGGTCGGCCTCCATGACCGCCGCCGGGGGCCGCGTCGCCCGTACCTATGGTTCGTCCGCCGGTCTTGTTGACCGGCTGCCCTAGAGAGTCTTTTTCCCGATCTCTTGATCTGGGTTTTCTCTCTTTTGCCGACATTGGCGCGATCCGGCCTCTACACCGACCCGGCGGCCTCATGCGACGCGGCGGCCCCTTCTGGCTGTCGACCGCGTGTCTTCTCGTCGTCGTCCAGCTGCACCGGCTGTCGCCACCCTTCTCCGACTGGGACTGCTTCATCACCATCCGCCTCCGCCGTCGCTTCGTACGTTCGCACATCCGCTGCGTCGGACCGGCTCCCGGCTCTGTCCTCGTCGGCCTCGGACCGGCTGTGCCGGCCTCGCCGGCTGCTCTCGGCTACGTCGGCCTCGTCTGCTACTGGCCGACTGCCTGCTCCGACCGTCGGTCTCGTCAGCTCCCTCGGGCCGGCCCTGTGGGCCTCGCCGATTGCCTCGGGCCGGCTAGTAGCTGTCGGCTGCCTCCGGCCGACTGCCGGCTCCGCCTGCGATCGTCATCAACGGCTTCATCTCGGACGCCGCCACACCGCCTCCATCGAGCGACGTCCCCGACCTCACGCACGGTCGGATTGATCACCCGCTCGTCCGCGATCCGCCTCACCTACGCCGTGCGACCGATCTGGTCCATTGGTTCCGCGCGCCTTCGCACGTCGTGAAGATTGTCCCGAGTAAAGTGCGCCCCTCCACCGATCGAGCGCGGGACTGCCGCTGCGCCACCCCGTCGGGACGCGGCGGCGCCGCCCCATGGTTCTCCTCGCGACTGCATCGACCCGCGACCCGCCGGTACTCGCCCTTTCCGCTGTAGCACGACGGCATGCGGTCCCCGCTGCCGCCCGAGGCCGTCGTCGTGGTTGACCGACCCGCGCACCGCTGCTGCCGCCCCTTCGGGCCGTAGCATTGCGGCACATGGTCTACTCCGCTACCCCGAGGTCTTCCTGCCATCACCCCGACCCGAGCGTTGCCGCTTCGTCGCCCCTTCAGGTCGTAGCACCGTAGCGCGCGGTCCACTCTGCCATCCCCGTGTTTCGACTTCGTGTGGTATACGCCGTGCCGTCTCCTTCGGCGCGGGAACGCCATCTTCCGCGTCGGTCTTCGTCATGTTGTTGGGATCTTCCTCGCCTACTTCGAGCATCGCCGCCGCTCCTCTCCTTAGGCCTCCTCGACATGGCGTACAAGTTGTGTGCAGATCCTCGTCTACGCGTCCCTTTTTCCTCGGTGTGTTCCCGGGCCTGGCAAACCTGGAGCGATGCATCATTAACACCGTCTTCGTCCGCCCGATGCTGGCAACACCGATGCGTGTCGTCGGCCACGAAGTGTCCCCGAGCTTGGCAAACCCGGCGCGACACATCATCAACTACGTCTCCTTTCCAGACCTGGCCAAATAGGCCGGCCCGGCACGGCACGGCCCGGCCCACCATAATCGTGTCAGGCACAGCACGGCACGCCTGGGCCCGATTATTAGCCGGGTCGTGCCGTGCCGGCCCACCGGCGCAGCCTCCCGGCCCAGGCACGACACGAAGGCTATACGGGCCGGCCCGTAGGCACGCCAGGCCCGCTAGCCTATTAGTTTTTTATTTTTAGGCTATTATTAGGATGATTTTGGCCTGTTAGGCTGTTTATTGGACCTATTTTAATATATTGGGCTGTGTTTTGGGCCGATTTTGGCCTATATTAGGTTATTTTTTTATCCTATATATATTAAAAAAAATAAACGTGTCGTGCGGTGCCGGCCTGCGTGCCCAGCCCTTAGGCCTAGGCACGGCCCGAGGCGTGCCGCGTGCCTGGCAGGGCCCGTTTAAATCGTGCCGGGCCGGGCCCGTGCCGTGCCGACATGGCGGGCTGGCGGGCCGGCCTATTTAGCCCGGCCCGTTTGGCCAGGTATGCTCCTTTTCGGTGCATCACTACTTCGACACTACTGCGCCCATGACTGACTCGGCTTCACGACGACTTCCTCGACACTGGCTACCCGGACTCAAAATCGACCACGACATTCTTCGCACGGCTACCTCGACCACGACTACACCATCCTACGCTCTCGGCTACCTGGACAAACGCACAAAGGACTACCGCCTTGCTTGAGCAACCTCGTCAGTTTCCACTCCAACCACAACTTTTGCGATGCATCGACCGTTACGACTGTGGAGGGATAACCGTCGGTTTACCTTCGGATTCTTCTTCAGTCTCACCGTCTGCGTCGCTGCCGTTGTGACTGCGGGCGATGTTGAGTAACGTGATTGTTTAGGACACATAGATAGATTAGGATTTGTTCCTGTCTTGATTTGTACTCCAAGATGATCATGTACTTCTATATATATGCCCACGAGGCTCAAGCAATACAACAATTATCCTTCTAATCCCTTTCAACATGGAACATCTCTCTAACACCAACGAGTATGACCTAAATTAGGATATCGGATATTATTTTTTGGGAAAGACGGACCACGACTCCGACACCGAGTCGGTTACGCAAAAGGCGCAGAGCAACGGCCGTCTATATACAATGATGTGTATGTAACTCTCACGTCCATGCATCTGAATCTGAACATCTGATCTCATCTGAAGCACCTCCTATCCCCTCGTGGTGTGGTGTTGAGTAGGGAGAGCGCTTGCTCGAGGCCATCCCTCGCGCATGCGCTGGGCTCGGTGATTAATGGCCTGCAGGACACGATGCCGTTTGCTGATCCAAGACTACTGTAGTGGTGGACGCCTGGATGTTTCATGAGCCATGCTTATTCAACATGAATTCTGCGACAAGACCCTCGAGCTTCCTGGTGGAACGGCTGGTGACCCACATATGCCTCAATACATCGCACTGCATGTTGAGTCCATGAATGTGTTTGAGCGGAAGTGCACTCCGTGGACGTGGAAAGCCACCTTGCCTCCTTCCACCATGCGGTACATTAGCAGTCATGGGAAGACCTTCGCAATGGCCACTCATGCACATGAGTGGATGGAGACAGTTGTAGCTTTTGCGCAAAGCTGCCATGAGGGTCAGGGGTAACTCAGGCATTCAAGGAAGGCACTGCTCTCCTTACAAATGCTTATCTGCTGGGAGATCTCGAATGAAAGAAATGCTTGGGTATTCCACAATAAGGCATTTATGCCCACCCGCATCATGGCGGAGATAAGAGAAGAGGCAAAAACTTGTGTCGTAGCAGGGGTTAGATTCCTAAGCAACATTTTACCGGAAGTGTAATAATCCACTCTCGAATTATACGGTCCTGTGACCGCCATTAAAAACCTTGTTATCTTTTTTACTTATTAAATGAGATGAAACAAAGCTTTTGTCTCCGTTTCAAAAAAAGTTAACTTTGCTCAACCCAACTTTGTCATGGAGAAGGACAACCATATAGCTAGGATAGTCATGTAACTCCTATGCTCAACCAATCGGTACAACAAGAACCAGAGGATACAAACTGGCCGCCACGTACTTTATGTGAGAGTTTATCACAGTTTCAAGCATGTAAAACACTGTGAACCTCATTTAGTTTTTTTTACACCTTGAAACACAGTTTCAACAAAAATATGGTGCAAAATGAAACTATAGACATAGTTCACATTGTCGCCATAATTTAATTTTTGTTTCCACTCTCTTAAACCTTATATGCATATTTTATTAATTGGTGAACTTGTGTTTTTTAATTATATATGAAATTTGGTACTCCATCCGTCACGGTTTAGAAGGCACAGTTAAACTTGCGTGCATTTTCAAAATAGACAAGGTCTAAGGCGCGAAAGCAATTACTCCTATTAATTAGTACTAGTACTACTCATGCATGCGTCCTCCTAATTTGCTGCTCACGCATTAGTACTAGTATTTTCTCAGTTGATTAGGCGCATTAGCATCTACACCTGCTACATCTCACAACCAATCGATGACTACCTTGGTCCCTTAGATTTTTCAAGCGTGCCTTCTAAACCATGACGGAGGGAGTATAGCAAATTATAAACAAGCTTAACACATCAATTCAGCAATAACAAGTTGGGCCTTAATTTATACACGTGTCAAAGTTATCTCCATGACATCGAGTACTCGGATGTATTTGCCATATACTTCCTCTGTTTCTAAATATAAGTCCTTTTAGAGATTTTACTAGAAAACTACATATAAAATTAAATAAGTGAATGTACACACTAAAGTATGTTTATATACATCTATATATAGTCATCTAGTGAAACTTCTAAAAGGACTTATATTTAGAAACATAGGGAGTACATTGCTCGTTGCAAATGCTTTGGGCATCCATGTGATGAACGTAAAATAGCTTGCCATTTAGAAAATGATATTATTTTGAAACGGAGCATATATCCCCGTTTTGTATCTGGACGATGCATGCAATCATTTTATTAATTATTCATAATTTTTTTAATAAAGTAATACATCAGTAAGGCTGAAACCATCATCCTCACAACACCTGCCGCTAGTCACATCCTCTTGATGAAGAGGTGCCAAATTTCCAAGACGAGTACCAAACAGACATCGCACCTCAATGGCCCAACGGATGCCCCAACCAGGCCACAATGTCAGGACTGGGTCACACACCGATCCGGTGCACTCTCTCGGGCCGCCGCCACCTTCTTCCACCGATCCATCTCTAGAGTAGATACTGACTCACCGACCTTGTCAGGCCTTCCGTCGATGCCACCATGGTGTGAGACAACGCCACCATCATGCACTTATCCATCCACACACGCCCGTCGGCAAAACTTCGTAGCACCATGCTACCGGGATACGTCGTCAGCCTTGCGGTCGATGTAAGACTGCTCGTCCTCTTATCCCCTTCAGCCAGGGCTTGCTTGAATACGATGCTCCTAGGAGGGAGAACGACGCCGACGGCGCCGTCATCTTCCGATCTGATAGACCTAGATCTAGTGTTTTCCCCAAAGCATCTAGATCGAGTTGATTTGACCTGCAACAATGATGCCTCAAGAAGGAAACGACGTCAGAGACGTCGCCATCGTTTGCCAAGACCGTAGTCGGTTTTCAACGGAAGTCGCATCCTTCGATCTCGCGGCTGACTGGAACCGTGCGGAGCTTCGCCATGAAGACGTATATGTCGCCGCCGAAGGCGCCGTCATCTTCCGATCTGATAGACCTAGATCTAGTGTTTTCCCCGAAGCATCTAGATCGAGTTACTTGACCTACAACAATGATGCCTCAAGAAGGAAATGACGTCACAGACGTCTCCATCGTTCACCAAGACCGTAGTCCATTTTCAACGGAAGTCGCATCCTACGAACTCGCGGCTGGCTGGAACCGCGTGGAGCTTCGCTGTGAAGACGTATGTCGCCGGTGATACTCAGGCGGAGACCTTCCATACCCTCACCAGAGCTCTCATCGCGTTGCCAACCATCCACATGAAGAATCGACGGCGGATCTGGGTGGGATCCAGATCCGTGGATGCCGTCTTGCCCACCATCGCCAACACCATTAGCCATGGGTCGTCGGTTGCGGCCACATGACCAGGGAGCCACCTTGTTCGCGCTTCAAAACTCCCAGCCCGAGGTGCCCCAGCCGCCTTGAGTGGTTGCCTCCGCCTCCTCCTGCCTCAGCGCCTTGCACCGGGCGGCGCCGTCACCTCGGCCAACGACAACGGCAGCGGCTGCAGAATTTTTTGCTATGGCGTGAGGGGTTGATGGCACTGGGATTTCATCCCTCGGCTCCGCCCTGGGGTCATGGGGAGTAAGCAACATCTCTCTTGACAAACATAGAGAAAGTATATATATATATATATATATATATATATATATATATATATATATATATATATATATATATATATATATATGACATATATATATATATATATATATATATATATATATATATATATATATATATATATATTAAAATATCATAGAAAATAATATGAACTCAGGTGTGCAACAATGTTCTTGTCACAACTATTTACAACATTATGGCTGATATAACCATAGCAAGCCTGCTTCTCTCTTACACGACAATGACCTAAGTTAGGATTTTATATTTTTTTTGGAGGGAGGGACTACGACGACAGGCAAGCTGCACAGCCACAGCCTGTCTATACCATGATGTGTATGTAACTCTCACGTACATGCATCTCAACACTTGATCTCATGTGAAGCACTTCGGATCCCCTCCTCGCTCGGTGTTGAGTAGTGCGAGCGTTTGCTCGTGGCCAACCCTCGCTTCTGTGCTAAACTCAGTGATTAATGGCCCGCAGGACACGACGCGGCTGCTGATCCAAGACTAGTGTCGTCATGGCCGGTTGGTTGTTTCACGAGCCCAGCCCCTTGAACATAAAGAACATAGATCCTCGGTCTGCTGCGTGGGACGGCCGGTGGCACGAATATGAATATGGTTTACATAAAGAATATGGTTTGGAACTAGAACGAAATTCAATAAAAACTAAATAAGACTTACCAAATTACATCTTGTCCATTTGTATTCCCTTTTCCTGTTGTTCCGAGCCTCAAGCCTCTCTTTAATTTCCTTGATGGGAGTAAATGATAGGCTGGGGCGAAGCCACACACACGCCTCATGAGAACGGCATTCAGGACGCAACCATTTCACGGCCTTGGCTTGGCCATCAACAAAGATGTACCTAAAGACGCCACCCCAGTAGAGGAAGTAGGCACACACACCGCCTTCGTCCAGCTTCTTGGCAACGCTAGCGAGAGATCCAAGGAACAAGACGTGGTCTCCTAGGCTCCGTCTATCTTTCTCAACCCATTGCATCTTGCCACTGGCTGGTTCTTTCCGCATCGTGTGCAATGTCACCCATAGCATGGGCGCCGCATTGCTGCAAGCGTAACGACTCGAAGATCGTTTCTTCTAGACAAATGCCAACAACAACTCACCGTGTGACTCCAAGATTTAGCTGCATTCATGAAGATAATCTATATCGTCGTCCAGATCCCACCTCGACTTGATATCGTCGCCGGTAACATCAGTGTCGTTGGCTTCAAAGTCTGTCTTCATCATCATGAAGCACCACGGAGAATCGCCATCCAGTACTAGGACCTTGACGTCATGATACATGGCATAGGGTTGTTCAAACAATTTCAGGTTCTTTGTCATGATCGTCCATGTCGCATTGCCGGGACACAGGATAGCAGTCGTAAAGGAGTGTGAGGGGAAGCTCTTAATGAAGTTGTAGAGAAGAACAGTACCATCACTGTAGACGACGCCGTGCAAATTCTCCATGGACTTTCTTTCATCGTCTGCTGAGGGAGGTAAGGGCTTGACGGCTCCGGTAAGAATGTTCGCCATCCGTGCTAGCCACCCAGTTTTTGTTATTGGTATAAACATGGCGAACTGGAACATGAATGGCTGCTTATAATATGAATAAACTTGGCGAACCGGAACCCCAGCCCTTCTATATTTTGGTATACTCCAATATCTCATCCTCTCTCTATATATATTATACTTACTCGTACTCAGCGTTAATGGGATTTTGAGTGGGCTCAACATAGAGAAACACTTGGTATTTATACCACTAGGATAATTCATACATATATCTTGTAGCCATACGACTCGGGTGAACCTAACTAACTTTGTCATGCAAAAATATGTTCATGTCTAGATATGCAGGTCACAGTCATACAAATTCTATGCTCAACCGGTTTGCAGAAAAGAACATTTGCATGCATGAGAGAAATTCCAAAATGATAGAAGCAGCCTAATGATACTTTCTTGAAGATAGAAATTAGAGTCAATTACATCACACATGTCTGAAGTTGGCAAGAAAAAATAGTTTCGTGCTAAAACTTGCGGTATACATTGAACCGGTGACAAAACTTGGCACGAACGTGCATCTATGGTGCTAATCACGTTTTGTATACATATAACATGCTGACGAGATGCGCCAATATGGCATGGGACCCAATGTCAATGACCGGAAGGCGAGGACGGGCATGTGGCCTGATTTTCTGCGAAAACAACCTGATATTTTACCTTTTCTCACAAAAAGCCTCTCATTTTTTTCTTAAAATAACCCTAAAAAATGACTATGACAATTGGGCCCCACCCGCCCAGACACAATGCAACAAAGGGAAATGAGAAGGCAAAATTAAGCACTGTCCAGGTTCAAATACACGACATTCAACGCCAGCTCGGACAGGCTAGCCATCACACCACATATCACTTGCTGTATAAATATGATTTCTATCTGTAATGACATATAAACAAGCACGCATATAGGCCTTAAATGGCTTGCAGTCATCACGGGCCATTTTAACATGTTAGCTTTTTTATTTTTCTATCATCGGTTCAATATATGCCGCAAGTTTTAGCATCAAACCGACTTTTCTTGCCAAGTTCAAACACTTGTGTTGTGTCCGAGTCTGAAATTTATGTCGTCAAACTTCTGGTTGGGAGAGATAATCGATGAACGAAAGTTCCACTGGATGGCCAGGGATTAAATGTGCACGAGAAAAAAAGGCGGAATGGGCTTATGAGATTATGCTGCGTTCAATGAAGCCCTTCTCGCTAAACAAGCATGGAGACTTCTGGTTAATCCAGACTCTTTTATGTGCAAGGGTGCTAAAGGCTTGCTACTACAAGGACATGGATATTATTTCGGCAACCACATCAAGCGGATGTTCATATACGTGGCGCAACATCATTCATGGGAGAGACCTCCTTTGACATGGCTTTATTTGGTGCATTGGGGACGGATCCTCCATCCACATCCACCATGATATATGGATCCCTAGGGATGGTTGTACGTCCCAACTTAGTGCTAAATTCCATGTCGAATTCATTGAGATAGCCAACTTTCTGGATGAGCAAGGCTCAAACTAGGACGAGGAAAACCTCAACTATATTAAATAGATAGCTATTGGAGGTAACGATATAGATGATCACATGGCATGGAATTATACAACCGATGGACAATCCACAATCCGCTTACCCTAGTATCTTGCGGTTGCAAGTCCTCGATCGGCTACTGCACGGGCGAGAAACTAGCATGGGGTGGAATGCCACAAGAGATGATTGGGGATCTGGAGCACTAACATACCAAACAAGGTAAAGGTCCATACTTGGCGGATGTTGACGAATGCCTGGTTGTAGAGCACGAGCTAAATAAACTAAGGATAAAGGTTGGTGTGTTCTGCAATGGCCACTGAAGAGAAGAAACGGTGGTGCGCCATTTCTAAGGGCCAGTTCTTTTGATGGTTTTTTTACCTTCTAGAATAAGTTGTTCCCTATCCAGCTTATTCTAGAAGGGAGAATGCTACACCTACGTAATTAATCTACTTAAAGCTACGTAAAAACTGATTTGGATTGATTTGATTGGAAGTTTAAGTAAGTTTATATACCCATCTACGTAGGTGTAGGATTATTGTTCTAGAAGCCTAATCAAAAACATTTTTTTAGAAGCCTACTAGTCAAGTTTTAATTAATAGATTTCTAAATAAATAAATTTGATTAGACTTGTAGAATAAGCTGGGCAGGGGTAGCTTATTCCAGCTTATTCTAGAAGCTAGCAAAAGAACTGGCCCTAAAGATGCAATCACTTGCTCCCCTTCTGGAAAAGATTAAGACAGGAAGTTGGGGCCTCCTCTATTCTAGTTACATATGGAGGTACATGTGCATGATAAAATGAGAGATGAGCTACTGTACTACAGTACTAGCTTGGTACTTCCATGGACGATGAGAAACAAATTATGATGCGGCGATGCTACAAACTTTTTGTTTTGACGTGCAAGGCAGGAGCATTACTGATTTTTATTAAGAGAGGAAAAAATAGAGAACAAGATGACCCTGTTTATAAAGGAAACTAGGCCAAAAACCTTAGAACACACGATTGAAACAGAGGACAATCGTACAACAACCCAACCTTTGCCGACATCGACAACTCAAATTCCATCACCAACACACCCACAAACCTGAATAGGTGTGTGGACTCTTCGACGACGCCTTCAAGAAGCAACGTCGCCGATATCCTTCAACCCCCGTTGACCTAAGGCTTTCGTCCAGAGTCATCCACAACAACTCCGCCGGACCTCGGAAAGTCCAGCCACACCAGACAGCCTACAGGGCAACCCTAAAACCAACAAACCACGGTCTAGTGAAGAGGAGGATCTCTTCGACGATAACTTCATGAAGCAATGCCACCGGTTGTGTTGCTCAAGACTATGGCTAGCCAGGAATCAAGCTCAAGACTCTCTAAAGATGGAGGATCCAAAGGAGATAGTAACACTCAGTTGTGTCGCTCAAGAGGAATGGTGTGCGATCTATGAGCATGGACAAAGAGCCAAATCCATAAGAGGTGGCAGCCACCATAGGAGGGATGGTACAAGGCAAATGCCAACGGAGTGATGGCCATAGGAGGGATTACAACTGTGGAGGAGCGGTCGTACATGATCACCATGGTAACTTTCGAGCAGGGACAAGCCATTTTTTCCCTTCCACTTTTGATCCAGAGCAAGGGCATCAGCAACGTGTTGGAGGCCGTGTTGCCTCTAAGATGGGACCCACGCGAAGCCTCTAAGTTTAGTTAAAAATGAGGTAGTGTATAGTGTTGGAGCTAATTCTCTCAGCTCACCTCTTCTTTCTCGGTTGTTTCACACAACACACACAAGAACACAAGAAATTTGATGCTATGCTGCCTCACACAGCTCACAGTTTTTCTCCTCTCTATATTTTCTCTTCTTTCCAAAGCAAACAAGATAACAACTTATATGACACACGCACACAGCGGCCACGATCAGCCACGAGCTAACTAACTGCCCACGTCCTGAGCGTGTGCAGCCGCTCCACTAATTTAACTACATGCAAACTCCACTTGCTATCTTCACGTACTAACTTATTTGACCGAATCACTCGGTTCAAACATCTATGCAGACCAACGCTTTGCCCAACTTGCATGCAGCACCGTGCATCACACACGGCATCGTCGTCCGCGTCACGCGGTACTTCGGCAACTTCTCAATACATGCCAACCGAACCACCTAATATGCATTGGCCCTATGTGACTCTAACTCATGCAGAAAATAAACATGCAGATACATAAAACATCAAGATTATATCTAACATTCAATCCCCTAATCTTGATGTTCATTCTTCATGCAGAAACTTCAAAGAAGAGCCGGTCCGTCGCTGACATAGGCAGCGAGCAGTGCCTTCTCCTCATTCTCCTTCTTCTTCTCCGGACACTCCCAAGCAAAGTGTCCCATTTCACGACAATTGTAACATTGTACCTCACTTTTGTCTTTGCGCCCTCCACCGCGTCCACGGCCACGACCCCGTACTCGCGACGAGTCATGCCCTCTCGCCATGAGAAGTTGCTCCTCTTCACGCGTCGTCTCCCGCCCCTTGACGAGCTCCTCATGTGCCTTGAGTGAGCCAATGGACTCCTCCATGGCCATCTTGTTGGTGTCGCCGAACAACGCAATTGACGAAGCAACGTGGATGAACCTTTTGGAGACGGCTCGTAGCAGCTTCTTCACGACGTACTTCTCCTCCAGCGGATCACCAAGCTCACGGATGCGTCCCACGAGCGTCGTGAACCTTGCTGCAAAATCATCCACGAACTCTGCATCACCCATCTTGAGGCCATCAAACTCCGAGCGCAAGGACTGAATCCTCGCCTCCCGGACGCGCTCGACGCCAACGTGCATGGAGCGTAGAGCCGCCCACACATCGGCAGCGGTCTCCTTGTCCGCTACGCGCAGCAGCGTCGTATCGTCGATCGACTGGGAGATGATCGTCATGGCCATCTCCTCCTTGCCCTTGTCGACCTCCATGGACGACCCCGCGCGATCAATGGCAGCCCATGCGCCGTTGGCTCGCAAGAGGTTCTTCATCTTCATCGCCCATGCCGCGTAGTTTGTCCTTGTTAGCAGCGGCAATGGAAACTTTCCCGCTGTCGCCGTCGCCGCCGCCGGCACCAGCGCTCCACTCGCTGAAGAGTCACGTGTCATCTTCAACCTAGCTCCGATACCAAATGTTGGAGCTAATTCTCTCAGCTCACCTCTTCTCTCTTGGTTGTTTCACACAACACACACAAGAACACAAGAAATTTGATACCGTGCTGCCTCACACAGCTCACAGCTTTTCTCCTCTCTATATTTTCTCTTCTTTCCAAAGCAAACAAGATAACAACTTATATGACACACGCACACAGCGGCCACGATCAGCCACGAGCTAACTAACTGCCCACGTCCTGAGCGTGTGCAGCCGCTCCACTAATTTAACTACATGCAAACTCCACTTGCTATCTTCACGTACTAACTTATTTGACCGAATCACTCGGTTCAAACATCTATGCAGACCAACGCTTTGCCCAACTTGGATGCAGCACCGTGCATTACACACGGCATCGTCGTCCGTGTCACGCGGTACTTCGGCAAGTTCTCAATACATGCCAACCGAACCACCTAATATGCATTGGCCCTATGTGACTCTAACTCATGCAGAAAATAAACATGCAGATACATAAAACATCAAGATTATATCTAACATTCAATCCCCTAATCTTGATGTTCATTCTTCGTGCAGAAACTTCAAAGAAGAGCCGGTCCGTCGCTGACATAGGCAGCGAGCAGTGCCTTCTCCTCATTCTCCTTCTTCTTCTCCGGACACTCCCAAGCAAAGTGTCCCATTTCACGACAATTCTAACATTGTACCTCACTTTTGTCTTTGCGCCCTCCACCGCGTCCACGGCCACGACCCCGTCCTCGCGACGAGTCATGCCCTCTCGCCATGAGAAGTTGCTCCTCTTCATGCGCCGTCTCCCGCCCCTTGACGAGCTCCTCATGTGCCTTGAGTGAGCCAATGGACTCCTCCATGGCCATCTTGTTGGTGTCGCCGAACAACGCAATTGACGAAGCAACGTGGATGAACCTTTTGGAGACGGCTCGTAGCAGCTTCTTCACGACGTACTTCTCCTCCAGCGGATCACCAAGCTCACGGATGCGTCCCACGAGCGTCGTGAACCTTGCCGCAAAATCATCCACGAACTCTACATCACCCATCTTGAGGCCATCAAACTCCGAGCGCAAGGACTGAATCCTCGCCTCCCGAACGCGCTCGACGCCAACGTGCATGGAGCATAGAGCCGCCCACACATCGGCAGCGGTCTCCTTGTCCGCTACGCGCAGCAACGTCGTATCGTCGATCGATTGGGAGATGATCGTCATGGCCATCTCCTCCTTGCCCTTGTCGACCTCCATGGACGACGCCTTGCGATCAACGGCAGCCCATGCACCGTTGGCTCGCAAGAGGTACTTCATCTTCATCGCCCATGCCGCGTAGTTTGTCCTTGTTAGCAGCGGGAATGGAAGCTTTCCCGCTGCCGCCGTCGCCGCCGCCGCCGTCGTCGCCGTCGCCGTCGCCGCCGGCACCAGCGCTCCACTCGCTGAAGAGTCACGTGTCATCTTCAACCTAGCTCCGATACCAAATGTTGGAGCTAATTCTCTCAGCTCACCTCTTCTCTCTTGGTTGTTTCACACAACACACACAAGAACACAAGAAATTTGATACCGTGCTGCCTCACACAGCTCACAGCTTTTCTCCTCTCTATATTTTCTCTTCTTTCCAAAGCAAACAAGATAACAACTTATATGACACACGCACACAGCGGCCACGATCAGCCACGAGCTAACTAACTGCCCACGTCCTGAGCGTGTGTAGCCGCTCCACTAATTTAACTACATGCAAACTCCAATTGCTATCTTCACGTACTAACTTATTTGACCGAATCACTCGGTTCAAACATCTATGCATACCAACGCTTTGCCCAACTTGCATGCAGCACCGTGCATCACACACGGCATCGTCGTCCGCGTCACGCGGTACTTCGGCAACTTCTCAATACATGCCAACCGAACCACCTAATATGCATTGGCCCTATGTGACTCTAACTCATGCAGAAAATAAACATGCAGATACATAAAACATCAAGATTATATCTAACATTCAATCCCCTAATCTTGATGTTCATTCTTCATGCAGAAACTTCAAAGAAGAGCCGGTCCGTCGCTGACATAGGCAGCGAGCAGTGCCTTCTCCTCATTCTCCTTCTTCTTCTCCGGACACTCCCAAGCAAAGTGTCCCATTTCACGACAATTGTAACATTGTACCTCACTTTTGTCTTTGCGCCCTCCACCGCGTCCACGGCCACGACCCCGTCCTCGCGACGAGTCATGCCCTCTCGCCATGAGAAGTTGCTCCTCTTCACGCGCTGTCTCCCGCCCCTTGACGAGCTCCTCATGTGCCTTGAGTGAGCCAATGGACTCCTCCATGGCCATCTTGTTGGTGTCGCCGAACAACGCAATTGACGAAGCAACGTGGATGAACCTTTTGGAGACGGCTCGTAGCAGCTTCTTCACGACGTACTTCTCCTCCAGCGGATCACCAAGCTCACGGATGCGTCCCACGAGCGTCGTGAACCTTGCCGCAAAATCATCCACGAACTCTGCATCACCCATCTTGAGGCCATCAAACTCCGAGCGCAAGGACTGAATCCTCGCCTCCCGGACGCGCTCGACGCCAACGTGCATGGAGCGTAGAGCCGCCCACACATCGGCAGCGGTCTCCTTGTCCGCTACGCGCAGCAGCGTCGTATCGTCAATCGACTGGGAGATGATCGTCATGGCCATCTCCTCCTTGCCCTTGTCGACCTCCATGGACGACGCCTCGCGATCAACGGCAGCCCATGCGCCGTTGGCTCGCAAGAGGTACTTCATCTTCATCGCCCATGCCGCGTAGTTTGTCCTTGTTAGCAGCGGGAATGGAAGCTTTCCCGCTGCGGCCGTCGCCGCCGTCGCCGGCACCAGCGCTCCACTCGCTGAAGAGTCACGTGTCATCTTCAACCTAGCTCCGATACCAAATGTTGGAGCTAATTCTCTCAGCTCACCTCTTCTCTCTTGGTTGTTTCACACAACACACACAAGAACACAAGAAATTTGATACCGTGCTGCCTCACACAGCTCACAGCTTTTCTCCTCTCTATATTTTCTCTTCTTTCCAAAGCAAACAAGATAACAACTTATATGACACACGCACACAGCGGCCACGATCAGCCACGAGCTAACTAACTGCCCACGTCCTGAGCATGTGCAGCCGCTCCACTAATTTAACTACATGCAAACTCCACTTGCTATCTTCACGTACTAACTTATTTGACCGAATCACTCGGTTCAAACATCTATGCAGACCAACGCTTTGCCCAACTTGCATGCAGCACCGTGCATCACACACGGCATCGTTGTCCGCGTCACGCGGTACTTCGGCAACTTCTCAATACATGCCAACCGAACCACCTAATATGCATTGGCCCTATGTGACTCTAACTCATGCAGAAAATAAACATGCAGATACATAAAACATCAAGATTATATCTAACATTCAATCCCCTAATCTTGATGTTCATTCTTCATGCAGAAACTTCAAAGAAGAGCCGGTCCGTCGCTGACATAGGCAGCGAGCAGTGCCTTCTCCTCATTCTCCTTCTTCTTCTCCGGACACTCCCAAGCAAAGTGTCCCATTTCACGACAATTGTAACATTGTACCTCACTTTTGTCTTTGCGCCCTCCACAGCGTCCACGGCCACGACCCCGTCCTCGCGACGAGTCATGCCCTCTCGCCATGAGAAGTTGCTCCTCTTCACGCGTCGTCTCCTGCCCCTTGACGATCTCCTCATGTGCCTTGAGTGAGCCAATGGACTCCTCCATGGCCATCTTGTTGGTGTCGCCGAACAACGCAATTGACGAAGCAACGTGGATGAACCTTTTGGAGACGGCTCGTAGCAGCTTCTTCACGACGTACTTCTCCTCCAGCGGATCACCAAGCTCACGGATGCGTCCCACGATCGTCGTGAACCTTGCCGCAAAATCATCCACGAACTCTGCATCACCCATCTTGAGGCCATCAAACTCCGAGCGCAAGGACTGAATCCTCGCCTCCCGGACGCGCTCGACGCCAACGTGCATGGAGCGTAGAGCCGCCCACACATCGGCAGCGGTCTCCTTGTCCGCTACGCGCAGCAGCGTCGTATCGCCGATCGACTGGGAGATGATCGTCATGGCCATCTCCTCCTTGCCCTTGTCGACCTCCATGGACGACGCCTCGCGATCAACGGCAGCCCATGCGCCGTTGGCTCGCAAGAGGTACTTCATCTTCATCGCCCATGCCGCGTAGTTTGTCCTTGTTAGCAGCGGGAATGGAAGCTTTCCCGCTGCCGCCGTCGCCGCCGCCGCCGGCACCAGCGCTCCACTCGCTGAAGAGTCACGTGTCATCTTCAACCTAGCTCCGATACCAAATGTTGGAGCTAATTCTCTCAGCTCACCTCTTCTCTCTTGGTTGTTTCACACAACACACACAAGAACACAAGAAATTTGATACCGTGCTGCCTCACACAGCTCACAGCTTTTCTCCTCTCTATATTTTCTCTTCTTTCCAAAGCAAACAAGATAACAACTTATATGACACACGCACACAGCGGCCACGATCAGCCACGAGCTAACTAACTGCCCACGTCCTGAGCGTGTGCAGCCGCTCCACTAATTTAACTACATGCAAACTCCACTTGCTATCTTCACGTACTAACTTATTTGACCGAATCACTCGGTTCAAACATCTATGCAGACCAACGCTTTGCCCAACTTGCATGCAGCACCGTGCATCACACACGGCATCGTCGTCCGCGTCACGCGGTACTTCGGCAACTTCTCATTACATGCCAACCGAACCACCTAATATGCATTGGCCCTATGTGACTCTAACTCATGCAGAAAATAAACATGCAGATACATAAAACATCAAGATTATATCTAACATTCAATCCCCTAATCTTGATGTTCATTCTTCATGCAGAAACTTCAAAGAAGAGCCGGTCCGTCGCTGACATAGGCAGCGAGCAGTACCTTCTCCTCATTCTTCTTCTTCTTCTCCGAACACTCCCAAGCAAAGTGTCCAATTTCACGACAATTGTAACATTGTACCTCACTTTTGTCTTTGCGCCCTCCACCGCGTCCACGGCCACGACCCCGTCCTCGCGACGAGTCATGCCCTCTCGCCATGAGAAGTTGCTCCTCTTCACGCCCCGTCTCCCGCCCCTTGACGAGCTCCTCATGTGCCTTGAGTGAGCCAATGGACTCCTCCATGGCCATCTTGTTGGTGTCGCCGAACAACGCAATTGACGAAGCAACGTGGATGAACCTTTTGGAGACGGCTCGTAGCAGCTTCTTCACGACGTACTTCTCCTCCAGCGGATCACCAAGCTCACGGATGCGTCCCACGAGCGTCGTGAACCTTGCCGCAAAATCATCCACGAACTCTGCATCACCCATCTTGAGGCCATCAAACTCCGAGCGCAAGGACTGAATCCTCGCCTCCCGGACGCGCTCGACGCCAACGTGCATGGAGCGTAGAGCCGCCCACACATCGGCAGCGGTCTCCTTGTCCGCTACACGCAGCAGCGTCGTATCGCCGATCGACTGGGAGATGATCGTCATGGCCATCTCCTCCTTGCCCTTGTCGACCTCCATGGACGACGCCTCGCGATCAACGGCAGCCCATGCGCCGTTGGCTCGCAAGAGGTACTTCATCTTCATCGCCCATGCCGCGTAGTTTGTCCTTGTTAGCAGCGGGAATGGAAGCTTTCCCGCTGCCGCCGTCGCCGCCGCCGCCGGCACCAGCGCTCCACTCGCTGAAGAGTCACGTGTCATCTTCAACCTAGCTCCGATACCAAATGTTGGAGCTAATTCTCTCAGCTCACCTCTTCTCTCTTGGTTGTTTCACACAACACACACAAGAACACAAGAAATTTGATACCGTGCTGCCTCACACAGCTCACAGCTTTTCTCCTCTCTATATTTTCTCTTCTTTCCAAAGCAAACAAGATAACAACTTATATGACACACGCACACAGCGGCCACGATCAGCCACGAGCTAACTAACTGCCCACGTCCTGAGCGTGTGCAGCCGCTCCACTAATTTAACTACATGCAAACTCCACTTGCTATCTTCACGTACTAACTTATTTGACCGAATCACTCGGTTCAAACATCTATGCAGACCAACGCTTTGCCCAACTTGCATGCAGCACCGTGCATCACACACGGCATCGTCGTCCGCGTCACGCGGTACTTCGGCAACTTCTCAATACATGCCAACCGAACCACCTAATATGCATTGGCCCTATGTGACTCTAACTCATGCAGAAAATAAACATGCAGATACATAAAACATCAAGATTATATCTAACATTCAATCCCCTAATCTTGATGTTCATTCTTCATGCAGAAACTTCAAAGAAGAGCCGGTCCGTCGCTGACATAGGCAGCGAGCAGTGCCTTCTCCTCATTCTTCTTCTTCTTCTCCGGACACTCCCAAGCAAAGTGTCCCATTTCACGACAATTGTAACATTGTACCTCACTTTTGTCTTTGCGCCCTCCACCGCGTCCACGGCCACGACCCCGTCCTCGCGACGAGTCATGCCCTCTCGCCATGAGAAGTTGCTCCTCTTCACGCCCCGTCTCCCGCCCCTTGACGAGCTCCTCATGTGCCTTGAGTGAGCCAATGGACTCCTCCATGGCCATCTTGTTGGTGTCGCCGAACAACGCAATTGACGAAGCAACGTGGATGAACCTTTTGGAGACGGCTCGTAGCAGCTTCTTCACGACGTACTTCTCCTCCAGCGGATCACCAAGCTCACGGATGCGTCCCACGAGCGTCGTGAACCTTGCCGCAAAATCATCCACGAACTCTGCATCACCCATCTTGAGGCCATCAAACTCCGAGCGCAAGGACTGAATCCTCGCCTCCCGGACGCGCTCGACGCCAACGTGCATGGAGCGTAGAGCCACCCACACATCGGCAGCGGTCTCCTTGTCCACTACGCGCAGCAGCGTCGTATCGTCGATCGACTGGGAGATGATCGTCATGGCCATCTCCTCCTTGCCCTTGTCGACCTCCATGGACGACGCCTCGCGATCAACGGCAGCCCATGCGCCGTTGGCTCGCAAGAGGTACTTCATCCTCATCGCCCATGCCGCGTAGTTTGTCCTTGTTAGCAGCGGGAATGGAAGCTTTCCCGCTGCCGCCGTCGCCGCCGCCGCCACCGTCGCCGCCGCCGCCGGCACCAGCGCTCCACTCGCTGAAGAGTCACGCGTCATCTTCAACCTAGCTCCGATACCAAATGTTGGAGCTAATTCTCTCAGCTCACCTCTTCTCTCTTGGTTGTTTCACACAACACACACAAGAACACAAGAAATTTGATACCGTGCTGCCTCACACAGCTCATAGCTTTTCTCCTCTCTATATTTTCTCTTCTTTCCAAAGCAAACAAGATAACAACTTATATGACACACGCACACAGCGGCCACGATCAGCCACGAGCTAACTAACTGCCAACGTCCTGAGCGTGTGCAGCCGCTCCACTAATTTAACTACATGCAAACTCCACTTGCTATCTTCACGTACTAACTTATTTGACCGAATCACTCGGTTCAAACATCTATGCAGACCAACGCTTTGCCCAACTTGCATGCAGCACCGTGCATCACACACGGCATCGTCGTCCGCGTCACGCGGTACTTCGACAACTTCTCAATACATGCCAACCGAACCAACTAATATGCATTGGCCCTATGTGACTCTAACTCATGCAGAAAGTAAACATGCAGATACATAAAACATCAAGATTATATCTAACATTCAATCCCCTAATCTTGATGTTCATTCTTCATGCAGAAACTTCAAAGAAGAGACGGTCCGTCGCTGACATAGGCAGCGTGCAGTGCCTTCTCCTCATTCTCCTTCTTCTTCTCCGGACACTCCCAAGCAAAGTGTCCCATTTCACGACAATTATAACATTGTACCTCACTTTTGTCTTTGCGCCCTCCACCGCGTCCACGGCCACAACCCCGTCCTCGCGACGAGTCATGCCCTCTCGCCATGAGAAGTTGCTCCTCTTCACGCGCCGTATCCCGCCCCTTGACGAGCTCCTCATGTGCCTTGAGTGAGCCAATGGACTCCTCCATGGCCATCTTGTTGGTGTCGCCGAACAACGCAATTGACGAAGCAACGTGGATGAACCTTTTGGAGACGGCTCGTAGCAGCTTCTTCACGACGTACTTCTCCTCCAGCGGATCACCAAGCTCACGGATGCGTCCCACGAGCGTCGTGAACCTTGCCGCAAAATCATCCACGAACTCTGCATCACCCATCTTGAGGCCATCAAACTCCGAGCGCAAGGACTGAATCCTCGCCTCCCGGACGCGCTCGACGCCAACGTGCATGGAGCGTAGAGCCGCCCACACATCGGCAGCGGTCTCCTTCTCCGTTACGCGCAGCAGCGTCGTATCGTCGATCGACTGGGAGATGATCGTCATGGCCATCTCCTCCTTGCCCTTGTCGACCTCCATGGACGACGCCTCGCGATCAACGGCAGCCCATGCGCCGTTGGCTCGCAAGAGGTACTTCATCTTCATCGCCCATGCCGCGTAGTTTGTCCTTGTTAGCAGCGGGAATGGAAGCTTTCCCGCTGCCGCCGTCGCCGCCGCCGCCGGCACCAGCGCTCCACTCGCTGAAGAGTCACGTGTCATCTTCAACCTAGCTCCAATACCAAATGTTGGAGCTAATTCTCTCAGCTCACCTCTTCTCTCTTGGTTGTTTCACACAACACACACAAGAACACAAGAAATTTGATACCGTGCTGCCTCACACAGCTCACAGCTTTTCTCCTCTGTATATTTTCTCTTCTTTCCAAAGCAAACAAGATAACAACTTATATGACACACGCACAGAGCGGCCACGATCAGCCACGAGCTAACTAACTGCCCACGTCCTGAGCGTGTGCAGCCGCTCCACTAATTTAACTACATGCAAACTCCACTTGCTATCTTCACGTACTAACTTATTTGACCGAATCACTCGATTCAAACATCTATGCAGACCAACGATTTGCCCAACTTGCATGCAGCACCGTGCATCACACACGGCATCGTCGTCTGCGTCACGCGGTACTTCGACAACTTCTCAATACATGCCAACCGAACCAACTAATATGCATTGGCCCTATGTGACTCTAACTCATGCAGAAAATAAACATGCAGATACATAAAACATCAAGATTATATCTAACATTCAATCCCCTAATCTAGATGTTCATTCTTCATGCAGAAACTTCAAAGAAGAGCCGGTCCGTCACTGACATAGGCAGCGAGCAGTGCCTTCTCCTCATTCTCCTTCTTCTTCTCCGGACACTCCCAAGCAAAGTGTCCCATTTCACGACAATTATAACATTGTACCTCACTTTTGTCTTTGCGCCCTCCACCGCGTCCACGGCCACGACCCCGTCCTCGCGACGAGTCATGCCCTCTCGCCATGAGAAGTTGCTCCTCTTCACGCCCCGTCTCCCGCCCCTTGACGAGCTCCTCATGTGCCTTGAGTGAGCCAATGGACTCCTCCATGGCCATCTTGTTGGTGTCGCCGAACAACGCAATTGACGAAGCAACGTGGATGAACCTTTTGGAGACGGCTCGTAGCAGCTTTTTCATGACGTACTTCTCCTCCAGCGAATCACCAAGCTCACGGATGCGTCCCACGAGCGTCGTGAACCTTGCCGCAAAATCATCCACGAACTCTGCATCACCCATCTTGAGGCCATCAAACTCCGAGCGCAAGGACTGAATCCTCGCCTCCCGGACGCGCTCGACGCCAACGTGCATGGAGCGTAGAGCCGCCCACACATCGGCAGCGGTCTCCTTGTCCGCTACGCGCAGCAGCGTAGTATCATCGATCGACTGGGAGATGATCGTCATGGCCATCTCCTCCTTGCCCTTGTCGACCTCCATGGACGACGCCTCGCGATCAACGGCAGCCCATGCGCCGTTGGCTCGCAAGAGGTACTTCATCTTCATCGCCCATGCCGCGTAGTTTGTTCTTGTTAGCAACGGGAATGGAAGCTTTCCCGCTGCCGCCGTCGCCGCCGCCGCCGCCGCCGGCACCAGCGCTCCACTCGCTGAAGAGTCACGTGTCATCTTCAACCTAGCTCCGATACCAAATGTTGGAGCTAATTCTCTCAGCTCACCTCTTCTCTCTTGGTTGTTTCACACAACACACACAAGAACACAAGAAATTTGATACCGTGCTGCCTCACACAGCTCACAGCTTTTCTCCTCTCTATATTTTCTCTTCTTTCCAAAGCAAACAAGATAACAACTTATATGACACACGCACACAGCGGCCACGATCAGCCACGAGCTAACTAACTGCCCACGTCCTGAGCGTGTGCAGCCGCTCCACTAATTTAACTACATGCAAACTCCACTTGCTATCTTCACGTACTAACTTATTTGACCGAATCACTCGGTTCAAACATCTATGCAGACCAACGCTTTGCCCAACTTGCATGCAGCACCGTGCATCACACACGGCATCGTCGTCCGCGTCACGCGGTACTTCGGCAACTTCTCAATACATGCCAACCGAACCACCTAATATGCATTGGCCCTATGTGACTCTAACTCATGCAGAAAATAAACATGCAGATACATAAAACATCAAGATTATATCTAACATTCAATCCCCTAATCTTGATGTTCATTCTTCATGCAGAAACTTCAAAGAAGAGCCGGTCCGTCGCTGACATAGGCAGCGAGCAGTGCCTGCTCCTCATTCTCCTTCTTCTCCGGACACTCCCAAGCAAAGTGTCCCATTTCACGACAATTATAACATTGTACCTCACTTTTGTCTTTGCGCCCTCCACCGCGTCCACGGCCACGACCCCGTCCTCGCGACGAGTCATGCCCTCTCGCCATGAGAAGTTGCTCCTCTTCACGCGCCGTCTCCCGCCCCTTGACGAGCTCCTCATGTGCCTTGAGTGAGCCAATGGACTCCTCCATGGCCATCTTGTTGGTGTCGCCGAACAACGCAATTAACGAAGCAACGTGGATGAACCTTTTGGAGACGGCTCGTAGCAGCTTCTTCACAACGTACTTCTCCTCCAGCGGATCACCAAGCTCACGGATGCGTCCCACGAGCGTCGTGAACCTTGCCGCAAAATCAGCCACAAACTCTGCATCACCCATCTTGAGGCCATCAAACTCCGAGCGCAAGGACTGAATCCTCGCCTCCCGGACGCGCTCGGCGCCAATGTGCATGGAGCGTAGAGCCACCCACACATCGGCAGCGGTCTCCTTGTCCGCTACGCGCAGCAGCGTCGTATCGTCGATCGACTAGGAGATGATCGTCATGGCCATCTCCTCCTTGCCCTTGTCGACGTCCATGGACGATGCCTCGCGATCAACGGCAGCCCATGCGCCGTTGGCTCGCAAGAGGTACTTCATCTTCATCGCCCATGCCGCGTAGTTTGTCCTTGTTAGCAGCGGGAATGGAAGCTTTCCCGCTGCCGCCGTCGCCGCCGCCGCCGTCGTCGCTGTCGCCGCCGCCGTCGGCACCAGCGCTCCACTCGCTGAAGAGTCACGTGTCATCTTCAACCTAGCTCCGATACCAAATGTTGGAGCTAATTCTCTCAGCTCACCTCTTCTCTCTTGGTTGTTTCACACAACACACACAAGAACACAAGAAATTTGATACCGTGCTGCCTCACACAGCTCACAGCTTTTCTGCTCTCTATATTTTCTCTTCTTTCCAAAGCAAACAAGATAACAACTTATATGACACACGCACACAGCGGCCACGATCTGCCACGAGCTAACTAACTGCCCACGTCCTGAGCGTGTGCAGCCGCTCCACTAATTTAACTACATGCAAACTCCACTTGCTATCTTCACGTACTAACTTATTTGACCGAATCACTCGGTTCAAACATCTATGCAGACCAACGCTTTGCCCAACTTGCATGCAGCACCGTGCATCACACACGGCTTCGTCGTCCGCGTCACGCGGTACTTCGGCAACTTCTCAATACATGCCAACCGAACCACCTAATATGCATTGGTCCTATGTGACTCTAACTCATGCAGAAAATAAACATGCAGATACATAAAACATCAAGATTATATCTAACATTCAATCCCCTAATCTTGATGTTCATTCTTCATGCAGAAACTTCAAAGAAGAGACGGTCTGTCGCTGACATAGGCAGCGAGCAGTGCCTTCTCCTCATTCTCCTTCTTCTTCTCCGTACACTCCCAAGCAAAGTGTCCCATTTCACGACAATTATAACATTGTACCTCACTTTTGTCTTTGCGCCCTCCACCGCGTCCACGGCCACGACCCCGTCCTCGCGACGAGTCATGCCCTCTCGCCATGAGAAGTTGCTCCTCTTCACGCGCCGTCTCCCGCCCCTTGACGAGCTCCTCATGTGAATTGAGTGAGCCAATGGACTCCTCCATGGCCATCTTGTTGGTGTCGCCGAACAACGCAATTGACGAAGCAACGTGGATGAACCTTTTGGAGACGGCTCGTAGCAGCTTCTTCATGACGTACTTCTCCTCCAGCGGATCACCAAGCTCACGGATGCGTCCCACGAGCGTCGTGAACCTTGCCGCAAAATCATCCATGAACTCTGCATCACCCATCTTGAGGCCATCAAACTCCGAGCGCAAGGACTGAATCCTCGCCTCCCGGACGCGCTCGACGCCAACGTGCATGGAGCGTAGAGCCGCCCACACATCGGCAGCGGTCTCCTTGTCCGCTACGCGCAGCAGCGTCGTATCGTCGATCGACTGGGAGATGATCGTCATGGCCATCTCCTCCTTGCCCTTGTCGACCTCCATGGACGACGCCTCGCGATCAACGGCAGCCCATGCGCCGTTGGCTCGCAAGAGGTACTTCATCCTCATCGCCCATGCCGTGTAGTTTGTCCTTGTTAGCAGCGGGAATGGAAGCTTTCCCGTTGCCGCCGTCGCCGCCGCCGCCACCGCCGGCACCAGCGCCCCACTCGCTGAAGAGTCACGCGTCATCTTCAACCTAGCTCCGATACCAAATGTTGGAGCTAATTCTCTCAGCTCACCGAGCTAATTCTCTCAGCTCACCTCTTCTCTCTTGGTTGTTTCACACAACACACACAAGAACACAAGAAATTTGATACCGTGCTGCCTCACACAGCTCATAGCTTTTCTCCTCTCTATATTTTCTCTTCTTTCCAAAGCAAACAAGATAACAACTTATATGACACACGCACACAGCGGCCACGATCTGCCACGAGCTAACTAACTGCCCACGTCCTGAGCGTGTGCAGCTGCTCCACTAATTTAACTACATGCAAACTCCACTTGCTATCTTCACGTACTAACTTATTTGACCGAATCACTCGGTTCAAACATCTATGCAGACCAACGCTTTGCCCAACTTGCATGCAGCACCGTGCATCACACACGGCATCGTCGTCCGCGTCATGCGGTAGTTCGGCAACTCCTCAATGCATGCCAACCGAACTACCTAATATGCATTGGCCCGATGTGACTCTAACTCATGCAGAAAATAAACATGCAGATAGTAACATATAGCATTTCCTAGTGCCTCTAAGCTGGAATTTAATAACAAGTAAACAAGTTATTCCTTCCATGACTTTGGAGTCGATTCATACGCGTGAGAGAACCAGCCATGCAAAGGGTTGATTCTTTTGAATTTTTTAAATGAATGAAGGCTGCCTCTTACCTTAAAGGCGACGTCAACGATTTTTATGTAAAAGGCAAGGACTCTAATGTATAGGACCTTAGAGGCAAGCTTAGAGACGGAAAAAGACCACACTATGGATGCGGGCTCTGCAATTGGGAAAGGCGATGAGGGTACATAAAAATCATGCTTGAATCAGACTCCCGGGAAGCGGTGCACAAGATCACTCGTGGATCTATAGATTTGTCATCTAATGACCTATCATGGGGCAGGTGAAAAAACTTCTCCATGAGTTTGTGGAGTTTAGGGTTAGCTAAGCCACATACATTTAAGACCTAATTAGTTAGGATTGTGAAGAAAAAAAAATGAAGGAACGATTCTGTTAGAAGTTTGGGAGGGACGATTCTTAGAGAATCGCTCAAAAGAACTGACCCGTAGTGTTATCTATGCGGAAAATTGAAAATGGTCTATTTTCATTGCAAATGATTTTCATCCTTTCTCCAGAAAAGAACTACTTTTCATCTCATCAATCTGTGAAATTTCTTCAGCTATATTTGTTAAGATTGACTCTGTTTTCTAAATAGCCCATGCCTCTGTTACACATTGATCCTTGAAGATATCAACTCTGTATTGAACAATTGTTGGACAGCACGAAACCAGTTTCGTCGACCAGCAGCGTCATCAGGACACCGCGACCTGGGCGCCGGCCGGCGTCAACCGGGGCGAGACGCCGCCGCCGAACACCCCTGTCTCCGTGACCCACCCCTCGATCATCTCCTGCGCCGCGCGCCCATTGTCGACCGGCACCATGTGCCCAGCGCCGTACACCACGGCGTGCGTCAGCGCCCCCGACCGCTGCACGTACCCGGCGAGCTCCTTCTCCTCGCCGACGCCGCCGGTCCGCCACACCACGCGCTCGGCTTCCTCGAACGCGCGGAGCCCGCCCCAGCTCAGCTCCTTCATCCACGCCTCCTGCGACACCACGCCGATCCAGGGGTCGCGGATGCCCTGGTACAGCAGCAGGCGCGTCCGCCGCCGGAGCAGCGCCTCCACCTCCGGCTTGACGCTCTTCATCATGTCCTCGTGCATCGCGTCCCTCACCGCCCGGCTGCACTGCTCCCACGCCACGTCCCGGCGCGCGCCCAGCGCCGCCTTCACCTCCGCCCGGTTCACGAACCGCCCCACGGCCGCCGTCGCGTAGGGCCGCTGCCTGGCCAAGTCGTAGAGCGTGGCGAGCCCGGTGGCGTTCAGCAGCCACGAGCGCACGCGGCCCCGCGCGTCCGAAGCCTCCCGCCACCGCGCCGCCCGCGCCAGCGCCACCGCCTCCGCCTGCAGCGCCTCCAGCTCCCGCCGCTGGCGCGCGTTGATGAGCCCGGTGAAGTAGGCCGAGTCGGCGTGCGTGGGCAGCTGCGCGACGGGGTGCGTGAGCCCGTTGCCGATGGCGGCGCCGCGGAGGTTGACCCGCCGCCCCGCAGGCAGGCTCGGGTTCGCGGCGAGGATAAGCGCCCCGGCGGCCGGGACGTACTTCCCGGCGTAGCTCTCGCCGGAGAGGAAGAAGGGGCGCGCGCGGAAGGAGGGCGGGCTGGCGTCGAAGAACGACTGGAGCGCGGCGAGGACGTGCGCGGCGACGGCGGACTGGTCCCGCGGGATGGCGGCGGGGGATGGCGCGGCGCTGAAGCCGGTGCCGAGCGGGCTGTCGAGGAAGAGGAGCCCGGAGCGGCGGTTCCACGCGAAGGGGTTGCGGGAGAGCGAGGCACCGTCGGGGGCGACGATGTAGGGGCCAAGCTCGAAGAAGTTGCCGACGAGGCTGGAGCAGCCGGGCCCGCCCTGCAGCCAGAGGAGCAGCGGCGTGTCGGCCGGCGCGGTGAGCGGGTGGCTGGCCTCGTAGAAGGCGTAGAAGAGGGAGGCGTTGGTGCGCGAGTCCACCGGCAGGTAGCCGGAGCTGGTAGGCTGGGCCTCCTTCGGGAAAGCCGCCGCGAGCGAGACGGAGACGGTGGCTGCAAGGAGGACGGTGGCGAGGAACGGACGCGGCGGAGCCATGGATCGATCGGATCGGATCGGATCGGATCGGCTAGTTGGTGGAGTGTTCAGCGCAGCAGCTTCGTTGACTCTGGGCTTCACAGTAACTTTTTTTTTTTCGGGGAAACTTTACCGAGTGCGCGGAGAGGTGACAAGTTTTTTTTGTTTGACAACGGCTAGTAGTTTGAGGTGACAAGTTTTTATAAATAAAAAACCTAGTCGTCTTCCTGTTTCTAAAAAAACGAGTCGCCTTTCTTCAAAGGAAATGTTTACAATTGACACACCGCCGAACGATTCAGCCGGATGTGTGTTACGCGTAGGACCCATATAGATCGAACGCGTTCCATGGGCCTCCTGCAGCGCGCTGCTCGCCTTCTTCCCTTATCCCCTTCTGTTGTTTGTGGTCAGAAAAATTTCCCCACCGACACTGCCCAGCTCTTCCTTTCCTTGCACATCTCTCTCCATCGGTGCTGCCCACCTCTTCTTTCTCTCTCTCTCTCCACCTCCCGCGTTTGTGTTGCACTTCTCCTTGCTCCTTTTTTCTTTCTTCCTCACAAGCATGCAGGCGACAAGAAGCCATCCTCCTCCTGCGTGCTCTGTCCCGCAGCCGCCCAGCGCCACAACTCTCCGTCCATTGGAGCTGCCACGGCTGCCACCGGGGTGCTGCAAGGGAGCTGACCATGCGGGAGATGCTCCAACACTTACCACGACGGGCGACATGACCCAACGACATCGTTTTGCTACAAACGGCAAGGTGTTTCGCTGGAACTAGCGACACCAATTGCTGGAACCGTGTACACACAAGCTGCAACTGTACATCCACGGACTACACCCGCCGCCGACGACGTCGCCGAAAATGTTACAACCGTGTATCATGGAAGCTACAACCAGCTCTCGGAAAAGCTACAACGATGCACACACTGCAACCAGCAACGCCGTCCTCGGCAAAATACTTCAACCGCGTTCCGCACAAGCTACATCCACATACGTCAAAGTTGCAACCATTTTGATTTTGCTACAACCGTGTCACCAGAGCTGCAACCAGCGACTCTGCCATCACAAAAATGCTTCAACCGTGTACTGAAGAAGTTACATCCATGTGCACCAGACCTGCAAGCATTTTGCGGCGACGCTACATCCGTGTTGTCAGAGCTGTGACGCGGGGCGAGCCACGATGTTGGCGACCATCGGTGTGTGGAGCTTCGCGACCAGCGTCGCCGCTATCATGATTTCCGTGTGCGGAAACCAAGTGCCCGGAGAGTTACAACCTTGGGAGCAAAAACTGTTTTTGCAAACCCAGGAAGGATGGGTTTCAATCGCCACCGGATATGGGAGCGACGGTCCTGCCTACGGTGTTGGTTCGAGGACTACAGGGCAGTGGCAGTTGCAGCGAGTTGTGGCACGTGAGATGGATGCAGCATGCAACGTGGAAGGACTCACACATGCCTGTTTCTGATACGGTACGAAGTGGTTTGGGGAAGAAGATAAGATGAGTGGGTCGTAGGATCGGGCGGCTACATAATGCCTAATTTGACGGTCTGCACACAACCTGTCGAACTCTTGGGTCGAACCGCCGACGCCTAGCGATCACCTTGCTTCACCGTGTAAGATTTCCTTTTATTTTTCAACAATCAAAACCATGATATATTTACCAAATGATAATGTCTACATGTGTGATAATTGGCCTAAATGCAGACCATGCCTTTTGACTTTTTTACAGGAATATTCGAGCACTTGTCATCTGGGTCGAGAGCCACAAAAGCATTCAATATCGTGTGGATGTTATCATTTAGGGAAACTCCAACGTGCCGACCCAAACGAACGGTTTTTTGTTCGTTTGGGTCGGCCACCTGCTGGTCGTCCGTCCTTGGGTCGACAGTACGCCCAACGTTCGCGACACAAATTTACTGCCGTGGCTGACACAAATTTACTGCCGTGGCCGGCTGGCCGTCATTTTTCAACAAATATACACACGGTTTTGCATTATTAGACAAGTAGACATGAAAAAATAGCATAGTTTGGCAACCAAATAAAACATAGTTTTTCAAATAAATAAGTATAGTTTTACAAACAGTATAAAAATTAAATTGTCTCAAATACATATGAAAAAAGATACATCTATTAGTTGCCAACATGAGCTTACATATGCTCCACCAAATGATTTTGCAGCTGCATGTGAGTTTCCTAATCACGCATTTCATATAAAAAAGTTCCAAATTTACTCAGGTTTAAAGAAAGTTCAGAATTCCATATAAAAGTTATAAATTCTAGTTTTGTTCGTTTTTGAAAAGTTATTCATGTGTTAAAAAATCACCGTGTTGAAGAAATTTGTTTGCTGTACATTTATTTAAAATTTTGTTCTGTGTACACTGAAAAAAACACTGTTTATGGAAAATGTTTATCGTGTATAGAAATTTTGTTCAGCATGTATTTGAAAAAAGTTCACCATATATTTTAGAAAACCTTTAGTGTGTATTTAAATTCAGGTCACCGTATACTATGAAAATGTTCAGTGTGTATTTTAATTCACTTTTTGATAAAATTGTTTAGATTTTAAAATTTGTTCAGAATTCTTTCAAAAATTCTGATTTTTGAAAAATATTTTTCACAATTATTTCAGAAAATATTGAAGAAGTAAATGAACGGATGTACGTTACTTGTTTAGATAGTATTTAAAAGAAGTTTCAACCGTTGATAAAAGAAGTTACAACCACGTCCATGAGAGTTGCAACCAAACTTCGCCGGAGTTTTGTAGCCGGAGTTGCAACCATGATGAAAAAATGGTGCAATCATTATACAAATTTGCTACATCAGTCATTCTTTTTTGCTGCGACTGTATTCTTTTTTTGCTACAACCGTTGACATGGACGAGTTGCAACCATGATGGAAAATGCTGCAATCATAATACAAATTTGCTACATCAGTCATTTTTTGTTGTCGCAACCGTATTGTTTTTTGCTACAACCGTTGACATGGGCCCTGTTTGGATACTCTAACTTGGCTAGAGGTTAGAGTTAGTTTTTAACTTTAGTCTAACCATGAACTAACTCTAGCCTTTGGTGGTGTTTGGATGCAAAGGTTAGTTTGACAATAAATGCATTTTTTTAATCATGTGTATCTTTTAACCAGGATTTGTTGTGGCCAGCTTTTGTGTAGCCCTGGTGCAGGGATATGGAGGAGGATGGAGGCGACCGGTGGCAGGTGGACGAGGCGGCCTGGACGGGACGCGACGGAGGTGGCCGGCGGGGGCGAGCAGGCCGAGCGGGGGAGAGCGCGGCCGGCGGGGCGAGCAGGCCGAGCGGGGCGAGCGTGGCCGGCGGGGTGAGCGGGGCGAGCGCGGCCGGCGGGGGCGAGCGCGGCGGGCGGGGCGAGCGCGGCCGGCGGGGGCGAGCGCGGCCGGGCGGGGCGAGCAGGCCGAGCGACGTGCGATGCGGGAGGATGGAGAGGAAAGGATCCGATGCGGTTAAAATATTATTTTTTTACCTGTCCATCCCCAACTAGCTCCAATTAGCACTTCTTCTCAGGGCTAGTTTTTTTGGTGGGTTAGTTTGCATCTAACCCAAACTAGCCCATGTGTTTGGATACTTTGGGAGCTAGTTCAGCTCAAACTAGCTCTAGCAGTGGGATCCAAACAGGGCCATGGGCGAGTTGCAACCATGATGGAAAATGCTGCAACCATTATACAATTTTGCTACATTTATCGTTCTGTTTTGTTGCAACCATATTGTTTTTTACAAGGGTTGCAACCATGAACGCACGCTACTACATCCACGGAGGTTAGAAACGCACAGAAGGCGACATAGGTGAGGACGGCGAGGGCGGCGACCGGCGGCGAGGGCGGCGACAGGCGACGACCGACGGTGAAGGGCGGCCAGCGGTGAGGAGGTGAGGCGAGGCGGTCGGCGCGTGTTGGGGCGCCGGTGTGTGCGAGGCGGGCCTCTCCCTTTTCCCGTGCTAGAGATTGAAGATAGGAGGGATGGGGACGACGGGATCTGACGGCTCGGGGGCCAAATCTAACGGCTGAAGCTCGATCGGCCCAAAAGTTGGGCCGGCGCGCCGGCGCAGAGTGCTTTCCATATCAAAAAGTGCGTCCGGAGGTTGGAGTGCAACAGTTTCACTTATTATGTAGCATGCAATTCTATGCTTCACCAAAGTAGCACCCTCTCTTTCTCCAACTTCCACCAAACACTGGCGCAAGGTGTTCTCAAATCCAGCAAACCGAACTACAAACCTACCTGAATTCTCATCTTGGAACGTAGATCGGCACGTATTGATGCTTGCTAGGCCTCTGGCATGTCATGTCAATCCTGTGCAACAGCCACAAGCTGCTTTCCGATGTTATGCCCGTGGAAGAGCCCGACAAGGGCTGTCGCCACCTTCTCGATCCCCTCGGCGACGTCCTCCACGTAGGTAATGTTCCCTTCCTTGAGGTGACCCCCCGTCTCCTCTTCGAACTTGCGGTAGGTGCCGAAGTAGTCCGTCACAAGGAACCCTTCCATGCGTACGCGCTTGGTAACAACACAGGCAAGGTTGCGAACGCCCTCGGGCTGCTCCAGGTTGTACTGCGAGATCAGCCCGCACATGGCCACCCGCCCGTGCAGCCTCATGTTGAGTAGCGCCGCATCCAACATCGCACCACCCACGTTGTCGAAATATATGTCGATGCCCTCCGGGAAGCACCTGAGAGAGCAAAGCATCATGCATGGCACCAACAACTCTTGTTTAATTGGCCCTAATCCTCAAGTTGGAACACAAGAGGGCCGGGCTTGCAATTAACCTCTTTAGTGTGGCGTTGAGGTCATGCTCCTTCTTGTAGTTGAAGGCATCATCGAATCCAAACTTTGTTTTCAGGAGGTTGACCTGAGGAGAAGGCAAATTTATCCCACGAAAAATGGTGTATTACTGATGTTGTGAAACATTTTGATATTTGGGGATCAATGAAATTGCTAAAGGCAGTGACCACAAAATCAGTATGAAGAAAACTATCCATCGGGGATGTGCAGAGCCGGAGGAGAAGAGAAAACAAGCATGTACAAACCTTCTCATCAGAACCGGCACTGCCAACGACATAGCAGCCCGTTATCTTGGCAAGCTGCCCCACAAGTTGCCCGACTGCGCCTGATGCTGCCGAGACAAATACATAGTCGCCTTTATTTGGCTTGGCCACGTCGAAAAATCCAGCATATGCAGTAAGGCCTGGCATGCCTGAATTATGAAAAATAAAATTACATTATGAATACCTGAACATGACATGGTATGCTACACTAGTTTCCTTATTCTATCATGAATGTATGATCAACTAGGTTTCAGTGCTTATTGAATCAAGGTTGCCTTACTTGGTTGATTATAGCAAAATATGGTCTACCAAGAAACTTTGTCGGAAAAAATGGACTACCAAGAAACGAACCCATAATATAACTATCCGGTTTCAGAATAACGAATATATAGATATAACAGTAGTAACAAACAACCCTATTTAGTTTGGGACAAATAAAAGTGTACTCACCGAGAACACCGGCGTAGTACGATAGCGGTAATTCTGGGTGATTGATCTTGAAAAGCGACTCCGGATTAGTGATCAAGGTGTACTCTTCACATGCCGTCATTCCCCACACCATATCACCGGCCTTGTAATCCGGGTGCCCGGATTCTACCACCTTGCACACACCGAAAGTAGGTATAACCTGGTAGGAGAAGGATTCAAAGGAGGCACGGAAAATGTCAAGGGTTTCGGTGGGGAAAATTTTCTGAAAAAAAAAGAGATTGATTCCATGTCCATCCATCTGCAGAACTGCTGATTACAGTAGATTACAGCAAAACATACACGGTACCTACCTCCCCTGGGACGTAGTCCGGGACGTAGCTGGGCTCCAGGTGCCTGGTCATCCGGCTGCGCATGTAGGGATCGCAGGAGAGGTAGAGGTTCTTCACCATCACCGCCGCCGACCCGGGCGGAACGGCCACGCGCGCCGCCGCCGTGACGACCTCCATGTCGTCCTCGGTGGGGAACCCCGTCACGTGCCGCTTCAGGATGACGCTCCTATTGCTCACCTCCGCTGCCGCCGCCATTGCTTCCTTTCTTTCTCGGACTACGCAACGCGCTGATGAACTGGTGGTTTTCAGATATCCAACGCGTTCGGGAGGGTATGTTTCATGCGTGGCTGATGGAGATCGGGCGGGTGGTGGGAGCAGCCGGCCGGCCCGTGGACAGAACTATCGGCAGACCACACACCCCTCGTCCTCTCCGCCGCGGCATCATCATCAACATAAGAAACACAAGATTCTTGCTCTGTCAGCTTGCGTGAATTAGTTAAAAATAGATACACAAGATTCTTGCTCTGTCAACTTGCGTGAATTAACTTTTTTTTAACTCAATTATATAAACTAGATACACGACACAAAATGGCTGGCTTATTTCAAACAAGATCTTTGTCTATGAGACGCGGGGCCACCCTTGCGGTTGTGGACTTGGAGGTGCGTAACGAATACAAAATCCATCCTCCTGCTGCTATACCAGGGGATAGCTTGAGAAGACAAGATCCTCAGCTTACCAAAAAAACGCTCGCTGTATCTTTATCTTTATCTTTACCTACTAATAAAACAAATAGTGTTTCTTCCGTACGTTATCCAAATTGCCCTTAAAGTTGACTAAAATTACCCACCAATGCCACCTATAAATCATATAAAACGTTTCAAACAGGAAAATATCCGACTGGGCCGGCCCATGTAGGCACCTCCTATATTACGGTCTGGGCGTTGGAAAAAGATGCATCACACCTGTTTGGGCCGGCCCATGCGTGGGTGCTGTTTTTTAGTTTATTTTTTTATTTTTCTTTTCAGTTCCATTTTTTTCTACTTTAAATAATTTAGAACTTCAAACAACTTTCCTTAATTTTCAGAAACTGAGAATTTCGAAATAAAATATTCAAAAAATCATTTTTTTTAGAATTCAAAAACTACCCAGGAGTTTTGAAAAATGTTTAAACTTTGAAAAAATGTCCATCAAATAAAAAAGTCAACGATTTTAAACAAAAGACCGTGTAAAAATCTTAAAAACTGTTCGTGCCTCTGTTTTTAGACTCATTTTTTATTTTCATTTTTCTGTTCCATTTTTTAGTTTAAATAATTTAGAACTTTGAAAAACTTTTACAATTTATAAAACTGGGAATTTTGAAACAAAAGTTTGAAGAAAATATAAAATGTTTGTGAATTCAAAAAATGCTTGGGACTTTTTTAAAAATATTCGCATATTCAGAAAAATGTTCATAATTTTGAGAAGAATGTTGGTGAAAACAATAAAAGTCCAGGATTTTGAAAAAAAGTTTGTGTGTTATTTTTTGAGTGCAATTGAAAAAAATGTTTGCTAATTCAAAAAATGTTCATGCATTTCAAGAAATGTCCTAAAATTTTAAAGACATAATATAATCAGCATCATTGGAGATTATTATTGTTTTTCTCCCGTTGCAACGCACGGGTCCTTTTGCTAGTAATGATAAAAGCGCTGGACACGAACATTTGGTTACTGTGTGTATCTACACCACATATGGAAAAAAATTAGCAATTCAACAGAAGTCGAAAAATTCTCAAAATGTGATTGAAATAAACTTGATCTTTCACTTACTTATGAGAAAAATTCCAGAAAAAGAAAATCACCGTTTGACTATTAAAAAAAGACAAATTTTCGGTCAAAATATCGTCACTAGTGACCTATAATATCAAATAATTTTTGTCTTTTTGGCCATGAAGTCAATGTTGGTTTTTTATTGAAAATTTATATAGTAGTGCAAAACAAACCCAAGTTTAATCTAAAAATACGTTGAACTATTTTGACTTTTTTATTTAATTATTAAAAAATCCCACATATAGTTAAAAAAAGTCAAACGTATTTTCACAAAAGCGCTTAGCTATACGGCCCATGCGGCAAGCATCTGTGCCACGTGGCTGTCCTCGCCCTCTCTATCCTACAAATAGGCTATCGTTCGATCCCACCATCGCACACAACTCTCTCCGGCACTCTCACAGTTGACGCTGCCTCCGTCACCTCCAGTCACTCGTCGTAGTCCTCCATCTCCATGTTGATGTGGCACCATGACGGCGGGCCGGAAGGAGAAGCTGGGACCCGCGCAGGCTAACCGTCGTGGATGCAGAGGAGCTCGTGTGGTTCGGCCTCATAGCGCCGCTGAACATGCGTCTACCGAGATGTTGGTATCAAAACCTCGCCGACATTCTGGTGGCATCGGTCGCCGATATCGACACACCCGCCTTGTGGTGGGCCATCGCCTCATACCAAGCGCTCCTAACGCCGGAGGCGAGAGCCCTGCCGTCATAAACATCTGTCGATCCCCATTGGGAGGGCATCCTCACCCAGAATATGCTAACAAAATACAACGGCCTCGACGTGCTGCACCATCACAACGCCGTCGGGCAGCGTGCGTTCCAGACCGGGCGCTACCACCGGATCGTGCTGGATGCGTACCGTGGGCGGGCCAGCGTGCACCAAGGTTTGCACCAAGAGTATTTTGTTATACTCCAATATCTCATGCATACTCTATAGGAGTATTCTATGCAAAGGAAATACATATCAACTTCATAGTTGTCAACACAGTGGCTCATGTAGGATGGATTGAACTAGTGAACTGTCTAATATTTATACTACTATGATAACAAGATACCTAGAACGGTCATACAACTTTGGTGAACCTACCTGAATTTGTCATGCAGAAGGGCCAACATATATTCAACTAGGGCAGCCATATAACTTGTATGTTCAACCAACTCATGAGATTAGCACACGACAAACTCTATAACGAAAATGCAAATTTGCAGACTATGACTGCAACTTTTGGGTATTGCGTACAAGAGTATATATATTATAGTATTAAACAAGTATATGTAACATCATTATCTAATTTAAAAATATGCGTGTCCCAAAGTATAAAAAATGGCAATTTGAAAGTACGGTCTTGTGGAAAACATTCCACCCAAAACACTAGACACCAATGCCTCCTTCCCCTCTTGTTGTCGCCGCACGGCAAGGCCCTGTTACGAATTATATACAAGAGGAGCCGAACATTGAAAAAATGTAGAAATCCATGTCGGTATGGCAAAATATGTGCTATTATACTGATATATAAAGTGTTGATAACATAGACATATCACATAGATAGCATGAAAGCAAAATGCTTAATTGGATGGCAATGAACAAACAATTATCAACCTGCATAGATCTTTCGTCGTATTTAATCCAGCAAAAATGATTTTCTTAGGGTGTTATTACTATAGCGTCAGCGTAATCTATTTATATATTTTGAAAATAAAGTAAGTAAGAGACACAATTACAAAAACAAATTTTTCCTTGTCCTTGTGTATTATTGCCTTCACCTTATGTATTTTGCCTCTTGCAACATTGTCTTGGACATGTAGAATAGTGGGAGAGGAGAAGCCGCACGAATACAAAATAAAAAAGGGGTGGTTGGGGTGTGTGTGTCTGAAGAAATAGAAGCTAAAGTCACAATGGCTATTCATTTTTACTATACTCAGCTGGATTTTCTGCGGCCTATGAGTACTCTATTTCACAAAAATACTGTTCGGAGAGGGATATAGGTGAGGCCACATAACTCTTTACATCAATAATCCGGGGCCTTTGAAATTTTCTGAATGTTGGTGGGAGTTGTGGCCCCTGTTGGTCCCCCTGGATCCGCCGTTGCCCGTGCGGTTGAACGTGGGGATGCCTTCCATCTCTAAACCATACCTCTCATGCTTCCCTCCATACATCGTTGATGGTGTCGCGAGGCTTCAACCGTCGTGGTGGTGCTCCGAACACCACTTCCTTTGTCCCTTCCTTGGACGTTCTCAATAGGATATGTGATTCACATTGCCTGATTGGGGCCTCCACATGCCCGGTCCTTCTCAGTTGTTGCAGGATCACAGCCTCACCTCGACGCCGTGCACCGTTGGTGGGATCGAGTGTTGCTTCAGATATAGAATGAGCAGCCCACGCGTCCGACGTTGTCCACTAAAAAAGGAATCTTGTCCGTGTGTGTATTTATTTGGAGTTCATAAACTTTAAAAATCTATAACTTTTGATTTAAGCATCGAAATCCAGTTTCATTTTCACACCTGGGTTTCTCGTGACGAGCTCTTCAAAAATAGATGTCATATTGATAGGTTTTGTCATTTTTTTAGGCAACTTTGGATACGATGGAGGCAACTTTGGATATGATGAAGGCAACTTTAGTCCTATAGGAAAGCAACTTCATTTTTTTGCCTAGTATGACTATCTATTAGGTTAGTTTGTGTAAAAAGGAAAAAAACACAAAACATGAGACACCTTTAGTGTTATCTATAAACAACTTCATTGCACTATGGGTATCAATGAATTCTGCTAATATTATCATAACTTGCCTAGCATGGTTGCTGAGTTGCCTACCGTAGATGTGCAGTTGCCCATCATTGATGCCTAGTTCACTACAGTACTATGAAATTGGTCAACCATGGATGCCCAGTTACCTGTTATTGGTAATTAGTTACCTACAATTGTTGCTCATTGTCTAACTTTGCAAATTAGTTGCCTACAATATTTTAAAGTTACTTATCATTGTTTCTTTTCTAAGTTGCCTAAAAACACGATGAAGTTGCCTATCAGTGATGCTCTGTTGGCATTACTATTTCAGTTGCCTACAATACATTAAAAAGTTGTGTGTAAATGTTGCTAACTTGCCTATATACGAAACTAAGTTGCTTACTACACCGTAAAAGTATTGCATGCAACTTAGGCTAATGTTAGGCTACTCACTAGTTATGGTAGGCAACTTAGGATAATGTAAGGCTACCTCAGAAACTGTTTCCTATAGCACTATCAACTTAGAGATGAAGCTAGTTATGGTAGAATACTTGTTGGTTGTGGTATAAAACTTTGAGATTGTTATGCACTTAGGTGGCACACAAAAAAGGTTTGCAACTTTTGGGGTGTATTTATACAACTCTAGTGCACTCACCACAAAACCCATGTGTACTCTCACTTGGTATCTAGAAAAAAGCAACCATATATGGAAAAGTCTAAGTTCACAATTGATGGGGCTATTGGACGCAAAACAAGGACAATAATTTTGTGATCTTTATGCACTTGGGTATCACACAAAAAATTGTTTGAAAATTTTGGGGTGTTTTTGTGCAACTCCAATGCATTCAACAAGCAACTCCTATGTGTTTTCCATCATTATATCTGGAGATTTCAATGATTTTCGTGGGCAACTCGTGCAAAAGTTATGAACAACCTGTGTAGATTGGTGGGCAACTGTCCAATCAGCCCTCCTATGAAACTCATCTACCCCCACTTATTCAATTAGTCAACACATGCGACATAACTAGCCAACACTCGCTCGCTCAACAGCATTGACGGGCAAACTCCCCTAGAAAAGGAAAGAACAAGGCTCTCATGCCATGCATCCCCATATAGTTTCAAAATTTGGAATCATGATAGACGACTTAAATCCCACAAATAGTTTTTTACCATGTAGACAAATTTATCCCCTTTATGAACAATGTTCATAGTACTTTAGGCAATTGGGGATGTAGGCAACTTAGCAGTCACAATGAACAACTTTTGAGAATATTGGACAAAATTAAGTAGGGCACAAAATGCGGTGAAGTTGCCTATTTGTAGCACTAAAGTTGTCTCTCGTGGAAGGAAATTTTCTTATGAAAAATGATCTGATGTTACCTACCTATGTTTCAAAGTTATTTATTGTTGATAATTAGTTGCCTATCTTTGCTAATTAGTTGCTTTTAATGGAGTGAAATTCCCTACCTTATTTGTTTTCTAACGTCAATTATAATTTAGTCCACACGTTATGCTAAGGACAACCATGACCATGGTAGACAACTTAGGAGAAATGTTTTAACTGCTTCTGCAATTCATGGATAGGCGGCAATGTGTTCGTGCATGTGTAATATATGTTGTATGCGTCGTTATAACACGAGTTGCCTCCTTTAGTGTTGAAATAGGACTCGATGTAATGCGAATTTTTTCATCGATGATGCTCAGTTGCCTATATACAATGAAAAGTTTTCTACCAAACTTTCTAAATTATCTATGAAGTACTTGCATAGATAAATTCCCTAGTACACATGATGGAAGACACGTTGCTTTTACTTAACACTCAAGTTTCTCATCTAGTATCAAAGTTGCTTTAAAAAAATCATTGAAACATATCAATCTCGTCGTAAGAAACGCAACCATGAAAACGTATTAAATTTTCGAGGATCCGTTCAAAAGTTATAACTTTTTCAATTTTATGAAACTGTATTTAATGGAAAAGAAACATGGATTAGCATGTACTCCAGCCTTTGCCTAGCATGGACGCATTGGTTATTGTTTTTTATATCGTGTGTCACAGACAGTTAGACATATTGTTAATCAGAAAGGAACGACGGATTATGGATGCGCTCACTTCGTCCGAAAAGCAGAACTGCATTATTAAGTACTCCCTTCGTTTCTATATATAAGATGTATTTTCTTAAAGTTAATTTTTTAAACTTTAAGTAAGTTTATTGAAAAAATATAAATGTCTAAAACTCGAAATCATTATCACCAGATACACCCTGATATATTTGTATATTATATATATTATGGTATTGTAAATATTTACATGTTTTACTATAATGTTGGTCAAACATATACAATGTTTTACTTTTAAATCATTCATATATATAAGGAGTATTTGGGAACAGAGAGAGTATTTGGGTAATTCATGCAGCTCTTCTTGCGTCTCTACAATACGCCAACCCAGCGGGATACCCTGTGTGTCGGGCACCAAATCCAAATCCCTAGTCGGCTTATTCTGCGCCAGTTAATGTGCATTTCATTAACTGACGCTTGAAGGCGTTCATAAATGGGCGGGGAGGAGACGATCACCGTCTTGGGAAGCTTCCTAGCAGTTTTATTTTTTATTTTATGTTTTATGGAGTTTTTTCCCATGCGTTGCAACGGGAGAAAGAAATACCACACGCTCTTAATTTATAAAAAAGGTCTATAATCTAAGAATTTGTAGTTACGACACAAATAAAGATGGTCTGATCCTATAAAAATGCAGTTCAAAAATTTATAGGTCTTCTATTTTAACACGGCTTGCATGTAGATTTAATACGTATAAAGAATCAGTCAAGTGACCTTCAGTTTCATCTGTAATCCTGATTTTGTTGACGTGTTCATCCTCAACCCGGATGAGTACCGGTATGAAAGAAAGACGAATAATGACTTATTTATTAAGATTGCATCCTAGATAGTATTTTTATTAAATGTTTAACAGATAAAATAATATCATATTTAAATTCTACATATTTTTCTAATCAAATTCCATATATAATATGTTAAATTTGGAGTTACGGTTTAAAAGATATGAGTATTTAAAAAAACATTTAATATATACTACGAGTTTAATGTCATAAACAGTAAGGTTTTTTTTGTAAAATCATCTCGATGGGTTTTCCGACGGAAGCGATAGCCTCTTTATTATTAGGTAAAGATGTTTTATGGAGTTTTTTTTTCCTTTTTCATTTTTTTCTATCTATTTTATTTTTTGAAGTGGGTGAAACTTTTTCCTATTCCAGAAATGTTTTCCGGTCGCTTCTTCAAATTCTTGAACTTTGTTTCAAATATTGATGAATTGGTTTTCGAAAATGCTAATGTTTTTCAACTAATCATTAAAATTATCGAATTTGTGATTTTTTCGAAAAATGTTTTTTTGGAGCTATTTTTAAAATCTATCAATTCGTTTTCAAAATCAATAATTTTTTTAACTTTTTTTAATGTATGAACATATTTTTAAATTTACATGAATGTTTTTGCAAATTTTTGATATATTTTTATTTTTCACGAAATTTTTGCATACCTGTAATTTTTTTTTTGCAAAGTGTTGGGTCAAAATATAAAAAGTATTTCTGATATCAGTCAAATCTTCTATTAAACATACGTTTTATTCTGATTGATCTAATGCATATCATTTTGCAGAACCAAATATGAAAAGCAATGGAAAAACATGCAAATTGACTGACACCACTTGAATACTTCAAGATCTGCTTTCACAATTAGAGTCACTCCGAAACAAACCTGGCCCGTCATGGGCCTACCTAGGCATGCGGGCCCAATTCCCCGTGTGCCAGGCCCGTCGTGGGCAATCCCGACCGTGACCCTTCTTAGGTTGTGACAAGTGGGCATTGCATGCGTGTCACTTGTCGTCAACTTATAGTTTTTCTTTTTTTGTAGATTTTTATTTTTAGAACGTTTCATCTCCTAAATCGTGCGTCCAAATCTTAAATCATTTTCACATTTGGATTTCTCGTGTCGAGATCTTTAAAACTAGATATCATGTTGATAGGTTTTATCGAACTTTGTTTCCCGAAAAAACCAAACCAAAAAATCGTGCCTCTCGCGATAAAAAAACAGAAACCATGCTTTTCGCGTTTTTCCTTTTCCGTGGCTCTCTCGAAGGCAAAATTGTACCTCTCGTGAAAGCAAAATGATGTCTCTTGCGAAAAAAAAAGTTTTTCCTTTTCGAGAGGCATGGGCATGCCTTTCACGAAGGTAAAACCGTGTCTCTCGTGGAAGCAAAACTGTACCTCTCGCGAAAAAAACATAAAACATGTTTTTTCCTTTTCGAGAGAAACGGCCGTGCCTCTCGCGAAGACAAAACCGTGGTTCTCGCGGAAGAAAAACCGTGCCTCTCGCAAAAAACAGAAAACATATTTTGAATTTTCTATCGAAAATCTAAAAAGGACCGGTGAAAAACCACAACACCAAAAAAAGGAAAAAATCATTGTAAAAGAAGAAAACACATGCAATAAAATAAAAATAAATAAATTCAGAGAAAGCGCTTAGAGCACGACATATGGAAACGACTGAGAATGCGTCAAATAATGACGCGGGAGAGTGCTTGTTGGACAGCTTTCGAAGTAGCGATCGTTAACTGTCGGAGTCTATGCTTCTCTCGCCGGCAACGCCATGTTGCTAGTGGGCCGAGAGAAAACTAACAGCCCAGGCCAGGTCAGTATCATCGGCGCAGGTCTGCAACTGCCGACCCGGATCATGTGAATGAAAGCGTTTTTATTTAATGTGGAATGAAAGCTTTTTGTCTACACGGACATGTTTGCCTTGCAAGTACAAAAAAGTTACAATAGTTACAATAGTTTAAGCCATCATTTTTGTACGCTTTGAAAATTTGAAATAATTTCATTCACAATTAGAAATACTTCTTAGTTGTACATTACCACATGAAAATCGATTAATCTAAAATGTCTACAATTAATTTTGTGCTATAATTACAATTGTTTGTTTGCACAAGTAAAAGTGTTTTGGTAATTTTTAAATAATATCATGTCACTAGACGACAAGTATTACCTCCTTTCCAGATTATAAGGCTTGCACATATTCCTAGATTTATAATTTGACCAAGATAAAATGAGGTGCATAGTCTAAAATTATACCATTAAAAAGTAGACGGGTTGAAGTTTCTAATGACATATTTTTTATGATATATAACTTGTATTACGATGGCCTATTTGTTAACCTAAGGATGCGCGCAAGCTTTATAAACCGGAAAGGAGGTAGTATATTTTCCTCACAAGTCATATGAAAAAAATAGTTATTTGCCAACATAATCTGTCTGTAGGTTCCAGGAAAAAAACATTATGGTTGTACTCTCGCGTGCGGTGCGTAAAAAACGCGAATGGATGAGATCAAGAGAAGAAAATGGCTCGATGGTGTACATACAGTGGGACTTCTCTGGACCCCCTTAGAGCATCTCTAGCAGATTTCATAAAAATGATTTTGAAAAACGCGTATAAAGGATACTGTAAATTGTTTTTACGGTGCAAAATTACTTCATACAAAACAGACCCCGTAAGTGAAATTATATTTCACTATAACTTATTTATTTTTCCTTCTGTCCCGACGAGCCGTCTCTGGCCACGGCGTGCCTCGCCCTGGTGCCCCGGCGCCACCCGCCATCCCCCACCTTGTCCTAGCGCCGCCCGTTCCCGGCCATGCATGTAGTGGAGGAGCCCTTCGTCGTCCTCCCTCGATTGAGCTCGGTACTGCCCGTCCCCGATTGAGCTCAACACTCCCGCCACCGCACGTACGTTCCCCGTTGTGGCCGCACGAGCTCCTCCTCCCTGCCCTGCTCTTCTCCGGTGCCGCCCCGCCCTGATTCAGGCCGCCGGTGGCCTATTCCATCCTGTCCCTGGACGGCCTCGTCTCGGCAGTGGAGGTCGAGCTGACCGTAATTTGGACCGGCGGCGACAAATTCTGGCATGCGGCAGCTTCTTCCGACATGTGACGGCGGACTCCGGTGAGTTCCAGGTAGATTCCGGCCAGTTCCGCGGCGGCGCGTTTGCTCCAACGAAGTTTGACCAGTTTACGGGTTAAACTGTATACTATCTCTGAAACTGCACATATAAAGTTTTCACGGATGGATTTACCGTGCCCCTTAAAAAGTTTACTAATCGAACAAGTTTTACGGGTCTGTTTGTGCCGTTTTTTCTACTGAAACTATAAACATCTTTTTTTTATGGTTTAACCAGTTTATGCGGTCTGCTAGCTTACATCTATGAAGAAAATTGACCTGGCCATGACCCCACACTTTTGTTTTCCTCAATTTTCCAGCTGCCATAGTCTCCATCGTCCATCGGCATTGGACCCAACCACCATGGTGTCACTAACTCATTACCACACCAGCTCACTCGAGCCACCGCCTCGGTTGGCCAGTCCCTGCCTCGCCTTCCTTCTGACCCCGCCCCCGCCCCCGCGCTAGCCGCCGCTCCCGGCGCCGCTCGGTCGCCCGCCCTCGCCCCCGCCCCCACGCGCTAGCCGCCGCTCCCGGTGCCGCTCGGTCGTCCGCCCTCGCCCCCGCCCCCGCTCCCAGCGCCGTTCGGTCCCACCCCCGCCCCCGCCCCACGAGCTCGCGGCCGCCCCCGAGCCGGGCGGGGCACCGCGCCGCTGCGCCCGTCCAAGCGCGCGCACCGTGAGGCCCTCGAGGCCGCGCCGTCGGGGATCGTCTCCGGCCTCGACCTCGGCCACCTCAGCTCTTTCCGCTCCGGCGGCTCGTTGCGCAAGGTCGCCGCCGAGGCCGCCGCCGCCGGGGCCCGCGTCTTCGCCGACCTGCACGACGCCCTGCCCGACCCGCTCAATTGATGGGCGACAGAAAATAAGCGGAAGATGCACCCATCCTTTTTCAGAGACAGAGGCAGTAGGTAGAGCAAATTGGCTTATTTATGCTTGCTCAAATGGGTCCAAATACTTGTGGTCTACTTATGATTCATTCAGACTTATCAGGATGGTAAGACCTTACACTAAGAGTGTGGTAATCTTTGCATTGGCACACAAAATGGCCGACTCATGTTGTTCATTCTACAACATTCTGTTGTAGAAGACTAAAAATATAATTACATCATGTTTATTTTTGTCCAATTTTAATTGTCGTTTCTAATGTTATTTGCGAACTCTTGTAATAGAAAGAAAACCAGACATAATATTAATAATCTCACTACATGACCTCTGACTCACGTCAATTTTGTCAGATTTGAAACCACTTCCTCTCAAAAGTCACGATGAACTTATTTTCACGTTTAGTCAAATAGAAAATACAATTGTATTCAATTATTTACTCATCTAATATGTGTGTTAATTTATCGTCATTTCACATCTGCAGGTCGAAGCCTCGGTAAGTTGAAGACATCATGTTCCGTAGGAAGCAGGCCTCTCATTTCATTTCAGATGATTCTGAGCAGCGACAAGCAAAGGTAATAATTGAAAATTTGTCACGTTTGGTTTACGCGGTAAAACTGTTACCATGCAAATCTTACATAGATCAAATGAAATTCAGCTTTGCACAAAAGCCCATAATGTAGCATTTTTAGGAGTGTGAAATGTCTGACCACATAAGCTTTTCTACATGTGCTTTGATACAAACGTATCTTGTCATTGATAGTATGATACAACATAGCCCCCTTCCATACCAGAACCTACAGGAGCTCTTTTATGAATTCTTTAGATGTTTCCAGTTCGGTTATACCCCGTAAGCTGAGAATATCGGTGCATACTACTTCTTATCAAAGAGAAAACCACCCTTGGTATCTGCATCTTTGGTTAAACATATATGCTATTTTCTCATGTAACAATCTTCTGTGAGAAGATCAAAGAACTGAGAGCTGCACTTGGGCCTATGTCTGCCCGTGGCGAGAAGTATTGCAGTGAAGCATGCTTGGCTAGGTATCTCGAAGAACGCAACTGGAATGTTGACAAATCTCGGAAAATGTTGGAAGAAAGTCTCAAGTGGAGGGCAGTTAGCAGGCCTGAGGAAATTTTTTTTAAGAATACGTCATCTCATGAGGGGCAGTTGCGGTATCTTATATATACCCTGGAGAATGCAGTTCTCAGCCTGCCTGAGGGCTGAGGGTCTAGACAAAATGGTGTGGTTGATAGACTTCACAGGATGGACACTGGCCAATATAACCCCCGTAAAGACTGCCAGAGATAGTGCGAATATCCTGCAGAACCATTACCCCGAGAGGCTTTCTGTTGCGTGTTTGTTCAACCCCCCAAAGTATTTGAGGCTTTCTTTAAGGTGTGGCCTCTGAACATCATCCCTTCATTACTCTGATTCTGTAGAACCTTGGCCTGTAGCGTCATGTCCGGTTAATCAATCACAAAATTTATGTTGTTCTGAGAATTACCATGACAAGCAAGCACTGAATCTTTCTTGGCTATCTATAAAATCTATTGCAGCGGTACATGGCTTCTGAACTGCCGAGTAACGGTGATCATGCTGATTCGTACTACATGCTTTTGGAAAGCTAGAGCATGAGAAGGCAGAACCATCAACTCAAAGTGGCGTGCAAGCATAGTAGCCAGGTAACTGGACTAGCGTCATGTCAGGTTAATCCAAGCTCATTCCGTTGGTATGCCCCATGGGTGGATTTACTTACTTTGCTGTGTACTGGAGGTGCTCAACGAAATCCACCAGTATTCTCTTGGTCTTGGAGGATACTGGAAGAGGATATGTAGATCCTAGCCGTCCCTAGGAATGTACTAGAAATTATAAATGATGGTCCGAGTGAGGTATCATTTTTATACTTGACCTGTATGTGGATTGTGGAATATGTAATCGACTGATTGCACATAATTACTAATATAAATGCTTACAACTGTAGATTAATTAAATGTCTAGATGATTTGGTGCACTATCACGTCCTATAGCTGCATGCGGCTGCACCATTAGATTTCTAATGTTGTGATCAACTTATTTCCAGTTATATTGATCTTTAAATATGAGGTCCCTTAATTATGCATGTATATTATTGTGCCTCCACTCTATTTCCTATGTGCCTTGACTTTAAAAACATGCCTTCAGTTTGTATGTCGAAGAAAATATTACCCCCCCCCTTGTAGGTATGATTGTGTTGCTAGGAAGCTCTTATCATGATCTGATTTTTTTTGCTCCTAAGACGTTGCCGCTTACATCGTCCTATCATTTTTTGTTTTTTGTTCCAGGTACCAATATTTTGATCCTAAAACATGATAATTTGTGTTAAACCAAAGCAAGCAGGCGCTCAAGGCAAGGAGCAGTGCTCCTATTTCCTCATGGTTGAGGTTTGTTCAAGTTAAACTATACTCCCTCCGTATTTAAATAAAAGACCTTGTAGAGGTTTTACTATAGACTATATACGCAGTAAAATGAGTGAACTTATACACTATTATATGTCTATATATATACATCCGTATATAGTTTATTGTGGAATATTTAAAATGTCTTATATTTAGGAACAGAGGGAGTATATGATGATTCCCATCTCTTGCGCATGTATCATTGAGTGCGCCATCTTTTGATCCGTTATCACGCACAAACGATTCATCCCACAGCGGTCAGTTATTAGGATTTCACCCCCCTAATGTCTGATTGGTCGATTTAGTTCCATGTGTGCTGCTAATTTGTCTGTTAATTTTTCATTGTTAAGATGCTGCGGCTGAAATTCTAGCTGTTAAATATTTATCTGCAGTTTGCAATTACTCTCGGGGTGTAATCTAAGTTTTATTTATGTGGTTTTCATATATTAGTAGCAAATACTCATGTCCACTTTCATTATTTTCCAATTATTTTTTTAGTAGTTTTTCAGTTTTGATTTGTCTGGGCAACAATTGATATCATCAAGTATGTAAGTTGTGTGATTGAATCAAGTTGCATAAGTAAATCCTGATTTCCACCATCTATTTTTCATCTAAATTGCTTCTATTGACATCTATAGGTAAGCATATGCTCGCATTAAAGCCACCATCGGCATCTACCAGTAAGCATACACAAAATAAATTTTCATGGTGGTCCTCCCATTGGAACATATGCTCACATTTTCCTCCTTCTGAACTACCCAGATCACATGGCGCATGGAGAAGTATGTGATTCAAAACTACAACAACCGAATAAAGAGGTGAGTTAATTTGCATTGTGACTTCAACAACCATAGTAATCCAGTAGTATCTGCATGTTCTTAGAGATTCTAGGTTTGCCTTTTCACTATAAGTTATCACACAATCTTCCTATTTATTTTTACAAGAATACAAGAATCTTGCAAACAAAAAAATCAGGCTTTAACAAGGGTGACAGCCGGTGGGTCACTTCCAATACGGTGGTCTTCCAACGTGGTGGCTACACTCGAGCAGAGGAGTGGCAGTGGAAGCGCCAAACTGGCGGTGCCTGACCAGCCACTTCACGCTCTTCCTGAACCATGGAGCTAGCGGTCATCCTCTGCTCTCAGGTACGTTTTCCAATCTTTCTGCAAATTAGACGTGCACTTTGCCGAGTAAAACATATTTTACTGTCAGAACTGGAACAAACACACACATCTACTATCTGATTCGCTGCTGATACTAAGTTATGAACTATCATGTTCATTAGTGCAGAGTGCGGACACGTTCTTTAGGCACACAAAATAGTCCTCCCAACACCACGTCATGTCTATTAATTGTGACTTCTGCAGCATGCGGCATATTTTTATTGAAACTACATCATATTGTTTGTGCCTTTGCATTGCCCTTACTGCTGCACCGTGCACCCCAGGTTCTTCTCTCCCATGGCAGGGGCCAACAAGTGGCAACGGACGGTGGGACAATGGATGATGACGCAACGGACAACAGGAGATCCGCCGGTGGCAATGGACGGGAGGAGGCGGTGGCAATGGATTAGATTTTGTATATAATAATTGTATATGATTTTATTTTTCTTTAACAAAATTGTTCGAGTGTTCTGCTATGTCCGGCAAAGGGTGTTTCACTGGACAAGAGTTGTAACCTTTAAAGTTTGGTGGTTGCTTAATTGTTAATATATAATGCTTTTAGTTAATTCTTTTTTGGTCCTTATTAGGGTTGTTCTTGCGAGAAGCTTATTCGATCAAGGTGTAAGATCTATGACATTTGCCTTTCTAGCAATTGGATTTTGATGCATGGTTATGCAAAATATAGGTTTTTATTTGCTTACTTGTGTTGCCCACCACATCTTGGTTTATGCATAGTTTTTGCTGCTTGCATGTGATGGCCAGAGCAGCAGGTGGGTTCTATTTTTCCTCTACATTTAGTTGAATTTTCTTCTGTTGTATTCTGTATTACCCGGTATAGTTGTTCACGAAACTAAGATGCAATATCATGTTTGCATTCATACAGGTTTGTTATCCAGATATCTGTTGTAGGTTGAAAACGTACACATGCCTCTCCTTCTCCCCTCCTATACCCTAAACCCTAAATAACCTTGATAATGCCACTCCTTCAATTTAATATTCAAATTACTTTCTCTAAAATTTGCATGAACAAACTTGAATATAAACCGACCTTCTACTGAAGAATGATGTGTGGGCTTGGGTGAAGTCCATGAAAGCGAAGTGTGGTGAAATTAAGCTGCTTATGTAGTGTTAGAATTCTACTGTTCTATTTCGAAAATAAAAATTGAAATAAGATTCAGAAAAAATATATTAAAACAGTGGTCACATTCCCTTTCTGGTGGTAGTAATATTGAGGATTCCATAAATAGGGATAGCTAAAGTGCTTCAGTAATGACAACACTGGGCGAAAAAACTGAGTTGTTGACAACAGACCTATACACTTGTCCCTAGCGACAATGCGGGTTTACTTTTGTCGTAGCATCATAGGCGGGAGCTTATCATGTTAAAGTGAAACTATATGGTGTGAAGTAGAGCAATAGGAGCAGATCTTGAGCAAAAGGAGTGGATCGAGATTGAACCCACATAAGGACATCAACGTCGCATTATTATGTTGTCCTGTGACAACGTACGGGCATTTAACTAGTATTATTTAATTTCACGTCATATTTTTGTGATACTTTTTTCTAAAATAACTATAATATGAAATAAATACAGTCATGGAGATGGGCCCATGAGAGAGTTGATATAAACGCGGAAAAATGAAGTGCATGTCTTCGCACCTACGTGTGCTTATTTTGCTTCTCCAACAGTCCAAAGCGTCGCCCCGTCCGAAGCCGGGGAGAGTCGGCAGGGATGCAAATTTGAAGCCTCCCTCCGAGCCTTCGTAGCTCAAGCAAATGAATTGCTTTTTCAAAAGTGAGGTCAATTCTGAAAATTCAATGCATTTAGTTGAACTTAGTAGGGTCGGAGAGGGTACCCTGGAGGTTACCCGCAAAAATAAAAGAAGGAGGGCACTCTGGAGGTTTCAAATTTGCAAGCAGGCACTGCAGCGTCGTGAGTATCGAGGTCATTCTTTAGCGAAGGACCACGAATGGTGAAACTCATTCCTTGAGCTCGCAGCTGTATGAGGTCGGCATATTTGGCTTAACCACCCACCTGAGGTGGTTAATATTCATGTAATATAATCAGAAACAGAACAAAGATGGGTTCCCAAAGAAAGAACACGTTACGGGCGGAGAAAAGTAAGTTGAAACATCTGTAAGCAAATTAGAAACACCGGTGTAAGCAACTCAGACAAAAGAAAAACAATAAAACCCCCGGTGAACACGGTCGTGCTGTCATCAATCGCTAGTTCGGGTGCGTATTTTTGCATGAATTAGCTAGCTTTCCGTACGTGAGGGTCTCCAGCCAAATCGATCCAGCAACTTTCTTTTTCATTTTGAGGATTACAGAGTAAGCAAATTACTCCGGCTGCCTGATACATCCTCTCATCATCACATGCTACGGGTTTGCTGGGAAATCGGCAATTAGCATCTGGTTACCTTTGTTTTTAGCAGCAGCCGCAAGCTCATGGACTAGCATGTGTCAGATTTTTAGGCCAGTATCATGCACAAAATAGCTGACTAAACACTCAGTCAGGCGACAGTGGAAGAGATGAACACACAGAGACGAACACAAGAGGTTTTTGCGACCTCTTAACTTCGTCCTTTTTGTACTCCCTCCGTCTCAAAATAAATGACTCAAAACTGAGTCATTTTTGAGTGAGCAATGCTACATCTACGTAAATTTACGGGATAGTCTGACTTGGCAATCATTGATTGGATTAAGATGAGGATGAGGCCCACCCACCCCTGAAAATCAGAGGGGACATGTTTAGATTAGTTGAAAGGTTTAGTAAACGTAAGTAGGATCTAGTAAGTAGGATTTAGTAGGTTTAGCATTTTCGTTTTTGAGTCACTTATTTTAGAACAGATGGAGTACTTTTTTTATTTCAGAAGGCAGAGCAATCCCCAACAGACTGCCCGATAAGACCGCCCACGATCCTTCTATCACGCGCCATCCCACACACAAATCGTGACCAACCACTAACCTAAGTGATCCGCTAATCGTGCCGCAAACAGAAAAATGACTCGGCCTGAAGCTACTGCTTTGTGAACAAGTGTACAACTGTATTATTCAGAGCTAGCTAACTGAAGGAAATTGAAAATACTTGCAGCACGGGACTTGACTTCAACTGCATGCACCTTGCGTTTCCTTCCAGCCGCAATGCTTTTGTATGACGAGAAACCAGACAATTCAGACCAGGTGGAACCTCTGTACACATTCATTGTACACCGCAGCCAACGTCAAGAAAGAGGTCGCCTCTGTACACATTCGATAGGGTTCGATCAGTCCACCTGCTCTTCTGCCTCTTACATACAATCACAATTATCCTTTCCTTGGGCAATAAACGATCCACAAGCTTGGTCCAGCTTTGTATCAGCGCATACAGATAGAAATAACTGAAGTTTTACCTGCCGTCAAAATTCTGATTGGAAAGTATCCCGTTACAACCAGTAATGACTCCCTCGATCAATATACAACGCAATTTCCTAATATTTTGTTGTACTCCAATATTTCATGCATACTCTCTCTATATATATGTGTGTACTAGACAAAGAAAATACATGTACCAACTTCATTGTTCTCAATACAGTACCTTATATAGGACGGGTTTAACGAGTGAAGTGCCTAGCATTTATACTACTATCTATGATAACTACTATGGCTGAAACGGTCATACAACTTTTGTGAATCTACCTGAATTTGTCATGCAGAAGGGCCAACATACATACAGTTAGGACATCCATATAACTTGTATGTTCAACCAACTCTCATGAGATTAGCACACCACACGCTCTAAAATGAAAATGCAAATTTGCAAACTATACATACACTTTCGAGTATTAAATTTGCCAGACATGTATTCTTATGACCATTTCATTAAAACATTATGTCCGGTATACCTATGTTCATATTGATTCACTGCGTAAAATTTAGCATGAAAAAATAAAAATAATACATGTTAACATAAATATTTTTGTAGCTGATATATATTTTCTTACTACTATACCCCTATTTTAACATAAATATGAGCAGTTGGTTTGTTCTTTCACACACAGATTGCAATGGAGAGGAATGAGCTGCAGGAATGGAACGGTGTGGTCCGCAACCAAGTTCTGAAGCTACAAAATGACCTGACGATGCAGCTTGCAGGCAACCCAGCTTGGGGCCATGGTAACTCTGGGTTGCCTCACGCTGTTTCTCACTCTGCCAGGACAGCTTTCCTGACTCAGTTACAGACCATCACAAGTGAAGTATTCCCCTTTAATTTCAGCAGCCAACAGTCATGGAGGACTCTTATGAACTACCACCGCGGAGTATCTCCAGCCGCGGCCCCCGGATGCCCCCCCCCCCCCCCGGGACATCTTTTAAGGTTTGGTATTAGGTTCAGGGACGCTTTTTGGCCGAAAAACGGCCCAACCACGCCCCCAACGCCCCCCATGACGTTAAAATAGCGCCGTCATACCCACGTGAAACCCGGCGCGCTGGGGCCTCTTGGGGCGCCGGCGAAGTTTCGGCGATTCACGTCTCCCCACGTGTCTTTTTTGTTGGTCAACTTCATTATTTCCCTTATAAATTTTTGATTGGGATGAGGTGTGATTGTAAAGATGCACCCCTATTATCATCGGATGAAGCATTTGACCCCCCAAAACATCATTTTTTTTTGGTTTGATGATGTTCTTCGGGGCTCCAATGGCTGGAGATGCTCTTAAGCTATTCCCAGATGCAGCGTGTAATATCAAAGGCCTTAAACTATCAAAAGACCAGGAGGCCGCCAACCATATTGTGTGATCCCAAAGCAAGGTACCCAACGGCTTTTCCTAGCGCTGCAGGCGTCGGTTATAGGCAAATTTTACAAACGGACGCCATCATCAATCCCCGCTCGGTGTGCTTCGGGCCGGCCAACTTACACATCCTCCTTTTTCGGTTAAAAAAGAAAATGTTACGGCAATCAGGTTTTGAACGAGCAACCTCTCCCGTTTTAGCATTGACGTACATTTGTTTTCTCTTTTCCTTTTATTTGGTCTTTCCCTTCGGGTTTTTTATTCCGGGTTTGCTTGTAATTATTTTTGGACTTTTTTATTTGGTTTTTAATTTTTTATTTCCCTTTTCTTTTTTTGTTTTCTTAAATAAGCGGTTTTGTGTCAAATTCGTAAAGTTTCTTTTTTAACTTGACAAACTTTTTCCCAAAATGCGTGAACCTTTTTTAAAATGGATGATTTTTTTCGGTTTTTTGTGAACTTTTTTGAAACCGGTGAACTTTTTTTCAATTAGATGATTTTTTTTTCGAAATGGATGATTGTTTTTTTAAAATAGATGAACTTTTTAAAGGTCTGTGAATTTTTTTAAATTATATGAAATGTTTTTCAAAATCGATGATTTTTTTAAAAAAATTATGAACTTTTTTTGAACTTTTTTTAATTAGGTGAACTGTTTTTCAAAATCGATGAAGTTTTTTTTTCAAAATTGATGAATTTTACTCAAAAATGGTGAAGATTTTTTTCAATTAGATGAAGTGTTTGTCAAAATTGATGAACTTTTTCCAAATTTGATGAACTTATGTTCAAATTTGAAAACTTTTTTCAGATTTTATAAATATTGTTTGAAAATGATTAACTTGTTTTTCAAATTTGATGAACGTTTTTTAAAATCACTGAACTTTTTATCAACATTGATGAACCTTTCTCAAATTTGATGAACATTTTTCAAATCTTATGAACGTTTTTTCAAAATCAACGAACTTTTTTCAGGTTTGTGACCTTCTCTTTCAAAATGAACAACTTATTTCAAATTTTGATCTTTTTCCATATAATTCAAAATGGTTCATGGCTGGCTCAGCACGGGGCGCTGCAGGCGTCAAGAGAGCGAATGGGAGCGCCGTATAGGAACTCCCGTACCCAATCATGGCATGCAAGCCTGGGCCTCCCGAGCACGGAAAATGAACAATGTAGCGGTAGCACAACCGTCAGTAGTAAATAAAGTAGCGAAAATCCAAGTCTGCTCCGAGGCTCATCTGCTTCCGCTGACAAAAAACTTAAAAACAAATACTAGAAAAATTCAAAAAAATTCCAATATTTTGTATGGTAAATATTTTGGTGCGCGTGGTCCGCACCCAATTCCAACTTATTTGGACATCTGAACAACTATGGGTAAAAAAGACAAGTCGGGTCAGAACGGTTCGTGAACAGTAAACCTTTTTTACAGACCCCAATTTATCTTTTTTTCTGAGAACTGCTCATATGTACAAATAAGTTGAAATTTAATGCGTTCCTCACGCATCAAAATATCTACCAAATAAAAAATGAATATTTTACTTTTTTTCCAGTAAATTTTTTTCATGAACGCGCGGGTGCAGATGAGTCCGGGAGCAGAAACGCCACTCTCGTAAACTAGTAGCTCTACCTCTGATAGAGATTGCGTAGATAAGTTCCAACCAATCAGGATTCAGGAAGTTTCTCTTTGAGCACAGTGAATATGTACACGGGCTTTTGCATGAAAATACCGGACCGCGTCTTGGACCTGGGTATGTTTTTCTTTTTCTTTTTGAAACTTAGGATCTGGATTGAAGCCATTCCATCCGCTTCCTGATTGCATCACTCTTCAGAACTACTTCCTCCGTTTTTAAATATAAGTTTTTTGAAAGGTTTTATTAAAAGACTAAATACGGATATATAGACATACTCCCTCCGTTTTAAAATAAGTGTCTTAAGCTTGATACAAATTTATACTAGAGCTAGTACAAAGTTAAGACAGTTATTTTGAGACAGAGGGAGTACTTTAAAATATAGATTCATTCATTTTGCTTCATATGTAGACTTCTAGTAAAATCTTTAAAAAGACTAATATTTAGGAACGGAGGAAGTAGTAACCAGCCTCATAATTGTAGGGAATAGTGGTCTTCACCAAGTATCGGGAAGGCTATTTGCCTAATTTCCCTCGAGGCGCCGATTGATCGACGGAACATCCTTGGTTTACCGGTGAGCCAAAGCACATTGGAAAGAGGAGGCGTTCATGCAACCGCAGGAGACAACTCCAACACCAAGCCTTTTTATCTTTTGGTTTACTCCAATATCTCATACTTCCTCAATCCGGAATTATTTATCACAAAAATAAATAAAAATGGATATCTCTAAAACTAAAATAAATCTAGATACAACCAATCCTATGACAAGTATTTTCGGACGGAGGAAGTACTTTATAAAATATGATGATATATATGTGTCCACTTCTTATGGCTGTGTGCATCATGATAATGTAGTGGCCGGGGTCATTCCCGATTTCGAAAAAGGAAAATACATATGTACCAACTTCTTAATTCTCATCGTCTTTGAAATTATCAATGGGTTAAATGTGGAGAAGTTCTTCTAATTTATACTAGCACACTAACTATTATAGCAATACACTAGTTAAAAATAGGGCTTTGGTCCACACGATGAAAGGGCTTTAATCTCGTTCTGTTACGAACCGGGACCAATGCATGCATCGGCCCCGGTTCATGAGGCAAGGGCGTCGGCCGGGCCACGTTCCCGGTTCGTTTCATCCCTTTGGTCCCGGTTCCAGACACGAACCGGGACCAATGGTCCTTGCTCTTCGCGTGGCACCTTTAGTCCCGGTTGATGGCTGGAACCGGGACTAAAGATCAGTAGTCTGTTCCGGTTCTGGCCACCAATCGGGACCAAAGAGATGCCTATATATACTCGCCCCTGCCGCCTCCTCTGTTTTTTTACCGTAGAAGGTGGGAGGTGTGTGTGCTGCTCTGTTCTGTCTTCCTATGCACATGAGGTCTTCGATGAAATGCCCGAGCAACACTTAAGCTTTTTCCTCTCCAAGCTCGACCTCTAAGCTCCATTTTTCTCAAGTGTTTAGGTTTGGTGGTGCACCAACTACATAAGTGTTCTAAAAGGTTAGCTACTTCATCCTTTCATCTCTCACTGTTAGTTTAGCTCATTTCAAATGCTCTAGAAGTAGAGTGGATTGTGGGTTTTAGTGTAGGAGTGTATGTGGGAGTTCTTTTGATTTAGATGCATAATTTTAGCTCAAATTAAATTCTTAGAGTCTGCACATGTGTAGGGTGCCGTCCCGTCCCTGTCCTCACCGTTGTCGATCGCCCGCGCCGATGTCGTCGCCGGCACCACCGTGGTGAGCCTCTTGTCCTTATCTTCTTTTTAAAATATTTTTTTTACTTGTATGATTTAGATAGATACCTGTATAAATTTCTTACCTTTATTATTATTTGTTATTATATAATGCGATGGTTTTGGTATCCGCCCACGTCGGTCCTGGTCCGGCCTATGATTCAGACGTGGTATATTTTATTTTGTAACTATTTGTTTCATTTAGTGTTTATAACAATTATGCCGACCAACATGGCATGGTTGTTTTTATCTAGGAGGTTTGTGAACCGGAAATTCCAACTGACCCTCTTGTCGAGAGGTTAAATTTAGTTGAAAAAAAAAACAATTACTTGAAGAAAAAATTGAAAATAATTAAGGAGAAGAATATGGAATTGGAGTTGCATGTTGCCGATGTCGTCGATGATCACAAGATCAAGATGGATGCAATGCGGTTTAAGATGGATGCAATGCGGTTTAAGATGGATGCAATGCACTTGAAGATGGATGCAATGCGCTTGAAGATTAGGAATATTAGAAAATATGTCATTAATAAAGAGGCTTGGTATTATTATGATGTTGGGTCAATTGTTACCTTAGTTGCGATTTTGATCACATTTGTTGTTGCATTTAAATGTTTTACATAGTTGTATGTTGTTTTATATGAACTTTATGTATTTATTTTGCAGTAATAACATTTGATAACTATTGTACATTGGTTTTAGTGTGATGATAAATTTGTATAAATTTGGTCATTTCTCTATTCATGATGTTCTGCAATAGTTTTTTATATACTTAATTTCATAATACAGATGAACCGCCAATGAATTATGGTGACCGACGCACTTCAGAGTAGATTATGGGCTTGTGTAATTTTCTCGATGTGGCCGAGGCAACCAAGCAGAATGGTTTTATGTATTGTCCATGTGTTAACTGTGAGAATACGAAGGATTACTCTTCCGCGAAAACCCTTCACGTCCACCTGCTTGAGAAGGGTTCCATGCCCCACTATTATGTTTGGACCAAACACGGAGAAAGATGGGTTATGATGGAAGACAATGAACAAGAAGAGGATGATGACAACTATCCAGATCCTATGTTCCCTAAATATGATGATACTGCAACGGGAGAAGCTGAAGATCAAGAAGCACCAGAAGGTGTGCCCGATGATGATCTTCGCTGGGTCATGGTCGATGCATAGAGAGAATGCGAAAATGAAAGGGAGAAGTTGAAGTTCGAGCGCATGTTAGAGGATCACAAAAAGGGTTGTACCCAAATTGCGAAGATGACAACACAAAGCTCGGTACCACACTAGAATTGCTGCAATGGAAGGCAGATAATGGTTTATCTGATATGGAATTTGGAAAGCTACTGAAAATAATGAAGACGAAGCTTCCAAAGGATAATGAATTGTATGACAATACGTACGAAACAAAGAAGGTTCTCTGTCCTCTAGGATTGGATGTGCAGAAGATACATGCATGCCCTAATGACTGCATCCTCTACCGCTGTGAGTATGAGGATTTGAACGCATGCCCGGTATGCGGTGCATTGCGGTATAAGATCAGACGAGATGACCCTAGTGATGTTGAGGACGAGCTCCCCAGGAAGAGGGTTCCTGCAAAGGCGATGTGATATGCTCCTATAATACCATGGTTGAAATGTTTTTTTCAAAAACAAAGAGCATGACAAGTTGATGCGATGGCACAAGGAAGACTGTAAGAAAGACGAGAAGTTGAGAGCACCCGCTGATGGGTCACAGTGGATAAAAATCGAGAGAAGGTGGGTGGACTTTGCAGGTGACGTAAGGAACGTATGGTTTGGTTTAAGTGCAGATGGTATTAATCCTTTTGGGAAGCAGAACAACAATCATAGCACTGGCTCGTGACTCTATGTATCTATAACCTTCCTCCTTGGTTATACATGAAGCGAAAGTTTATTATGATGTCAGTGCTCATTCAAGACCCTAAGCAACCGGGAACGACATTGATGTGTACCTAAGGCAAATTAGTTGAAGAACTTTTACAGCTGTGGAATGGAAAATGTGTACGTGTATGTGATGAGCACAAACAACAGGAATTTGACCTACATGCGTTGTTGTTTGTAACCATCAATGATTGGCCTGCTCTCAGTAACCTTTCAGGAGAGACAAACAAGGGATACCACACATGCGCGCACTGTTTAGATGACACCGAAAGTATATATTTGGACAAATGCAAGAAAAATGTGTACCTGGGACATCATCGATTTCTTCCGACCAACCACCAATATCGAAAGAAAGGCAAGCATTTTACAGGTGAGGCAGATCATTGGAAGAAGCCCGCCCTCAGTACTGTTGATCACATACTTTGCAAAGGGTCCTGGCGAACACTCTGTTTCGAATGACGTTGAGGGACGCGCATCCATGTGAAAGAAAAAATCTATATTTTAGGACCTACCCTATTGAAAAGATCTAGAGGTCCGCTCTGCAAACACACGGAGCAGTGTGACAACTGGATTACATGTGAACACATCAAAACTTTCGATAGTTACACATCAGGACTGGATTACATGTACCCCAAAGCTTGGTGCAGCTTTGTATCGGCGCGTACAGATAGAAATAACTGAAGCTTTATTTGCTGTCAAAATTCTGACCGGAAAGAATCCTGTTAAAACCAATCAAGACTCGCAGGATCAACTTACAACGCAATTTCCTAACATAAGTTGTATTTTGTTATACTCCAATATCTCAAGCATACTCTATAGGAGTATACCGCACAAAGGAAATACATGTATCAACTTCACAGTTCTCGATAAAGTAGCTCACATAGGATGGGTTAAACTAGTGAACTGTCTACTATTTATACTACTATGACCTGGGACGGTCATGCAACTTTGGTGAACCTACCTGACTTTGTCACACAGAACAGCAGAAGGGCAATCTTATATACTACAACTAAGGCAGCCATATAAATTGTATGTTCAACCAACTCATAAGATTAGCACATCACAAGCTCTAAAATGAAATGCAAATTTGCAGACTATGCATAAACCTTTCGAGTATCGAGTACAAGAGTATATTCTAGCCTTAAACAAGTTTTTGTAACATCATTATCTAATTCAAAAGTATGCGTATGACCCAAAGTATAAAAAATGGCAATTTGGAAGTACTGTCTTGTAGAAAACGCTCCATCCAAAACACTAGACACCAGCGTCTCCTTCCCCTCTTGTTGTCGCCGCAGGGCAAGGCGTGTGCGGCTGAAGGCGTCGGCGGAGGTGCCTTCCATCTCCGAACCAGAACTCCCACGCTTTCCTCCCCACATCGCCGGTTGTGACACGAGGCTCCAACCGTCGTGGTGGTGCGCCCGACAGCTCCTCTTTTGTCTCTCCCTTGGACGTTCTCAATCGGATATGTGATCCACATTACTTGATTGGGGCCTCCGCATGCCCTATCCTCCTCAGTTGTTGCGAGATCACTGCCTCACCTCGACGTCATGCACCATCCTCCACCTGTTGTTTTAGGTTAGATTTGCGTGCCTCGTCTTGATATGCCCCTTCATCCAATTATTCTTGAGTTTCTATAAACAAATGTTCATGTAATATTGAAAAAAATGTTCAATATTTATTAGAGAATGTTTAGCATTTATTGAAAGAAAATCTTCCAAACATGTAACTGGAAAAAAGATATTAGTCATGAACTTAAAAATATTCAATGTATATCAAAAAATGTCACACGTGTATATGAAACATTTATACATGTATTGTGAAAACTCAACAGTATTTGAAAAAAGAAAAAAAAGAAAACCGGTAAAGACAAGTAGAAAAAACAAATAATAAATAATAAAATAAAAATGTAAAAAAACAAAAAAGAAACACAAAAACCCACACAAGAGCCTGTCATAAAAGCTTCCCTATAATCCGCTCGCCAAGGCCCATATTCAACCCTAAATTCATGCAACTCTTCTGCATAATCCAAATTTTTTTATCTCATTATACGGCGAGATCACACCGTTTGAATCATGCAAGAGGAAGCATAGTTGGAGAGCACTGAGTGGTATGAGCTAGGCCGGTCAGTGGTACGAGCCGACCTTGAGCATGTAGATAACACATGTCAGCCGCACGTGCACGATGATTCCTATTTGTCGCTAATTGTTGGTGTCACGTTGGTGAACAACCCGAGCAACGAGAGAGGGGCCTAAGAACTTTGAGAGTTCTCACAGTGCGAGCCAAACGGTTCTGCTAACTATTTAAAAGTTTGCTTGAATCGATTTTCTTCTTTCTGCTTGTCGCGTTACATTTTTTTTATTTGTATTTTTATTTCTGCTTCCTTTTTGTTTTAAGTTTTTTAAATTTTCAGCACTTTCGAAAAATGTTCATAATTTTCAAAAAACAAGTTTGCATGGAAGGTTTGGAGTTTTTGAATTCCAATTTTTTTGTCAGTTTTAAGTAATGCTGTCAAATTAATGTTCATTTTTTACATATATTGTTTCTTGATTTTGTTTTTGAAAAAACGAACGATTCAAAAATTGCAGTACCTCTACACTCGCGTATTTGTGATGTTTTTTGAATTCGTGATTTTTTTCCAAAAAATTGAAATTCTATCCAAATTTCGTGAGCTATTTCTCAACTCTGTGAACTTATTTTTTTAAATCAATGGCTTTCATTTTTTTTTCAAAATGTATGAACTTGTTTTAAAATTGGCATGAACATTTTTTCATTTTTTGTGAACTTTTTTTTTTTGCAAAGTGGTGGGTCAAAATAAAATATTTCTGATATCAGTCAAATCTGTTATTAAACATACATTTTATTTTGATCAATCGAATGCAACATAATTTTGCAGAAGCAAACATGCAGAGCAATGGAAAAATATGCATATTGACTGACAGCACTCGAATACTTGGATATCTGCTTTCACAATTAGAGTCTCTCCGAAATGAGAACATCTCCCTGAAGAATGGATTTCCTTATATAGGTCGTTTCTAGCTAGAATTGCATTTCCTTCTTCGCAGTTTCCTTGTTCGTAAAATAAAGAAAAAATATGTTGCGAGGTTTTGAATTGGTATATGATCGACCTTATGGTCTGCAAATTATTTCACTTATATGATGCATTAGATAACTAGGCAAGACCAAAATCATCATTCCAGAACATCTTTACATTGTTGCACTGCATTTTATCACGAATGATATAATAGTATACCTTCATAACTGAGCAGTTGGTTTGTTCTTCCACAAACACGTTACAATAGTGAGGAATGAACTCCAAGATGAGAACGGTGTGCTCCGCAACCAAGTTCTAGAGCTACAAAATAAGTTGACTGTCTGGGCCATAGGCAACCCAAGTTGGGGCTATGGTACCGCTAGGTTGCCTCACCCTGTTTCTAACTCTGCCAGCATGGTTTTCCAGTCATCACAGACTATCACAAGCGCAGTATTCCCCTTTAAGCAGCCAACCTCACAGTCATAGCACCCTTAGGTCATGTTTGGGATGCCGTTTCGCTTAGCAATACGCGTGCAAATAATACACGTCTCACTCCTTCGTTTTGCTTTCAACTTGAAATTGCTACTGGCCCGGTAAGGTACATCTATAAATTAAATACATTTGTATCTAGATAGACCCAATCCAAGCGCGCCCTATGCAGCACCACCACGGGAACTTAAGCTCTTCCAAGATGAGGCGTCTGTTAGCGAAGGCCTCAAAACATCACAAGATGATCCCCAGGGGCCCCAACCATTGCCATGTTGCCCGACCGTAGGCAAGGTACCCAATATAGTCAGCCTCGTGGATTGTAAGCTTGGGCCTCCCTAGGACCGAGGATGAACAACATACCAGTAGTAGTGATCTGCCTCTGATAGAGATTGAATAGATCAGAAAGTTTCTGTTTGAGCATAGATTAAGGTGGGGGCGAGGTATCTATAGATTAAGTAATTAGAACGGTTCGACCCACGACATCATCAGAGATAATTTAAATCAAGATCTACATGCACGACGAGACTAATAGTAACAAAATCTGACCTATATTTTTCCTAATTAAGGGAAGTGGATCTCGAGGAAGTATATTGCAAGGTCAGCAAACACGACTAACAAAACATATGAATATATGCCCATGATGAAGGAATGTGCCACATTAATTTGCATGGAATGATACCTCATCACGATGTTTGTGTCTACACATAGGCAGACGATGCTTGAAATTAATGTGAAAACCAAAAAAACATAACCACGGGTACGTAGGGGGCGAGGTACTTTGTTATCTATAGATTAAGTAATTTAGAACGGTTAGGCTGACGACATCATCAATGATAAGCTAAACCAAGATCTACATGCATGACGGCAAGACTAATAGTAACAAAACCCAACCTATATTTTAATTAATTAAGGGTAGTGGATCTTGAGAAAGCATACTGCTAGGTTGGCAAGCACGACTGGCAAAACATATGAATATATGCCCATGATGAACTAGTGCGCCACATTAATTTGCTTGGACTGGCACCTGATCATGATGTATGTGTCTATACATAGGTCGATGATGTTTGAAGTTAATGTGAAAACCTGGAAAACTTAACCACGGGTAAAGAGGGGACGAGGTACTTTGTTATCTATAGATTAAGTAATTTAGGACGGTTAGGCCGACGATATCATCAGAGATAATCTAAATCAAGATCTACATGCACGACGGCATGACTAATAGTGACAAAACCCAACCTATATTTCTCCTAATTAAGGGAAGTGGATCTCAAGGAATCATACTGCCAAGTCAGCGAGCACGACTAACAAAACATATGAATATATGCCCATGATGAAGCAACGTGCCACATTAATTTTCTTTGAATGGCACATCATCATGATGTTTTTGTCTGTACATAAGTCGACGATGCTTGAAATTAATGTGAAAACTAGAAAAACTTAACCACAAGCACTCGTAGGGGGCGAGGTACTTTGTTATCTATAGATTAGTAATTTAGAATGGTTAGGCTAACGACATCATAGAGATAATCTAATCAAGATCTACATGAATGACGACGATACTAATAGTAACAAAACTCAACCTATATTTTTCTTAATTAAGGGTAGTGGATCTTGAGGAAGCATACAATCAGGTCAGCAAACACGATTGACAAAACATATAAATATATGCCCATGATGAATGATACGTCTCAAACTTATCTATGATTTTTGATGGTTTCATGCTGTTATCTTGTCTTCTTTGGATGTTTTATGTATCTTTTTATATCTTTTTGGGACTAACTTATTAATTCGGTGCCAAGTGCCAGTTCCTGTTTTTTCCGTGTTTTTGACTCTTTTCAGATCTGATTTTGGAACGGAGTCCAAACGAAAGAAAAACCCCGAAATGATTTTTTCCCGAACGGAAGAAGATCAGGGGGCCTCTGGGCCAAGCCAGGTGGCAATAAACCACATTTTAGCAATTGAGGAGGTTTAACAAGAGATCAGCAATATGGCGCTTGTTGCATCATCATTTGGTGGTTAATGCAAGAGTGAGTGATTTATGGCAAGTAAGTGGCATGCCGGTGGAAGGTGCATGCAAAATGTTACATTAAGCAGACGCGAATCAGTAGCCATGAAAGTATGAAATGTTTCGGATGAAATCGGACGAGAAGCATTTTTCTTGTGTATTCGAGAAAGCAAAGTTCCAGTCTGCGCGCCGTCTTCCCCACCTGCATTGTAGTTGGACCCCAACATATACCATGAAAGAGAATAGACAATGTTGCATCTTGCTTAAACTGTCAATTTCGCTATTTTGATCTCATTCTAGTTTATACGTCAAGGGAAGGATCAAATATCTACAAACTGGTCTTCTTTGGTTGCCTTACGTCATTTAGTCCGGAGTCCTCGGGTACTCCTGGTTAACTATGTGCAACTTTCCTCCTAATTTGTCACCAAAGAACTGGCCGACAACAATTTTTTCAGAACCAATGAAGAAGACTCCCCTGGACCAAATTTAGCAGGTCATTTTGCAACATAAGTTGTACTTTGTTATACTTAAAAATATCTCATGTAGACTATATGTAATATGCAATGGAAATATAAGTATTAACTTCATGGTTCTCAAGAACTACAGTAGGCAGTAGCAGTCTTAGGACAGGTAAAATCCTGTCAAGTGCTACGTACTACCTCCTTTGGTTTCTAAGGCTTACACGTATATTTAGGTTAACAAATAGAACAAGCGTAATACAAGTTATATATCATAATAAAAATATCCCTAGAAATTAACTTCAAATCATATACTTTCTGATGGTACAATTTTTAGACTATATAACTTATTTTATGCTGATCAAATTATAGATCTAGAAATACGCATAAGACTTATAAACCGGAAAGGAGATAGTACTTATAATAATAACTAGTATAACTTTAACAATAATAGCACTTTGATAAGTCAATCTAACTTTGCCATGCAGACACTAGGCATACAACTTGATGCTCTACCAACTGGGCGACATGGACATGACAAACCGGCGACACTAGGCATGCAAATTTGGAACTCCTCCGACCCTATTTAGTTAAGCAAATGAACTAAAATTTTGGAAGTAACGTGAATTCTGAAAATTTAGTTTATTTAGTTGAACTAAAGAGGATCTGACCGTACGGTCAAGGTTCCAAAATTTGGGTCCATAGGTGGGACCTTGTAGATGGCAGTTTTGATTTCTCTCTAGGCCCCCTCTCGCTCCAACAAGGCAGCAAGCGCTTCACACCACCAATATCCTCTGCCTACGGAACGAGATCCTCTAACGTAGCAGAAAAGTACTGCAGAGGGACGTCGATGTCTAGCACCCGTCGATGCCTCATCGGATGGCAGGAAGTTGGAACTTGGCAAGCACCCCAGCAATGCCTAAAACCGTGCGGCCCATAAACTAAGCCAAACCTCGTAAAAAAAATCAACCTCCGCCGCTCGCCGTCGCCATTGCTTGTGCTCGATGCCGCCGTGAAACTGAGCTTCATAGCAAGAGGGAGGGGGCCCGTTGCTGCCATGTCCTCACATCCGCCGTGAAACCTAGCTTCTCAACTAACAGGTTGAGGTTGAACTTAAAGTCTGAAGTTTTACTAGTAGAAGCTAAGTTTCAGTCTTTCAGACCAAGAGGAGATGAACTGGTGTTGTAAATTACAAAATTGGGTGTGGGAAAACAGATTGAGATTTGAGATGGTGTTGTATTTTATTATTTCAACCTGAAATTTTTTTCATCTAAATTTGTTCATATACAAATAGCAACTGGAAGCTTATTCTCTATGGTGTGGTGCAGTTGACCATGGCCGTGTCCTGTGTAGCTGGGCGTGCATGCGTCATTTGCAGTTCCTGCCGTTAGATGGCTGATGAACGGGTGATACTTCAAGACGTCCCTCTGTACTTTTCTGCTACGTTAGAGGATCTCGTTCCCTGCCTACACTCCTTGTCTGAGCGCCTACTACTCCTCACTACAATCCTTCAATACCTCATCCATTGCCCTCTCCTCACCAACCGCGTCTAGGCAGGAATGCTGCGATCAACTGTCTTTGCTACCAAGTTTTGAAATCTTTGTTCGTGTTGTCGCAAGGTGGATGTAACTGCAGCAAGCCTATTCAAACAATGATGGACTTCACTAGGGAGGGGCGCCGTATATTAGTCTTCTCATGGGGCGGCTCCCTTCCATCCATTTTTGCATGCATGCAACATGACATCATTACGTATTATTTTGATTTTGTATTTTAAAAAGATTTATCTCTCAAACCGTTATCTCAATTAATGACCAGTTTTCACCACTGACTTTATCGTGATAAGATCTTTAAAACTAGATCCCATGTCGATATGTTTCGATAACTTTTGTTTTCGTCGGTATTTGCCAAATTATTATCACTTACTTGTCACATTATTTGTCACATAGTTCTCACATTAAATCAACTTGGTTACCTGGTTTTAAGAATGTCGATATACACCATAAAAAACTTGATTCATTGTACTTCTACTGGTTCATGCATTTACTTGCTTATTGTTAGTGCTTTAATAACCATTTTTTAGCTCCACATAACATTGCAATACTTAAAAAGTAAAAAATTGTTGTCCCGATAACTATGCATAATTTTTGTGACAACTGTACATCCGTAAAATGACAACTATAATGACATAAATGTGGCAACTAGGAACGACGAAAAAATATCAACGAAACATGTCAACATGGGATTTTATTTTAAAGGTCTCGTCGAGACGAACCTAACGGTGAAGACGAATCTTCAATCAAATTATTAATCTGTAAGATAAATCATTTTTAAAATTCAAAAAAGCATTTAATGCGATGATATTATCATGGGGTAGAAGGTTTTTGCATGCGCGTTGTAAGCCGCCGTATGAAAGTGATGTGATGCGGGCGCTTCTTCTTAGATTTTCCCAACAATGATTGGCAGATAACAAGTGACCGCGTCTGAAACCCCAGTGCATGCCTTTAATGCTACTGTCCACTAGAGGGACAAAGATTAGTGGAGTGGTGAGACATTACTGCCATTGTAGGAGACAACCGGAACCTCAGTCTTTCCACTTTTTGGTCTACTCCAATATCTCACACACTATTATAAAAATATACAACTGTTACTTATAAATATAGAGAAGTATATGCACCAACTTCTTAATTCTCAATGGCAATAGAATTGAGAACGTGTTCAGTGGGGAGAAGCGTTCAGTATTTTATACTACTAGGATTAGTACTACAACAATATGTCATATGCTTTAGATGAACCTAACTAACTTCATCGTGAATATCAGGACAGTCATACGTATTATATGCTCATGCGACTGGCCAACAAGCGTATTCCATGCTTGAGAGGAACTCCCTAGCAGATCCATCCGAATGTATGTTCAATTATGCTGGTAAAAGTGTGGATGAACTTACCAAATTACCATCTATCAAGCTTCAGCTCCGATAACTTGTGATGTTAACCAGCCTGAGAGAGAAAGTGTGAATTGATGTGTATTGCCCTGCTTGCCATTAGCATCTTACTCATTGGTCTTAGATTTCTGATATCACCCAAGTCTGCTATTGAACATACATTTTATTCTGATCGACAGAATGCAATGTCATTTTGCATAAGCAAGACATGGAGAGCAATGGGAAAGCATCTATATTGACTGACACCACTCGAATAGTTTGAGATCTGCTTTCACAATTAGAGTCTCTCCGAAAGGAGAATATCACCCTGCAAAATGAATCTCATTATGTCCTCGTACAAACACATGAAAGAACGAATCTCATTATATAAGCCTATCGTGTCTAGAATTGTGTTTCCTTCCTTGCAGTCGTCTTGTGACTATGTTTTTCTTTCTCTTACGGACATGATGGTTTTGAATTACCCTGTGGAGAGCAAATTAGTATTTCGTTTATGCATAGGATAACTAGGCAAGACTCATCCCAAAATCATCATTCCGGAATATTTTTATATTGCATCAATCCATTTTATCACAGACGTGACGTGATACCTATATTGTAACCTGAACAGTTGGTTCGTTCCTCCAAAAACAGGTTACAATGGAGAGGAACGCGGCTCGCGGGCAACCCAGGTTGGGGCCATGGTACCTCTGGGTCGCCTCACCCTGTTTCCTACTCTGCCAGCACGGTTTTCCCAATCACAAGCGAAGTATTCCCCTTTCAACAGCCAGCACAGCAGTCATGGAGCACTCTTATGCAGCACCACCACGGGAACTTCAGCTCTTCCCTGTGCGGCGTCTGATATCAAAGGCCTTGAACCATCATAAAGACCAGGAGGGCCCCGACCATTATAACGTTGCGCGGCCGCAGGCAAGGTGCCCAACACAATCAGCCTCGTGACCCTGTTGTAAGCCTGGGCCACCCAACGACGGACGATGAACAATGTAGCGGTAACACAATCGGCAGTAGTAGTGAAGGTAGTAGCTCTGCCTCTTATAGGGACAGAATAGATCAGTTCCAAGTTCCAACCAATCAGGAGGAACAGTAGATCTTTGAGCACAGTGAATATACACAGAGCTTGTGCATGTAAATATCAGACTCCCATCTTGGATCCGGGGACCTTTCTCTTTTCTGTTTGAAACTTACTAGGATCTGGATTGAAGCCCTTCCATCTGCTTCCAGATTACGCCACTCTGGAGAACCAGTAACCAGCCTCATAATTGTACCACATAGTGATCTTCACCAACTAACGGGAACCCTATTGCCTTATTTGAATCGAGACATCGGCCTGTTAGAATCCGTTTAAAATCAAGTAAACGGACATCCTAAGGTTAGGATTACCCGGTGAGGTGAATCACATTGGGAAGAGGAGGCGTTCATGCAGCCGTAGGAGACAACTCCAACCCCAAACCTATTGTCTTTTGCTTTACTCCAATATCTCATACTTTACAAAATATGGTGTATGTATATGTATCCACTTCTTTATTCTCAACGTCTTTGGGATTATGAATGGGTTAAATCTGGAGAAGTGCTTCAAATTTATACTAGTACACTATATAGTCATATGACAACCTTCCTAACTTAGTCATCCGAAGGGCAGTCATACATCTCGAATAATCATGACTACTATGCTCAACCGGTTGGTAGACAAGCGTAGTTATGCATGAGAGAAATTTTAAACCGGATGAAATATGCCCACTCATAAATTGTACTCCATCCGTTCCTAAATATAAGATCTTTTAGAGATTTCACTATAAATTACATATGAATGTATGTAGTCTTATTTTAAAATGTAGATTCGTTCATTTTGCTTCGTATCTAGTCTATAGTAAAATCTCTAAAAGGTCTTATTTAGGAATGGATGGCGTACTAAAGATATACTTAAGATGGCTCATAATATAGTAACAAATTAATCATGCGCTTGTATTAGTGCTCCCACTCTCATGTTGAACCGATGACCATGAAGGGAAAAAAACTGGTGAGTAAAAAAAATCCCCTTGCCCCCGCGTCGCTCCCCCGTGGGCGACCCGGGCGGCGGCGCCAGATCCGCCCTCCCGCGCCCTTCTCTGCCCTCCCCCGCCGCCGGGGCAAAGCCCCTCGCAGTGGCTGACGGCGGGGCGCTTTCTCCCCTCTCCCCTTGGTGGTGGTTGGCGCGGGGCAACCAGACTAGGGCAGAGGCGCCAGGCGGACGCGGGGCCCGACGGTGGCGGCTCCGGGCGGCAGTGTGGTGGTAGGTGTTGTGCCGAGATGGTGGGGCGCCGGCTGCGTGACGGCCTGCTGTGGCGCCGAGTGGGGGGCTCCCTTGCGGCGGCGTGGGCGTGGATCCGGCCCGGATTTGGCCCTGCCTGTGGGTCGTGGTGGCTGCCCCCTGTGTGGCCGGCGGTGAGGCGTCGGGTGGCTGCCTGTGGGTCGTGGTGGCTGCCCTGATGGCCTCTGCTGCACATCCGCCGGTGGCACGGCGGCGGCCATGGTGGGGCGTGCGTAGGTGGGTTCCGTGGCCTCTTGATGGCGTAACTGCCTAGGAAGCGCGGGCCGCGGTCGGCGTGGGTGGTGGCTGGGGTCCGACTTCGGGCTCTCAGCGACTACGGTTGGTTCCCTCCGTCGCGGGCGCGCGGCGGTGGTGCAGCTAGGCCAATGGCGGTCCGGCGCCTTGGTGAAGGTGGCCGGCGGTGAGCGTGGCGGTGGTGCTTCCACTTGGCGGCGGGGCGGACTGGTCGTGTTGCCGCGACCATGATTTTTTCTGTGCGGAGGTGAGGAGGAGCGGCACGGACTGGGGGCCGCGTCGCAGATGTCGTGCTTTTTGCAGCGCGAAGGTGGGAGCTTTACGTGCATATGCAGTCCCGACCGGGCCTGTGGCCACGGGCCTGGTTTGCTCTTGCCATTGCGTCCGGTCGGTTACCGTCGTTGGCGGTGGAGGTTGGGACCTCCCGCGTGCCGACGGTGGTGTTGCCCTAGTCCCGGCTCCTCTTCTTTGTCGTGCAGGCCCCTCCTCGCGTTGTTGTGGTGAGACGCGTGGGAAGCTTCAAATTTGTGTTGGCGCGGGGTGGTGGTCGGTTTGGTGGAGGGTTCCGTTGCGCCTAAGGTGGAGGTTGGGATCATGAGAAATCCTTGTCGGCCTAGTCGACACCGTCGCGGTGGCGCCTGCGGGTGCCGCCAGACCTCCCTGGAGGGCGTCGGGGCTACCCTTCCGTTCCCCTCGCCGCGTACCGGGGGAAACTCTTAGCAGCAGCGTCCTCATCATCGCGTCCCTTCTTGAAGGTGTTGCTTGGTACCGGCGTCTCGGAGTCTAGGAGCTTGGTGGGTGTTCATCGGGGGGCGCAGCGGTCGCGAGGCTTCTCCGTTTTTGTTGATCCGCCGTTGTCGACATTTGTTTGTGTTACGCTTTCTCTGTTGTTTCTTTTGGGCGAGCCTGTGCTGTTTCCGCCCCAGCACCTATCGTTGGATGTTTCGGAGTTGGTTGCTTTGTAATACAAAGCGGGGGAAACTCTTTTTCGGTAACAGATGACCATGAAGGTGATGCGTAGTAATATATCTAATTGAAGAAAAGCCAGTGAAAATCTGCATGGGTCAAACCAATGGCCATGGTGCAAATTGTATGTCTTGTTAGGCAAATCATGCAGTGCATGTGCCTTTACTTCCAACTATATGCACCAAAAGTAATCAGTTAACTGGATCATGGATTAATTAAGTTGTACCATGATTGTACTTCACCATGTCTCAAGCGAGGTTTCACAAATAAAAATACAATTCATGCAAAAATGTAGAGTTATGAGTTTGCGAGTAAAAGTTGTGATCTCTCTCCCACATTATGTTAATCTCCTCACTAATACATCTCATGCTCAAATTTTCCTTTTGAAGCAGGAGTTATGTTTTAGAAATGGTATCCAAACGACTATATTCAATAATGATCTCTTTTCTTTTAGGCAGCTTACACATATTCCAATCTATTAAAGTTTTCCTCAACCTCCTAATCTTGAAGTTCCGAACATCTACAGGGTCTCAGAAATGGCAAGAAGAATCAAAATCTAGTGACTACCAGAGCACACTCCTGAATATCCAACTACCATTTCTAAGAGAAAATCCACTTTCTCAAATCTAAAGCTTATTCTGCACATGCTGAGTTTTGGCCAGAATTAGGTGGGAGGGGTATGGTCTTTGCTAAGGCAAAAATAGTAGCTAACGAGGTCCTAGTATGTTGGCATAAACGATTTGTCATGGGCGGATATCACCAAATTACTCTGGTTATTGGCCCAGGTCATTGCCTATTCGCAATCTTTAACCCCATTAACCCGGTCGTTAAATTTAATGGCCCAGTTAACATCAATATTCCCACTATTCTTCACAGCACTATTTTTTCGACAAAGGTAATATATTAATATCGCGAAGATACCAATTACACCCAGCCTCTGCAACAACACATTGTTGTAAAGATGTTACGGATGCACACCACCAAAAGAAAAAAAGAAAATAAAAGAAAAAGATCCCGCTATAGTGATCAATATCATGTAGCTGCAACACGAACCACCATCTAGACAACAGCCGAAGTCCAAACACTCCAAAAGCAACGCCTTCAGGAAGGAAACATTGCACACGCACCGTCATCGTCCGATACTTGATCTTTGGCTTTCACCCTGGAGATGATCCGTGCTATGAAAACAATGCCTTCAACAAGATCATCGTCAGGCACAACCAATTAAGGGTAGGCCTTGGGTTTTCACCCTGAAAACTAAGACTCTGTACTTCGTCAATGTTGCCGCCCGACTTGCCAATGCCGCCGCTACAAGTCACGAATCACCAAGCAAAGTTCTCATCACCACGAAAACTCGATCCACCATTACAAGGCCTCATATGTAAGTCGCCATGACGTTCCACCATTACAAGGCCTCACACGTAAGTCGCCATGACGTTCTTTGTCACTGTCATCATCGTGAAAACCAAAATGCCGACATGTTCGACAATGTCAACAAACACGAAGTTTCGTGCCACACCCTTCTGAAGCCATCGGAGCTGAAATAAGGGAGCATACGACCGAATCTCATCCGATCCAGATATCTACAGGCGTCAAGCACCCACTGAAGATCTCCGGCGGAGCCTTCCGAAACTCGTCAACGACCAGAACAATGAGGGCCGGCATCAAGCAGATCATCGTTTCGATGCTAGAAGAACCCAGTAAGCGAAAAAGATCTAGATCGGGAACCCCAGATCCGCCGTCACCAGCCACCATTGCCGGCCCCAATGTTGCCCTCAGCAGCCGTGGTGCCGCCTGGACCTGTTAGAACCCAAGGAAAGCACTATGTCAGAGTGACATTAAAATCTCCACTAATAATAAAGGGTCTAGTGCACCCAGAACCTCAATACTTCTGTCAATAAACTTCAGTTTTTTTTACCTGCATACGTATAACCATAAACGGCCACAGAACACCAACAGGAGTTATCCCTTTTTTGTTTCTAATAACGCAGCAGGAAACTAAATAGGTTCTAATGGACCAAGAAGACGCCTCAAAATTCTCAGCAATTCTCTAGCACTCCCCCAGCCGTAAAGTAGTCAACAATAATTCTAGTAAGGATATTTATTACTACATAAATAATTAAGAACGCCATGATAAAAAATATTCTTTCTTTGTCTTGAACAAAACAATAATGCAGGTATCATGAAATTTTAAAGGAACGCTAACCAGTTTAAGTTCGTCAGCACTATTCAACCCTCTGGTGTTCCATGTATGTCATTATATTCATTTTTCATATATATTTTGTTCAACATATGTTGCAAACCAACTCTTTTTCAGAACTCATAACCAGTTAGATCACAATCACCAACGATATGCTTATGCAAAGAACATAAAGAGTGTTCAAAAAGGCATTGAAAATCAGATTCAATTTCAATGTTGTCAATGGTCACCGTGTTTTCTTTTAAACCATCGTACGTAGTAAGATCAACACTAGCAAGGAGAAAACCTCATTTTGGAAAGTTTGCACACTAGAGGTCTAATGTTCTTAATTGTACTATTGTAGGAAATATTCATATCATTCACATCCAAATTAAAATTTACCAATTTGGGTTTATCTGCTAAAGTAGAACTACATATATATTTCAGCGACGGAATGTTTTGGACATAGTTTCAGCCGAATTAACATTCTAGCATATGATGTTACTCATGTGCAACAGCCACCAACTGCTTTCCGATGTTGCGCCCATAGAAGAGCCCGACGAGCGCCGCCGGCACATTCTCAAGCCCCTCGACGACATCCTCCATGTAGATAATGCTCCCTTCCTTAAGGTGGCCAACCATCTCTTCTTCAAACTTGCAGTAGGTGCCGAAGTACTCCATCACCCGGAACCCCTCTATACAGATGCGTTTGGTGACCACACATGCGAGGTTATGCACACCCTCGGGACGCTCCAGGTTGTACTGCGAGATCATCCCGCACATGGCCACTCGCCCGTGCAGCCTCATGTTGAGTAGTGCCGCATCCAGCATCGCGCCGCCCACATTGTCGAAGTAGATGTCGATGCCCTCCTGGAAGCACCTGAGAGATCAAAGCATTACGGCATCAATTATTCTTGGTTAATCGACACAAAGTGTGGATGGCTGCATGCATCATCATGATGCAGAGGCGGGGGTCATCCTCCTTTTCAAAAAAAAGCAAGGAAAGGGTCTGGCAATAAACCTCTTTAGTGCGGCGTTGAGGTTCTGCTCCTTCTTGTAGTTGAAGGCTTCGTCGAAACCAAACTTTGTTTTCAGGAGGTTGACCTGAGGAAAAGTTAATTTTACCTCATGAAATTTTTTGTATTACTGATGTTGTGAAACATAGTCATTTCGGGTATCATTGGAACTGCCAAAGGCAGCAACAAAATCAGTATAGATAGAACTGTCCATTGGCTGGGATGTGCACAACCGTAGGAGAAGAAAACCCGAGGATGCACAAACCTTCTCATCAGAACCGGCACTGCCAACCACATAGCAGCCTGTGATCTTGGCAAGCTGCCCAACAAGCTGCCCGACGGCGCCTGACGCTGCTGAGACAAAGACATAATCGCCTTTTTTTGGCTTGGCCACGTTGAAGAATCCAGCATATGCAGTAAGGCCAGGCATACCTAAATTACAAAAATGCACTTAGGGGGAAAAACTACCAGTGTACCAGCTGTTAAATTTGACCAAAAGTAGCAGACACGAGTCATTGTTAAATATGGAGTTCAGACGCGAGTGACTGTCAACAGCTTCTAGGATGGGCTAGGACCTTCTATGTGAACTATGGTCTACCAAGAAAGCAAAAAGTGACTATGCGCGCGGTTCAGACTAACGAAAATGTATACCACAGTGATTAGATTAACTTGCGACGAATCAAAATGAACTCACCGAGAACACCTGCGTAGTACGACAGCGGTAATTCAGGATGGTTGATCTTGAAAACCGACCCAAGCTTAGTGATCAAGGTGTACTCTTCACATGCCGTCATTCCCCACACCAGATCACCTGCCTTGTAATCCGGGTGCCCGGATTCAACCACCTTACTCACGCCAAAAGTAGGTATAGCCTGACAGGAAGGATGAACGGAGGCACAAAAATGTCAAGGGTTCCGGTGCGGAAACAAGATTCTGGAAAGAAAAGCTGAAACCATCCATATGCATGCTTTTCAAAAAAAAAAAGGGAAATGTTTCCCGACCGGCCAAACGCTTCGGCCGGTCCTGCGCGCGTCGTGCGATCCTGCGCGTGGACCCCTCTTCCTTTTTTTTGCCGCGAGGCGTTATTTTTGCTGCAACTGTTATCTTTTTTGCTACTATCGACAGGATTTTTGCTGTAATCATTGGTGATTTTTCCTACATTTTGTTCACTAAAAAAGTTGTATCCATGTTTTAGTTACAACCCGAATTCGTCGATTTTTTTTCTACAACCGTGTTAATTTGTGCTACAACCGGTATCATTTTTTGCTGCAGCCGTTCACTAAAAAAATTGCATACACGTTCGTCAGAGTTGCAACCCGAGTTGAACGGATTGTTTTGCTACAACTCATATTTTATTTTGCTACAACACATCATCAACGTCTTTTTTTGCTACGACCACGTTGATATTTTTTTTCCTACAACCATATTTTTACTGCATCCATGGCCGAAATTTTCTGCATCGTGATCAAAATTTGCTGAATCGAGGCTTTCTGCTGCATGGATAGATCTAATGGTGCAGCCCGCGTGCGGCCGACGGATCGGGCGACCCGCGTGTGGCCGGTCGAAAGTTTGCGTGCAGAGCACTGCCAAAAAAAAAAAACGTATTACGGTACCTCCCCAAGGACGAATTCCGGGTAGCTAGGCTCCTGGTGCTTGGTCATCCGCCTGCGCATGTAGGGATCGCAGGAGAGGTAGAGGTTTTTCACCATCACCGCCGTCGAACCGGGTGGAACGGCCAGCCGCGCCGTTGGCGTTAGGAGCTCCATGTCGTCCTCGGTGGGGAACCCCGTCACGTGCCGCTTCAGGGTCACCCTCTTGTTGCCCACCTCCGGCGCCGCCATTGCTTCCTTTCCTTCTTCAAACGCGTTTGGGTGGGTATATTTCGTGCGGGGCGGATCGGGATGGAGATGTAGCGGGTGGTGGGAGCAGCCGGCCGGCCTGCAGATAAAAGTAAAACTGGCTTCGTCCTCTCCGCCCGGCCTTGATCGTCATCGGTGGTGTACCAGCAACTCGTCCTCTCCGCCATCAAAACAAGAAAATACACGACAAACGGCAGCAGATTTCGAACAAGACCTTATCTGTGAGATGTGGGGCCGGGCCACCCTTGTGGCCTTGGATGTGCAGGAACAAAAACAAAATCCTCCACACGCTAAGACCGAACCTGATGGTGAGCGTGTCCGTTGGCAACGAAAGGAGAGCAGGGATACGAGAGATGCTGCCAAGAGGAAGAGATCATAGATTCTACACCTATTCCAAAATCAGAGCATATATGAAAGATCAAAGTTCTTCTTAGCATTAAAGTCTTCATGTGGTTTGTTCACAAAGGAGTTATTCTAACGAAGGATAATCTGGCCAATCGAAATTGAAAGGATAATCCTAGATGCAGCTTTTGTTCGAGGGTGGAGAGTATTCAGCACCTCTTTTTTGATTGTCCTATGGCTAAACTAGTTTGGCGCTTGATTCACGTAGCTTTTAACATCTCTCCTCCTGATAGTTTGAACTCGTTATTTGTAACGTGGTTACAGGTAGTTGATGTTCAATTTGCTAAACTTATTCATGTCGGATCATGTGCTCTTTTGTGGACTTTATGGAGCAGCAGAAATGATTTGGTTTTTAACAGATTACTCAATATTCACTTTCTGCAGGTTATCTTCAGAACTACCGCACTGATCCGCACGTGGTCGTTACTCACTCCTGTGACAGCCAGGAAGCCTATGGTTATTGGGTGTGTCCGTTGGGAGATGGTAGCACAGGATATCTTCAACCGGTTTGGATGGCGTCGTATTAATAGGATAGGTGTATAGGCATATAGATCTTTTTGTCATCTCCGGTCTAGGCGCGAAGTTCGCTTTGTATCTTTTATTTTAGCTCTCTGTTGCATATCCTTTTTTCTGTACTCTGCTGAGATTTGATTATGCTTAATATATGGCTGCGTGCATCACTCGATGCAAAGGCCGGGGCTAAGCCTCCTTTTCGAAAAAAAAGAGGAAGAGAGAGCCGCCTGTGGAGACGACGGCTGAAGCCCGAGAGTTCCTCTTCGCACCCAACTCAAAATTGAATTGCAAGAAATCGAAATCCTCAGCTTGTGATTTGAAGGCAGAAGGTCAAACTTCGGTTCAAATGCAAACAGTCCAAGAGATTTGTCATGTGTGTTTTCAGAGGGAAAAAACAGATAGTGTTATCTCACTTGCAATTAGTATTCTATATGCACGACCAGTCAACACAGCACAGCTATGTATTGCTTGCATATCAGGTTGGTCTGGGGCATCCGTGGAGGCTTTGGGGGCCCTAATTACCGATCTCTCAGCTCCTTCATCCTCAATTTACACAATCCTGGTTTCTTTCACCATGTGGTGCCCCTTGTCTCGCGCCACGGCCTTCTCGTTATGCGTCCACACCAGCGTAAGCACTGGCCTTAGGAACAATATTTTTGTGCTCACGTGGGGGAAGGCTCACATTGCTCCACGTTGCACCAGACAAATGAAGCTTCAATCCTTCTTTCTTTTGGTATACTCCAATATCTCATACTCTATCTGCAGATATAGGGGAATATATATGCATCCACATTCCATGAAGTGATTAAGACTATGGCTGTGTGCATTACTCGATGGAGAGGCCGGGGGTTATCCTTCTTTTTGAAAGAAAGAAACAACATAATTGGGACTGGGAACAGGTTTAGTATGGAGAAGCACTCAGTATACTTATATATACTACCACGCCAAGTATGTTGGCTCTATAAATAGTGATATGGCTTCATTGAATCTACATAACTTTGTCATCCAAAAGGGCAGGCATACATCTAGGACAACCATATAACTTTGTATATGATGAACCGGATGGCAGACGAGCGAATTGCATGCATGAGAAAAAAAAATCCAAAATGAATGAGCCCACCGTTTGAAATTAGCAGACTTGAACTATAGTAATAAGTTGATCATGCACTTGTGTTGTCGCTCTACTCTCTCATGTTGAACAAATGAACATGAAGGTGATGAGCAGTACACAGCTAGCTAGCTGGATAATAACCGGTGAAAATCTGCCTGGGTCAAAGCAATTAATAGCATGAAATTTAACCATTTGGTAACCCGCTCGGTCATCTCAAAGTCAACAGTGTGCCTTTACTTTCAACCATATGCACCAAAAATAATCTGATAATTCTACTCCAAGCAAGGTTTCAAAATAAAGAAGGATGTGGCTAGATTTCAGTCGACTGAGACTTAAGCAAATCTCAGTCAAGTGACATAATATATAAAAGAAAAAGAAGAAGATTTTATTTCACGGATCTCCACGTAAGTTCAAACAAAAATAGAATCAACTAAGACTAAGATTTAGCCATCCCTAATTAACAAAAAATGCAATTCATGATAGACGGTGAAATCTGGAACTATAAGATTCCAGGACTGAATACATGCCCGCAAATTTGCTCAATTATCCGTGGTGGGACAGGGGAACCAATCCGCGGAAATGGATGCGTGAGCTGGCCATCCAACGCTCCCCGCATACATTTCAAGCCGGGTTTCGACTTAGTGGGTGAAATTCATGCAAACCACTTTATATTCATCAAAGTTCGGAATTCAAATTGAACGAATCATTTATACATAGCATGCAAGTACAAGAATGTCTCAAATCCGATGTCCAAAAAGTTTTTCAACGAATCATGTCGTCCCATCCATACTGTCCCTTCAGCTTTATCTAATAGTGTGTACGTAAATTCCCATCCCTCTATTACGTGGTACATCATGACAGTGCCTACGGGCTACATAATGTATAGAGTAATATTGAGTGAATGAATGATTCAACCAACAAGTGGGCTATTATGCGGGCCACTAAGAATAATCATTACCACCTTCTCAAGGAAATCCCAAATGTCTATTTGATTTGTAGTATATATCTATTGGGTCTTTGTGCCTGAGATATTTTGGATGCAGAGGTGTGGTTGCCTGGGTCACTATATAAATTTAGTCGACGGAAAATGAAGCACTAGCTTATGTGCATAATTTTAAAGGAAATAGTTTGTATTATTCTAGCCAGTCTTGCATTCTCCAATCTCATGAAATGATTTTACTATAGCTGAAAAACAATGTGGCTAACAAGTATATTCAAATTATCTATTTATTATTATTTTAGTATATTTGTGTTCTCCTTGCTATGATTCCCGCAAAAAAGTGTGGGTTAAAGTATTTTTCTGTCAACTAATTTCCAAAGCATGACTCATGAAATATACTATTGCTACAAATATGTGAGAATTTTAATTGTCGGAGTCTGTAATACGCAGTTACATATTTCGAAGATTATAATCTGTGCATATATACTTTACTAATAATGTACAACTTGCTTGTTTCGTAGGATAGAATAATATAAATTTCAGGCTCACTGACTAAAAATATAAGAATTCCTGTTTAACAAAGAAACCGAAGGTCTTTGTAAATAAGTAAAGCTCATTGCAAATAATTTTGAAAGGCAATGGCAGTATTTCTGCCTTTTCATATTAGAAGAGGAAAAACGAAACAAGGCCCCAGGATGACATACAGAAATTGAAGCAACAACACACGGACAAAGGACCTCGCAAAAGAAACTCATACTCTAAACTCCAAAAAACTATATTGTAGCCTCCTTAAACAAAGAAATTTCATCTCTGGTCATTGCAGCAATTAATGGTTTCCGAGGAGCATTCTTTAACTCCCAATGTGTGCATGTTTCTCTCTTTCCATAAGTGCCAAGCCACATAAACAACGGAAGTTATTTGCAAACGACAATGCTAGTGCTTGCGCAGGGCCGAGATCCTTCTCCATCATCCCTTGATCGTCATCGGTGGTGTACCAGCATTGGCCACTTGAGGGTCACCTTGAAGGAAGGAATGCCAAACTTCCCGGGAAAACGGACAGATGACTGGTGAGAGTCAAATGGGCAGCTGACACGGGTTCCTGATCACAGAAGGTGCATTTGGAATTGTGCGGGCCAGTCTCTCATCACTACTAGAAAAAAAACTATTAGTGGCGCACCTATTTTGCCTACTAATGGTGTACTATAGGTGCGTCACTATTATCACGTCACTACTAATAAATAGTAATGGCGCATCCCTGATACGCCACTGTTAATATACATAACAGTGACGCACCACCTGGTGCGTCATTAGTAGGCCCAGAAGTGCGTCACTGCTGTGAGTTTACTAATGACGCACTTGTAGATGGCGCGTTACTATTATTAATATTATGATTTTTTTAGCACATTGTACCACATCATCATCATCATCATCGTCATCATCATCATCATTGTAACCTGTGCACTTTTAGATGGTGCACAGGTTACAAAATACATTGTAGCACATCATCATCATCATCTTCAATTCTAACACATTGTAGCACATCATCACATCATCTCGGAAATAGCTAATAATCATCATAGTCATTACCACCAATACTATTTAATACATTGTAGCACATCATCACATCATCACATTGTAGCACATCATCACATTGTAGCACATAATAACATATTGAACCTAGGACCTACTCCTCTGCTTAGGTAGAATATCAAAAAACAAGATAGGCCCTGACTCTCCATTATGGAGAATGGAGATCATCTTGTCTCCAATTCTTGGCCTACGCACAATGTTGCTTCCAAGTAGCTCTCTAGGATAGACCATACATTTTTTTCAATATTTGATTGTCATGACTTCATCGGTTTTAGAAATTCGGTATGGACAGGAGTACATCAGATACCTAGGATTACCTGGCCGTGCTGGTCGTATCATCATAACATGAATGCTACCTCTTGGTAACATCAGATGAGGCACACAATCTTCCGGGATTTTATGTTGAAAAACATAGTATTAGCTTTGTAGCTAGCAATGTAGTTTAGTTTTACAAGAATTTATGCAAAAGATGCATGGATGTCGTAATAGTAGAAAATCTTACCATGCAATCTTCATGCATGTTACCGTAGTTCACCACGTGCACTAGTGGCACATATTGACCATAATGTGGGAAAGTTTACTGATTGGTGTTGTACTTCTCAAGATCAATGATAAAATGGACAAGATGATGTATCTCCTGACAAGTTAATTCTGCTTCATCATTGTAGTAATAGGTTCTGTCTACCATTTTTCGTATATTTTTTGAAGAATGAAAATAAGCTGTCAATAAAAATAAGTTTTCAAGTATTTTAATGAAAATAAACAATATAAATTACTTAATAAATGTGGTTGAGAAACTCACATAATGGTAGAACTGGAGGCGTCTGCACATCGACCCAGATGTCGATATTACCTTCAATTTCATCTTCCGAACGAATATCAAAGGTGATAAGCATATTAGGCTCAAATGCATAAGCCTTGCATAGTGCTACCCAAGTTTTGCATTCAAAATAGGAGTAGGTGTCTGCATTGTACAATTTTACGGCAAAAGTATAACCATGCTCGGTCCTCAAGTAAACTATCTTTACCTCCCTAGTTTCTTTAGTACTGAAACCAATCTTATCAACACATAATGTCTTGCATGGCAGGGGATACGCTAGTAGAATAGTAAAAAATAAAAATTATAAGTTGAAGCAAAAAAAAGTCATGCTTAATTACGAAAAAAGACTTATCGTTGTGAATTACTGTATCCACTTGGAAGTCCCCATCCAGCATGATGCTGAAGCGCCTATCATCAACTAGGAAAGGCGTGCCGCAAAGGCCGCGCTTGTCTTGACAGTATTCGCACATAACGTATTCGTCGTCAGACGACAATTCCTAAAACAGAGAAAATTTGGGCATGACATTTACTAAAAAGTGGACATATGGAGCGCCTGAAATTTGCCGGAACGGAAATGAATCAACATTCCGGCAAAACAAGCAAAGCTACCAAACATGAAGAGCACTCTTTCGGTGCAAGGGAAGTATCAAAAAGGAAAAGCATGACAGAACAAGAATAAAGAACATCAGCATTCTACTTTCATCTTTGTCAGATAATAATTGGTTCGGATAATAATTGGCAAACATCATATCATAGGAGGGGAATGTGAGGATTAAACAACACCATCACAAGTTAACAACATCAGCTACTTAGTTATCTACATCAACCAGAAAATGCATTTGTTTCATATCATCGGCACATGAGTAACAAAGATGAAACGATTCACCTACATCTTAACTGTCTTTTGCCTGGTAACCATGCTTCAAACTAAAGTGTCATGGTTCATCTTAAGGCAACCAAACAGCATAACTAGAATCAGCAGTTCAAAAACACTAAAGCATACCAAATATAATCATCTCATTTCAAATAGCTTCTAGTTATGCTGTTTTAAACTGATGTTTGGTGTGTTTTTGCTATTTGAAGCTATTCTAATGCAGTTCAAATATAATCATGTCACTTCAAATAGCTTCAAATAGCATCAAAATAGCAAGGTTCATCTTAAGGCACACCAAATACAATCATTGTTCAAAAACACTAAAACACACCAAATATAATCATCAGTTCAAGGCTTCCAGGGACAACAGTCAATGGTCCTTCACATGACACGTGAGCTTCTGTCACCAGCATCTCTTAAACTATGGGATCACATGCCCTGCACTTTGGTCATGACTGTAAAGTTAATTCCTTTGCGAAGTGGTAGGAACAGAGGCTTTACGCTAATAATCATCTGGGCATGATGAAACTAAACTGTGCTGGATGCACATTCTGAAGGACCGATAAAGTGAGAATAGAAAATTCGATTGTGGGTTTGTAGTTACATACATGTAGTGCACTTTATGGTGTTCACCTTGACAGGTAAAAAAATACAGTTCATTTTATATTGAGAAAGGGGCTAGTGGCAAGCAAATTGATGTACATCCACAACAAGCCTAACGTGGGCTACAGAAGGGGAATTATTGAATTCGCTGATGGAAAGCTAAGGAAGCCATGTTGCTCTGATCTGCTTGATCTTAAGATTGCAAAGGACATTGACCATCTAGTTCAAGCTATCGTAGATGACAGTGGCAAACTTTACAAGCGAGTCGTCGCTGATTATAAACTGGTTCAAGACAGATTGTGTGTCCATTTACCCAAGGGGGTGATGTGAAAACCATCACCAGCAACCCTTAATGGGCTAAGCTGGAATCCTTTTACTCCACCAAGCCTGATTACTAGCTGTGCTATGCTGAATTAGTTGGTTGTCCTAGTTCTGGCACCTGATATTTCTCTCGGCAGTGGAGGCTGGAAGTTCTAGATCAGCTAACACATGAACAAGACCACCATCTATGTTCAATCTATGTTCAAAAATGCGGGGGAGGGAGGGGGGCGAACCTCGGGGTAAACCTCGCAGCCGAAGGAGGGGAGCGCGGCGGAGGCGCAGGGGGAGGCGGCGGCGCCCTTGTCGTCGCCCATCATCGGGGGTTCCTGGCGGCGGTGGGGAGCGGGAAGGGCGCGGTGCGAGGCGGACGGTGGCGCAGCGGCGAGGGGGGAGCAAGGGGTTCAGCCAGCGGCGGCAGGTGCGGTGGGGTAGGCGGCCGGAGGGCCAGCCGCCGGCGGCAGGTGCGGTGGGAGGGGCGGCCGGAGGGAGGAGAGCGGGAGTTTCTGGATTTGGATCGGGAGCGAGAGCCACGAGGAGAGGGGAGCGGGAGTTTGTTTTCACTTCTGGTTATCAATAATGCACCCACATAAGAATGCGCCATTGGTAGCCAGGATTACTAATGACGCACCTGGGAGGAATGCGCCATTAGTAGTTTTTTTTAAACGAAAAAAAAATATTAGTAGTGGTGCACCGTTGACGTGATGCGTCATTACTAGTTAAAACTAGTAATGACGCACTTTCCACGGTCCGTCACTGGTAAGTGTAGGAAAGGATGGGGGGCCAGGTCAAAGATAGTAATGGCGCACCAGACACGGGATGTGCTATTAGTGTTATGGACACTAATGGCACACCTGTATCCGATGCACCACTGCTATATAGGAGTGACGCACCACATGCATGGTGCATTATTAGTGTTCATATTAGCTATAGACTTTTTTCTAGTAGTGCATGGTTCAGTTCCTGTTCTGGGCTTCTTCTTTCTTTGAAAAGGGTTCCTGTGTTTTGGACTAGCAGCCACAAATAGAACTTCACCTTGGCAGCAGGGGTCAGTTCCTGTGTTTTCTTGATCTTCCCAATTGCATGCAGCAGGGGTCAGTGCTGCGACCAATAAACTGAGCAGTATATGCAAACGTGGCGATGTAGCAAATGTTATTTATGAGCTTCCAACAGATGTTGTACAGCACCATCAGAGAGGACCGTCACATTAGTCCCGGTTCCTTTACGAACCGGGACTAATGTTAGTATTAGTCTCGGTTCGAGCGGCAAAGGCGCCGGTCGGGCATTAGTCCCGGTTTAAATGGGACCTTTAGTCCCGGTTCGTGTCTCGAACCGGGACTAAAGGGTTTGGAGGATTTAGTCCCGGTTCGTGTCTTGGACCTTTAGTCCCGGTTCGTGTCTCGAACCGGGACTAAAGGGTTTGAAGGATTTAGTCCCGGTTGGTATCTTAAACCGGGACTAAAGGGTAGACCTTTAGTCCCGGTTCGTGACACGGACCGGGACTAAAGGTGTTTAGATTTTTTTTCCTGTTTTTAAATTCTTGTTTGTAGTTTCTGTTTTAAATTGCTTATATCTTTTAGGATATTTGATGTTTTTGATTGATTCTTTTTGCATTAGATTCAAAATTTTGTCTAGTTTCTGTTTGTGCCATTAGTTTTCAAATTTGAATTTGTTTAAATTTGCTTCAAACCCAGTTTTTGAATAACTTGAGTTTACAAATAGTTTTTAATTTAATTCTTTTTGCTCCCACTCATGTGTTAGATTGTTGTCACAGTAAGATTTATTTGGTTATTTTTAGAATAATTTAAATTAGGATTTTAGTTAAAGAAATATTGTTTTGCTTATATAGTTGTTTTAGTCATTTAATTGTTGTTTTTTATTATTTTTAGTTAGTTCTTTCTGTAAATTTTAACATGTTGTAGTATGGTGCATATTTAATGCACAAAAAAATCTAGAGTTTAATTAATTTTTAAAAAATGCCTTTGTAGCAGATGGGTTTTCGTCTGAAACCTTGATACTTTGAGTTTTGGAGAAAATAAAAAAAATGATAAAATCTTCAAAAAATAAACGAAAATGATAAATCTTCAAAAAATAAAATCCTTTGAGATGTTGTTAGGTTTTAGTGTCTAGTCGGTATAGAAATTTTGAGATATGAATTTTGACCGTTTTTTGCAAAAAAAGGAAAAAAAAAACGACCATAACTTTTGCATACGACGTCCAAAAAAAATTAATATATCAAAAAAAAACTAGAAAAAATTGGTACTCGATTTCACCCGGGCTTGCCCGGTGAAGTTTTCTCACATGCTCAAAATTCCAAATGGGAAAAAAGTTATTTCAAAAAGAAGTTTCTTCCAAAAAAAAATAATTTTATTTAAAAATATTAGGTTGTTTTCATTGAAATTCACTATTATTGTTACTTATTAAGTTTATTTTAATAATTGTTTGTAATTCAAAAAATTAAATCATGTGACATGACATCAAGACCCAAGTTGTTTAGGATTGATAGCTTACTATTGTGAGGAAAGGAACAAGTGCACACTTGGCAACTAGGGGCGATAGAACCAGAAAGTTAAGCGTGCTCGGGCTGAAGCAGTGAAAGGATGGGTGATCGGCCGGGGAGTTAGACGATTTGAAATGAGTGATCCACGCTAGAGCAGTGAGGATGGGTGATTAGAGATTAAATTGTCAAATAATTCAATGATTAGAAAATTGGAATAAAATATAAAAAATATTCAAAAATAAAATTTGAAAAAAAAATCTACCTTTTCAGGTAAAAAAAAAACAGACGAATCCTTTAGTCCCGCTTCGTAAGTAGAACCGGGACTAAAGGTACTCCCTCCGAGGCGGCCACGTGGAGCACCTTTGGTCCCGGCTTGGAACAGGGCCGAGACTAAAGGTTAGGCCTTTAGCCCCGCCCCTTTAGTCCCGGTTGGTGAACCGGGACTAAAGCCCCTTACGGGCCGGGACTAAAGGCCCTGTCCCCACTAGTGCGTGTGCTGTAGCGTGTCCCAAAGGTTGTAAGATAGTCTAGGAGCTGCTCAGAGTTGGTGCGTTCGGAACCCTTCATCCATCTATCGTACGTACCATCCCAAAAATGTCGTACGTACCATCCCAAAAATGTCGTACGTACCATCCCAAAAATGTTGGTACATACACAGTGCATCAATTTATATACCGAGAGTCCAATCACAACTGTTTTATTAATCGAAATCTCATATCGGAAGCTTCCAAGATAGTTGAGTCCATCTGACTCCAAAGGGCATATCACCGAGCGTAGAGCGTGTCCTCACCCCTGGTCAAAAAAGTACTCCGCAACATGATACGTTGCAGTCGAGTTGGTCAGCATATTGAATACGCCGACAAGTCACGAAAAAAAGAGGTAAAGATTCATCTGCTACACTATATGCATATATGGCGGGTGGGCCTGTAAGTTTTAGCGGAAAATAAGTTTCTTTTTTCCTACAACAAGAGAGGGGCAAAAGCAAAATTATTACTACAAGTTGGTTGTTTAATGAGAAGGTTCCACCAACCATTTCTCATCCCCAAGTTAATAATAATACCCACATCATTTTCCTTATCTGTGTTGAGAGTTCCTCATAGTTTTAGTTCCTTTGGCTCAAGTTGTTCGTAACCGTGGACACGGCTAATCGATTAGGTTTGGTACTCTGCAGAGTTTTGCACATGTCCCCACATGATTTGATAGCCTCCGTTGAAGTTCTTGCACTTCAGGGTGTTTGGGAACCGGATGATCAAAACAAGGTCTTCCAAAGGGTTCCTCTGAGCCACTGTCGGTGCCCATCCGATCTTACCGTTCTTCTACATCTCGTAACACCGCCCGTCCAGAGTCACCACAATGTCCAACCAAGCCAGAGCCCATAATGGCTAGTGGCTGTGCAGGTAAGCCTCGGGTATTGAAGTATCCATCCATCTCTTCGTGCCTGGGTAGAACTTTCCGCGTGAATACTGACCCTTCTCCAGCAACACCTAGGCTACCATTGGGTCCTCCAGGGTGTCGTTCAACCAATTTCCACCCAGAGGTATATTGTATAATGAGGTCTTGAAAATCTTGAAGTCTTGAGGTCTTGGTCATTAATTTGTTGCGGAACGTCGCATGGGAAACAAACATTTTCCTACGCGCACGAAGACCTATCATGGTGATGTCCATCTATGAGAGGGGATATTCGATATATGTACCCTTGTAGACCGCACAGCAGAAGCGTTAGTGAACGCGGTTGATGTAGTGGAACATCCTCACGTCCCTCGATCCGCCCCGCGAACCGTCCCGCGATCAGTCCCACGATCTAGTGCCGAATGGACGGCACCTCCGCGTTCAGCACACGTACAGCTCGACGATGATCTCGGCCTTCTTGATCCAGCAAGAGAGACAGAGAGGTAGATGAGTTCTCCGGCAGCGTGACGGTGCTCCGGAGGTTGGTGGTGATCTTATCTCAGCAGGGCTCCGCCCGAGCTCCGCAGTAACGTGATCTAGAGGTAAAACCGTGGAGATATGTGGTCGGGCTGTCGTGGCAAAGTTGTGTCAAATCAGCCCTAAAACCTCCGCATATATAGGGGGAAGAGGGGGAGCCTTGCCTTGGGGTCCAAGGACCCCCAAGGGGTTCGGCCGAGCCAAGGGGGGCAACCCTCCCTTTCAAACCGAGTCCAACTAGGTTTGGAAGGAGGAGTCCTTCCCCCTTTTCCCACCTCCTCTTTTTTTTCTCTTTGATTTTCTTCCTATGGCGCATAGGGCCTTCTTGGGCTGTCCCACCAGCCCACTAAGGGCTGGTGCGCCACCCCTAAGGCCTATGGGCTTCCCCGGGATGGGTTGCCCCCCCCCCCCCGGTGAACACCCGGAACCCATTCGTCATTCCCGTTACATTCCCGGTAACTCCGAAAACCTTCCGGTAATCAAATGAGGTCATCCTATATATCAATCTTCGTTTTCGGACCATTCCTATATATCAAATGAGGTCATCAACTGGCTAGCCAACTAGAGGCTTGCTAGGGACAGTGTTTTGTCTATGTATCCACACATGTATATAAGTCATTATTCAATACAATTATAGCATGGATAATAAACGATTATCTTGATACAGGAATTATAATAATAACTATATTTATTATTGCCTCTAGGGCATAATTCCAACAGTCTCCTACTTGCACTAGAGTCAATAATCTAGCCCTCACATCATCATGCGAATTACATTGTAATAAATCTAACACCCATACAGTTCTGGTGTTGATCATGCTTTGCCCGTGGAAGAGGTTTAGTCAGCGGGTCTGCTACATTCAGATCCGTGTGCACTTTGCATATATTTACGTCCTCCCCTTCGACGTAGTCGCGGATGAGGTTGAAGCGTTGTTTGATGTGTCTGGACTTCTTGTGAAACCGTGGTTCCTTTGCTAGGGCAATGGCACCCGTGTTGTCACAGAACAAGGTTATTGGATTCAGTGCGCTTGGCACCACTCCAAGATCCGTCATGA